>NC_069504.1:90129790-90849790 GCF_027579735.1 Bombina bombina
TACTTTGTATTGTGAATCCATTCACTACTTTCTCAAGCTGATTCGCAATCAGGACCAATCAGACGGCCGATCTGAGACAGCGCCTACAAAAGTTACGTCATCCTGCTACGGCTGTAATCTCACTCAAGGAGGACACAGAGTGTATACAGCCCGGGGGTAAGCCTGCTTTTGCTAGCAAACAATTTACTTTTTGGAACTTCTTCCCTGCATAACCAGTTTGATATTGAACAGACTAAGCCAACGGATCATAGGCTTGATTTCACAGATTTCTGATGTGGTGGCAACCTATGGCCTAGATTTAGAGTTCGGCGGTAAAAGGGCTGTTAACGCTCCGCGGGTTTTTTTCTGGCCGCACCATAAATTTAACTCTGGTATCGAGAGTTCAAACAAATGCTGCGTTAGGCTCCAAAAAAGGAGCGTAGAGCATTTTTACCGCAAATGCAACTCTCGATACCAGAGTTGCTTACGGACGCGGCCGGCATCAAAAACGTGCTCGTGCACGATTCTCCCATAGGAAACAATGGGGCTGTTTGAGCTGAAAAAAAACCTAACACCTGCAAAAAAGCAGCGTTCAGCTCCTAACGCAGCCCCATTGTTTCCTATGGGGAAACACTTCCTACGTCTGCACCTAACACCCTAACATGTACCCCCGAGTCTAAACACCCCTAACCTTACACTTATTAACCCCTAATCTGCCGCCACCGCTATCGCTGACCCCTGCATTACACTTTTAAACCCTAATCTGCCGCTCCGTAAACCGCCGCCACCTACGTTATCCCTATGTACCCCTAATCTGCTGCCCTAACATCGCCGACCCCTATGTTATATTTATTAACCCCTAATCTGCCCCCCACAACGTCGCCGACACCTACCTACACTTATTAACCCCTAATCTGCCGAGCGGACCTGAGCGCTACTATAATAAAGTTATTAACCCCTAATCCGCCTCACTAACCCTATCATAAATAGTATAACCCCTAATCTGCCCTCCCTAACATCGCCGACACCTACCTTCAATTATTAACCCCTAATCTGCCGACCGGAGCTCACCGCTATTCTAATAAATGTATTAACCCCTAAAGCTAAGTCTAACCCTAACACTAACACCCCCCTAAGTTAAATATAATTTTTATCTAACGAAATAAATTAACTCTTATTAAATAAATTATTCCTATTTAAAGCTAAATACTTACCTGTAAAATAAATCCTAATATAGCTACAATATAAATTATAATTATATTATAGCTATTTTAGGATTAATATTTATTTTACAGGCAACTTTGTAATTATTTTAACCAGGTACAATAGCTATTAAATAGTTAAGAACTATTTAATAGTTACCTAGTTAAAATAATTACAAATTTACCTGTAAAATAAATCCTAACCTAAGTTATAATTAAACCTAACACTACCCTATCAATAAAATAATTAAATAAACTACCTACAATTACCTACAATTAACCTAACACTACACTATCAATAAATTAATTAAACACAATTGCTACAAATAAATAAAATTAAATAAACTATCTAAAGTACAAAAAATAAAAAAGAACTAAGTTACAGAAAATAATAAAATATTTACAAACATAAGAAAAATATTACAACAATTTTAAACTAATTACACCTACTCTAAGCCCCCTAATAAAATAACAAAGCCCCCCAAAATAAAAAATTCCCTACCCTATTCTAAAATACAAATATTACAAGCTCTTTTACCTTACCAGCCCTGAACAGGGCCCTTTGCGGGGCATGCCCCAAGAATTTCAGCTCTTTTGCCTGTAAAAAAAAACATACAATACCCCCCCCCCAACATTACAACCCACCACCCACATACCCCTAATCTAACCCAAACCCCCCTTAAATAAACCTAACACTACCCCCCTGATGATCTTCCTACCTTGTCTTCACCATGCCAGGTTCAACGATCCGTCCTGGCTCCAAGATCTTCATCCACCCCAAGCGGGGGCTAGACATCCACTGAAGAAGTCCAGAAGAGGGTCCAAAGTCTTCCTCCTATCCGGCAAGAAGAGGACATCCGGACCGGCAAACATCTTCTCCAAGCGGCATCTTCTATCTTCTTCCATCCGATGACGACCGCTCCATCTTGAAGACCTCCAGCGCGGATCCATCCTCTTCTTCCGACGACTAGACGACGAATGACGGTTCCTTTAAGGGACGTCATCCAAGATGGCGTCCCTCGAATTCCGATTGGCTGATAGGATTCTATCAGCCAATCGGAATTAAGGTAGGAATTTTCTGATTGGCTGATGGAATCAGCCAATCAGAATATAGTTCAATCCGATTGGCTGATCCAATCAGCCAATCAGATTGAGCTCGCATTCTATTGGCTGTTCCGATCAGCCAATAGAATGCGAGCTCAATCTGATTGGCTGATTGGATCAGCCATCGGATTGAACTATATTCTGATTGGCTGATTCCATCAGCCAATCAGAAAATTCCTACCTTAATTCCGATTGGCTGATAGAATCCTATCAGCCAATCGGAATTCGAGGGACGCCATCTTGGATGACGTCCCTTAAAGGAACCGTCATTCGTCGTCTAGTCGTCGGAAGAAGAGGATGGATCCGCGCTGGAGGTCTTCAAGATGGAGCCGGTCGTCATCGGATGGAAGAAGATAGAAGATGCCGCTTGGAGAAGATGTTTGCCGGTCCGGATGTCCTCTTCTTGCCGGATAGGAGGAAGACTTTGGACCCTCTTCTGGACTTCTTCAGTGGATGTCTAGCCCCCGCTTGGGGGTGGATGAAGATCTTGGAGCCAGGACGGATCGGTGAACCTGGCATGGTGAAGACAAGGTAGGAAGATCATCAGGGGGGTAGTGTTAGGTTTATTTAAGGGGGGGTTTGGGTTAGATTAGGGGTATGTGGGTGGTGGGTTTGTAATGTTGGGGGGGGGGTATTGTATGTTTTTTTTTACAGGCAAAAGAGCTGAAATTCTTGGGGCATGCCCCGCAAAGGGCCCTGTTCAGGGCTGGTAAGGTAAAAGAGCTTGTAATATTTGTATTTTAGAATAGGGTAGGGAATTTTTTATTTTGGGGGGCTTTGTTATTTTATTAGGGGGGCTTAGAGTAGGTGTAATTAGTTTAAAATTGTTGTAATATTTTTCTTATGTTTGTAAATATTTATTATTTTCTGTAACTTAGTTCTTTTTTATTTTTTGTACTTTAGATAGTTTATTTAATTTTATTTATTTGTAGCAATTGTGTTTAATTAATTTATTGATAGTGTAGTGTTAGGTTAATTGTAGGTAATTGTAGGTAGTTTATTTAATTATTTATTGATAGGGTAGTGTTAGGTTTAATTATATCTTAGGTTAGGATTTATTTTACAGGTAAATTTGTAATTATTTTAACTAGGTAACTATTAAATAGTTCTTAACTATTTAATAGCTATTGTACCTGGTTAAAATAATTACAAAGTTGCCTGTAAAATAAATATTAATCCTAAAATAGCTATAATATAATTATAATTTATATTGTAGCTATATTAGGATGTATTTTACAGGTAAGTATTTAGCTTTAAATAGGAATTATTTATTTAATAAGAGTTAATTTATTTCGTTAGATAAAAATTATATTTAACTTAGGGGGGTGTTAGTGTTAGGGTTAGACTTAGCTTTAGGGGTTAATACATTTATTAGAATAGCGGTGAGCTCCGGTCGGCAAGATTAGGGGTTAATAATTGAAGGTAGGTGTCGGCGATGTTAGGGAGGGCAGATTAGGGGTTAATACTATTTATGATAGGGTTAGTGAGGCGGATTAGGGGTTAATAACTTTATTATAGTAGCGCTCAGGTCCGCTCGGCAGATTAGGGGTTAATAAGTGTAGGTAGGTGTCGGCGACGTTGTGGGGGGCAGATTAGGGTTAATAAATATAACATAGGGGTCGGCGATGTTAGGGGTAGCAGATTAGGGGTACATAGGGATAACGTAGGTGGCGGCGATTTGCGGTCGGAAGATTAGGGGTTAATTATTTTAAGTAGCTTGCGGCGACGTTGTGGGGGGCAAGTTAGGGGTTAATAGATATAATACAGGGGTCGGCGGTGTTAGGGGCAGCAGATTAGGGGTACATAAGTATAACGTAGGTGGCGGTCGCAGATTAGGGGTTAAAAATTTTAATCGAGTGGCGGGCGATGTGGGGGGAGCTCGGTTTAGGGGTACATAGGTAGTTTAATGGGTGTTTGTGTACTTTAGGGTACAGTAGTTAAGAGCTTTATAAACCGGCTTTAGCCAGAAAGCTCTTAACTCCTGCTATTTTCAGGCGGCTGGAATCTTGTCGTTAGAGTTCTAACGCTCACTGCAGAAACGACTCTAAATACCAGCGTTAGAAAGATCCCATTGAAAAGATAGGCTACGCAAATGGCGTAGGGGGATCTGCGGTATGGAAAAGTCGCGGCTGAAAAGTGAGCGTTAGACCCTTTAATCACTGACTCCAAATACCAGCGGGCGCCCAAAACCAGCGTTAGGAGCCTCTAACGCTGGTTTTGACGGCTACCGCCGAACTCTAAATCTAGGCCTATATTTTTTAGCTAATGGAGACGTCCGTTTTGTAATTAGATTTCTATAGTGTTTATTGATTGTGTTGGTTCTATGTGTGATTAAATTTTGGCACAAGTCACTTTCTACATATCCGATTATTCTCACCATTCATTTTATTTTATTTGGTATTGTTTTGTTCTAATTGTAGGTATATACCTCTCTTTCAATATTTAGATATTAACACTCAGTGTTTAGGAATTACTTGATTATTTATTTTGAACTTAGTAATTTTTGTATCCACCTTTAGCTGTAGCGCTCCTGTCTCTCCAATCCTGTTTTATTATATGCTATAACCTATGTGAGGGACTCATAGTTTTTTTCAGGAGCTTGGTGGTCTCACCCTGCGCTCATTATATACCCCCCTTTTTTGGCTCTAATCAGCTCTTTTACCAGCCCTTAAAAGGGCTTTTTGCGGGGCCTTGCCCCAAAGTAATAAAAAAATAAAAATACAATACCCCCCCAACATTACAACCCACCACCCACATACCCCTACTCTAACCCACCCAAACCCCCCTTAAAAAAACTAACCCCATGAAGATCTCCCTACCTTGAGTCGTCTTCACCCAGCCGAGCCGAATTTTTCATCCAAGTGGAGCAAGAAGATGTCCTCCATCCAGTAGAAGTCTTGATCCAAGCGACAAAGAAGAGGTCCTCCATCCGGGCGAAGTCTTGATCCAAGCGGCAAAGAAGAGGTCTTCCATCCGGGCGAAGTCTTCTTCCAAGCGGCATATTCTATCTTCTTTCTTCCGAATCCATCTTCATTCCGCCGACGCGGAACATCCTCCTTCCCCGACGGATTAACGACGAATGAAGGTTCCTTTAAGGGACGTCATCCAAGATGGCGTCTCTTCAATTCCGATTGGCTGATAGAATTCTATCAGCCAATCGGAATTAAGGTAGAAAAAATCTGATTGGCTGATGCAATCAGCCATTCAGATTGAAGTTCAATCCGATTGGCTGATCCAATCAGCCAATCGTATTGAATTCGCATTCTATTGGCTGTTCCGATTAGGGGTCTTAGATTAGGGAGCTTAGATTAGGTGTAATTAGTTTTAAACTGCTTGTAATTCTTTTTGATTTTTTTGTAATTTAGTGTTTGTTTGTTTTTGTATTATAGAATAGTTAATTTTATTGTATTTTATTTTAGGTAATTGTAGGTAATTTATTTAATTAATTTAATGATAGTGTAGTGTTAGGTTTAATTGTAACTTAGGTTAGGATTTATTTTACAGGTAATTTGTATTTATTTTAACTAGGTAGCTATTAAATAGTTATTAACTATTTAATAGCTATTGTACCTAGTTAAAATAAATACAAAGTTGCCTGTAAAATAAATATAAATCCTAAAATAGCTACAATGTAATTATTAATTATATTGTAGCTATATTAGGGTTTATTTGATACGTAAGTATTTAGTTTTAAATAGGAATAAATTAGTTAATTATAGGAATATTATTTAGTTTAATATAAATTATATTTATGTTACGGGGGTTTTAGGGTTAGGGTTAGAGTTAGGTTTAGGGGTTAATAACTTTATTATAGTAGCGGCGATGGTGCGGGCGGGCGATTAGGGGTTAATAATTGTAGGTAGGTGGCGGCGATGTTAGGGAGGGCAGATTAAGGGTTAATACTATTTATTTTAGTGTTTGCAAGGCGGGAGTGCGGCAGTTTAGGAGTTAATACATTTATTATTGTGGCGGCGATGTCCAGTTGGCAGATTAGGGGTTAATAACTGTAGTTAGGTAGCAGCGACATTGGGGGGGTAGATTAGGGGATTAATAAATATAATATAGGTGTCGGCGATATTAGGGGCAGCAGATTAGGGGTTCATAGGGATAATGTAGGTGGCGGCGGTGTCTGGTCAGCAGATTAGGGGTTAAAAAATGTTATTAGAGTGGCGGCGATGTGGGGGGGCCTCGGTTTAGGGGTACATAGGTAGTTTATGGGTGTTAGTGTACTTTAAAGCACAGTAATTAAGAGCTTTATATTCCGGCGTTAGCCTATAAAGCCCTTAACTACTGACTTTTTTTGGCGTTAGGAGTCTTGTCGGTAGAAGGTCTACCGCTCACTTCTCCCAAGACTCCAAATACCAGCGTTAGGCAGATCCCATTGAAAAGATAGGATACGTAATTGGCGTAAGTGGATCTGTGGTAGCCTGGAATCGCGGTAGGGAAGTGAGCGGTAGACCCTTTCCTGCCTGACTCTAAATACCAGCGGGCGGTAAAAAGCAGCGTTAGGACCCCTTAACGCTGCTTTTGACGGCTAATGCCAAACTCTAAATCTAGGCGTTAGTTAATTAATACATAATAGATACAAATATATTGATTCCCATTTTTCAAATTCGAATATTGAATTTTTCCAATTCAAATATTGCATAATTTGAATATTAATAAATTGAAATAATGTATTAGAAATACTATTATGTTAAATGAATGTTAGAATGTTGTACAAACATTCAAAATTCAAAATAAACTAATGTGTTTAAAATGTGTTTCATTTTTTAAATGTTTGAATGTTCGCCCATCCCTACTCAGTATGTGTCAATAACATAAATCCAAAGCTATGTCCTTGCTCATGGTTTTTAAATAATATAATAAATGAATCTGCATATTTATATATTTTATCTGTTTTTTTTAGAATGACATTGGGGGACAGAGAATGATGGTAAATAAGTGGACCACTTTCCTGAAATCACGATTGATCTGCTCGGTGCCAGGAACAAATGGGATTGATACATATTTTGATGAGCTTGGTAATACATTCATGATATATGCATTACAGCTTTACAGATTTATTTTGAAATAATTTTTTTGTTACTCCTGTTTTTGGTTGCATTAACTTAAAATATGAATAGTTGTTCTCTATGGTATAATGTGTCATACCGATATCTGCCTTCTACCTGTTAAGAGATGATAAAATACACGCTGCTCTCAATATATATATATAGATGGTTATTACAGAGTAAAACTGAGACAATAACTGTAATCTATAATTATCGGAAGTTTTAGAACCAACAGGGTGGTCTGTATCACAAACAACTCGATCATATTTGTCTTCCAACAAAGATACTGTCTATCTAGGTGCATATAATACAGAAGGGAACAAAATATATGAAGCAATTTTGACAACCCTCATGTATATATAAAGTGAGAACATTTGTGAATATATATCACACTATAGTTAAGATTACTAAAAATATACAGAAAGATAGTCAAATAAAGAAAAACCTGGGTTGAGCCAGATTAGATAGTGGAAATACAAAGGGATATACTATCTTTACTGTTATATCATGCACTATATCCACACGGCGATAAGCCTGGTCTGATGCACAGCAGAGTTTTGACAACTTGTAGCAACACTGTAGCGCTAGAAACTAACAGTTCACAATTGTATTATACACAAATATTAAAAATTGACTGAGACACTGTTTGATTATATCTAAGCAATATAAGAGTCAAATTGTCTTCTAACGAAAGTTTTACAAGTGGCACAATAGACCATAGAGGATTGGTGGTACAAACTTGACCCAAGAGCAGCCATATATTTGCATACATTGAACAAGGACACAGTGGATAAACTACTGGCGTTTTCAAAGACGTTACTGAGCAATTTGGGTATCCGAATATTCCTATTTAGAGGACTGTTGACATAAGTGATTATACAAATATTCTCTATTTGGATACACCATTATAGTTTAGCAGAAAGAATATAATACTTTATAGAGGACGTATATGCATTTACCCAAGGTGGTTTATTACGTAGTCCTCCTCACATTGTGCAAATAGTGTTAGATAACACAACAGTGCTAGTGTCGATTTTAACTTGTGTTTGTTACCCTTATTTTAAGTAAATCTATAATAAAAGTTATATTTTATTTCATTCTAATCTGAAGAAACTGCCTTACAGTCTAGGCTAAGAGTGCTTATAAGTGCATACTTACAGGAGATATCTACACCTCTGTGTTAAGATTCTTCTTAGTTTTCAGTAATAATATTATTTATGCATTAGCACCATTCCCCACATAATCAAGACTTTATTGAAAAACAAACATTAAAGTTTGCTAAATAGACAATAAGAGGGAAAAAGCCCTAGTGGTGCCATTGTTCTTGTGTAGCAATATAAATCATGATTGAGCTCGAACAAACGCGTTTACTTTCAACTAGTAATATGCACTCTATTTCCGACGAGCACAAAAAGACAAAAAAAGGCGTTATCCCTTGCAAACAATTGTGCTCCACTTGTAATCCAACCCATTATAAGTAATGCTAGTAACTGTCACCTAGATTACGAGTTTTGCGTTAACAGGGGTGTGGTGCTAATGAGCACCTTTCCCTCACCACTCACTTGCAGACAACACTGGTATTACGGGTTTTTACAAAGCCGGCATTAGCCGCAAAAAAGTGAGCGTAGAGCAAAATTTAGCTCCACATCTCACCTCAATACCAGCGCTGCTTACGTTAGCGGTGAGCTGGTAAAATGTGCTTGTGCACGATTTCCCCATAGTAATCAATGGGGGAGAGCCGGCTGAAAAAAAACCTAACACCTGCAAAAAAGCAGCGTAAAGCTCCTAACGCAGCTCCATTTATTCCTATGGGGAAATACTTTTAATGTCTACACCTAACACCCTAACATGAACCCCGAGTCTAAACACCCCTAATCTTACACTTATTAACCCCTAATCTGCTGCCCCGGACATCGTCGACACCTGCATTATATTATTAACCCCTAATCTGCTGCTCCGGACACCGCCGCCACCTACATTATACTTATGAACCCCTAATCTGCTGCCCCCAACATTGCCGAACCCTGCATTATATTTATTAACCCTAATCTGCCGCCCCCAATGTCACCGCAACCTAACTACATTTATTAACCCCTAATCTCCCGCCCACAACGTCGCCACCACTATATTAAAGTTATTAACTCCTAAACCTAAGTCTAACCCTAACCCCCCTAACTTAAATATAATTTTAATAAATCTAAATAAAATTAATATAATTAACTAAATTATTCCTATTTAAAACTAAATACTTACCTATAAAATAAACCCTAAGATAGCTACAATATAACTAATAGTTACATTGTATCTAGCTTAGGGTTTATTTTTATTTTACAGGCAACTTTGTATTTATTTTAACTGGGTACAATAGTTATTAAATAGTTATTAACTATTTAATAACTTCCTAGTTAAAATAAAGACAAATTTACCTGTAAAATAAAACCTAAAGTAAGTTACAATTACACCTAACGCTACACTATAATTAAATAAATTACCTAAACTAAATACAATTAATTACAATTTTAAAAAATTATCTAAAGTACGAAAAAAACACACTAAATTACAGAAAATAATAAAATAATTAGAAGAATTTTAAACTAATTACACCTACTCTAATCCCCCTAACAAAGATGGCGTCCCTTCAATTCCAATTGGCTGATAGAATTCTATCAGCCAATTGGACTTAAGGTAGAAAAAATCCGATTGGCTGATGCAATCAGCCAATAGGATTGAAGTTCAATCCTATTGGCTAATCCAATCAGCCAATAGGATTGAAGTTCAATCCTATTGGCTAATCCAATCGGCCAATAGGATTGAGCTGGCATTCTATTGGCTGTTTGGATCAGCCAATAGAATGCAAGCTCAATCCTATTGGCTGATTGCATCAGCCAATATGATTTTTTCTACCTTAATTCGGAATTGAAGGGACGCCATCTTGGATGACGTCATTTAAAGGAACCTTCATTCTTCAGTTGGCTGTCGTTTGAAGAGGATGCTCCGCATTGGATGTCTTGAAGATGGAGCCGCTCTGCACTGGATAGATGAAGATAGAAGATGCCACCTGGATGAAGACTTCTGCCCGTCTGGAGGACCTCTTCTGCCCGTCTGGAGGACCACTTCTGCCGGCTTCGTGGAGGACTTCAGCCCGGTTGGGTGAAGACTTCTCAAGGTAGGGTGATCTTCAAGGGGTTAGTGTTAGGTTTTGTTAAGGGGGGATTGGGTGGGTTTTAGAGTAAGGTTGGTTGTGTGGGTGGTGGGTTTTAATGTTGGGGGGTATTTGTTATTTTTTTTTTACAGGAAAAGAGCTGATTACTTTGGGCCAATGCCCCACAAAAGGCCCTTTTAAGGGCTATTTGTAATTTAGTGTAGGGTAGGGCTTTTTTATTTTGGGGGGCTTTTTTGTTTTGTTAGGGGGATTAGAGAAGGTGTAATTAGTTTAAAATTCTTGTAATTATTTTATTATTTCTGTAATTTAGTGTTTGTTTTTTTCGTACTTTAAATAATTTATTTAAATTGTAATTAATTGTATTTAGTTTAGGTAATTAATTTAATTATAGTGTAGTGTTAGGTGTAATTGTAACATAGGTTAGGTTTTATTTTACAGGTAAATTTGTCTTTATTTTAACTAGGTAGTTATTAAATAGTTAATAACTATTTAATAACTATTGTACCTAGTTAAAATAAATACAAAGTTGCCTGTAAAATAAAAATAAACCCTAAGATAGATACAATGTAACTATTAGTTATAATGTAGCTAGCTTAGGGTTTATTTTATAGGTAAGTATTTAGTTTTAAATATGAATAATTTAGTTAATTATAGTAATTTTATTTAGATTTCTTTTAATTATATTTAAGTTAGGGGGTGTTAGGTTTAGGGTAAGACTTAGGTTTAGGGGTTAATAACTTTAATATAGTGGCATCGACGTTGGGGACGGCAGATTAGGGGTTAATAAATATAGGTAGGTGTTGGTGATGTTAGGGCAGGCAGATTATGGGTTAATAATATTTAACTAGTGTTTGCGATGCGGGAGTGCGACGGTTTAGGGGTTAATATGTTTATTATAGTGGCGGCAATGTCCAGTTCAGCAGATTAGGGGTTAAAAAATTTATTTTAGTGTTTGCGATGTGGGGGGGGTTAATAGGTAGTTTATGGGTGTTAGTGTACTTTTTAGCACTTTAGTTAAGAGCTTTATGCTACGGCTTTGTAGTGTAAAACTCTTAACTACTGACTTTTAAATGCGGTATCAGTCTTGACAGGAGAGGGTCTACCGCTCACTTTTTGTCAGACTCATAATACCGGCGCAATGCAAGTCCCATTGAAAATATAGGATACGCAATTGACGTAAGTGGATTTGCGGTATTTCTGAGTCTGGCCAAAAAAGTGAGCGGTACACCTGTACCTGCAACACTCGTAATACCAGCGAGCATTAAAAAGCAGCGTTAGGACCTCTTAACGCTGCTTTTTAACCCTAATGCACAACTCGTAATCTAGCCGTCTGTGTTTCAAATAACTGAATATAATGAATTGCCTTACTCCTAGTGGAAAGTGTAATTCCTAAGACTTTTTTTAGATATGGCTCCTTTTTTACACTTGAAAATTACCTTAGATAAATATAACATAGTTCCGTCTAATCATGTTGAGTTCATAAAAAGATACAAATTTGCTCTCATTGTAGCTATAAATCAGTTCCATTTAAAGCTAACTACTACATCTAATCACAGTGTAAAACCGAAATACAGAGATCATAATGAGAAGTAAAAAGAGAGAACTGGGGGAGATAGAAAAAAAAACACCTTTCTAATCTTAGTGATTTTATTGTGCGTAATCCAAAAGTCTACAAAGTGTCTATGAAGAGACAAGAAAAAAAAACTTTCTTATCTTAGTGCGCAAAATAGTGTGAAATCTAAAAGTTATTACGTTCCAGAGGCTAAACTTTATTTAAAAAAACATAATTTTTGTGACTCTACTAAACAAAATAGTTTAGATGTGCACAAACAAAAAAATGTTCAACGAATCATTTTTTACGTTTAATATTTGTTAAGGGAGTCATTTGGAATTAGTTAACTAAAATCCATTCATTCACTATTTCCTATGTGAAACATCTTCAGGGCAGGAGAGGAGCGGCTGCACTGCAGCTTAAAGGAACACTAAACCCATTTTTTTTCATGATTCAGATAGAGCATGCAATTTTAAGCATCTTTCTAATTTACTCCTATTATCAATTTTTCTTTGTTCTCTTGCTATCTTTATTTAAAAAGCAGGAATGTGTTGCATAGGAGCCGGCCCATTTTTGGTTGAGAACCTGGGTTTTGCTTGCTTATTGGTGGGTAAATGTAAGCCTCCAATAAGCAAGCGCTATCCATGGTGCTGAACCTAAAATGGGCTGGCTGCTAAGATTTACATTCCTGCTTTTAAAATAAAGATAGCAAGAGAACGAAGAAAAATTGATCATAGGAGTAAATTAGAAAGTTGCTTAAAATTTCATACTCTATCTGAATCATAAAAGAAAAAATTTGGGTTCAGTGTCCCTTTAAAGGGACAGTCAACACCAGAATTTGTATTATTTAAAAAGATCGATAATCCCTTTATTACCCATTCCCCAGTTTTGCATAACCAACACTGTTATATTAATATACTTTTTACCTCAGTTATGACCTTGTATCTAATCCTCTGCAGACTGCCCCCTTATTTCAGTTCTTTTGACAGACATGCATTTTAGCCAATTAGTGCTGGCTCCTAGGTAACTCCATGGACGTGATACGTGGTATCAATAATCAGTAACTTGTTATAGCTGGCTATTTACTGCGAGCCCACAAACGGGCAAATTTGCCCATTTGAGGGTGTGCGATAAATTAGCGCCCCACTTGTAAGCTAATCATTATTCATGTAAATTTCCATAATTTTTTTTATTTATTTAGCTTCAAGAATTGTTCCACAGGATTGAATCAATGAGCATAGTGATTGGTGAATATAAATTTAATTCTGAAATTATTATACTCAAGACAGAAAAAAAGAAAAAACAAACAAAACAAAAAACAAAACAGCTGCTTACACCATATGTATATCTATTGCAATTCATGTGGAATATTTTTGCACTTTAAATAAACAACAATGATAACAAAATGATAATACTAAAGAACTATAGCTTTGGCAATTGTTATATATAATTTGCATATTTTGCTTACAATTGTTATGCTTAATAATACATAAATGATAACATATTTTTGTGTTTTTTTTTCTTTTCTTCAATACAGAGGATGTTTTCTTGCTGCATACCAGGGATAATAAAAATCCAGAGGTTTTTGGACTATTCAGCACCACTAGGTAAATGTGTAAAATATAAATAATAGTTAAAGGGGTAGATAGTTAAAACTAAGATAGCCATATTTTTATTTTTATTTAAAATAATGCATAATGCAAAGTACATTATTATATTTATTATAGATATACATTTTCTACTGCCTCCAGAGT
This sequence comes from Bombina bombina, assembly GCF_027579735.1. NCBI lineage: Eukaryota > Metazoa > Chordata > Amphibia > Anura > Bombinatoridae > Bombina > Bombina bombina. The sequence continues at coordinate 90,143,599 of NC_069504.1, forward strand.
TAATGTGCATTCTGTAATTTAAAAAAAAATATTTTCTCACCATGCAACATTTTACACGGAAATTCCTCAATAAGTACAATAGCTCATTGTATCTTATTCTAATTGGCCCCAGCAAAGCAGATAACTGAGATAAGATAAACTTAATCAAAGGATGTTCTAAGACAGTAAAATTCAGTGACTATAATTACTGAAATATTAGTTTTAATATTAATTTTGTTGATTTTTCCTTATGTAGTGCTCACATGTACACTATGCATAGAGCTAACTGGTAATTGATGGCTATGCACATATGCCACTTGTCATTGGCTCACCAGATGTGTTCATCTAAACTCCAGTGGTGCATTGCTGCTCTGGATCTGACTTGATCTATGTGTTTAACCCCTGCAAAGTTGTTTAGCACAAAGGACCTGGTGTTCAATGCAGTTAGGATACAAAAAGACCAGTGGTGTATTCAACTCCTCCTATCCATTCCACCCATGATCTGCCTTAATAAAGCTTTGTGGTCTTCCAATCACCCCTCAAGTGCAATCCTCTCAAATGTGCACTGATTTTACCTCATGATGAATATTAATGACCACATACAATGCTAAATTTACTCTTATTGGCTGCAAGTAACACATATACATGAGCACACATATTATAATATGTGCACTCACATTCATACATACACAGGAACGCACATATATATATATATATATATATATATATATATATATATATTTATATATATATATACATACAGTATATATATATATATATATATATATATACACACATAGTAACATACACACAACAGTAATCAACATCTTGAATAGTACTCTTGAGAACAGTGAGTACAAGTTATTGGAAAAGGGACTTTAATTTTGTCCACATGAAGATCTGGACTTTTATGAGTTACATAAGGACATATAAGTTCTTTAAAAATATTAAGTTAAGATTATTCTTTGATCAAAATAAAAATGTTTGCAGTAAAGAAGGGTATGTAAGTAAAACATGCAGCACTGGCACTATCACCCCAAAAATGTTTAAGTTTTACAAAAAAGTATTTTTACTCCTAATATACAAAACAGTAGCCTAGACACATTTACTAAAATGGTGATGTCTGATATATATGTATTACAGGAAAAAGGTTACAAAAAGGTAAATTATAAGAAAGGGAGGAATTGGAATCTAACTAAAGATGAACTTAGAGTCATGGAAACTATTAGGGAGAAACATGTTATTATTAAAAGTGCTGATAAGGGCGGAGCTACAGTTGTCCTGGATCGGGAGTACTATATACAAGAGATATAGACACAATTAAGTGATACTAACACATATCAGAAATTGGATGCAAATCCTATTTTTTTTTAAAAAAGAGATCAAAAGAGTAATTAATAAATCCATGTCATCAGGGGTTATAGATAAAAAAATGAGTGAGTACCTTTATAAGGAATATCCAAGAATGGACATATTTTATACTGTATCTAAGGTGCATAAAAACCTACAAAGTCCACCAGGACACACTATTGTGTCTAATGTAGAATTAGCATTTACCAACATAGCAATATTTTTGGGTAGGGTATTACAACCTTATGTAGAAAGAATGACCTAATTTATTAAAGACACAGGGGAATTTATTGAAAAACTTTTGTCACATTATATAGTAATAAATATATATTGTATACCCTTGACGTAAAGAGTCTTTATACTTCTATCAAGCACGAGACTGGCATAGGAATAATTCGAAAACATCCACATCGGATCAATATAATATACAGCAGGTTGATTTTATTTGAAGAATTATTGAGAATTGTTTTATACTATAATTATTTTTTCTTTATAGACTCCTGGTACATACAAAGAAAGGGCACGGCCATTGGGTCTAACCTTTTTCCCATCATATGCCAACCTTTACATGAATCATTTTGAAGAAAAGTTTGTTTACAGCAATCATTCTTTTTTAAAGTATGGCACCACCTGGTGGCAATTTATTGATGATGTGCTTCGCATATGGTGGGGCAGCGAAGACTCCCTCTAAGAATTTGTGGAGGAAATTAATCATGAGGTTAATGGCCTTCACACTGGCCTCTAGTTAAGAAAAAAATGTATTTTTGGATACTGTAGTATTTAAGAAAGGGTCAAATTTGAAAATTGATATACACCGTAAGGAAACAGAACGCAATACCCTTCTTAGATACGACAGTTTTAATAACAAAAGATTGAAGGACTCCCTTCCAAGGAGCCAATTAATCAGGGTTGATAGAATAATCAGTGAGGAAGATATGAAAGAAAAAAGATTAACAGAAATGGGGGAGAAGTTCCTAGAAAGAGGATACCCTAAGTGGTTAATCGATAAGGAAACACACAATATTTGGCATAAAAGGGATAATAAAAATATGGCCAAACAGGCAAATAATAAAACATTAATTATTGTATCCCAATATAATGACCATAGGAAAAAATAGCTTGCATCATCAGGAATCATTGGCATATAATTAAGGATTGTAAAAAAGAGATACAAATTCTACAAAATAAACCTATCATGGCACACAGGAGAGTAAAAAAATCTCAATGATATTTTAGTACAGTGAGACTTAGGGCCCAAATGTGGTAAGAGGGAGAGATACATCACTGAGAAAACTATATAGGCTGCTATCCTTGTTTAGGATGTGGTAATTGCCATTCGGTAAAGAAAGCTAAATAATTTGTTCACCCTAGGAGTGGCCATAAATTTAAATTAAAATCATACTTCACTTGTGAATCCACATTTGTGGTTTACATAATAAAATGCCCATTTTCTAAAATCTATACTGGGGAAACTACCCAAAAGATGAGAGAGAGATTAAATCAACATAAATCCAATATTAGAAATGAAGGATGAAAAAGCTCCTGTAGCCTGTCATTTTGTAGAGTGTGGTCATCAAATTAATCATCTTAGATGGGAAATTATAGATCAGATTGATATACCTAGAGGAGGAGGAAGTAGAGAATGTCTTCTAGAACAGAGAGAGGCATTTTGGATCCACAAATTGGATACCATGTACCCCGTCCCCAAAGGATTAAATAGGGAATTGGATTTTTCAGTCTTCCTCTAGGTATATTAATTCTATCCTTTAATAAGTAAGTTTCCTTGTTGTTAATTAATATATGGATAATGTTTTAAAAAGGTATGAAAACTTTAAGACAAATGCATTCCAAAATATGTACATTTGCACTCAGCACTTTTAGTAATATGTGTTATGTTTTTTTATGAACAATAGATGTCAGTATATTGAATCTTAGCTAGCATCAATACATGAAAGTGTTAAAGATCTTAAAGGTGTTTGATTGACTGGTCATACCTTTAAAGGGACAGTCTACCATAGAATTGTTATTGTTTTAAAAGATAGATAATCCCTTTATTACCCATTCCCCAGTTTTGCATAACCAGCACAGTTATATTAATATACTTTTTACCTTTGTGATTACCTTGTATCTAGTAACCTTCTTCCAGCCCCCTGATCACATGACTGTGACTGTTTATTATCTATTGTCTTAAATTTAGCATTGTATTGTGCTAGATCTTAAATAACCCCCTGTGCCTGAACACAGTGTTATCTATATGGCCCACGTGTACTTTCTGTCTCTTTGTGTTGAAAAGAGATTTAAAAAGCATGTGATAGGAGGCAGCCCTCAAAGGCTTAGCAATTAGTATATGAGCCTAACTATGTTTTGTTTAAACTAAGAATACCAAGAGAAAAAAGCAAATTTGATGATAAAAGTAAATTGAAAAGTTGATTAAAATTAAAAGCCCTATCTGAATAATTAAAGTTTAATTTATACTAGACTGTCCCTTTAAATAAGACACAGGTGTATAGCTCTGTATACATGATTAAGGGACTGTGATCCCGAAATGTCGCATACCTGTGCTGTTGTTTTGCTTCAAAAAAGACCTTTATGAAAACATTTGGTGCTGTGGAAACTTTTGTATTGATACACACAACATACACACACACATTTATTTTGCTATTCTTCTGCTCCAAAACTTATTTTAATTCAATTCATGGAAGCACAGCTCTGGGACCTGGCATAACACATTTCAGGCCAAGCCCCTACCCCTCCTGGTGCTGCATTATAAACACGGGGAAAGGAGTATCTAGGAAGGAGCTCCGAACTGCACCCAGTTTTATTGCCCGCCTAAATTATAGCCTGCTCTGGTCTACAGTGACAGCTCAACACTTTCACACAGAATTAAGTTGGTGTTGCAAGGGAGACATAATTGAGACTACTTGAGATTTAGCTCCCTTAGCATTTCCACTGGGGGTGACCTTTTTTTTGCATTCAAGAGACTGACAGACTAATAGATAGATAGGTAGATAGATAGATAGATAGATAGATAGATAGATTAATAATTAAAGGGACAGGAAACCCCAGATAGCTCTTTTCATGCTTAGCTAATCAATATGCCCACAGCTGATCACAGTTGATGGTCAAATGGCTTTGTGTGTGATGTTGAGAAGGTGATTAGCTACACCTGATTGAGTTTACAAGTAATTTTAGGAGGGGGTGATCCTTTTTCCAAATCAGTAATTCTGTTTTTGAATTGTCTTTATTTTTGCCTGACATGTGGGTGTTATATCTTTCACTTGGATGTTGTAAGTTTTAACTGAGTAATTACAACTGGATAAACAAAAACTGTGTCTGTCTTTATTTCAGGCTGCAAAATTTTGATTATTTTCAAGAGGGGTGATTCTTTTCAATACCCACTGTATGTGCATATTATTTTTCAACAAGGGATACCAAGAGAACGAAGCACATATAAAAATAGAAGTGAAATGACATGCTGTTACTGTATTTGAATCATGCATGATTAATTTTAACTGTCCTATCCCTTTAAAGCTTATGGATGTCAATAATGAAACAGTTCTGCCTTCTGATATTAAATAGATAACTCAGGTTTTTCTAAGCTTCACCATAGCTCTAGCAATTTGAGTGACTATTGGTTGGTGCCTAGAAGATATACTGAAATTGACAATATGTTAACTGTGGAAAATTCCTATTACACAAACATGACATTTAATTTAACTTTCATATCCCTGTCTGCAGACCACATGGATTTATAAGCTCTTTGAAAGATGAAACAAAATTGCTGCATTCCTGCTGCTTTTAGTCAGCAAGGGTCCTTCTGCCAGAAGTACACAGCCATTAGATATAATAGAAAAGTTTGCCCTTGATGCCAAGTATAATATAGGTGATCAGCAGAATAGGCAAAGTGCTATATTTTGAAACTCCAACTTTGATTTACTAGGAAAAGAAACTCGGAAACGCTTTGTAATTTACATCCAATTTCCATATTCCATGGCTTACTACAAAAAAATCCTTTTACTTTTTAGCTAATTCTTTATTTTTTCAAGTTCATATAAAACTCATCCATGCACATGATGACTAAAAAGACCTCTAGCTTAAAGGGAGATTGAACCCGAAATTTTTCTTTCACAGTTCAAATAGATCATACAATTTTAAACAAGTTTACAATTTACTTCTATTATAGAATTTGCTTCATCCTTTTGGTAACCTTTGTTGAAGGTGCAGCAAATCACTGCTGCTTGCTAATGAATCATGTAAGCTTAATTTTGACTGTACTGTCCATTTAACTTAAAGGACCACCCAATGCAGTAGGATTGCAAAATGAACACGTGCATAATAAAAAGCAGTAGATTTTTTTCTGACAAATTTATTTTTTCTCCCACTTTCCGGCCCCTATATCATGTGACAGACATCAGCCAATCACAGACTAGTATAGGTATACCCTGTGAGCTTGTGCACATGCTCAGTAGGATTTTGTTCTCCAGAAAGCGTGTATATAAAAAGACTGCAACATTTGATAATGGAAGTAAATTGGAAAGTGTCTTAAAACTGAATGTTCTATCTCTATCATAAAAGTTTAATGTCCCTTTAAAGGGACATTAAATTTCTATGCACAACTACAAAAGAATAGTACATACTATGTTATTGCATTCCATCCTGTTTCTGCAACTGATATCCTGCACAGCTAAGGCAAACTCTGAAAAATCAGTACAGGAATTCTAACTTTAACTGGCTTTTGTTATTGTGAGCTCAAATATATACAGTAGGTGCAAGAACTTTGACTGTGTTTGGACAAAGTGTGCATGGAGACGTGTCCCCTATAAAAATCCAGTCACGAAGATATGATCTCGTTTGAGGGTCTTCTAGGCAGATACAATGTTGCAAGGCAGTGTGTTCACGCTTTATAATTTTATGAATGTTAAAATCCAATATAATAAGATAATAGAAATAATTATGGTCAAAAACAATACTTCACAAAGATTAAATGTGGCCATATAGTGATAGGAAAATGGTACACAGCTTGCCCATCCTGATAACATAAAGAATATAATCAGATGCTTTAGCAGTGGTGCGGATGGAATTGGATTATAATAGATTCATATGAAAAATGCAATTGCACAATCCCCTTTCAAAACCTGGTTTTGAAGAAGCCAGTACTGTTAGTAGCAAACACTACAGTGCAAATGTAACTTCTAATCAAATGTTAAATTAAAAACACGTAAAATGATGTTGTTCCAGACAAGCCCAATAGCTCTGTCCTGGATGGATGCATTGCGGTTCATGAGTGGAATTTTATCTATGTCTTTAACTCATTTCCAGAGATTACACTTAAAGGGGTAAACTCAAATGAATCAGTATACCTTGAAACAAACATACCTCAGATTTGCATATGGTTTTCAAATTTAAACTACAAAACTACAGTTTTATTTTTTTCTTTCTAATGCATTTGTACCAGAAAAGCAAAATTAAACTTTCAGGGTTCACACAAAATATGACAGTTTACAACCTTTTTTTCTTGCTAGCCTTTGTGCATGAGAATACCTAGGTAGGCTCATGCTTTGATATATTTGTAGTATTATTATGCATTGACAAAAAAACAAGAATAAAAATTATTTTAGGAGACCCTTCTATAGGTCACAGCGACAAATACAATGTTACAGACTATTCTCTAACACCTAGATTACGAGTTTTGCATTGCGACTTTTAACGCTGAAAAATGGCAATTTCAGCGTAAAAACGCACTATTGGGAGTTGTGTCGGTATAGCTATACCGCAAGCATTTTATCCTGTAATGCAACCTTAATCTCGCACTCAAAAAAATTATGTTTTTGCATGGGATTTCTATAGCACCGGTATTACAGGTTGTGCGGTGAGGCTAAAAAGGTTGCGTTACAGACAAGATCCATACCACCATCTGAGAGCAGTAGTTATGGATTTTGTGTAACAAAAATTTTCACAAAACTCATAACTAAACTGTTACAAAGTACACTAACACCCATACCCTACCTATTAACCCCTAAACCGCTACCCTCCCGCATCGCAAACACTATATTAAATTTATTAACCCATAATCTTCCAAACAACCACATTGTGGCTTTTAAATAAACCTATTAACCCATAATCTGCTGCCCACCCACTTCACCAAAACACTATTTAAATATGTTAACCCATAAACTGCCGCTCCCCAACATCGCGGCCACTATAATAAAGTTATTAACCCTATTCCGCTGATCCCTGACGCTGTACATTGAAGTTGAATGCAAGGTAGCCGTTTCAAAATGACGTCCCTTGCATTCCTATTGGCTGATTTGATTCTTCAAATTCAAATCAGCCAATAGGATGATAGCTTCTGAAATCCTATTGGCTGTTAGATTAGGTGTAATTGTTTTTATTTTTGATAATTTCGTTAATTTTATTTTGTAATCTTAGTATGTTTTATTTTTCGTTATTAAAGTGCTAATTATTTTTGGTAAACTTATATGTTTTACATTTTTCATAGGATTAGTTTAGTTTGTAGGGTCCCGGTAAACGGCTTACTCTGTTAAGGTCCAATGGAACAGATTCAAACTCCAAGGTTTGGATATATGAAAAACATTTATTAGGTTAAAATCTATATTAATATATATATATATATATATATATACCAACTTCTTCACTTCTCAAGCTGATTTCAAGGGAGAACGACTGCGATGCCGCTAAGAAGCTTCTGTCCATAAGGATGATTTAACATTTTTGTCTTGAGAAAGGCCCAAACATTGACTTATGATGTATTACCTACGTGAACTGAAAATAAAAATCGATTCATATAATCATGTGAGTGGCCTCCTAAGTAAAGAAGTTGGTATATGTTTATTATAGAGGTGAGCACCCAGGTGGCAAATACACCACAAAGGTTGGAGTGCTGGGCTGCCAACTAATTGATATATATCTATATATATATATATATATACAGTATATACAGTATATATATATATATATATATATATATATATATATATATTTACATATGAACAGGGGGTGAATACTAGACTTGTGCGTGGCAAAAAAAATTGTTTCGGATCGATTCGGATGTTTTCGAATTTCGCTTTCGGATCGATTCGAATTCGGATACATTCGAATGCATTCGTTTCGGATTCGTTCGGATTCAAATAAATTCGGATGTATTCGGATGTATTCGGTTCGGATTCGATTTGTAAATTCAGAAGTTCGGTATGTGTTAGGTGGGATGTGCTGTGTATTAGACTAGTATTATGTACTGTAATATTAGGTGTAACCCATAGCAGAGTGATATAACCTAACATACAGTACAATACTAGTGTAATTGTGATTAGTCCATGGCCATCCGAATGTTACAAATAAATCCGAACTAATTCGGATTTATTAGTTAGGTTCGGTGCTACGGTAATTCGGAAATTTGAACCGATCCGAATTTCCGAATTTGACAAATTTGTCCGAATTGAAATTCGGAACGAAACGAAACGCACATGTCTAGTGAATACAATCATTCAGCATTGTCTTAGGATATATGAAGAATGATTGAATTCACCCCTGTTCATATGTATATATATATTTACCCTTGTCCAGGATTGCCTTTTGAATACTGGTATGCACATGAAGCGCCCTCTTGTTTGTCTTATTTAGGATTATTATTCATTGCTTCAATCATAGCTGACATAATGTGCTTGAAGGGACAGTCTACTTGAAAAATGTTATTGTTTAAAATGATAGATAATCCCTTTATTACCCATTCCCCGGTTTTGCATAACCAACATTGCTATATTAATACACTTTTTACCTCTGTGATTACCTTGTATCTAAGCCTCTGCAGACTGAACCCTTATTTCAGTTATTTTGACAGATTTGTATTTTAGCCAATCAGTGCTGACTCATGAATAACTCCACAGGAGCACAATTTTATCTACATGACATACATAAACTAGCACTGATTAACTATGAAAAACTGTAAAAATGCACTGAGATAAGAGGCGGCCTTCAAGGGCTTAGAAATCAGTTTATGAGCCCACCTAGGTTTAGCTTTTAGCAAAGAATACCAAGAGAACAAAGCATATTTGATGATAAAATTAAATTGGAAAGTTGTTGCATGACCTATCTGAACGATGAAAATTTAATTTTAACTTGACTGTCCCTTTAAATTTCTGTTTGCTCTACCTGAATCATCAAAGTTTATTTTTGTCTTTGATGTTCCTCTAATGTTATTAGTTGCACAAGCCTCAATCACATAGGTAGCATGATAACTTCTACAGTAAGTACAAAGTTGGTAGTGAACTTTAAAGGAAGCAACAGTAAAAGGGACCCAATGGTCAGATTGAAAATGTGCAGAACTGCATTTTCATTTTTGAAATGTATTTTTGAATTTATTGCAGTCTATTTATATTAGCAAAAAAGTATTACTGTTTCAGTAGCATATGCGCATATACTGTGCATGGCTTGTGCACATGAAAACAACAGGCTTGCTCAGAGAGCCAGCAGTGACTTGTATGGTACAAATCAAGTAATCTCTGACAATAGTCACATCTGCTATCTCTGAATAAGCCCTATAAATGAATAATGTTGCATGAAGCATTGGAAGTATACATATATAATTATATACTAATAGATATAGACATATTTTCATAGTTTCATATTTTTCTGCCTATAGTGTGCTCTACATAAATAAACACTTTATAAGTGCAAGAAAAATTCTTATTGAGATGTTTATTGATTATGCTTCCAAGTGAAAAGAATATCACAAAGAATTGAAAATCACTTTAGTTCTTTAATTTGTGCTAGGGGTTGCTAGACATCCCAAATCAACTCTTATACATTTTCATTTCTAAAACATGTCAGCAATCATACATATGGAAGGCAGTTCCTTTTTACCTATCCTTTGTTCTTGCAGGTACTAAAAAATATAAATCTGCACCAGTCCTACCCCACATCCCTGATATATAAATTTGTGACAAACTTTGTCAGTACTCCCAATTCTTAAGACCTGTCCCTAGTATGGGAAACTCTTCCTGTAGATTAGTGTTTCCCAAACCCAGTCATTAAAGGGACATTAAACATTAAATACATGCTGGATAGAATGATGCATTCAAAGAAAAGATTAGTCCATGACTAACATGTAGATGTATTTTTTAAAGTTTCATTAGTTGTTTAAAAAGTGACAAAATAAGTGTAAAGTTTTAGTGTCTATAAAACACTGGGAGCTGCCATGTTGTAACTTGTGTTACCTTCTCTGTTGTGGCCAATTAGGGTCAGTTATAAATAGGTCATTAGAGTGTGCAGCCAATGGTTGTGCTGGATTTAACAGTGTTCTGCACTTCCATTTCTAACAGGAACTGAAAAGCTCACAATTTTAGAATGGAATTACAGGAAAAGAGGAAAGAATAAATAATGAAAGTATATTGCAGAGTTGTTTTACTATATACAATTTATCATTTTATATTACCATCTCAAAGTGTTTAATGTCCCTTTAAGTATCCTCAAGAGGCCACATATTCATTATATCTTAACTAGAGCATGGGACAAATAATCAGCGGATGGGTGAAAGAAGGTTAGTAACCATGGTTACTGATCAGCTGATTATTTCACCTGTGCTCTAGTTATGATATAATAAATATCTGGCTTTTTAAGGGTCCAAGTGACTGGAGTTGGGAAACATTGCTGTAGATACTTAGCCTGAAAATATGGAATAAATCCTGGGATTTTTGTTATTAATTAGAATGTTATGTTTGTTTTCTTTTTAGCAACATTTTCAAAGGATATGCCATATGTGTTTATCATATGGCCAACATTCGAGAAGCATTTAATGGTCCATATGCTCACAAGGAAGGGCCAGAGTATCATTGGTCAATGTATGAAGGAAAAGTGCCTTATCCAAGACCTGGAACAGTAAGTCGTTCTATTGTTTAACCATGAAATAGTTCAGTTTTCGTCTGTATACTCAAATCTATCTGCTTTTGCTTTACTCTATATCTTTGTACCTCCAGCTGAGCTGAGTTATTCAGAGTTGAATGGCATGATAAATGGATCTAATACAATGCCAAAAGGCAATCAAGCTGCATATGATTGTTGATTATTGTAAGCCGTAAGGGCTCAGCATGGAAGAAGCCAATGCCGGAGTGGAATTAACTTGTAAACTGCAATCTTTGTGTGTAATTATTGGAGGGAAAGCATCTGCGACTATCCTTATCTGTGATTTCATAGGAGCACATGGCTTAACAGTTTCAGTTAATTATAATGGAATTTGTAGCCAAACTGCCAAAATATATAGATTTTGATGTACTTCTGAGATGTTATTTATTTAATGAGAACGCCTGCAGAGATTTGCAGAATTCCATTTGCTATTAATTGACATTCCAACCTAACAAGGCAAAGAGATTTATCCCTAAAATTAATTGATTTATTAACCTTGCTAGTAACTGTTATTTTTTTTCTCCCAGTAAAATAAGAACCTGTTTACTTAACTCTAGCATATTACTGAACTATGTGCTGCATATATCTAGACTATACGCTCTTTAGATACCTTCTGAATCAATTTGTATGGTCAAATATTGTCATTCCAGAAGCACAAAAAAGTAGTGACAATTGCAGCTCAGTTTGTACATCTGCATAAAGCCTGCATACAGTTTGAGTGTCAGTGTGCTTTGTGAGTCATTATATCTATAATGGAGATGATGAACTTTAGTTGCCATAATACTGGTACATACTGTAGTTCATATAGTTATATATTTATTTTCACAACTGCCCCACTAAAACTGAAAATTAACCCTTACCATAATCCTATCCACCACTATGTTGTGATCCTGTACCACCAATATAACTAACCTTAACCCTGATTTCCCCCACCACAAAAAAACATAAATGTACTGTCCTAATGCAAATAAATAAGCCCACTATGGGCTAGATTATGAGTGGCGCTCTAGCTGTTTCTCACAATCGATAAGGGGATCTTGTGGCTATTTGCAAGCATCGGAAACAGTGTGTGTACTACGAGTTAAAAGCAAAAGTGCTCAATTGAGTGCAACCGAATTGTACACTATATAGATATATTCTTTGGATTATTTAGAATATTTTACAGTATGTTTAATAATTTTAAATCATTTTTATTCATTTTCTTTAATATTGTATATGTAATATTTCAATAACACTCTTTAAGACTACATCATCTTTATTTGCAGTAACCTAACCACGTTGAAATCTAAATCGCAAAACGCGTTGCATATTTTACATTCCTATGTTCTTCACATTGAAAATAATGTACTTTTTATTATTAAATATATGTTTATATATATATATATATATATATATCTGATACTGTTAATATAAAATACATATCTATATAATATAAATATTAATAGGATTATATATATGTATTTAAAAATAAATAGAACATATTCTTTTATGTGAAGAACATTGGAATGAGAAATATTAACATTTCATGTTGGGGTTAGCTCACAAGTATGGGTGTTTGTTATTTTTACAGTTTTCACTCTCCATTGAAGTCTATCACCTAGATTACGAGTTTTGCGCTATAGAGGGTGCGAAATTAACGCAACAAAAAGTTTTGTTATTTCACCCTCCATAGCGCTGCCATTACGAGTTTCTGAAAAGCCTCCTTGTGCGTGCAATATGGTGGCAATAAGGTCCATACCGCACAAAATCCAAGGGCTGAGAATACGTGCTTGTGCACGCTTTCCCCTTAGACATCAAACACCTGAAGCACGGAATGAAAAGCTCTGTAATGCAGCCCCTTTGATGTCTATGGGAAAAAAAGTTACGTTTAAACCTAACACCCTAACATAAACCCCAAGTCTAAACACCCCTAATTAGATTAGATTAGATTAATTTTATTGTCATTGTACAGAGTAAAAAAACAGAGACAACGAAATTGTAATTGAATATCTAACCTATCCATAACACAAGGTAGTACTATAATGGTAGATCTGGCAAAGGACAATAAAAATCAAGTGACTTGTGCAAAGAATTTCCATACCATAAAAGTATGTTGAGTGCAATATGCGAAGGAAAATTATTTCCATGTTAAAAAAAGTATATAAAATACAATACAAAATTATTTCCATACCATAAGAAAATGTATATATACTGAGTATATATATATATATATATATATATATATAATAGCAAGTGGTGAAGGATCCAAACGGATGGGTTCCGTATCCAGCAAAAACTTCACATAGCAGGCACAGCAGGAATATATAATCCGTTTAATGTGTAATCAGTTTAATGTGTAAATAACCAAGCGTTTCAGCCCTCACATGGGCTTTTGTCAATGGTAAACATAAGCCAGGACAGTCATGTCTGTTTATTTACACATTAAACGGATTATATATTCCTGCTGTGCCTGCTGTGTGAAGTGTTTGCTGGATACGGAACCCATCCGTTTGGATCCTTCACCACTTGCTATTGTTTGTTTATTTAGCAGTGCACCAGGTTGTTGCTGTTCTGAGGAGTGCCGTTTCCCCTACGCTCTTTATATATATATATATATATATATATATATATATATATATATATATATATATATATATAAAGTGCATTGTGCAAAAAAAGAGAAAAATGAGTGTACCTAGTATTAGCAGATAAAATAGTGAGTAATAAATTAACACTATGTGTAATTTACACTGTATAATGGAAATAAATAAAGTGAAGTGAATATGCTATAAGTGAATATAGACCATAGACAGAACTATTAAACCGCCCCCGGAACTCCTAACCAGCCGCTCCCAACATTGCCAACACCTAAACAAAGTTATTAACCCCTAATCTGCCACTCCCGACATCGCCGACACTAATAAAAGCTATTAACCCCTATTCTGTCACTCCCTGACACCTCTGCCACTGACTAAACCTATTAACCCTTAAACCGCCAGCCCCCCACATTGCCACTAATAAATAAACCTATTAAACCCTAAACCGCCAGCCCCCCCACATCGCCACTACTAAATATACGTATTAACCCCTAAACCGCCAGCCCCTCCATATCGCCACTACAAAATAAACCTTTTAACCCCTAAACCTTTCACCCCCCTAACTTTATATTAAAATTACAATATCCCTATCCCTAACACTACTAAAAAAATGTAAGTCTAAAATTACAAAAAATACTAAATTACGACAAATAACAAACACTAAATTACGAAAAATAAAAAACAAAATGATCAAAAATAAAAACAATTACACCTAATCTAGTAGCCCTATAAAAATAAAAAGCCCCCCAAAAAATAAAAACACCCCCTAGCCTACAATAAACTACCAATAGCCCTTAAAAGGGCCTTTTGCAGGGCATTGCCCTAAAGAAATCAGCTCTTTTACCTTGAAAAAAATACAAAGACCTCCCCAACAGTAAAACCCACCACCCAACCAACCCCCAAAATAAAAAACCTAACTCTAACAAAAACCTAAGCTACCCATTGCCCTGAAAAGGGCATTTGTATGATCATTGCCCTTAAAAGGGCATTCAGCTCTTGTCAGGGCCCTTTAAGTGTGCTGCTTTTTGCTTTATCGATCTATTCTCATTAGAGGAGCTAAAATAATGATTTGCAAAAATCTGAAGGATGATTTTTTTGACTACAGTTAATTTGTTATATGTTTCCAGTGTGCCAGTAAGGTGAATGGAGGTCAGTATTCTACCACCAAGGATTATCCTGATGAAGCTCTGCGCTTTGCTAGAAGCCATCCACTGATGTATGAGTCTATTAAGCCTGTTCATAAAAGGCCAATTCTTGTGAAGGCAGATGGAAAATACAATCTGAAACAAATAGCTGTAGATAGGGTAGTAGCAGAAGACGGTCAATACAACGTTGTGTTTCTTGGAACAGGTACTTCAGAATATACGTCCTTTTTATTTTAATGGGGATTAAACTGGACCAACACAATGTACACATATACCTTTTTAGCTGTAGTGGGATAATCTGTGTTTAAGGGGATCTGGAAAGTCACAATTTAATTTAATACATTAAAAAACTTGTTATTTATTACTAGATAGATATTTTACTTATTTTAAGGCATAACACATTTTCTGGGTCTGTTGACTATCTCTGTAATCACCATTTTTTCATGCATACAACTTAACATCATGTTGAAGTGCTGATTGTAATTGAAGGGACACTTGCAGGTGACAACAGGACAATAGCAAACACATGCACTGCAGTAAAATGCATTTTATAATTAAACTCCTTTAAAATTATACTTTAAATGTACTATTTATTTACTATAGTATTTATGATGTCACATGATCTTCACATTTGAATGCAGCAGTTATGTAGTTTATATGCCCATTAAAACAAAGCATTTTCTTAACAATTACTTTCAAACAACCCTTTCAAACCCTCTGCAGTCCATAAGAAAACACTATTATTGAGTGCTTTGCACTCAACAACTCCTTTACACCCCTGGTGCTGTGCACTTAAACTTTCCACCAGCATATTCCAATCCATCTGAGAACAGTTTTTGAATTAGAATATTCTCCTCTACATTGACTCTTCTCTTGCATCCACTCCAGTGACCTAATTCTCTCATCTCCCTCTCTCCTGATTTCACTCTCTTACCCCCTTCCACTAACCTACTCCTTTCTTTCCTCTGCCCCTCTCTCATTCTTAGTCTCATTCCCCTCCATTGTACTAATCCTCTTTATCATAACCCTCTTTTCTGACCCCCTACTCTCTCATAATCCCTCCCCTCCTTTGGCCTTCTAATCTCTCATTCCCCATACACTGTCCTACTCCTCTCTCTCTCATTCCCCTCCATTGTCCTACTCCTGTATCTCATCCCTTCTCTTCTGACCCCTTCACTTACCCCCCCTTCCACCGACCTACCTCTTATTTTCTTTTCTTCCCTCTCGTCCTAATACACCAATCTACCTATCATTCTCCTTTCTTCCCTCTCGTCCTAATCCACTGACCATTCTCCTCTTTTGTGTACCTACCCATCATACTTACTTCCTCTCAGACCATCCTCTTTTCACTCCCTCTCTCCCCAGTCATCCCTCTTTCACTCCTTTTCTCCCCACTCATTTATCTCTCACTGACCCTTGGCCCACTCATCCTTCTCTTACTCTCATTGCCCCCACTAATCCCTCTCTCATTTTCACTTTTCTCACTCACCCCTCTCTCATTTCCTGAACTCATCATTCATCTCCACACCTTTTGCTCTTAAAATAAATTGGGATAATGTGTTTGTACATATGTGATGTTTTATGCAATGTTGCTTGTTTGCTATGTATGTGTGTGAGTGTGTGTGTTTGAGTAAAAAATACAATCTTTGTTTAAAAAAACAAAAATCACTTTTTTATATTAACTTGCTTAAACCCAGTGAGTGCAAGAATTACTAGCAGCACATTACATATTCACTTAACACTATTTTAAGTCAGATTTTTTTTTAATAAACCTACAGTTTTATAAATGTTGCTTTTGTTCTGAATTTTTTCAATAACAGACAATGGCATTGTACTGAAAATTATAACAATTTACAATCAAGAAACAGAAATAATGGAAGAAGTAATTTTGGAAGAACTTCAAGTATTTAAGGTACTTTATAAATTATGTTTTGACTTTAAAGGGCCACTAAACCCAAAATCTTTCTTTCATGATTCAGATAGAGAATAGAAATTTAAACAACATTACAATTTACTTCTATTATTTATTTTGCTTCATTTTTTAGATATCCTTAGTTGAAGAAAAAACAATGCACATGGTGAGCCAATCACAGGAGGCTTCTATGTGCAGCAACCAATCAGCAGCTAATGAGCATATCTAGATATGCTTTTCAGCAAAGAATATCAAGAGAATAAAACAAATTAGATAATATAAGAAAAATTAGAAAGATGTTTAAAACTTCATTCTCTTTCTAAATCATGAAAGAAAAAATGTGGGTGTCATGTCCCTTTAAATAGTTTTTTGTTTTTCTGTGGAACAATTTACATAAATAAAACAGCAGGACTTTTTATCCCTTCATCAATTGCTAAATAAGGACAGTTTTTCAATAAGATTGAATAGAGATTGTCCCGTTGGCAATTATATTTAGTTATCAATATTATTTGCTGTCTATTTTGTTCCTGCTTGTTTTTTTTAATATGTTTCATATAATAACTGGTCCCTATCTGTTTTTGTAGCTCTCTGTCTAGCCTTTTTGACTATTTTTTGGAATAACCTCTTCTCAAAAATCTTTCCTTCATTTTATCTGCATGTTCCTCAAATTTTGTACGGGTTGACCAATTTCTTCTTAACCGGAGAAATTGACTTGCTGGGATTCCTCTTTTTTGTATAATGAATGCCTCCAATTTACTTTTAGTGGCTGTAGATTTTCTAAAATTTCCCGTAGTGATCTGGGTTCCTATTTTCTTCATCTTTACATCTTGAAATGACAATTTATTGCTATTCCATTCATGAGTCAAAAAAATATTTCTATCATTCTAATTGAGGCTAAGGATACATTTCTGAAGGGAATCTAACGGACCACCTCACATTACAAGGATGTTATCCACATACCGAAATCCAAAGCTGAACATATTTATCAACTATATCTCCATGCCTATTGAAAAAATCCATCAGTTCCCATGTCCTGTGCCCTGTCTGAATCACAAAATACTTTTTGGGGGTTTTATATCCCATTGTGATAGGAGCCTGGCTGTGTTGCTATATAACATTTTTATTCTACATATTTATACAATCACAGTTTAAACAAGAAGGCAGTTGGGGTTTTAAGCAATCATGTTATTTTGTGTAAACATGCAATGATATATTAAACTGAGATTTTCATGTTATAGAAAAGAAACTGATACTATATTAGTTAGTGAGGCTCTGGGCAGAGAATACACTTAAAGGGACACTGAACCCAATTTTTTTTTTCTTTCGTGATTCAGATAGAGCATGCCATTTTAAGCAACTTTCTAATTTACTCCTATTATAAATTTTTCTTCGTTCTCTTGCTATCTTTATTTGAAAAAGAAGGCATTTAAGCTTTTTTTTGGTTCAAAACTCTGGACACCACTTTTTATTGGTGGATGAATTTATCTACCAATCAGCAAGAACAACCCAGGTTGTTCACCAAAAATGGGCCGGCATCTAAACTTACATTCTTGCATTTCAAATAAAGATACCAAGAGAATGAAGAATGCTTAAAATTTCCTACTCTATCTGAATCACTAAAGAAAACATTTGGGTTCGTGTCCCTTTAATTGAACTGTTTTAAATAGTTGATAGATAGATAGATGACAGACAGGCAGACAGATAGATAGATAGATGATAGATAGATAGATAGATAGATAGATAGATAGATGTTTTGAAAATGTATTTCAAAATATTAATGTATTAATGTCTGTTTTGTTTCAGCTCTCTGAGCCAATACTCTCAATGGAAATCTCAACAAAAAGAGTAGGTTGCTAATTAATATTTGCTTTCATGATGAATGCCATATAAAATGTGTTACATCTTTAAAATTGTTTGATAATATATGTTTCAAATGTCTGAATATGATTACTTTAGCCATGTTAAGTAGTCTTTTATTTACAATTTCATATACTGTTAGCATTGAAATGCCAGGTTGCCCACTACTACTCCTAATGCAGGGATAGTGAGAGTAATTGGTAACTTGATTTCATTGGTGATCTGGTTCTATCTCTCATTTTGCAGATTTCTATCGCTGGACAGAGAGCCATGCTGTGCTATAATTACATTTATTTGTCTTAATATTTTTAAACTGACTAGTCAAGTAAAAAATGCATCCTTTTTTAATAGAGTATAATATGTTGGTCATATTATTTAAATATCACCATCAAAATGGTGTCCAACCTATCAGCTCCACCACTATCTTTTGAGTGGTATTTTGGTGACACTTGCGTATTGTGCCTAGATAACCCCTTAAATACAGGCGAGGACATCAGCCAAAAAAATTAAGTATGCCTTGCATTTCCCTCTAACATTAAAGGAGTTAACATTAACCATAACATAACCTTAATCAGAGTCAACATTAAACTGTGATGATTTAGATATAGATAGAGCATGCAGTTTTAAGGAGATAGAAAGGTCAAAATTGAAACGTGCATGCGTGCATTTCATTTTTGAATAGAAGCATTTTTGTAATCTACTTTCATTAACAAAAATGCTTCTAGTAAAAGTTATTACTGTGACGGTCCATGCACCATTATTCAAACACTACACTCAGAATGTCAGTAGTGGCTTGTATGACACAAATTAAGGCCCCTATTTAAGAAAGGTCTTGCGGACCTGATCTGACAATGCGGATCAGGTCTGCAAGACCTCGCTGAATGCGGAGAGCAATACGCGCTCTGTATTCAGCATTGTACCAGCAGGTCACAAGAGCTGCTGGTGCAACGCCGCCCCTTGCAGACTCGCGGCTAATCGGCCACCAGCAGGGGGGTGTCAATCAACCCGATCGTACTCGATCGGGTTGATTTCTGGTTGATTTCGTACTCTATCGGGTTGATTTCTGTGACCGCTGCTTCATAACTGCTTTTTCTGGCGAGTCTGAAGACTCGCCAGAAACACGGGCGGTCAAGCACCTTTCGGAGCTTGATAGATAGGCCCCTAAGTCTTTACAGACACAATACACACCACTGCCAGTTCTCCAGGCATGGGATTTGAATACTAGTGCATGGCCCACACAGAGTATGTGTGTATGCCACTGAAAACAGTAATAAGTTTTACTAGATGCGTTTTTGTTAATGGAAAAATATTGAAAAAATTGATCTATTTATTATTGAATTGCACCCATGCACTTCTATTGTTTACTATGCTTAAGTTTCTGGTATCCTTTGTTGAAAAGCACCTAAGTAGGCTCAGGGCAAGCGATGCATTAGTGGGAACTAACTTTTGATTGGCAGCTGCACATATATGCCTCTTGTCATTGCCTTACCTGATGTGTTCAGCTAGCTCCCAGTACTGTATTGATGTTCTTTCATCAAAGGATATACAATAAAGCAAGTTTGATATTAGGAGTAAATTGGAAAATTTATTTAAATTGTGAGCTCTATCCTAATCATGAAACTTTAACTCAAGTTAAATATTTGCATTTCTACATTATAAATTTAGGCCATACACCATGTCTGCTACAACAACATTCCAGCATATTTTACACTATATGAGAAATATTAATCTGAGCAATTTCATGTGATATTTTCCAGAACATCTCATAGTCTACGGTTATAGAAACCCTTGCAGAATCTACAGAATAAGCTCTCCTACTAAATCTGAAATGTTTTTCTTTGCTATTCATTTCATTTTTTTCCTAGCTAAGTCAGTCAAAATAGCTTTGGTTAATATTACATCATTTGTTTAAATACGATTATAAACAGTGGAATTATATTTAGATTACCACAAGTATAAGATTCAATTAATATATTTGCATTTTATACTACTCAGTAATTCAAATTAACTAACGGCGAGATTACGAGTTTTGCGTTAGGAGCTGTGCGGTGCTAACGAGCAGTTTATTCTCACCGCTCACTTACCTGCAGCACTGGTATTACAGGTTTTCTGAAACCCGGCGTTAAAAGGCAAGAAGTGAGCGTAGAGCAAAATTTTGCTCCAAACTTCACTTCAATACCAGCGCTGCTTAAGTCAGCGGGGAGCTGGTCGTACGTACTTGTGCACGATTTCCCCATAGACATCAATGGGGAGAGCCGGCTTAGAAAAAGTCTAACACCTGCAAAAAAGCAGCGTAAAGCTCAGTAACGCAGCCCCATTGATTCCTATGGGGAAACACATTTTATGTTTACACCTAACACCCTAACATGAACCCTGAGTCTAAACACCCCTAAACTTACACTTATTAACCCCTAATCTGCCGCCCCGACATCGCCGACACTTGCATTATATTTATTAACCGCTAATCTGCCGCTCCGGACACCGCCGCCACCTACATTATACTTATGAACCCCTAATTTTCTGCCCCCAACATTGCCGACACCTACATTATATTTATTAACCACTAATCTCCCGCCCCCAATGTCGTTGCAACCTAACTACACTTATTAACCCCTAATCTGCTGCCCCAACGTCGCCGCCACTATATTAAATTTATTAACCCCTAAATCTAAGTCTAACCCTAACACCCCCTAACTTAAATATAATTTAAATACATCTAAATCAAATTAATATCATTAACTACATTATTCCTATTTAAAACTAAATACTTACCTATAAAATAAACCCTAACCTAGCTACGATATAACTAATAGTTACATTATATCTATCTTAGGGTTTATTTTTATTTTACAGGCCAGTTTGTATTTTTTTTTTTAACTAGGTAGAATAGTTACTAAATAGTTATTAACTATTTACTAACTACCTAGCTAAAATAAATACAAATTTACCTGTAAAATAAAACCTAACCTATGTTACAATAACACCTAACACTACACTATAATTAAATAAATTCCCTACATTAAATACAATTAAATAAATTAAATTAGCTAAATCACAAAAAAAAACACTAAATTACAGAAAATAAAAAAACAAATTGCAGATCTTTAAACTAATTACAACTAATCTGATAACCCTATCAAAATAAAAAAGCCACCCAAAACAAAAATAAAAACCTAGCCTAAACTAAACTACCAATAGCCCTTAAAAGGGCCTTTTGCGGGGCATTGCCCCAAAGACATCAGCTCTTTTACCTGTAAAAAAAATACAAACACCCCCCCAACAGTAAAACCCACCACCCACACAACCAACCCCCCAAATAAAATACTAACTAAAAAAAATAAATAAAAAATAAACCCACCCAATACACCCTTAAAAAAATCCTAACACTAACCCGCGAAGATTCACTTACCGGGAGAAGTCTTCATCCAAGCGGCAAGATATCCTCAACAAATCCGGCAGAAGTGGTCCTCCAGATGGGCAGAACTGGTCCTCCAGATGGGCAGAAGTGGTCCTCCAGATGGGCAGAAGTCTTCATCCAGAAGGCATCTTCTATCTTCGTCCTTCCGGTGTGGAGCGGATCCATCTTCAAGACATCCAACTCGGAGCATCCTCTTCTTCCGATGGCTTCTTCATAATGAATATCACTTTAAGTGACATCATCCAAGATGGCGTCCCTTAGATTCCAATTGGCTGATAGAATTCTATCAGCCAATCGGAATTAAGGTAGAAAAAATCATATTGGCTGATCCAATCAGCCAATAGGATTGAGCTTGCATTCTATTGGCTGATTGGAACAGCCAATAGAATGCCAGCTCAATCCTATTGGCTGATTGCATCAGCCAATAGGATTTTTTCTACCTTAATTCCGATTGGCTAATAGAATTATATCAGCCAATCAGAATCTAAGGGACTCCATCTTAGATGACGTCACTTAAAGTGATATTCATTACGAAGAAGCCTTTGGAAGAAGAGGATGCTCTTCGTCGGATGTCTTGAAGATGGATCCACTCTGCGCCGGAAGGATGAAGATGGAGGATGCCGTCTGGATGAAGACTTCTGCCCGTCTGAAGGACCACTTCTGCCCATCTGGAGGACCACTTCTGCTGGCTTCGTTGAGGACATCTTGCCACTTGGATGAAGACTTCTCCCGGTAAGTGAATCTTTTGGAGTTAGTGTTAGGATTTTTTTAAGGGTGTATTGGGTGGGTTTATTTTTTAGATTAGGGACTTTGGGCCGCAATAGAGCTAAATGCCCTTTTAAGGGTAATGCCCATACAAATGCCCTTTTCAGGGCAATGGGGAGCTTACGTTTATTTAGTTAGTATTTAATTTGGGGGGTTGGTTGTGTGGGTGGTGGGTTTTACTGTTGGGGGGGGGTTACAGGAAAAAGAGCTGATTTCTTTGGGGCAATGCCCCACAAAAGACCCTTTTAAGGGCTATTGGTAGTTTAGTTTAGGCTAGGGTTTTTTTTTATTTGGGGGGGGCTTTTTTTATTTTGATAGGGCTATTAGATTAGGTGTAATTAGTTTAAAGATCTGTAATTTGTTTTTATTTTCTGTAATTTAGTGGGGGGGTTGTGATTTAGCTAATTTAATTTAATTTATTTAATTGTATTTAATGTAGGTAATTTATTTAATTGTAGTGTAGTGTTAGGTGTTATTGTAACTTAGGTTAGGTTTTATTTTACAGGTCAATTTGTATTTATTTTAGCTAGGTAGTTAGTAAATAGTTAATAACTATTTAGTAACTATTCTACCTAGTTAAAATAAATACAAACTTGCCTGTAAAATAAAAATAAACCATAAGCTAGATACAATGTAACTATTAGTTATATTGTAGCTAGCTTAGGGTTTATTTTATAGGTAAGTATTTAGTTTTAAATAGGAATAATGTAGTTAATGATAGTAATTTTATTTAGATTTATTTAAATTATATTTAAGTTAGGGGGTGTTAGGGTTAGGGTTAGACTTAGGTTTAGGGGTTAATAAATGTAATATAGTGGCGGCAACATTGGGGACGGCAGATTAGGGGTTAATAAATGTAGGTAGGTGGTGGCGATGTTGGGGGCAGCAGATTAGGGGTTAATAAATATAATGTAGGTTGCGGCAATGTCCGGAGCGGAAGATTAGGGGTTAATAAGTATAATGTAGGTGGCGGCGATGTTAGGGGCGGCAGATTAGGGGTTCATATTATTTAACTAGTGTTTGCGAGGCGGGAGTGCTGCGGTTTAGGTGTTCATATGTTTATTATAGTGGCGGCAATGTCTGGAGTGGCAGATTAGGGGTTACAATTTTTATTATAGTGTTTGCGATGCGGGAGGGCCTCAGTTTAGGGGTTAATAGGTAGTTTATGGGTGTTAGTGTACTTTTTAGCACTTTAGTTATGAGTTTTATGCTACGGCGTTGTAGTGTAAAACTCATAACTACTGACTTTAAAATGCGTTAGGGATCTTGACGGGGTAGAGTGTACCGCTCACTTTTTGGCCTCCCAGGACAGACTCTAAATACCAGCGCTATGGAAGTCCCATAGAAAAGAGACTTTACGAAGTTTACGTAAGTCGTTTTGCGGTAAGGCCAAAAAGTGTGCAGTGCCCCTAAACCTGCAAGACTTGTAATACCAGCGTTAGTGAAAAAGCAGCATTAGGACTTGTTAACGCTGCTTTTTCAGCTTACCGCAAAACTCGTATTCTAGCCGTAAGTGTGTAATAATGAAAGCATTTAACTCATATGTTTTACATTGTTGAAACATGTATGTAAGAAATTATAAATAAATAAATACAATTAATCTATGTCATTTAACAAGAATGAAGGCCAAATGAATGTCACTATTAGCAAACTATTTTCTTTTAGGCATGAGGTTAATTTTTTTAAAATACATTCAACAAGACTGGAGCTGTAAATGTTTTTAAACAAATATGATTTTAAAAAGGTCAGCAAATTACACAAATGAAAAAACTATGATTTGTGAGTTGCTAAGTTAAACATTATGCATTACGGCTTTAAATATATTTTCCAGTTTCATCATAACAACATCTTTAATGTAAATACAGAAGGGTGAATGATTGGTAATCACTTATTGTTATTGATTTGTATACCCTTTAGCATATAAACTCACCTTTCTTGTACATCACCTTTCTACAAAGTTACCTAAATCAAATTGTAATCTACAAATTTCTGCCCTTCATCCTTTTTGTAGTTTTATTTTGTATTGCTGCAATTAATGGTAATATTTTTAATTTTTTTTAAAGCAAAAGTTGTATGTTGGATCAGCAAATAGTATTGTCCAAGTAAAAATTCACCAGTGTGAAATGTATGGGACTGCTTGTGCTGACTGCTGCCTGGCCAGAGATCCATATTGTGCCTGGGATGGGATCACATGTTCTAGGTACTTGCCAATAGGAACACACTCGAAGAGGTGAGCATATAATACGCACAATGTAACGTACTGTTTATAGATATTTACAATCTGTTTTACTATAGATTTTCTATTTCTTTATGTGGATGACAGATATGTGGTCCCAACTATTTCAATACTTCAAATACTGATTTCTTTCATTACACGTTCATTTTGTATTCCTACTATTCTGCCCTTAATCTCTATAAGCAACATTACTTCTCTACTCTTATCTCTAATCTTTCTTCAAGCCCAAAACGTCTGTTCTCCACTTTCAATACTCTTCTCCACCCACCCTCACCCCCTAATACAACTTCTCTGTCAGCTCAAGACTTTGCCAGACACTTCAATAACAAAATCGACTCCATCGGAAATGAAATCAGCCCTCAACATATTTCCATTCTGTCACCCCCTCAAATGCTCGCAATCAACCACAACCCACATAGCCATACATTTAGCTCTTTCTCCCCTGTTACTGAGGAAGAAGTTTTGGCACTTATATGGCACTCTCACCTCACTACCTGTCCTCTTGACCCTATCCCCTCACAGCTTCTCCCCTCCATCTCTTCTACCCTTACCCCTATACTCACACACATTTTCAACCTCTCCCTCAGCACTGGTATATTTCCATCATCTCTGACACATGCACTGGTCACACCTATCCTCGTAAAACCTTCTCTTGATCCAACCTCCCCATCCAACCACCGCCCTATTTCCCTACTCCCTCGTGCCTCAAAGCTTCTCGAAAAGCTAGTATATACATGCCTATCCAATTTCCTTACATTAAACTCCCTCCTCGACCCACTGCAATCTGGATTTTGTCCCCATCACTCCACAGAGACAGCAATCGTTAAGGTTACCAATGACCTATTTACAGCAAAATCAAAGGGCCACTTCTTTCTGCTTATTCTCCTTTGATACTGTTGACCACCCTCTTTTGCACCAAACCCTACAATCCTTTGGCATTTGTGACACAGCCCTCTCATTGTTCTCTTCCTACCTGTCAAACTGTACCTTTAGTTTAGCCTTCTCTGGGGCCTCCTCTGCCCCGTCACCACTTTCTGTTGGGGTACTGCAAGGCTTTGTCCTCGATCTTCTTCTCTTCTCAATCTGCACATCATCATTAGATTTCCTAATAAAGTCCCACCAGTTACAATATCATTTGTATGCCGACGACACCCAAATCTACTTCTCTGCACCAGACCTATCTCGTTCCTTGCTAACCCGTGTCACTAACTGTCTTTCTCCCATCTCTTCCTGGATGTCCTCTCACTACCTCAAACTAAATCTCTCCAAAACTGAGCTCCTTATTTTCCCCTCTTCTTCCAAAATCTCCACCCCCAATCTCTCTATAACTGTAGACAACTCCATCATTACTCCTACCCCGCATGGCCGATGTCTTGGGGTCACACTTGACTCAGCTCTTTCTTCCACTCCTCACATTCAGTCCTTGGCTAAATTCTGCCACTTCCACCTTAAAAACATCTCTAAAATTAGACATTTCCTTACACAAGACACAACTAAGATTTTAATCCACTCTCATTTTTTCCCGCCTCGATTACTGCAACTCTGTCCTCTCTGGTCTTCCCAGCTGCAGCCTAGCTCCTTTACAATCCATAATGAATGCCCCTGCCAGGCTCATCTTCCTTATACGTCGCTCTTCATCTGCTGCAACTCTCTGCCAATCCCTTCACTGGCTTCCTCTTGACTCCAGGATTAAACACAAAATTCTCACTCTGACATACAAAGCCCTCAACTGCACTGCTCCCCGCTATATCTCAGACCTTGTCTCCAGATACTTTCCCTCCCGTCCCCTATCCAATTTCCTTTCATTAAACTCCCTCCTCGACCCACTGCAATCTGGATTTTGTCCCCATCACTCCACAGAGACAGCAATCGTTAAGGTTACCAACGACCTACTTACAGCAAAATCAAAGGGCCACTTCTTTCTGCTTATTCTCCTTTGATACTGTTGACCACCCTCTTTTGCACCAAACCCTACAATCCTTTGCCATTTGTGACACAGCCCTCTCGTGGTTCTCTTCCTACCTGTCAAACTGTACCTTTAGTTTAGCCTTCTCTGGGGCCTCCTCTGCCCCGTCACCACTTTTTGTTGGGGTACTGCAAGGCTTTGTCCTCAATCCCCTTCTCTTCTCAATCTACACATCATCATTAGATTTCCTAATAAAGTTCCACCGGTTACAATATCATTGGTATGCCGACGACACCCAAATCTACTTCTCTGCACCAGACCTATCTCGTTCCTTGCTAACCCGTGTTACTAACTGTCTTTCTCCCATCTCTTCCTGGATGTCCTCTCACTACCTCAAACTAAATCTCTCCAAAACTGAGCTCCTTATTTTCCCCTCTTCTTCCTAAATATCTACCCCCAATCTCTCTATAACTGTAGACAACTCAATCATTACTCCTACCCTGCATGGCCAATGTCTTGGGGTCACACTTGACTCAGATCTTTCTTCCACTCCTCACATTCAGTCCTTGGCTAAATCCTGCCACTTCCACCTTAAAAACATCTCTAAAATTAGACATTTCCTTACACAAGACACAACTAAGATTTTAATCCACTCTCATTTTTTTCCCGCCTCGATTACTGCAACTCTGTCCTCTCTGGTCTCCCCAGCTGCAGCCTAGCTCCTTTACAATCCATAATGAATGTCTCTGTCAGGCTCATCTTCCTTATACGTCGCTCTTCATCTGCTGCAACTCTCTGCCAATCCCTTCACTGGCTTCCTCTTGACTCCAGGATTAAACACAAAATTCTAACTCTGATATACAAAGCCCTCAACTGCACTGCTCCCCGCTATATCTCAGACCTTGTCTCCAGATACTTTCCCTCCCGTCCCCTTCACTCTGTTCATGACCTCCTACTCGCCTCCTCTCTTGTTACCTGCTCACACTCCCGCTTACAGGATTTTTCCAGACTGGCTCCCATCTTGTGGAACTCTCTGCCTCACTCCACAAGACTCTCCCCTAGTTTTGAAAACTTTAAGCGCTCCCTAAAGACTCTACTGTTCAGGGATGCATACAATCTACACTAACCTTTCTTTATAGTGTTTCCTCTCCTCCATTGCTATCCCCGTAAACACCCTTAGCATGTAAGCCTAAGAGCCATGCTGTTTGTAGATCACCTTCTTTATAGCTGACTACAAAGTGTGACTCTTGGCAGCGCCCTCTACCCGTCTGATCCCTATAAATGTCTCCTTGTATTCCGCCTATGTTTATAGTGCTGCGGAATCTGTTGCTGCTCTACAAATAACCGATAATAATAGTAATAATAATACTGCAAAACTGTATAAACACACTTTACTCCAGAAAATGGTGATAGATAATAGCCAAGTTGCTAAAGTCAATATTGTCATCCACGGGCAGATTTAAATTAGTGCAGTGGAAGACAACAATTAAAAAAAATATAAAAAAAAAAAAATATATATATATATATATATATATATATATATATATATATATATATACTGTATATATATACAGGTAGCCCGTTGTAAATTGAAACCCAGTTTATAATGTAAGTCAATGGGAAGTGAGGGGGTTTGGTTCCAGGCCTCTCTCAAAATTGTCATAAGTAACACCTAATACATTATTTTTAAAGCTTTAAAATGAAGACTTTAAATTCTAAACAGCATTATAAACCTAATAAAATAATCACACAACACAGAATATATAATTAAACTAAGTTAAATGAACAAAAACATTTGCTAAGCAGCATTATAAACTATAAAATAATCACACAACACAGACTTTACTTGCATTTTTCTGCAAACAGTTCTTTCTATGCATTCCAATCTGGACTGATTTATAGACAGGAAGATCTTGTTCCTTTGCAAGCTGCTCGATAGCTCAGGTCTGGTTAAACTGATTAATTTCAGCTTGCTTGGCTTGCATATCTTTGCTGCAACACAAGCAGACAGCCCCACCTACTGGCTATTTTAATTAATGCACTGCTTCTCAATGCTTTACAATAGCAGTCACATGACTGAAAAAAAAGGTTGTTATTCTGAAACGGTGCAAATTGAACTGTTATAAACCGAGGGCCACCTGTATGTATATATATATATATATATATATATATATATTTCATCATTATTCGTTAAATAATAATTTGAATCTCAGCTTCACTATTGAGTCAAGTGTTTGACTCCCTGAATTTCTCAATTCAATTGACTCAATTGTATTGAGTCCCTGAATTTCTTGGACGTGACTATGAAACCAGTTGATGGGAACATTGAGGTAGAAATATATCATAAACCCACCTCGGGTAATAGTATTTTGAAATATTATTCTTGTCATCCACCACATCTTTTGAGATCTATTCCCAAGAGCCAATTTATTAGGGTTAAACGAAACTGTTCTGATCCTATCATATATGAGCAAAAGGCAACGGACACAATAGAGAAGATGAGATTACGAGGCTATCCACAAGTAGTCTTTACACAAGCTAAAGAGGCTGTGGATAAAATTCCTAGGGCTGAACTTCTTAAATACAAAAAAGATACAAAAAAGGAGGAATATTCTTCCTCTCCAATTTTTTACACGCCATACAGTATTGAATATGGCAAGATTTGCAATTTGATTAAACAAAGTCTTCCTATACTTCAAAATGACGAAAGGTTAAGTAAGATTGTGAAGGGGGGTTGCAAATTTGTTTCACGAAGAAACATATTGTCACCATCTATTTTACCTAAAGTAACATCAGGCACATGGTTGCAAAAACAGAATGGTTGTTTTAAGTGTAATGCTTCCAGATGCAAAACTTGTGCACACATTACTCAAGGAAATATTTGCAGATCAGAGGTACTTGATAAGGAATTTGATATTTGCTATTTTATAAATTGCAATAGTACTCATGTAATTTATTTCCTTACTTGCCAAGGGTGCAATATACAATATACAGGTCGTACAGGACCATTTTATGGAACATCTCAGATCCATTGAGGATCCTGAGTCTAAAATGCCTATAGCCAAACATTTTAGGTATAATCATAATTCTGACAGCACATTGCTTAAAGGGACAGTCAGGTTTTATTACATTTTCATGATTCAGATACAGCATGTAATTTTAAACAACTTTCCAATTTACTTCCATTAAAAAAAATGTGCAGAGTCTTTTATTTTTACACTTTTTTTGAGTCACCAGCTCCTACTGAGCATGTGCAAGAACTCAGACTATACGTATATGCATTTGTGATTGGCTGATTGCTATCACATGGTACAGGGGGAGTGGAAATATACATAACTTTAAAATGTGTTAGAAAAGAATCTACTACTCATTTGAAATTCAGAGTAAATGCTATTGTATTGTCTTGTTATCTTGCATTTGTTGATTATGCAAATCTGCTGTGTTTACTGGTCCTTTAAAGTTCAAGGCATAGATTTCATTTCCAGGCATCCTAGAGGTGGTAATATAGAAAAGAAATTGGATGAAAGAGAGGTCTTTTGGATCCTCCATCTTAAAACTAGGGTGCCTTTGGGTTTAAATTCCAGAATGGACGTCAATATGTTTATTAAATATTAATAAGCTTTATGTAATACTTCAATATAATAAATATGTGCCTTTAAATATTGTACAAATAGACCTATGCAGTTTATTGAAACATGATAAATATGAGATATATTCACTTTTATATCTATATATAAATTGTCTGTTTTTGTCAGCTTTATATGGTAATGGTCTTTTTAAAGTATCAATTATTATATCCATGTTATTAATTTGAGATGTGTTAACATAAGTATTATTAATTATTTAGAAATTGTTAACTTGCAGGATTGTAGCTTTGTCATATTGAGTGGAGGCAACACAGGGGTTAATTCTGACAATTTTATTGATGTCTTTCTATTGGATGTTATATGCTTTTTAAGGAGCTTTTCACCACCTGCTCTCCATCAGTGAACAAGTGCCCTAGAGGCATGAAACGCGTATGATGTCACAGGAGGGTGATGTTCCCCCTGTTGTTTTCTGCTAAATGTTTTTTTATTGGGCTGCCGTCCATGTTTATGTTTTTAAGCTGTGCACAAATAAAGAACTTTTCTTTTTATCTATCCCTTTGGAGTGCCGAGGAGTTTTTTGTTTCCTCATATATATATATATATATATATATATATATATATATAAAAATATTTAATTTATTATTAAAAAGTAAGATAGAATCACAATTTTATATGATGATAAAAAGCAACATTCTATTTAAAATGACACCAGAGTCTACATATAAATAAAAATGAATGAATGTATTAAAGTGAATAGTATCACAAAAATGTGTTTAAAAAATAACACAATAGGCCTTTAAAAAGTATAGCGTGATGTCCAAAAAAATGACTGTTATCCTTAAATATCTACGGAACTGATATATATATTTCAATATAGTAGTAGGACAGTCTCTATAACATTAAACGAAGAGTAACTGTACCTTTGTAACGTAAGTACATAAAGTGCAACACTGCTCCGGTCTGATATCAGCTTAAGAGGTATAACTACCATCTTGAAGTGCTTATAAAAAAAGTTGTCTGAACAAAATGTATCACAAAATAGGGGGGGGGGGGTGAGCAGGGGGGTGTCTGCTCTTTATGCTTTCCCAGCCCCTTTTACTGAGTGCCCTAGTCTAACCTCACTAACAGTGCTAAACTGGGAGCTTCTAAGTAAGGATTTAAAAGAATTTATACTGGATTTTAAGACTGGTATCTGTGCATATTCTTCTTTATAGTAGTGTCTATTACATGCAGTTATATGAAATCTGGTGTTTACTGTCCGTTTAATCAACCTATTTCCTCACATCTCCAACTATATTGTGCATTGTTTATTATTATTATTACTATTATTTCAATAAAAGATAAAAATAAATAAAAACAATAAAGTCCAAATTTAACATTTTTTGCAGCTGCTTAAATTTAGAAATCAAGTCGTTTTTATATTAGAATAAACTCTGATAATAGTTAATTATTTGTTTTAATTATTAATACAATTTTTTGAATTGCTTTCAAAAAGGAAACTGAACAAACACCAAAAATTATTTTAAGAAAGCTACAGGAAATTATAGATAAGAAATAAAGAATATTATCGTATTCATGCCTGACATCTATTATTTAAAAGGTAACAACTAGCATTAGGCAGTGGCACCACGGGAATCAGATGTTACCATGGTAAAAATGTGAATTACTTTTTGTCAAGACCGGAATACTTTTTCTGTAATTGTAATTCAGCAATATTATAAATTGCACTTCTATATGCGCTTACATAAAATTAAAGGTTGATTTATGTATTTTGCATCTATTAAATACTGTGCAGTTTGAACCTTTTCGATAAGCAAGTTCTTTAGTCTTTGTGAGGCAGAACAAAGCTTACTGATAAGAAACTGTAATACTATGTGAAAATGCAGATATATACTAAATTATTTGTGTAATGTTACATTTTTTAATAATTTAAATAAATCTATTAATTTAAATGAATAACCTACAGTAATTGTATGCTATTAATTTTAATAAATGTGTGATCTCATATATGATGTCATATATTGTCTTCCATATGCTTCAGCAATTTTTTTAGAGTTTGATTTTAATTCTGAGTCACAATGTATTTAACAATTTTACTTGTGTATTGGCTTCCATTTTTCACTATTTTTATGTACTTCCTTACTCCATTTTACAAGGGCAAAAAGATGTAGTTCGTTTTTTTAGCACTACCCTCTTCATTTAACGTTCAACAACTTGTTCGTTTTTTCTAGTATGTTACTTAGCATGTTAAAAAAGTCTTGGTTTGCCATAACCACCTCTACTTATGACAAGTGACATGTTTTTAAATATATATTTAATCACCTAACCTCTATGGCTATTGACCAACCTAAAATAATTAACACCAGCAATGTAAACGCAACTTGAGTTAGTATCACTTCAGACAGCACTGTTGTATCCTTTTGCATAATTCAAAATTCACCCATCTTTCACCCATCTTAGCTGCTTTTAAAAAATATCAAATATGATAATTGATAAGCATTCCATGGTAAACTACAGGGCTGAGATGGGGCCTTGCCCTCCTGCCCAAATAATTTGAGGAATATGATATATGTTATTAATCAGGTTTCCTATTTATTTTATGGGCTCGATTAATCAAGCCTTTCTCTCCCCTTCAACTGCAGGTTCACACCACCTGCAGTCAGGATTCCCTGCTCTGTTCTCCACCTCTTAGGTGGGGAATTTCAATCTCCCTGGTCTCGTCCGACTGGGGAGATTGAAATCTCTTGTTCACACGTGATTGGCTGTGCACAGGCAGGGGATAGGGTTGCAGAGGAGTGCACAGGGGCACTCGTGTGTAATGGTAAATGTGGGCAGCAAATAGCTGTCGCCAGAGGAGAAGCTGGACGGACAGGGGTGAATATGTACTCCCCTGGCTGATAAATAAAACCCTATGTAGCTTTTTTGGGTACTACATAAATTATAGGCGTTAGCAATGCTTTGGAATGGGGTACTGTTGAAACAAGGGGGTTCTCCAACAGTCATTTTCCTAGTGCCTGATTTGGTTTGATTATACCCCTGCATTGTATTTTGAACAAATTAAATTAGCTTGCTATACTATTTAATACATTTTTCACAATAACAACAAATACAATAAATGGGGACAAATTGAAAAATATTATAATCATACTTTATATGAACATACTATAAAAACATTATTTTTATTTATTTTAAGATGTTAAAGGAACATAAAAGTATTTGTTTTCTTTGATATGTATTTAGAAAGGCATTTTAAAATATAGAACAATTTTTGTTTTTGTAAAACTATCACTGTACTAAGAAAAAAAAATTGTATGCTTGCTGTCTGTGTCACTATCCATCAATAGAACTGAGATTTGTTTAGCAATAAACTATCATAAATATAAATGATATTTAAAGATAGTGCTCTTTATATGTATGATTTTTTTTGTTTAATATATCTATAAATTAGAAAGCAATACAATTGACATTGTTGTATTTTAAATAATATTTTTATCATGAACTTAAAAAAAAAAAAAATTCACTGCTGACGTAAATAATATATAAATCATGAAACAGAATCAAAAATCAAGTTTTATATTCTACTTTTGACTTTTTTCTGTATTTTTTAAAATGAGTGTGTTTTTGTTTGCAGACGATTCCGAAGGCAAGATGTTCGCCATGGCAACGCAGCCCAGCAGTGCTTTGGGCATCATTTTAATGGTAATATGTTTTCTACTGTACGAGTACAATTGTATGTAGGATATAAACTGCATTTCTTTTTCTTATAAATATAAATATTCCTGTTTACATTTTATAATGGGTATATTTCTATTCAAATTAAAAAGCTTGTCAACATTTTCTATAAAATTTACATTAAAGCCTTTTGAGACTTTTGGGGATGCATCTTGAGACACGCCTTTCAACTGCAATGAAACATACAATAATTTGTTTTAATACCTATTTATCTATTGTGTTTATTGAAGGTCATTAAAGGGACCGTAGACACCTTATAATTACAAGACATTTTTGTTGTCTTATTATAGAATAACATATAACCAAGTCCAAACATTTTAAAGAAAATGTATCATTTGCTTGCTGCAGCTGTTTTTCAATAGCCAAACTCCACCTACCATATACATATACCATATACCATATACATATACCATATCTGGGATTGCTTATAGAGTATGTAAGTATGACATGCATTGTTCTCTGCTAAAGCCAGTTCTTGAGAAGTCTACAGTGTACATTTCCAGCTCTGAGAATTAGAAAATACAACATTTTTATAGCTAAGTTACATGAAAAGGGGCAAAATAAATAACCCTAAAACTTTTATTACTACACATAACTAAACATTTTATATAAAAAATCTCAAGGAGTTTACTGTCCCTTTAAAGCATATCAACATTTGGTTGTTTCTCAGAATTTTTATCTAGATGTGATTTAGGATACTCATTTGAATTGCATTTAAAAGTAGATAAGGGGAATGAAGAAAATTTGATAATAGAAGAAATTCGAAAGTTGTATGCTTTATCTGAATCACGAAAGAAAAAAATTGTGGTTCATGTCCCTTTAAAGAATATTTAAAAAAAATAGTATTTTATAGTTGTACAGAATTATGTGGTAGATGTATTATTGTAAAATATCCTTCTTTTTTGTCTAGGGGAAACCCTGGAAAAGACTGAAGAACAAATGGTTTATGGGATAGAAAACAACAGCACTCTTTTGGAATGCATGCCACGCTCTTTACAATCTAAAGTTGTCTGGTTTGTACAGAGGACTCATGAATCAAAAAAGGAAGAGGTAAAATTCTTTTAAAAATCCTATACAATAGTGTTTACTGTTTCCCGTAAGTCACCTTTTTTTAATAGCATTTCAGTTTTGAATAGAAACATTTTGCAATACATTAACATTAACAAAAATATTTCTGAGAAAAGCTAGAAATATTTTTGCTGATACTACCGTAATTTTTAATGCTTCTATTTATTATTTACATTTACTTATGCATTTCAAGTGAAGGTAAACTTTGATGAATGAAAGCCCGGTTTTTAAAAATACTATTAAAAACAGGGGCACTTTAATTCATCAAAGTTTATAAAGCACCCATTTTGTTTAAAAACTTACCTTTCTTCTTTTCACAGCCAGAGCAGCTTCCCCCACCCTTGAGATCCTCTCTTCACACGTCAGCAATGACTAATCTGGCTTCCTCCAATCACGGCTTTCCCCCCAGAGGAGTCATTGCCTGAGGCCATGCTGTGATTGGAGGAAGCCGGATTAGTCATTGCTGCCGTGTGAAGAGAGGATCTCCGGATGGGGGAAGCTGCTCTGGCTGTGAAAAGAAGAATGGTAAGTTTTTAATCAAAACGGCTGCTTTCTAAACTTTGATGAATGAAAGTGCCCCTGTTTTAAATAGTATTTTTAAAAACCAGGCTTTCACACATCAAAGTTTACCTTCACTTTCAGTTTTGGCTAAAATGTATCATTTAAATACTTGTAAATAGTAAATGTTATAGCACATAACACTAACAATTTTTTGAGAAGGGGCAATATCTGAATGTGAGTTCACATGGCATAGGATGTATACATTGTATGCTTCTGCTATAAGAATATATTTGATTAATTGAGCGCTTTGAATTGAGGTTTGCTTAATGGAGTCGGGATTGCTGAATAGAGTTGGGGTCGGCTTGTATGGCCAGTGACTGTGTCTTTGGGTGCAAATAGGCGAGGCTTGTAACGTGAACCAAAATTATTGGGGGATGATGTGGTAAGGATTTATTGCAGTACGGGAACCAATGCAGTATTTATTGTGGTTGGGAAGGTCACAGCTAAGGTCAAAGGGCCTATGTATATTTAAGTATGCTACATATTAGATAAAGGTACCAGGGTCTATTGTACCTTGTGTTTAAAAGATTCCTCCTGTGCTGGTAATTGAAAACTAACATAAAGGGTCACTATTTTTAGTGACATACAAATATGCAGTCACACACCTAAGGGTCAATTTACTAAGTGTCGGGTGGACATAATTCCACAGTAAAATCTTCA
Source organism: Bombina bombina (assembly GCF_027579735.1). Lineage (NCBI taxonomy): Eukaryota > Metazoa > Chordata > Amphibia > Anura > Bombinatoridae > Bombina > Bombina bombina. Next base: position 90,180,269 of record NC_069504.1, read on the forward strand.
CTGCTAATGCTGCATTTTATGTTTGCTGTTTAGGTGAAGACAGATGAAAGAATTATAAAAACAGACTACGGCCTCCTCTTCCTCAAGCTGCATCGAATGGATGCTGGTGTGTATTTTTGTCAAACTGTTGAGCGCACATTTGTTCATACCGTTCGAAAAATTACCCTTGAGATTGTAGAAGAAGAGCGGGTGGATGAAATGTTTAACAAAGAGGAAGAGGAAGAAATAATTCATAAAATGCCATGCCCCGTACAAACCAACATTCCACATGTCACAAAACCTTGGTATAAGGAGTTTCTACAGCTTATTGGTTATAGCAATTTTCAGAAAGTGGAGGAATATTGTGAAAAAGTGTGGTGCACTGATAAGAGGAGAAAAAAATTAAAAATGATACCAAACAAATGGAAATATGGAAACCAACAGGAACGAAAGTCACGTGCTAGATCAGATCATTATCGTGTACCAAGACACACATCTGCATCAAGAGTGACATCATCTGCTGCATAGTGACAATCTGTATATTTTAGCCTGTAGAGGACAGTATTTGAATTCTGGGCTCAAAAGAAGAAATATACTAAATATAAACACTTGGGGACAGTTTCTCAATCAAAAGTTTATACTAAAACTTTTTTTTAGAATATATTGACTGATCTGACAGTATGTAAATATTTTATATATATAAAAAAAATATTCCTGTTATTTGTAGTTTTATACTTTGTTTCTATAACAAAAATATTTTATCATTTTTTTCTTACATTTTTGTAAAATGTTTTTATCTTCAACTGTAACTGTTCTGTGCATTGTCTCTGTAATGAAAAGCATAGTAAGTTGCTCAACACATTTTTCAAAATCACATCAGTAAAATTATTGTACAGATGTTGTATTTATCGACATTACTTGCATAATCAGATACAATGCAGAATGGAAGAATGGAAGAGGGAGCAAAGAGACAAAATCCTATGCCTGGAATGATGGGAAAAAAGGAAAATTATTTCCAGAAAGGACATTGCAAGTACATTAATTTTGTATAATTTTACTGCAAGAAGGTCCGTAAATGTTGGGTACATGTGTTACAATTTTGCAAATCTTATAAAAAGGGCATATGGAAGTCTGTTTTATTTATGTTTTGTATTTTTCTTCATTTTTTTGTAGACAGTCTTCATTATATTGTTTACATGGAGATAATTATCTCTTTAAATTTGTGTAGAATAAACATGCAAAAATGATTATTTTTCAACCTATGTGACGCAAATTGAAATCAAAGACTGCAAACTCTTTATTAAGTTATGGGAAGTTTTTCATTCGACTCAAAAATAAAAATCTTTTTTATGTATATATAGTAAAAAAAAGCCTCTGTCTGTAAAGTTTTATTATGTATTATTATAATTAATTTAATTTATAAATCACCAACTTATTAAGAAGTACTATGGCATTAGGGGGGAGATTTAACCAGCAGCGGAAGTTGCTTTCACTGCCTGAAGTTTCTGGCTCGCCAGAAACATGAGTAAAGAAGCAGCGGTCATAAGATCCCTAGGTGTGTGACTTCAGGGTAATATAAGTAAAAAGACAATTACATCAATGATAAAGGGGTGGCTGTTTACATGAGATGATTTACACAACAGGTAAGTTGGGAAGGGCTAGGGTTGCCATTAGTTGTGTGCTGGTCAGAGGAACAATACATGTTCCTTGCTGCACACCCTGCAGCATGGGTTGCTGTGTTCCTTTATCAGAGAGGAATTGCCTGGTATTTCGGCGCTGGACTGACCGTAATAGGCGGGATCAGACTGATCACTGATATACTACAGGAAAGTTCTATTCTGTGAAAAGCATTACTGGGCTAAAAGAAGTTGCACCCAGGTGGTAAATCGCCAAAGAACATGCTAACAATGGTATTGAGTTGGTTGTTTGTTCCTGTTAGTGCACTTCTCTCTGTGTGTATTTAGTCTCCCTATGTGAAAAAAGGGGCAACCAGACGTGGACTCCTTGCTCAGTGTGCTTAGAGGAATACTGCTACACCTCACTGACGAGGCCCAATGAAGGCCGAAACGATTGTCTGGGGTTGCTGTGTTCCTTGTTCAGAGAGGAATTGCCTGGTATTTTGGCGCTGGACTGACTGTAATAGGCGGGATTAGACTGATATGCTACAGGAAAGTTCTACTCTGTGAAAAGCATTGCTGGGCTAAAAGAAGTTGCACCCAGGTGGTAAATCGACAAAGAACATGCTAACAATGGTATTGAGCTGGTTGTTCGTTCCTGTGAGTGCACTTCTCTCTGTGTGTATTATTATAATTAATTTATAAATCACCAACTTATTAAGAAGTACCATGACATTAGGGGGGAGATTTAACCAGCAGCGGAAGTTGCTTTCTCTGCTCGAAGTTTCTGGCTCGCCAGAAACATGAGTAAAGAAGCAGCGGTCATAAGGTGTGTGACTGCAGAGTAATATAAGTAAAAAGACAATTACATCAATGATAAAGGGGTGGCTGTTTACATGAGATGATTTACACAACAGGTAAGTTGGGAAGGGCTAGGGTTGCCACTAGTTGTGTGCTGTCCAAATATGCACAGTCCACCAGCACAATATGGTAAAAAGTAAAATCTTTATTAAAGATATTGTGCTGGTGGACTGTGCATATTTAGATAATATTAGGGGATTTTGCAGTTAACCCCTGGCACCGTGCACTGTCAGTTGTGCTGTATTTACTTATTATCGTGGACTAGTTGTGTGCTGGTCAGAGGAACAATACATGTTCCTTCCTGCACACCCTGCAGCATGTGTAACTCATAACTGCCTAGGAAAATGTGGCTGAGGTGGTAGTTCTAGGATGGGTGAAGGTCAGAAATTTTAAATTTAAATAGTAATACAGATGCTCTCCTTGACATTTATTCTGTTATTTGATTGTTGCTGGAGAATAAAAATTGGCAAATTGAATATAAAATGTTTTCATTTATATTTTAGATGTTATATTTCAATAATTCTTTTGAATATTTTCTCCTACAGACTTACATTGAAGTCTTTGAAAATTTACAATCATATGTTAAAGATGGGTGAAAATTAAATAAAGTTAAAGTACCACTTGTGATCTGAGGAGCACATGCTTGTACCAACTACAAGACCCAGCTGTGTAACTAGCACTGCTGATTGGATTATTGGCAGATTCCACTCTAAACCAGCAATGCTCTGCGGGTTAAACACATGCGGCTAGATTACGAGTTTTTCGTTCTGAGCTGTGTGGTGCTAACGAGCAGTTTATGCTCACTTACAGACAGCGCTGGTATTACAGGTTTTTACAACCCAGACAAGAAGTGAGCATTGAGCAAAATTCTGCTCCTTACCGCACTCCAATACCAGCGCTGCTTACGTTAGCGGTGAGCTGGTGTAACGTGCTCGTGCACTATTTCCCCATAGGAATCAACTGGGAGAGCCGGCTGAAAAAAAGTCTAACACCTGCAAAAAAGCAGCGTAAAGCTCCTTAACGCAGCCCCATTGATTCCTATGGGGAAATACATTTTATGTCTACACCTAACACCCTAACATTAACCCTGAGTCTAAACACCCCTAATCTTACACTTATTAACCCCTAATCTGCCGCCCCAACATCGCCGACACCTACATTATACTTATGAACCCCTAATCTGCTGCCCCCAACATCGCCGACACCTACATTATATTTATTAACCCCTAATCTGCCACCCCCAACGTCGCTGCCACTATAATAAACATATTAACCCCTAAACCGCCGCACTCCCGCATTGCAAACACTAGTTAAATATTATTAACCCCTAATCTGCTGGCCCTAACATTGATGCCACCTACCTACATTTATTAACCCCTAATCTGCCGTCCCCAAAATCGCCGCCACTATATTAAAGTTATTAACCCCTAAACCTAAGTCTCACCCTAAACCTAACACCCACTAACTTAAATATAATTAAAAGAAATCTAAATAAAATTACTATAATTAACTAAATTATTCCTATTTAAAACTAAATACTTACCTGTAAAATAAACCATAAGCTAGCTACAAAATAACTAATAGTTACATTGTATCTAGCCTAGGGTTTATTTTTATTTTACAGGCAAGTTTGTATTTATTTTAACTAGGTATAATAGTTACTAAATAGTTATTAACTATTTAATAAACTACCTAGCTAAAATAAAGACAAATTTACCTGTAAAATAAAACCTAACCTAAGTTACAATTACACCTAACACTACACTATAATTAAATTAATTCCCTAAACTAAATACAATTACATACAATTAAATAAAATAAGCTAAAGTACAAAAAACCCACTAAATTACAGAAAATAATAAACAAATTACAAGATTTTTAAACTAATTACACCTAATCTAATCCCCCTAACAAAATAAAAAAGCCCCCCAAAATAAAAAAAGTCCTACCCTACACTAAATTACAAATAGCCCTTAAAAGGGCCTTTTGTGGGGCATTGCCCATAAGTAATCAGCTCTTTTACCTGTAAAAAAAATTACAAATCCGCCCCAACATTAAAACCCACCACCCACACAACCAACCCTACTCTAAAACCCACCCAATACCCCATTAAAAAAAAATAAAACTAACCCCTTGAAGATCACCTTACCGGGAGAAGTCTTCACCCAACCGGGCCAAAGTCCTCAACGAATCCGGCAGAAGTGGTCCTCCAGATGGGCAGAAGTCTTCATCCAGACGGCATCTTCTATCTTCATCCATCCAGCGCGGAGCGGGTCCATCTTCTAGACATCCGACGCAGAGCATCCTATTCTTTCCACGGTGACTGAAGAGTGAAGGTTCCTTTAGTAATGTCATCCAAGATGGCGTACCTTAGATTCCGATTGGCTGATAGAATTCTATCGGCCAATCAGAATTAAGGTAGGAAAAATCCTATTGGCTGATACAATCAGCCAATAGGATTGAACTTCAATCTTATTGGCTGAACCAATCAGCCAATAGGATTTTGCTGGCATTCTATTGGCTGTTCCAATCAGCCAATAGAATGCCAGCTCAATCCTATTGGCTGATTGCATCAGCCAATAGGATTTTTTCTACCTTAATTCCAATTGGCTGATAGAATTCTATCAGCCAATCGGAATTGAAGGGACGCCATCTTGTATGGCATCACTTAAAGGTACCTTCATTCTTCAGTCGCCGTGGAAAGAAGAGGATGCTCCGCTTCGGATGTCTTGAAGTTGGAACCGCTACGCGCCGGATGGATGAAGATAGAAGATGCCATCTGGATGAAGACTTCTGCCCATCTGGAGGACCACTTCTGCCCTTCTGGAGGACCACTTCTGCCGGATTCTTTGAGGACTTCGGCCCAGTTGGGTGAAGATGTCTCCCGGTAAGGTAAGGTTTTTTTTTAAGGGGGTATTGGGTGGGTTTTAGGGTAGGGTTGGTTGTGTGGGTGGTGGGTTTTAATGTTGGGGGGATTTGTAATTTTTTTACAGGTAAAAGAGCTGATTACTTTGGGGCAATGCCCGGCAAAAGGCCCTTTTAAGGGCTATTTGTAATTTAGTGTAGGTTAGGGCTTTTTTTTTGGGGGGGGGGATTTTCTATTTTGTTAGGGGGATTAGATTAGGTGTAATTAGTTTAAAAATATTGTAATTTGTTTATTATTTTTTGTAATTTAGTGTTTGTTTTTTTGAACTTTAGATAATTTTATTTAATTGTATTTAATTGTATTTAATTTAGGGAAATAATTTAATTGTAGTGTAGTGTTAGGTGTAATTGTAACTTAGGTTAGGTTTTATTTTACAGGTGCTTTTGTATTTATTTTAACTAGGTAGCTATTAAATAGTTAATAACTATTTAATAACTAATATACCTAGTAAAAATAAATTAAAACTTGCCTGTAAAATAAAAATAAACCCTAAGCTAGATACAATGTAATTGTTAGTTATATTGTAGCTATCTTAGGGTTTATTTTATAGGTAAGTATTTAGTTTTAAATAGGAATTATTTATTTAATTATAGTAATTTTAATTAATATTTATTCTAATTATATTTAAGTTAGGGGGTGTTAGGGTTAGACTTAGGTTTAGGGGTTAATAACTTTAATATAGTGGTGGCGACATTGGGGGCGGCAGATTAGGGGTTAATAAATGTAGGTAGGTGTCGGCTATGTTAGGGACGGCAGATTAGGGGTTAATAATATTTAACTAATGTTTGCGATGCGGGAGTGCGGCGGTTTAGGGGTTAATATAGTTATTATAGTGGCGGCGATGTCCGGTTCGGCAGATTAGCAGTTAAAATTTTTATTTTAGTGTTTGCGATGTGGGGGGGGCCTCGGTTTAGGGGTTAATAGGTAGTTTATGGGTGTTAGTGTACTTTTTAGCACTTTAGTTAAGAGTTTTATGCTACGGCGTTGTAGTGTAAAACACTTAACTACTGACTTTAGAATGCGGTACCAGTCTTGATAGGAGAGGGTGTACCGCTCACTTTTTGGCAGACTCGTAATACCGGCGCTATGCAAGTCCCATTGAAAATATAGGATACGCAATTGACATAAGTGGATTTGTGGTATTTCCAAGTCTGGCCAAAGAAGTGAGCGGTACACCTGTACCTTCAAGACTCGTAATACCAGCGGGCGTTAAAAAGTAGCGTTGGGACCAGCCAATGCTAGTTTTTAAGCCTAACACACAACTCGTAAGCTAGCCGATGGAGTTTTAGTGTCGCTAGTGATAAAATGACATGCAAAACAAAGGTTAAATATCAATGTTTGTTCATCTTTTTATGGTTTGGTATAAACAAAGTAAACATATTCTATTTGCAAGACGGAAGAGTGGCTCAAAGGTGCATACGTTCTGGGGCCAGATCAGGATCATAAGAAGGAGACAGGAAGTGCAATCAGTTATATGCCAGTAGGTACAGTTGCCTGGTAGAAGGTCAAAGCTACTAGTAATGATAGTTTAATCATTAATAGAGCTCTAGTATTTGCAGCAATCAGAAACTATATATAAACAGCCCACGGATGCACACAGTATTTTAAGAGGAGATATATCTACCACTCATGCTGTCCATTGGGAGTATAGGTCACCATAACAACAGCAACTATGTCATTGCAATATTTTCTCTATAGTTTGGTTCTGACTATTTGTATCTATAAAAAAATGAAATCTCACAATATGAGGATTTGTACTTAAAATAAAGAAACAAATTGTACTATATATGATACCACATTACATGTAATGCCTTTGGATCTAGTTTGTGAGGTTATAAAAAAAAAATATTAGTAAAACCTTTTTTGGAGGTTGAATAACTGTAAAGTTCCTGATTTACATTGCAGTCTTCTGTTACCAGTAAGTTTCTTGGCAGTAGATTGAATAAAAGTCCCAGATGTGCTCTTAACCAGAACCTGTGTTATTTGTAGAAAATGACGCAACACTTGAACAAATCCCTAGAACTACAGCTCATTCATTTAATGAAGTTGTTACAGATGGATACCGACCCTTTGTACTTAGAGCTTACTTACACAGTATAATTATATGTCTACAATTTTTTAACGGGACAACAATTTAGCAAAGTTCATCATGTATTAAAATGAATCATATGTTAAACATGTAGGGGTCAATTTATTAAATGCCAACAGCATACTCTGTCGACATTTAGCATTGCACAAGCATTTCTTGTCAAATGCTTATGAAATGCCGCCCCCTGCACATACACGGCCAACCGGCCGCTAGCAGGGGGTGTCAATCACCTAAAAGGTGTTGGACAAATTAAGGAGCAGTCTGTCATGTGACCACTGCTTCTTAACTTTCGTTTCCTATGAGCCGGAAACTTTGGGCGTAAGAAGCAGCATCCACTGCTTGTTAAATCTACCACGTAGGGTGTATTTGTATGAAAATCAGTAAGGCAACATTTACATAGAAACTGTTAAATTAAACTGCTGTACATTTATCTGATGAAACGGCCATATTTGAACTCAAAGAGGCTGAAAATGCCACACCTTGGGGTATATTTATGTATGTGCGAGCGGATATGATTCGATGTAGCGTATCATGTCTGCTGCAGATCGATAAATGCCGACAGCATACACTGTCTGCATTTATCATTGCACCAGCAGATCTGTGCAATGCCGCCCCCTGCAGATTCGCGGCCATACAGCAGCTAGCAGAGGGTGTCAATCAACCCGATCGTATTCGATCGGGTTGATTTCTGTCCGCGGCCTCAGAGCAGGCGGTCTTTAGACAGCTGCTTCATAACTTCTGTTTTCCAGCGAGCCTTCATACGGAGCTTGATAAATTGACCCCATTAAGTTAGTGCTAAACCAGTCCTTTTGACATATTTATAAGTATTCCAAGATGATTTTGAATAATTCTATTAAGGGACATTCCGGTAAAAATGTAAATGCACATAGATGAATTACATCTTTAATATATTTGAAATATACATGTATTGGCAAAAATGCTTCTAGCATGTGCATGTGAATCATAGCTAGATATTCTCAGTGCACCAGCATTTTAAATACTGCAGTTGATCAGAGCACCAGTGGGGCTTGTATCATGCCAGCAATTAACTAATTGAGTCTTTATCAGATGGTACAAGAACCTTAGGCTTACTGAGCAACTGCTGTGGTTAAAATGCTGGTGCATAAAGCATACTTAAATACACTTTTTATACAGCTACAGCTTCTATTAGAAACATTTTTGCTAAAACATGTATAATACACAAATGCTTTTATTCAAAGCCAAAATGCATCCATGCGGATTCCAATGTTGGCTGGAATGTCCCATTAAAGGGACAGTCAACACCAGAAATGTTGTTGTTTAAAAAGAAAGATAATCCCTTTATTACCCATTCCCCAGATTTGCATAACCAACACAGTTATAATAATACACGTTTTACCTCTGTAATTATCTTGTATCTAAGCTTCTGCTGACTGCCCCCTTATTTCAGTTCTTTTGACAGACATGCAGTTTAGCCAATCAGTGCTCACTCCTAGGTCACTTTACGTGCATGAGCTCAATGTTATCTATATGAAACATGTGAACTAATGCCCTCTAGTGGTCAAAATGTATTTCAGATTAGAGGCAGTCTTCAAGGTCTAAGAAATTAGCATATGAACCTCCTAGGTTTAGCTTTCAACTAAGAATACCAAGAGAACAAAGCAAAATTGGTGATAAAAGTAAATTGGGAAGTTGCTTAAAATTGCATGCCCTATTTATATCATGAAAAAAATTGGACTTTACTGTCCCTTTAAGTAGAGTAAATGCAATACACTCGTAAATGTCAATAAATTACCATACATTTTAGATGCATATGCAAATAAATGGCCTAGATTTATTCATCCCTGTTGTGTAAAGCCAGTTTATTGATAGCTTTTGTATAGTCCATCAGTAGTGGGTGGTAAATACATTTTTAAATGTATGAATTTAATAGACAAATATGTGATATATCGTACTGCAAACAAGATCTGCAGGAAACACAAGAAAACTTAAATACTGGCCGCATGATGTAGAAATGGTTTCTAGATTAAATGTTTATTTTTATTTCATACTTACATTGTTTATAATTCACAGTTAGAGTAATTTTGTCTTCTCAAACAGGATTGCTATCAGCAACTTCTTGATCATGAATTAACAGTTTGCCATTCCATCTTGTTTATTGGCAACGGAGATCTTTTGCACAAATTCTTACAGAGATCAAGTCCCAAAAATCAAGTTATGAAAAATCATGATTTACAATATCTAGAGCTTTGTGTCGCCATCTTTTTACAGTAGTGAAAATTAATTTAAAACAAACCTCTTACTGTACAGAGAGGTTTTGAGCTTTTGTTGATATTTTTAATCAAGTAACTTAGAGGTTTCAAAATTTACAGTATGAGAACTGCTAAAATACTGATATAGAAGATGATATAAGTTTCAGTCACTAGAAAGATTTCCCGTAGTGTACTTCTTGATTTATGATGAAAATCTCCCAAATGGAAAACAAGGTTTTCTCAGTCATAGGGTTAAAAATAAAACATCATTGAGAAATCATGTCCATATAAAGGGCTAGATTACAAGTGGCACGCTATTTAGCGCTCCGACTTGAATTAAACCACTAGAAGTAAGCTTTTTGTGCGTCAGAACCACGAGTATTACAAGTTGAAAGTAAAAAGTTTTTGCATGAACGCTTGCAAAAAGTAGAACTTGGAATATTGCAAACACCTTAAAGGGACGTTAAACACTTTGAGATAGTAATATAAAATGATAAATCGTATATATAAAAAACACTCTGCAATATACTTTCTATATTTATTTTGTCCTTTTTGCCTGTAATTCTATTCTGAAATTGTGAGCTTTTCAGTTGTTATTAAAAATAAATGTGCAGAACACTGTTATATTCCACACTACCATTGGCTGCATACTCTAGTGACCTATTTATAACTGTCTCTAATTGGTCACAACAGAGAAGGTAACAAGTTACAACATGGCAGCTCCCATTGTTTTATAGACCCCAAAACTTTACACATAATTTGTTAATATTTAAACAACTAATGAAACGTTAAAAAGTACATCTACATGTTATTCTCAGACAAATCTTTTCTATGAATGCATTATTCTATCTAGCATTTATTTAGTGTTTAATGTCCCTTTAAAGTATTCCCCAATAGACTTCAATGGAGTGCGAAAAGTGCGCTAACCCAACATGAAATATGAATATTTGACTTTCCAATGTTCTTCATATAGCAATATTTTCTATTTATTCTTAAATAATTATTTCTACATATTTCTATATATAATTTTGTAATCTAGCCCGTAAATGGCATTAAGATTGTTATCAGTTGTTAACTGTGCCATCATGTTATGTTTGACTTGTTAAGTTTGTGATTGTTTTGATATAAAAATAATGGCTGATCCTGTTTTTTAGAAAAATTTGAAAAATTGGAATTTATTAAACACAGTTAAAGTCAGCTCCAGAGAAGCATTGCACTACAGATGAACACATCTGTTGAGCCAACAATAAGAGACAAGTGTGTGTAGCCACCTAAAAAGAATTGGCTTTAACTGAGAAAGGGGAATCCTGCATTAAGAAGATGAAAAAATGTGCCCCTGTATTTATCTCAATTGAAAGAGTTCCGTTTTATATGAAGACTGTTTTTCAACATTCTAGTGATATTTGAGGGCTGAGAGATTCAGGTATCAGTACCATGACAGAGCAACTGCAACAACAATTGCTGGTTAACCCCGCACAAGGTGCAACCCGCCTCACACGGTTGTATTCCCCAACAGTTCTGAAGTCGTAAGAGGCTGAGATGCTACTATCCCACTGATTACCATGACTGGAGCAATGTGAGTAATCTATACCCTCTCTCTTCCCTTTGGTGGAAATTGTCACCCCTTTTTTATATATGAACTATTATTTTATTGATCCCATGGGTCCTGTAGATGGTCCAGTTGAGTTTGCCTTCCTATCAATGCTCCCTTCCAAGATCCATTCTTTTCTCCTGTCACAATACATCTCTGGAAAACATAGAGCTAAAGAACATCCAGGTCAAGGAACCATAGAACATGCATAAGTTTCCTCAGCATCATTTTCCTTGTACACCTGAAGACTGTTGATTTGTCAGGTCACTATCGGCTAGATTTGGAGTTTTGTCGGTAACGACCCGAAAAACTAATGCCGGCTTTTTTCTGGCCGCACCATAAAAATAACTCTGGTATTGAGAGTCCACATAAAGGCTGCGTTAGGCTCCAAAAAAGGAGCGTAGAGCATTTTTAACGCAGCTTCAACTCTCGATACCAGAGTTGCTTACGCAAGCGGCCAGCCTAAAAAACGTGCTCGTGCACGATTCTCCCATAGGAAACAATGGGGCTGTTTGAGCTGAAAAAAAACCTAACACCTGCAAAAAAGCCGCGTTCAGCTCTTAACGCAGCCCCATTGTTTTCTATGGGGAAACACTTTCTAAGTCTGCACCTAACACTCTAACATGTACCCCGAGTCTAAACACCCCTAACCTTACACTTATTAACCCCTAATCTGCCGCCCCCGCTATCGCTGACCCCTGTATATTATTTTTAACCCCTAATCTGCCGCTCCGTAAACCGCCGCTACTTACATTATCCTTATGTACCCCTAATCTGCTGCCCTAACATCGCCGACCCCTATATTATATTTATTAACCCCTAATCTGCCCCCCACAACGTCGCCTCCACCTGCCTACACTTATTAACCCCTAATCTGCCGACCGGACCTGAGTGCTACTATAATAAAGTTATTAACCCCTAATCCGCCTCACTAACCCTATAATAAATAGTATTAACCCCTAATCTGCCCTCCCTAACATCGCCAACACCTAACTTCAATTATTAACCCCTAATCTGCTGACCGGAGCTCACCGCTATTCTAATAAATGTATTAACCCCTAAAGCTAAGTCTAACCCTAACACTAACACCCCCCTAAGTTAAATATAATTTACATCTAACGAAATTAATTAACTCTTATTAAATAAATTATTCCTATTTAAAGATAAATACTTACCTGGAAAATAAATCCTAATATAGCTACAATATAAATTATAATTATATTATAGCTATTTTAGGATTTATATTTATTTTACAGGTAACTTTGTATTTATTTTAACCAGGTACAATAGCTATTAAATAGTTAAGAACTATTTAATAGCTAAAATAGTTAAAATAATTACAAATTTACCTGTAAGATAAATCCTAACCTAAGTTACAATTAAACCTAACACTACACTATCAATAAATTAATTAAATAAACTACCTACAATTACCTACAATTAACCTAACACTACACTATCAATAAATTAATTAAATACAATTCCTACAAATAAATACAATTAAATAAACTAGCTAAAGTACAAAAAATAAAAAAGAACTAAGTTACAAAAAAAAAAAATATTTACAAACATAAGAAAAATATTACAACAATTTTAAACTAATTACACCTACTCTAAGCCCCCTAATAAAATAACAAAGACCCCCAAAATAACAAAATGCCCTACCCTATTCTAAATTACTATATTTCAAAGCTCTTTTACCTTACCAGCCCTGAACAGGGCCCTTTGCGGGGCATGCCCCAAGAAATTCAGCTCTTTTGCCTGTAAAAAAAAACATACAATACCCCCCCCAACATTACAACCCACCACCCACATACCCCTAATCTAACCCAAACCCCCCTTAAATAAACCTAACACTAAGCCCCTGAAGGTCTTCCTACCTTGTCTTCACCCTACCAGGTTCACCGATCTGTCCTGAAGAGCTCCTCCGATGTCCTAAAGCCAATCATAATCAAGATCAATCCGATTGGCTGATCCAATCAGCCAATCAGATTGAGCTCGCATTCTATTGGCTGATCGGAACAGCCAATAGAATGCAAGCTCAATCTGATTGGCTGATCGAATCAGCCAATCGGATTGAACTTGATTCTGATTGGCTGATTCCATCAGCCAATCAGAATATTCCTACCTTAATTCCGATTGGCTGATAGAATCCTATCAGCCAATCGGAATTCGAGGGACGCCATCTTGGATGAAGTCCCTTAAAGGAACCGTCATTCGGCTAGTAGGCGTCGGGAGAAGAGGATGTTCCGCGTTGGAGGTCTGCAAGATGGATCCGGAAGAAAGAAGATTGAAGATGCCGTTGATAGAAGACTTCATCCGGATCATGGACCTCTTCAGCTCCCGCTTGGATGAAGACTTCAGCCGGATCATGGACCTCTTCAGCTCCCGCTTGGATGAAGACTTCAGCCGGATCATGGACCTCTTCAGCCCCCGCTTGGGCTTGGATTAGGACATCGGAGGAGCTCTTCAGGATGGATCGGTGAACCTGGTAGGGTGAAGACAAGGTAGGAAGATCTTCAGGGACTTAGTGTTAGGTTTATTTAAGGCCCTTGGCGTCACTAGGGGGGGGGGGGGGCGGGTTCGCACCCGGGTGACACCCACCAGGGGGTGACACCAAAAAAAAAAAAAAAAATTTCAAGGAAATACAATGTTGATATGCATGGATTTTTTTTTTTTATTAGAGGGGCTGGCATTTGTGAACATTGGTGGGACTGGGGAAGATGTAGAAACACAATTTTTTTGCCCCTTGAGCCAGTGCTGCAATTTCAACAAATAGTTTTCCCGGCTGCTTTTGCTTGTTTGTACTTTGCTTCTCCCCTGCCCAATTTCGCTATGAATGTTGTGGGCATGCCGTGGGGCTTGCAAAGTTGCGCTGCTAGCCTAAACCTGCCTGCCTATCTGTGCTCACTGCTCAGTGACATGTGGAGCAGTGGAGTCACTCACTGCTGTGCTGTCTCTCTAAACGGGAACTGGCAAATCATGAGGGGATGCCTTGCACCTGACCGCATGACTGTTTGACACTGTCTTTAAAGTGAAGGAGCCACGTATGATGCCCACCAGACCATTACGGTTATGGTACACTAAGTGCACACTGAACAGGTAGGAGGGCGGGCGGGGGTCTGGGGGTGGGCAGAGTGCAGAGGTGATTGGCCATAAGAAGCGGTAGGCACACGGCCCGGGGCTGTGCACTGACAGACTTGGAACAGAGTCAGAGAGCAGAATGTTCATAGTTTGCACCTAAAACTTTACTTTAGTGATTTATTTTTAGAGTGCTCTGTTTATCTTTCATTTGATGCTCTGCTGAGCCAGGGAGCAGCTCTAGGCATGAGCTTTATAATTAATGCAGTGCAGTTTACATATTTTGTATGTGTGTGTCTGAGTTTGTGTGTGTGTGTGTGTGTCTCAGTGTTTTTGTGTGTTTGTTTTTGTGTGTGTGTCTGAGTGTGTTTCCGAGTGTTTGTGTGTGCATCTGAGTATGTTTTAAGTGTGTCTGAGTGTTTGTATGTGTGTTTGCCTGTGTTTTTGTGTGTGTCTGCTTTCTGGGGGGGGGGGGTGACACCATAACTTACCGCACCGGGTGACACCAACCCTAGTGACGCCACTGTTTAAGGGGGGTTTGGGTTAGATTAGGGGTATGTGGGTGGTGGGTTGTAATGTTGGGGGGGGGGGGTATTGTATGTTTTTTTTTTACAGGCAAAAGAGCTGAATTTCTTGGGGCATGCCCCGCAAAGGGCCCTGTTCAGGGCTGGTAAGGTAAAAGAGCTTTGAACTTTAGTAATTTAGAATAGGGTAGGGCATTTTGTTATTTTGGGGGTCTTTGTTATTTTATTAGGGGGCTTAGAGTAGGTGTAATTAGTTTAAAATTGTTGTAATATTTTTCTTATGTTTGTAAATATTTTTTTATTTTTTGTAACTTAGTTCTTTTTTATTTTTTGTACTTTAGCTAGTTTATTTAATTGTATTTATTTGTAGGAATTGTATTTAATTAATTTATTGATAGTGTAGTGTTAGGTTAATTGTAGGTAATTGTAGGTAGTTTATTTAATTAATTTAATGATAGTGTAGTGTTAGGTTTAATTGTAACTTAGGTTAGGATTTATTTTACAGGTAATTTTGTTATTATTTTAACTAGGTAACTATTAAATAGTTCTTAACTATTTAATAGCTATTGTACCTGGTTAAAATAATTACAAAGTTGCCTGTAAAATAAATATTAATCCTAAAATGGCTACAATATAATTATAATTTATATTGTAGCTATATTAGGGTTTATTTTACAGGTAAGTATTTAGCTTTAAATAGGAATAATTTATTTAATAAGAGTTAATTAATTTTGTTAGATTTAAATTATATTTAATTTAGGGGGGTGTTAGTGTTAGGGTTAGACTTAGCTTTAGGGGTTAATACATTTATTAGAATAGCGGTGAGCTCCGGTCGGCAGATTAGGGGTTAATAATTGAATAATAATTAGTTAGGTTAATACTATTTATTATAGGGTTAGTGAGGCGGATTAGGGGTTAATAACTTTATTATAGTAGCGGTGCGGTCCGCTCGGCAGATTAGGGGTTAATAAGTGTAGGCAGGTGGAGGCGACATTGAGGGGGGCAGATTAGGGGTTAATAAATATAATATAGGGGTCGGCGGTGTTAGGGGCAGCAGATTAGGGGTACATAGCTATAATGTAGGTGGTGGCGCTTTGCGGTCGGCAGATTAGGGGTTAATTATTGTAGGTAGCTGGCGGCGACGTTGTGGGGGGCAGATTAGGGGTTAATAAATATAATATAGGGGTCGGCGGTGTTAGGGGCAGCAGATTAGGGGTACATAAGGATAACGTAGGTGGCGGTCGGCAGATTAGGGGTTAAAAAAAAATATTCGAGTGTCGGCGATGTGGGGGGACCTCGGTTTAGGGGTACATAGGTAGTTTATGGGTGTTAGTGTACTTTAGAGCACAGTAGTTAAGAGCTTTATGAACCGGCGTTAGCCCAGAAAGCTCTTAACTACTGACTTTTTTCCTGCGGCTGGAGTTTTGTCATTAGATGTCTAACGCTCACTTCAGAAACGACTCTAAATACCGGAGTTAGAAAGATCCCATTGAAAAGATTGGATACGCAATTGACGTAAGGGGATCTGCGGTATGGAAAAGTCGCGGATGAAAAGTGAGCGTTAGACCCTATTTTGAGTGACTCCAAATACCGGCGGTAGCCTAAAACCAGCGTTAGGAGCCTCTAACGCTGGTTTTCACGGCTAACGCCAAACTCCAAATCTAGGTCTATATTAGTTAATGTCTTTTAGACATTTCAAAAGGTGGAAATACATCTTCTCAAGATTAGTTAATTTGTCTAGATTTGAAAAATGTATATCATAATATTCAAATTTGCTTTTAGCACTAGAATTTTCCACATTTTCTGGATCAATCAGAGAAGTAAACTCAATCAGCTTACCTTTCATTTGCAGTTTCACCAAGGTTCTCAATCTAGTCGTATTGAGATTAAAAACTAAAAAATATAGACACACACATAGAAACAGACATTTATATAGACTCAGTCACAC
Organism: Bombina bombina; assembly: GCF_027579735.1. Classification (NCBI taxonomy): domain Eukaryota; kingdom Metazoa; phylum Chordata; class Amphibia; order Anura; family Bombinatoridae; genus Bombina; species Bombina bombina. The sequence goes on from NC_069504.1 coordinate 90,197,115, forward strand.
TTATATACAAATATTCTCCCATATACATACATACCTGTACACAGAAACATATACATATGAATTGAATTAATATATACACTCAAAAATGCTAGGAAAGGCATACATACAAACACACAAATACACAAAGATATGCTCATGCACAAACACACACATTATATATATATATATATATATATATATATATATATATATATATATACTGTATATATATATATATATATATATATACACATACATATAAAGGGGTTGAAAAAGTTGCCCAAGAGCTATTGGTCCCATGAATTTTCTTAGTGGTCCCACTTTTTCAACTCTAAATTTTCACGATGTCATATGTAAACTTGTATTGCGCCGTTATACACTTCTAATATACATTTGTATTAAGAATAAAACACTCTTTATATACAATTATGTACTAATAAAAATTTTAAACTTATTCTCATACCTAAAAAGAGAATATTCATGTTCACATGGCAGCAAGCTGAGGCAGGAATAATTGCACAAATACATATATAGCCAGGGATATACACACTCTCAGATATATACACCCACATACATACACCCACCCACACACAAAATTACAGATACACACAAACACTCTCTCACACAAGCTCTCTCTTACATACTCATACAAACTAACTCTCACTCTTACAAATAAGACTCACACACACTTTTAAACACTCTGTCACACAGTTTCTCTCACATATATTCTCACTTTCTCACACACACATCCTATTTCTCACTTTCTTATTCTCACTATCTAACACAAACAGACTGTCTTACACTAATTGTTTTGCAGTTACTATGGATCTCTTACACTAATTGTTTTGCAGTTACTATGGAGGTGGAACAGCCGAAAGGTAGTTTTTTAGTAGTTAGAATTCTATCAGCCAATCGGAATTAAGGTAGAAAAAATCCTATTGGCTGATGCAATCAGCCAATAGGATTGAGCTTGCATTCTATTGGCTGATTGGAACAGCCAATAGAATGCAAGCTCAATCCTATTGGCTGACTGGATCAGCCAATAGGATTGAAGTTCAATCCTATTGGCTGATTGCATCAGCCAATAGGATTTTTTCTACCTTAATTCCGATTGGCTGATAGAATTCTATCAGCCAATCGGAATCTAAGGGATGCCATCTTGGATGACGTAATTTAAAGGAAACTTCATTCAGTCTTAGCCATTGGAAGGAAGAGGATGCTCCGCGTCGGATGTCTTGAAGATGGACACGCTCCACGCCGGATGGATGAAGATAGAAGATGCCGTCTGGATGAAGACTTCTGCCCGTCTGGAGGACCACTTTGCCCGGCTTGGATGAAGACTTCTCCCAGTAAGGTGATCTTCAAGGGGTTAGTGTTAGGTTTTTCTAAGGGGTAGAGTAGGGTTGGTTGTGTGGGTGGTGGGTTTTAATGTTGGGGGGGGGATTTGTACTTTTTCTTACAGGTAAAAGAGCTGATTACTTTGGGGCAATGCCCCGCAAAAGGCCCATTTAAGGGCTATTTGTAATTTAGTGTAGGGTAGGGCTTTTTTATTGGGGGGGGGCTTTTTATTTTGTTAGGGGGATTAGATTAGGTGTAATTAGTTTAAAAATCTTGTAATTTGTTTATTATTTTCTGTAATTTAGTGTTTGTTTGTTTTTGTACTTTAGATTATTTAATTTAATTGTATTTAATTGTAATTAATTTAGGGAAATAATTTAATTGTAGTGTAGCGTTAGGTGTAATTGTAACTTAGGTTAGGTTTTATGTTACAGGTACTTTTGTATTTATTTTAACTAGGTGGTTATTAAATAGTTAATAACTATTTAATAACTATTGTACCTAGTTAAAATAAATACAAACTTGCCTGTAAAATAAAAATTAACCCTAAGATAGCTACAATGTAACTATTAGTTATATTGTAGCTAGCTTAGGGTTTATTTTACAGGTAAGTATTTAGTTTTAAATAGGAATAATTTAGTTATTTGTAGTAATTTTATTTAGATTTCTTTTAATTATATTTAAGTTAGGGGGTGTTAGGTTTAGGGTTAGACTTAGGTTTAGGGGTTAATAACTTTAATATAGTGGCGGCGATGTTGAGGGCGGCAGATTAGGGGTTAATAAATGTAAAGGCTATGTTATTTTTTTAGGGGGCTTAGAGTAGGTGTAATTAGTTTAAAATTCTTGTAATCTTTTTTTATTTTTTGTAATTTAGTGGGTTTTTTTTGTAATTTAGTTTAGTTGATTTAATTGTAGATAATTGTAGGTAGTTTATTTAATTAATTTATTGATAGTGTAGTGTTAGGTTTAATTGTAACTTAGGTTAGGATTTATTTTACAGGTAATTTTGTAATTATTTTAACTAGGTAGCTATTAAATAGTTATTAACCTACATGTTCATCCAGGCGGTGTCTTCTATCTTCATCCTTCCGGCGCGGAGCGGGACCATCTTGAAGCAGCCGACGCGGATCCATCCTCTTCTTCCGGCGACTCCCGACGAATGAAGGTTCCTTTAAGGGACGTCATCCAAGATGGCGTCCCTCGAATTCCGATTGGCTGATAGGATTCTATCAGCCAACTGGAATTAAGGTAGGAAAAATCTGATTGGCTGATTGAATCAGCCAATCAGATTCAAGTTCAATCCTATTGGCTAATCCAATCAGCCAATCAGATTGAGCTTGCATTCTATTGGCTGATCGGAACAGCCAATAGAATGCGAGCTCAATCTGATTGGCTGATTGTATCAGCCAATCAGATTGAACTTGAATCTGATTGGCTGATTCAATCAGCCAATCAGATTTTTCCTACCTTAATTCCGATTGGCTGATAGAATCCTAGCAGCCAATCGGAATTCGAGGGACGCCATCTTGGATGACGTCCCTTAAAGGAACCTTCATTCGTTGTCTAGTCGTCGGGAGAAGAGGATGTTCCGCGCCGGAGGTCTTGAAGATGGAGCCGCTCCTCGTCGGATGGATGAAGATAGAAGATGCCGCTTGGATGAAGATGTTTGCCGGTCTGGATGTCCTCTTCTTGCCGGATAGGAGGAAGACTTCGGAGCCTCTTCTGGACCTCTTCTTGCCGGATAGGATGAAGACTTCGGGGCCTCTTCTGGACGGATCGGTGATACCCGGTGTGGTGAAGATAAGGTAGGGAGATCTTCAGGGGCTTAGTGTTAGGTTTTTTAAGGAGGGTTTGGGTTAGATTAGGGGTATGTGGGTGGTGGGTTGTAATGTTATGGGGGGGGTATTGTATGTTTTTCTACAGGCAAAAGAGTTGAATTCTTTGGGGCATGCCCCACAAAAGGCCCTTTTAAGGGCTGGTAAGGTAAAAGAGCTGTAAACTTTTTATTTTAGAATAGGGTAGGGCATTTTTTTATTTTGGGGGGCTTTGTTATTTTTTTAGGGGGCTTAGAGTTGGTGTAATTAGTTTAAAATTCTTGTAATCTTTTTTTATTTTTTTGTAATTTAGTGCTTGTTTTTTTGTAATTTAGTTTAGTTGATTTAATTGTAGATAATTGTAGGTAGTTTATTTAATTAATTTATTGATAGTGTAGTGTTAGGTTTAATTGTAACTTAGGTTAGGATTTATTTTACAGGTAATTTTGTAATTATTTTAACTAGGTAGCTATTAAATAGTTATTAACTATTTAATAGCTATTGTACCTGGTTAAAATAAATACAAAGTTGCCTGTAAAATAAATATAAATCCTAGAATAGCTACAATGTAATTATTATTTATATTGTAGCTATATTAGGGTTTATTTTACAGGTAAGTATTTAGCTTTAAATAGGAATAATTTATTTAATAAGATTTATTTTATTTCGTTAGATTTCAATTATATTTAACTTAGGGGGGTGTTAGTGTTAGGGTTAGACTTAGCTTTAGGGGTTAATACATTTATTATAGAAGCGGTGAGGTCCGGTCGGCAGATTAGGGGTTAATACTTGAAGTTAGGTGTCAGCGATGTTAGGGAGGGCAGATTAGGGGTTAATACTATTTATTATAGGGTTTTTGAGGCAGGAGTGAGGCGGTTTAGGGGTTAACACATTTATTATAGTGGCGGCGAGGTCTGGTCGGCAGATTAGGGGTTAATAAGTGTAGGTAGGTAGCGGCGACGTTGGGGGGGGCAGATTAGGGGTTAATTAATATAATATAGGGGTCGGCGATGTTAGGGGCAGCGGATTAGGGGTACATAGGGATAATGTAGTTTGTGGAGTTGTCCGGAGCGGCAGATTAGGGGTTAAAAGTGTAATGCAGCGGTCAGCAATAGCGGGGGTGGCAGATTAGGGGTTAATAAGTGTAAGGTTTAGACTCGGGGTTCATGTTAGGGTGTTAGCTGCAGACTTAGGAAGTGTATCCCCATGGGGCTGCGTTAGGAGCTGAACGCTGCTTTTTTGCAGGTGTTAGGTTTTTTTTCAGCTCAAACTGCCCCATTGTTTCCTATGGGGGAATTGTGCGTGAGCACGTTTTTGAAGCTGGCCGCGTCCGTAAGCAACGCTGGTATTGAGAGTTGAAGTGGTGGTAAATTATGCTCTACACTCCCTTTTTGGAGCCTAACGCAGCCCTTCAGAGAACTCTCAATACCAGCATTATATAAAAGGTGCGGGGGGAAAAAACCATGCGTAGCTAACGCACCCCTTCTAACGCAAAACTCTAAATCTAGGTGTCAATTTGTTATTTAAAAATAGTTGTGTGCGGCAGTATTAGAAAAAGTAGTAGTAACATACAGACATCCCAACTCTCCTGGAAGTTCCGGGAGTCTCCCACATTGAAATAGTGTCTCCCTGACACCTGCAAACTAAACATAATATCCCGGAAACTTGGCTTTATATGGTTAGTGAGCTCGGTCTGTCTGGGGTGATGCTTGCTTCTACACACTGGGCCCCTATCAGCTGAGCGGCCACAGGATCACACCCACTCACTCATATTATGGCAAGTTCTCAGTAACGAGACAAATTTTATCCTAAAAGATGTGATGCATACAGATATTCCTGACAGCATATCATGCAGGTGTCCAGCCTCTTTATTGGCTGTTAGCCTGTCATAGTAAGATCCTTGTATTTCAAACTGCCGCCAAGGAGCAATCCGCTAGCCTCACTTAATAGAGTCCAAATAAGCGGGTTACTTGTCGGTTCCAAGCTCCTTCAAACCAAGCAGTTACCTCCGGATAAGCAACTTGTGGCTGGATCATACAGCCTAAACTCCCGTTCCTGGTTAGCTATTGTATTTCTGTAAGGCGTAAGTCATCTCTGATGATAGAAAATTCATAGGCATATTGTTACCCCACAGAGTCCCTGGTTTGTTCGCAAAGCACTGTGGGGCAAAACGCGTGCATTGACTGAGTGCACTTGCAGAGTACATTCTATCCAGCTGGACTGTGTAACTATATGCCTACGGGGGGGGGGGGGGGGGATACCTCCTTGAAATTAGTTTTTGCAGGTTGGGATGTCTGAACATAATATGAGAAAATCATAATTTAAAATTGTTCCAGCAGCATATAAATGTAAACATGTTTTAATAAATTGTAGCTTATGCTGTATAAAAATAAATATACATACTATTCCCTTAAAGGGACAGTATACACTCATTTTCATATAACTGCATGTAATAGACACTACTATAAAGAATAAGATGCACAGATACTGATATAAAAATCCAGTATAAAACTGTTTAAAAACTTACTTAGAAGCTCTCAGTTTTGCTCCGTTGAAAAGGTAGCTGGAAAGCCCACTGCAAGTGGGAAATAAGACACTCCCCCCTCCCCCTTCTTTTGCATATGAAAAGACCATTTACACAAGCAGAAGCAAGCTGGAGAAGGTAGCTGACAGCATTCACATAAAACTTTGGGGCTTGGTTAGGAGTCTGAAAATCAGAGCAATGCTATTAAAAAATAAGCAAAACTATACATTTTTTAAAAAAAAAAACCTTTATGGGCTTTATAAATAGATCATCTACAAAACATTTATGCAAAGAAAAAATGAGTGTATAATGTCCCTTTAATATACCAAAATATTTCTTAACTTCTTATAAAGTATGCACATGTGCTGAGCATTTGCTTTACCCTTATATCACCCATCCTGACTGACTCATCATTCAGCCAGAGTGGAGTAGCTGTACAATAATTAAAAATGTATTTGAAATATTAGAGGGCATTTTTTCTTTTTACATAATTAAAAAAACTTAAATTATATGTTTTGCTGGCGCATACTTTTTGTGGCCAGTATATATATCTATAAAGAAAAATCAACATGGATTAGCCTGCAAAAAGTTATGGGGGGAATCTTCTGTTTTTAAGGCACTTTCTACATGATTGTGGATTGTTTTAACACCTTAAGAATTTTTATATTTTAACAAAACAGAAATCTTTATAAAAATGAAAGTTTATATGACAGATACATGTTGAAAATAGCAGACCATTTTTCACTATTAACACTATTCATCTCAGACCCCGCACAGTCTCTACCAATTGTTTTTGAGATCCTGAAAGAGTTCGGGAAGCTAACATATTATAAACTTAATTATAATAAAATGGAAGCACTGGCCCTTAAAATCCCCACCACCCAGTTACAGGTGTTGAAGGTAGCCAAACCCTTTAAGCGTTCGACCACATAGATCAAACATTTGGGAGTGATTCTCTCTTCTGACCCAAAATTAGTTGTCCAAGCAAACTATGAGCCTCTCTTGAGGGAATTTAAAACATTAACAGACAAGTGGTCAACCATGGAGGCATCATGGATGGGTAGGGTTCAATCACTAAAGATGATGCTACTCCCTAAGTTGACATACCTCTTTTGAAGCGTCCCCCTCCCAGTTCCTGCCTATTTATTAAACCATTTCAATATTCAATAAATATATTTAAAAGAAAAAAAAACAGAGAGTCTCTATGTTACAAATGCAGAAACCTATTAAAGTGCTCCATAAGAGACAAACGGGAGCTCCCCAAGCCTTACGGTTCCTGGTCATAGAAGTATAAGCAAAAAGAAAAAGTACCATAGGCAAGGTAGTAGATAAAAGTTAATTTATTTGATTTCCAAAATGGAATAAAAAGACCTTAGGAGGTCCATAGCAGAGCAACACACTGCAAATAGTATTAGTATGCTAACATGTTTTGGTCATTGGCCGTAATCGTAGCTACCTAATACACCTGCACCTGATAATTTAAAAGCAGTACTTGAAGCTCATTGCTAAACAATTATCCAATCTGATAAAAAATAATGCGGGTGTGTTGCTTCATGTGAAACATATATTACATAGAGAATTCTGACTTTGCCTCGACCACAATATATAAAACAAAATATATATGGAATAAAGTACGTAGTATACTTGTGCATACAGAAATATGGCTAAGGGTATATACAGTCAAACAATTAGGCAAAATAAGACCTGTGTACACTATATATAAAATGATGTACTATAGCTGACACATAGCTCATACGGTCATATCAAAAGAGTACACATATATACTGTATATATATATATATATATATATATATATATATATACATGTATTTTCTGTATATAATGTATAATGTTTGTACATATATTGTGGACATCTACTGGGTTCTCTTTGTAACCTTATCTCTCCTGGGGTCTGAATTATTCAAAATTGTGTAGTCTGATATACATCTTCATATCCCTATATACACATATTCATATATATCGGGTTGTCATTATACCTCTTTTCTTTTTTGGTCATTTTGACAGGCCAGTATCAGGTCTTTCTATTCTACATAGGGTTCTAGAAATGTTTATATGGCCTATAGTCATTCACAATGTACTAGAGAGATGTACTCAAGATATTTATACATATAGGTCATTAGCTAGTTCACTGGGCAATTCCCTTTACATATATATTTTTGTAGTATAGCTTGACAGGTATCTATGTATCCCAATGTATTATAATCTTCTAACATGACACTCTTTTGATGTTTCGGTATTCTGCATGCCTTACTCAAGTCCTTACATATACTTACAAGGTTGATCCCCATCTCTATGAGGTTTGATATATGGGGTGTCAGCTTGTTTCTAAAAAAAATAAAAATAATTTCTTTTGATTATCTAGATTCGTTATAGTATTCATTACACCTCAGCACTATACGCTAAGAACTATTGTCCCCATGTTGGATACATAGGAAGTTAACTCGTATCCATCTCTATATTTAAACTATCTCTATTCAATACAATACACAGATCTCAGTATACTGTATATGCCAAGGATCGTGATAAATATATACTTTAAAGTTTTATTCATGCATTCAAGGATCTCTTATTGTGGATATTTGCTGTTATATATATATATATATGAGATTGATGTAACATTACTCCCTGTTCCCTCCTTTTTCTATACCCCACTCCCATATATATTTATATGTGCACTCTTTTGATATGACTGTATGAGCTATGTGTCAGCAATAGTACATAATTTTATATAGTGGAAGTTAAAAAGTGCTGACTGTTTGGCCGGTAAGGGAATAGAGCTCACCTTTAAAAAGTTTTAAAAAATGATGTGATATAAGGTGGCACAATCTGAATTGCTAATTCCCAGTGTGTAATCTGATAAAATATACATAAGAAAATGTATATAAATTATAAAATCTATGATATGTGCATATGGACAACCAATATATTATATACTCCTGTTAATAAGATGAAACACAACAATATTCAGTATATATATAAATTTAATACAATAATAAAATGTTAAAAACAAATGAGTATCAAAATAAATAAATACATTCAATGATTGATTAATTAGTGTCAAGTCCATTTAATCAATCAATAAAGTCATAATTCTCTATGTAAAATATGTTTCACATGAAGCAACACACCCACATTATCCTTTATCAGATTGGATAATTGTTTAGCAATGAGCTTTGAGTACTGCTTTTAAATGATCAGGTTCAGGTGTATTAGGTAGCTACAATTACGGCCAATGGCCGAAACATGTCAGCATACACAGGCCTAGATTTGGAGTTTGGCGTTAGCCGTGAAAACCAGCGTTAGAGGCTCCTAATGCTGGTTTCTTACGGACTCCGGTATTTAGAGTTCAGTTACCGACACTCAAAAATCAGCCAACGCACAAATATCTACCGACAGCTCAAACCCAGTAGTTAACATATACCGACAAAATAAACATCCACGAATCACAAAACAAATATTACACAAAGTACACTTACACTCATACAAACACAACACTATATTTATTTTTAAGATTTAATAATTTTTCATCAAAATACAAATGATCAAAGTTGCGAGATCTCGGGTGTTAGAAAAAAAACAACACAAATCCATTTTCCCATTGACTTACATTGACACACGGGAAAAGACCCTCATATAGCTTCATCTAACTAATAAGATTATCACAAACATACACTCATCGATGCATACAAACAATATACACCACATGACATACACAAAAAAGTTATTTATTACAAAATGAACACAATTTAGTTACTTTTTCACACAAGCTCATGACGTCACTCACTTTACGAGGAAAACCAGTCTTTGAAAAAAAAATTACCAATATTTAGAGCCTCCATTGACTTCTATGGGGAAGAAGTGCTCATGCACGTGAAAGACAGATTTCCCTAACGCACGCAAATAGCGTAGACCTAAAAACTCCAAATAGCAGCGCTAGAAAATACATGCTTTTCTGCGTTAGACCCAGCTATGATAAATAGATCAAGAAATGACTATTTCCCTATGGTGGACTTATGGATTGTACTTATTGAATATTCACAACACCATTAAATTGTTTCAGACTTTTATATTACATCAACTACAAATCAACATCACTAGTAACAAACTTTTTTTTTCAAAATATTACATTTAAACGGACACAAACATAATTTAAACTTTTCATGATTCACAAACAGTACACAATGGGAAACACCTCTCATTTACATTTATTATTGCATTTCAGTTATTCAACTCATATGCTTGCAGCAACAGCATATCTACATAGGCTTAACACATGATCAGTCATGGATGCACATACATTACTTTTACCATTCACTCATACATGTGCATTCAAATGATGGGGGAAAAACACGTTACATTCTCTATAGGAATCACAAAACAGAACATATGGATTTTACTGTACTTTTAACATCATGATTCCATCACAATAAATCATTAGGAATTACGTACAAGAAGAACATCATTACACCAGATTACAGATGTCACTTTATGGGAAGGAACAACAATGCCAGACCGCTATATAGAAGTCAGCATATGTGGGACACAATCATAATATATACGTACATGTACATAACACGCATCACCCATCACGCAAACACAAAGCACACATTTAGATTTTATTCCTCACACAATAACAATGTAGCACAATACAACAACACAATGAGGATTTCTGAACTACATAGGCAGGGTAATAATATGATGACGTCATTAGAAGATTCAACTATACACATCACAGATTCACGACTGTACCGCCCCTTTCTGAACTTTATCACTCAATACTACAATACAACATATACGTAAATAACAGTTTGGAACAGCATTATTATGGAGATTTGAATGGGACAATTAATAAATATTGTCAGATCGCAAATCACTTATATATATAATACTACAGATGACAGCCGGAAGTTATTCAGTATTAGTGCCATTTGAATGGGACGCATACAATATTTACATCTCGGAAATCACTTATATATACAATACTACAGATGACAGCCGGAAGTTATTCAGCATTAGTACGATTTGAAAGGGACGCATACAATATTGACATCTCGGCAATCACTTACATATACAATACTACAGATGGCAGACGGGAAGTTCAGAATTATTATTGCGATTTTAAAGGGACGCATACAATATTGACAGCTCGGCAATCACTTATATATACAATACTACAGATGACAGCCGGAAGTTCTTCAGTATTAGTGCCATTTTAATGGGATGCATACAATATTGACAGCTCGGCAATCACTTATATATACAATACTACAGATGGCAGACGGGAAGTTCAGAATTATTATTGCGATTTTAAAGGGACGCATACAATATTCACAGCTCGGCAATCACTTATATATACAATACTACAGATGGCAGCCGGAAGTTCTTCAGTATTAGTGCCATTTTAATGGGACGCATACAATATTGACAGCTCGGCAATCACTTATACTGTATATGCAATACTACAGATGGCAGACGGGAAGTTCTGAATTATTATTGCGATTTGAATGGGACGCATACAATATTGACAGCTCGGCAATCACTTATATATACAATACTACAGATGGCAGACGGGAAGTTCTGAATTATTATTGCGATTTGAAAGGGACGCATACAATATTGACAGCTCAGCAATCACTTATATATACAATACTACAGATGGCAGACGGGAAGTTCTGAATTATTATTGCGATTTTAAAGAGACGCATACAATATTGACAGCTCGGCAATCACTTATATATACAATACTACAGATGGCAGATGTTACTTTATCATTTACAAACAATATTGCAGCAACATTGATCGATCACATTCGATGCACATTATACACAACTATGCACTTTCATTCATGTTAGCCTGGACGTGTGCTTTTTACTATAAGATCGCGTTTAATAAATATTGATTACGCATATGATCAAACATTACAAACATGCACTGTATGTGTGATATTTGACACTTTCACATTGAGATTCATTTGGGGAAAACAACATTTCAGCAAACAACAAAAAAACGCCCACTGTGAAAGCATTCGCGCCGCTCACATACAAACAAGTGAATACAATCAGCAATCATTACAAACTCACTACCATTGGACTAATTGTACTATAAATCCAGCCAAACAACATGGCCAAAGCATCACTTGTGATCGACATCAGATCAAGTGCATACCTTGTTACGCTGTTTTGAAAGATGGATGATGATGACATGGTAGACACTGCTGGTGCTGCTATTGGCGAACTAGCTGTTGATCGAATCAGGCAGCCTCGGCGGCTCAGACTGAGACGAAGGGGTCATCTGGTTCGCGGTCCTCGTGTCTACAGGGTGAGACCCACCTTGGAAAACATGAGCGACTTTGAGGTTTATGATAAGTATCGGCTCAATCGCGAACAGCTCATTGGCCTTTACGATCTTCTTAAACCTCATTTGGAGCCACGTATAAGAATAAGGACTGCTGTTCCCGCCATGAGTAAGATGCTAAGTTGTCTTTACGTCCTGGCCTCCGGGAGTTTTCAATCCGGAGAACTGTACATGCATGGCCTGGCTCAAGGTACATTCTCTGTGGTGTTTGATAACTTTCTGGACGCCATGGTACGTATCAGTAAGCAATACATAGGATTCCCACATAATGATGGTGATTGGAGGCGCCTGAAGCGGGAATTCTTTGATATTGCTCAATTGCCCAATGTCTTGGGAGCCATAGATTGTACCCACATTGCGCTGCGTGCTCCAATTGATGACTTGCCCTTCAGAAATCGCAAACATTTTCATAGCCTCAACGTGCAGTATGTTTGTGACGCACGGATGAGGATTATGCATGTGTGTGCGAATTTTGGAGGGGCTAGTCATGATGCCCGCATCCTCTCTCTGTCGTCCCTGTGGAGACCGTTTGAGGAAAGACAAATGCCCCCTGGTTATCTCGTTGGTGAGTATTTTTGCACAACATGGTTAATTCGTTTGACAATTGCCACTGTAGTTTTAAAATGTTAGCGTAATGTTCAGCTATAGGATGTAATTTAACCATTAATTTTATTTTTCCGCTAATGTCTACTTTTAGTTCAATGCAGATATGTAGCATGTCTTACCTTAAATGCTCAGAGAATGCAATGTAACCATTTAGTTTGCATTTTACACAAGGTTTGGTTTAGGAGAAATACGCATATGTAGCATGTCTTAGCTGAAATGGGAAGATATTAGCTAATGCAATTTAACCATGTCATTGTCTCTTTCCGCTAATGTCTACTTTTAGTTCAATGCAGATATGTAGCATGTCTTACCTTAAATGCTCAGAGAATGCAATGTAACCATTTAGTTTGCATTTTACACAAGGTTTGGTTTAGGAGAAATACGCATATGTAGCATGTCTTAGCTGAAATGGGAAGATATTAGCTAATGCAATTTAACCATGTCATTGTCTCTTTCCGCTAATGTCTACTTTTAGTTCAATGCAGATATGTAGCATGTCTTACCTTAAATTCTCAGAGAATGCAATGTAACCATTTAGTTTGCATTTTACACAAGGTTTGGTTTAGGAGAAATACGCATATGTAGCATGTCTTAGCTGAAATGGGAAGATATTAGCTAATGCAATTTAACCATGTCATTGTCTCTTTCCGCTAATGTCTACTTTTAGTTCAATGCAGATATGTTGCATGTCTTACCTTAAATGCTCAGAGAATGCAATGTAACCATTTAGTTTGCATTTTACACAAGGTTTGGTTTAGGAGAAATACGCATATGTAGCATGTCTTAGCTGAAATGGGAAGATATTAGCTAATGCAATTTAACCATGTCATTGTCTCTTTCCGCTAATGTCTACTTTTAGTTCAATGCAGATATGTAGCATGTCTTACCTTAATGCTCAGATAGAGAATGCAATGTAACCATTTAGTTTGCATTTTACACAAGGTTTGGTTTAGGAGAAATACGCATATGTAGCATGTCTTAGCTGAAATGGGAAGATAGAGAATAAGATTGAACTAGATTATTCTTTTAAAAAATAAACATTTGTTAGTGGATTATCGTGTGCAAAAACTTTTATTGGAATCAGAATAATATTTTGAGGATTCAGTTTGAATTATGTTCTGTTCATAATTTATAGGTGATTCTGGGTACATGAGCCGGCCTTGGCTTATTACCCCCTTGCGTAGCCCGACTGATGTGTCTGAGGAGCGCTACAATAGGGCTCATAAGAGAACCAGGGCGGAGATTGAACGAATGTTTGGGCTCCTGAAGATGAGGTTCAGGTGCCTTGACCAGTCGGGAGGAGCCCTCCAGTACAACCCAAAGAAGGTGGCTAAGATCGTTGTAGCCTGTAGTGTCCTGCATAATATTGCACAGTGGGCTGGGATGCTGCAGGGCGTCCAGGCGCAACGAAACCTCCTCAGAGATGAGGAGGATGATCCTGTTCTAGAGGGGCCATTCCGGGACGAGGGGCTCAATGTCAGAGCAGACATCATCAACCGCCACTTTAGACGGTAAATAATAGAAGTTAGACTGGAGTATTGTCAATAGATGTGAACTCTAGGGAAATGACAAGTAGAGAATTGTGCAAACAGGTTAGGATTGTTCATCAAATGCTAAAAATGTGTTTCATTTATTAATATAGGTGATGCTCTGGTCATTGGGTCCTGTAGCGAGTCTTTGCCACCTGCTTTTTAAAGAGGACATCAGCTGGTAAGTATAAATGTATGGACTGTTGCTGGCATGAATTGTACACAAATACATCATATGGCATACATTTTCTAAACTAGTATTTAGTTTACACATTACTTAAAATGTACATACTCAGAAAGGGATCCTCTAGCATAACTATCCTCTAGCATGACTATGGTTCAATGTCACACATTAGAGGTTCGTTCTGCTCAATATGACTCATCTTCACACTTGATAGAACATAACACAAGATGCTACACACTCTTAGTAAGCTAGTGACAGAAATTTATTCTGAAATGGGGGGTGGTAGAGGGGTACAGAACTGATTCACACACTTGTAGTAATTTTTATTAAACTTTTTCTGCCATTAGGGAGCTGACTTAATCTAAAGACTGAAAGGGAAGAATTAGAAGCCTGACAGTGAAGATTGCCCAGACTGACAGTGGAAAAAGCCAAGATTGAAATTGAAGTATACCAATGGGATCATGTCTGGCATTATCTTTCCAATCTGCTGACCTTGAAAACCATACAAAGACATGTTCACATGGTAAGTGCCAACTATTTGATAGAATAAGGCTGTGGAGGCATCCTATTGGAGACACTTAGATTATTTTCTAATTTTTAGATGATATTTCACAGTCCTCTATTTTTGAAATGATGAATAAGGCACCTATTGAAGATCAACTGTTTACCCCTGAATTGACTTTCAAAGACCATGCATTATCCAGGTTGGTGTACCAATGCATGCTAGTTAAGAATCACAGGAAGAATGTTGAATATTAGTAGCTTACATACATTAGTCATATTTAGTTCATAATTAGATATTTAGGGATCACAATCAGACCCTTAGATGAATTTACTTTTTTAGATGGTATTTCAGTCCTCTATTTTATGAACTGATGAATAAGACACCTATTGAAGATCAACTGTTTACCCCTGAATTGACTTTCAAAGACCATGCATTATCCAGGTTGGTGTACCAATGCATGCTAGTTAAGAATCACAGGAAGAATGTTGAATATTAGTAGCTTACATGCATTAGTCATATTTAGTTCATAATTAGATATTTAGGGATCACAATCAGACCCTTAGATGATTTTACTTTTTTCGATGGTATTTCAGTCCTCTATTTTATGAACTGATGAATAAGACACCTATTGAAGATCAACTGTTTAACCCTGAATTGACTTTCAAAGACCATGCATTATCCAGGTTGGTGTACCAATGCATGCTAGTTAAGAATCACAGGAAGAATGTTGAATATTAGTAGCTTACATACATTAGTCATATTTAGTTCATAATTAGATATTTAGGGATCACAATCAGACCCTTAGATGATTTTACTTTTTTAGATGGTATTTCAGTCCTCTATTTTATGAACTGATGAATAAGACACCTATTGAAGATCAACTGTTTAACCCTGAATTGACTTTCAAAGACCATGCATTATCCAGGTTGGTGTACCAATGCATGCTAGTTAAGAATCACAGGAAGAATGTTGAATATTAGTAGCTTACATACATTAGTCATATTTAGTTCATAATTAGATATTTAGGGATCACAATCAGACCCTTAGATGATTTTACTTTTTTAGATGGTATTTCAGTCCTCTATTTTATGAACTGATGAATAAGACACCTATTGAAGATCAACTGTTTAACCCTGAATTGACTTTCAAAGACCATGCATTATCCAGGTTGGTGTACCAATGCATGCTAGTTAAGAATCACAGGAAGAATGTTGAATATTAGTAGCTTACATACATTAGTCATATTTAGTTCATAATTAGATATTTAGAGATCACAATCAGATCCTTAGATGATTTTACTTTTTTAGATGGTATTTCAGTCCTCAATTTTATGAACTGATGAATAAGACACCTATTGAAGATCAACTGTTTAACCCTGAATTGACTTTCAAAGACCATGCATTATCCAGGTTGGTGTACCAATGCATGCTAGTTAAGAATCACAGGAAGAATGTTGAATATTAGTAGCTTACATACATTAGTCATATCTAGTTCATAATTAGATATTTAGGGATCACAATCAGAAAAAGGAATACATATTATAGTTGATATAGAGGTATTTGAATGGACATGAAATATTACATTTATGTTCAGCATACATATATATTATTGAAATGTGATATACATTATTATGTATAATTAGAAATTCAGATATTTAAATTTTATTTTTATTACACAATATAATGGTGTATGTTTATTTTATTTATTTTGAAATTTAATTCATAAATATCTTGATAAAATGTTGAACAAAGTTAGAGCATAGACACAAGATGATTGTAAATGTATTTTATGAATATTTGACAACGTGTGTATTAACTTTGTTAATTTTTTTTTTTTTTTTCAGATTGTCATCTGATGACTTCCAGGAATATTTTTTTGTTTTGGTTTCAGAAACTTTTAATTTTTTAAATGGTAATAATCAACATTTGATTATTAAATACCCTCTTTTGAACAGATTATAATAAATATCCATATAATCTGTCAATAAAAAACAATTTGACTCCCATGACTGGTAGTTGTCTATTTGACAAGCACATGCATAAGATCAAATAATGCTTTAATTTTAGAAAATCCACTGATTCAGAGAATATTAAATTAAACTATCTTTTTTAAATTAATTGGGGAGTGAGATCCATCAATGCTTTTCTTTTGAAATTCTTAGATGTTAAAATAATTTCGGATATGTAGTCAAAATTTGACATAAATTATTTTGTTTCACTTTTAAGAAGGGGAAGTGGTTCAATTACATTAAAGTGACAGTGTTGTTGAATGTAAAATTAATTTTATAAGATCTTGTATCTCCAAACATTATTGTCTTAAATTTTTACTTTTATAAATGGTAGGTCATTTAACTTCATATTTTTCACAAGCTAGTTATTGGATGCCAGGTTAATAGATTTTATTTTCTAGTGGAGTCATTTAAAGGGACATTTAACTATAGTTATTAATATTATGTAGTTTTAAAAATCTTACCTCTTGGGTTAGACATCACATATCTATATATAATTTTCATTCCCCTTTAGTTTCTTTTGACAATGTTAAATCAACATTCCAAATGTTTTGGTCCTTAAAGGGACATTTACAAAGTATATTGTGTATTGATTTTTAAAAAAAATCATAAAATAATTTAAACATATTTAGAAAGTACTCTAGAATTACATTCAGTCTTTAAATATACTTCGAAAAATATACATCAATGCACATATCTTAGTCAATTACATAAGGCATCTATGTGCAACCAACAATCAGCATCAAAATAGCCTATGTAGATATGTATTTAATCCAAGAATATATATAATTACAATCTAATGATTGAATACCAAAACATATAAAGTTGTTCAAATATTATAATCTTATCCAAAATGCATACATAACATAAAGCTTAATGTCCCTCTAAGCTGAAGACTGCGAAATACATCCTTTACAATATATATTTCAGTCAGTGTGTAAAACAATCCAGAAGTTAATCTAAATATGCTTTACTCATATGTTATACTAATTTAGCAAAAGGAAGGTGCCTAGGTTTATTTTTTTTCAAGCATTATTGGGAAATGTCTCTTTAAAGGGACAGGAACTCAAAATATACTTAAAGGGAGACAGTTAAAAAAATAGGCCTAGATTTGGAGTTTGGCGGTAAAAGGGCTGTTAACGCTCCGCAGGCTTTTTTCTGGCCGCACCATAAATTTAACTCTGGTATCGAGAGTTTAATCAAATGCTGCGTTAGGCTCCAAAAAAGGAGCGTAGAGCATTTTTACCGCAAATGCAACTCTCGATACCAGAGTTGCTTACGGACGCGGCCGGCCTCAAAAACGTGCTCGTGCACGATTCTCCCATAGGAAACAATGGGGCTGTTTGAGCTGAAAAAAAACCTAACACCTGCAAAAAAGCAGCGTTCAGCTCCTAACGCAGCCCCATTGTTTCCTATGGGGAAACACTTCCTACGTCTGCACCTAACACTCTAACATGTACCCCAAGTCTAAACACCCCTAACCTTACACTTATTAACCCCTAATCTGCCGCCCCCGCTATCGCTGACACCTGCATATTTTTTTTAACCCCTAATCTGCCGCTCCGTAAACCGCCGCAACCTACGTTATCCCTATGTACCCCTAATCTGCTGCCCTAACATCGCCGACCCCTATATTATATTTATTAACCCCTAATCTGCCCCCCTCAACGTCGCCGACACCTGCCTACACTTATTAACCCCTAATCTGCCGAGCGGACCTGAGCGCTACTATAATAAAGTTATTAACCCCTAACCCGCCTCACTAACCCTATAATAAATAGTATTAACCCCTAATCTGCCCTCCCTAACATCGCCGACACCTACCTTCAATTATTAACCCCTAATCTGACGACCGGAGCTCACCGCTATTCTAATAAATTGATTAACCCCTAAAGCTAAGTCTAACCCTAACACTAACACCCCCCTAACTTAAATATAATTTACATCTAACGAAATAAATTAACTCTTATTAAATAAATGATTCCTATTTAAAGCTAAATACTTACCTGTAAAATAAATCCTAATATAGCTACAATATAAATTATAATTATATTATAGCTATTTTAGGATTAATATTTATTTTACAGGCAACTTTTTAATTATTTTAACCAGGTACAATAGCTATTAAATAGTTAAGAACTATTTAATAGTTACCTAGTTAAAATAATAACAAATTTACCTGTAAAATAAATCCTAACCTAAGATATAATTAAACCTAACACTACCCTATCAATAAATTAATTAAATAAACTACCTACAATTACCTACAATTAACCTAACACTACACTATCAATAAATTAATTAAACACAATTCCTACAAATAAATACAATTAAATAAACTAGCTAAAGTACAAAAAATAAAAAAGAACTAAGTTACAAAAAATAATAAAATATTTACAAACATAAGAAAAATATTACAACAATTTTAAACTAATTACACCTACTCTAAGCCCCCTAATAAAATAACAAAGCCCCCCAAAATAAAAAATTCCCTACCCTACTCTAAATTAAAAAAGTTACAAGCTCTTTTACCTTACCAGCCCTGAACAGGGCCCTTTGCGGGGCATGCCCCAAGGATTTCAGCTCTTTTGCCTGTAAAAAAAAACATACCATACCCCCCCCCCAACATTACAACCCACCACCCACATACCCCTAATCTAACCCAAACCCCCCTTAAATAAACCTAACACTAAGCCCCTGAAGATCTTCCTACCTTGTCTTCACCATACCAGGTTCACCGATCCGTCCTGGCTCCAACATCTTCATCCAACCCAAGCGGGGGTTGGCGATCCATCATCCGGTGCTGAAGAGGTCCAGAAGAGGCTCCAAAGTCTTCCTCCTATCCGGCAAGAAGAGGACATCCGGACCGGCAAACAT
The DNA here is from genome assembly GCF_027579735.1 of Bombina bombina. Lineage (NCBI taxonomy): Eukaryota > Metazoa > Chordata > Amphibia > Anura > Bombinatoridae > Bombina > Bombina bombina. The sequence goes on from NC_069504.1 coordinate 90,216,854, forward strand.
CTTCTCCAAGTGGCATCTTCAATCTTCTTCCATCCGGTGCGGAGCGGGTCCATCTTGAAGCAGGCGACGCGGATCCATCCTCTTCTTCCGTTGTCTCCCGACGAATGACGGTTCCTTTAAGGGACGTCATCCAAGATGGCGTCCCTCAAATTCCGATTGGCTGATAGGATTCTATCAGCCAATCGGAATTAAGGTAGGAATTTTCTGATTGGCTGATGGAATCAGCCAATCAGAATCAAGTTCAATCCGATTGGCTGATCCAATCAGCCAATCAGATTGAGCTCGCATTCTATTGGCTGTTCCGATCAGCCAATAGAATGCAAGCTCAATCTGATTGGCTGATTGGATCAGCCAATCGGATTGAACTTGATTCTGATTGGCTGATTCCATCAGCCAATCAGAAAATTCCTACCTTAATTCCGATTGGCTGATAGAATCCTATCAGCCAATCGGAATTCGAGGGACGCCATCTTGGATGACGTCCCTTAAAGGAACCGTCATTCGTCGGGAGACAACGGAAGAAGAGGATGGATCCGCGTTGCCTGCTTCAAGATGGACCCGCTCCGCACCGGATGGAAGAAGATTGAAGATGCCGCTTGGAGAAGATGTTTGCCGGTCCGGATGTCCTCTTCTTGCCGGATAGGAGGAAGACTTTGGAGCCTCTTCTGGACCTCTTCAGCACCGGATGATGGATCGCCAACCCCCGCTTGGGTTGGATGAAGATGTTGGAGCCAGGACGGATCGGTGAACCTGGTATGGTGAAGACAAGGTAGGAAGATCTTCAGGGGCTTAGTGTTAGGTTTATTTAAGGGGGGTTTGGGTTAGATTAGGGGTATGTGGGTGGTGGGTTGTAATGTTGGGGGGGGGGTATGGTATGTTTTTTTTTACAGGCAAAAGAGCTGAAATCCTTGGGGCATGCCCCGCAAAGGGCCCTGTTCAGGGCTGGTAAGGTAAAAGAGCTTGTAACTTTTTTAATTTAGAATAGGGTAGGGAATTTTTTATTTTGGGGGGCTTTGTTATTTTATTAGGGGGCTTAGAGTAGGTGTAATTAGTTTAAAATTGTTGTAATATTTTTCTTATGTTTGTAAATATTTTATTATTTTTTGTAACTTAGTTTTTTTTTATTTTTTGTACTTTAGCTAGTTTATTTAATTGTATTTATTTGTAGGAATTGTGTTTAATTAATTTATTGATAGTGTAGTGTTAGGTTAATTGTAGGTAATTGTAGGTAGTTTATTTAATTAATTTATTGATAGGGTAGTGTTAGGTTTAATTATATCTTAGGTTAGGATTTATTTTACAGGTAAATTTCTTATTATTTTAACTAGGTAACTATTAAATAGTTCTTAACTATTTAATAGCTATTGTACCTGGTTAAAATAATTAAAAAGTTGCCTGTAAAATAAATATTAATCCTAAAATAGCTATAATATAATTATAATTTATATTGTAGCTATATTAGGATTTATTTTACAGGTAAGTATTTAGCTTTAAATAGGAATAATTTATTTAATAAGAGTTAATTTATTTCGTTAGATGTAAATTATATTTAAGTTAGGGGGGTGTTAGTGTTAGGGTTAGACTTAGCTTTAGGGGTTAATCAATTTATTAGAATAGCGGTGAGCTCTGGTCGTCAGATTAGGGGTTAATAATTGAAGGTAGGTGTCGGCGATGTTAGGGAGGGCAGATTAGGGGTTAATACTATTTATGATAGGGTTAGTGAGGCGGGTTAGGGGTTAATAACTTTATTATAGTAGCGCTCAGGTCTGCTCGGCAGATTAGGGGTTAATAAGTGTAGGCAGGTGTCGGCGACGTTGAGGGGGGCAGATTAGGGGTTAATAAATATAATATAGGGGTCGGCGGTGTTAGGGGTAGCAGATTAGGGGTACATAGGGATAACGTAGGTGGCGGCGCTTTGCGGTCGGAAGATTAGGGGTTAATTATTTTAAGTAGCTGGCGGCGACATTGTGGGGGGCAGGTTAGGGGTTAATAAATGTAATACAGGGGTCGGCGGGGTTAGGGGCAGCAGATTAGGGGTACATAAGTATAACGTAGGTGGCGGTCGGCAGATTAGGGGTTAAAAATTTTAATCGAGTGGCGGCGATGTGGGGGGAGCTCGGTTTAGGGGTACATAGGTAGTTTATGGGTGTTAGTGTACTTTAGGGTACAGTAGTTAAGAGCTTTATAAACCGGCGTTAGCCAGAAAGCTCTTAACTCCTGCTATTTTCAGGCGGCTGGAATTTTGTCGTTAGAGCTCTAACGCTCACTTCAGAAACGACTCTAAATACCAGCGTTAGAAAGATCCCATTGAAAAGATAGGATACGCAAATGGCGTAGGGGGATCTGCGGTATGGAAAAGTCGCGGCTGGAAAGTGAGCGTTAGACCCTTTAATCACTGACTCCAAATACCAGCGGGCGGCCAAAACCAGCGTTAGGAGCCTCTAACGCTGGTTTTGACGGCTACCGCCGAACTCCAAATCTAGGCCTTAATGATTTATACATTCTGAATGAGTATTCTATTTTAAGCTACTTTAAAAATTGTCTCATATTATGAATGTTCCTCGTGATGTTGCTATCATTACTTTAAAAATAAGGCATTAAATAGATAATTTATTTGCTTCAGTACTCTGGACAGAACTTGTTTTTTTTGGTTGGATTAATTTATCCAACAATCATCAAGGACAACCCAGGTTTTTTGCAACAATTGTCCGTAATCTAAAATATCATTATTGATTTGCAAAGAAAGATAACCAGATAATTCTTAACATTTGAGAATCGGATTAAATTATAAAGTTGCTTAACATTTCATGCTCAATCTGAATCACGAACGCTAAATTTGTTTGGACAGTGTCCCTTTAAGAGATTTAAAGAGTGTATTTACTTCTCTTCTTATCTTGACATACTTTGCTTGAAAAGCATATCGAGATAGGCTCAGTAGATGAAGATTGGTGGATGCACAGAGATGCCTTATGTGATTGGCTCAACCATGTGCATTTAAATTTCTTCTGTTGAGGATATCTAAATACTAAGATAAATTGAGTTACATTTAAAGTCTAAACCATTTTCTATCTCTACAGATAATTTGATACAATTTTTTGTTTGTAATGGCTATTTAAAAATAAAGACACCATTGCACAATAACATATATGAGCAGTTCAGACAAATACAAGCTCGAGGTTTATTTACTAATAACAAACAAACCTGTAGTTTAACATTTATAAACAGATTATCCAAGTTACTGACATTATAACCTGAATTTTAACATTCAGAAATATTGCGTGGGAAACGGATCTTGAAACACCAGATTTGCATCTTTAAACATTAGAGTCTAATGTCACGCAATAGCACACAATCAATGTGCATTATGAAATACATTTAATAGAGCAATATCAATACTTCACAATAAGTAAAAAAAATGATTTTATGAACAATAAAGACATACAATATTAAATGTGTATTTGTATTAAAGAAACAGACCGTTATTAAACAGAAAAATGTATACAACATTTAATAATGTGACAGTATTAGATTTTAAAGAGAATTTAAACATTAATATTTAACGGATCACGGATATTAAATCTGCGTCACACATATCTGCATGACAGGCCCATGAGTTACAAATAAGTCTACATGAAAAATGAAGTAACAGCACCACCAGGAGGTATGTGTAAGGAAGTTACTAAGATATGAAACATTAAGGAATGGCCAATCAGAGTTCATCACACAAACACAACTTGAGTCAGGATGGTCTCACAGACATTCTAACAATATTTCAAACTTTTATCCAATCAGATGTACAGATAACTTGTCCCATGGTGCATCTCATGTTTACTTCACCATATAAAAGTCAATTACACGTTGCCATCTTTGTCAGTTCTCTAATGCCTGCAGGCAGTATATATTATTTATAAAAAAATATATTCTACAACCCAGCAGGCATGTCACTTCCCAGGTTCACCAAGCAGGAGAGCGCTGCACTGGTCCACGCCGTCAAGGACTTTTATCCCCAGCTGTTTGGGAACAAGAGGAGGTCAACAGATGCGCCTGTTAAGAAGGCCCTCTGGGAGTCTATCACCAATGCGGTTCAATTGGTGTGTGACGTCCAGAGGAGCCAGGATCAAATCATGAGGAGATTCGGAGATATGAGGTTGCGCTTAACAAAAAAAGTCAACCTCATAAGGGACTGGGTACAAGCCCGTAAAAGAGGGGGCCAAAGAAAGGCCCCGCGGAAACTATACCTACTCCCTTATGAGGTGACTTTATGCGAGCTCCTCAATCTCCGGGTCCCCAAAAGATTTAGATCCTCACCATCCTCGGCCTCCTCTTCTTCCCTCCCAGCTGCGGGATCTGAAAGTCCTGACGCGGGGGCCAGGGCAGCTGCTTCTCCGTCCGGTGGCCTGGGAGGAGCTGATGGAGAATCTGAACCAGGTAACTATCCAACTTCATATAATATCTTAATATTTGATTTTTTTTTAAAAAAATGTGTATATAGTCAGATACTAAACCTATACAGATCTCACAACATACACTACATATGATGTTTAGATATCTGATTTTAGATTAGTGACACATGAAATATGAATGATGTTTCTTGCGCTCTACAGAATATGCGTCACAGAGCGAAAATGGAATTGCGCATACATGTTAACATGGGTTTGCTGTAAGTGGCATTGCTTTATACATGTTGGTCAAATGACGGATGCGTAATTCCGCTTGGAATCATTGCGCAATGATCGCGAAAATGGAATTGCGCATACACGTTAACATGGGTTTGCTGTAAGTGGCATTGCTTTATACATGTTGGTCAAATGACGGATGCGTAATTCCGCTTGGAATCATTGCGCAATGATCGCGAAAATGGAATTGCGCATACACGTTAACATGGGTTTGCTGTAAGTGGCATTGCTTTATACATGTTGGTCAAATGACGGATGCGTAATTCCGCTTGGAATCATTGCGCAATGATCGCGAAAATGGAATTGCGCATACACGTTAACATGGGTTTGCTGTAAGTGGCATTGCTTTATACATGTTGGTCAAATGACGGATGTGTAATTCCGCTTGGAATCATTGCGCAATGATCGCGAAAATGGAATTGCTCATACACGTTAACATGGGTTTGCTGTAAGTGGCATTGCTTTACACATGTTGGTCAAAATTAAATGTGAATTATTATATATGTGAAGAATACAGTATTCTTATTTTCAATATTATACATAATAAAAAAAGAAAAAAGCAGAATCCAAATAAATTATAACATATGCCCATCAATTGATGAGAATGAAATAACACAAATATAAAATTTAAGCTACAGTAAACAACACAACTGATTGAAAATAAGAGTACAGGATATATTTATCATGAATTTAATTGAGGAAACAATTAACTCATGGGACTACCAAAGGATTAATAGTTTTTAATTGATTTGCTAATAATGTAAAGATTTTAAACATTGCATGATTTGTATTAATGATATCCAATCCTCATTTAATATATTACAGATCTGGATGTTGGTGCTGGATCCTCAAGCCAGGGCTTGTCACAGTATGGTATGTCTCATTTTAATTGACATTTGTCTTAGAAACATGGACAGAACATTACATACTAAATCCACATTGTTCAATATTTATATGTATCTGCAAAATGGATTTTAAAACTTTTTGCAAATAAGAATAAATAAAACCAAAAAATAGGATTACATTGTAAGACTACTCTGATTTTGTTTGGAATTTAAGATATCCCATGTATTCTGGATGTCTTAATTTTAATGTAAGATTCTTTGAATATCCAATTTATATTCTTCCCTTGTGTATTGCTTAATCTTATTTGTATACATTTTTTAAAAATACACACACTTTTGCATATGTTTAGATTTTAAAAATATAGATTCCATTTTTGAAATTGATCACGTCATTTAAGGGACATGCCAACTAAATTTTACATAGAATGATTTTTAAATGTGATTTTATTGTTTTGTTTAAACATTTTATGAGCTACATTGGTTCAGTCTATTGTTTTAGTTCTTAAAAAAAAAAATGGATTTTGGTTTAGGATAAACAATGCATTACTGGTATTATCCGGCTGTTTTTTTATGCATAAATTGGCATTTTGCCAAAAGTTAAAATCATGTGTTCAGATAACAGTAGTACATAGTTTCAAAAAGTATACAATTACACATTTAGAGCTTCATGTCCCTTTAATAGATGAAAATTAAATAATTCTTAGGATATCCTTAAATAACATATTAGATTGGAATTGCATGCTCAATCCCATTCATTACATCAACATATGGAGTAGAGAATTCATTAACACCAACATTGTCAAATCAATATATTTTTATATTAAAGGGACACTGAGCTAAAATTATTAATGTTGTCATTCAGATAGCGCATGCAATATTAATCAACATTTAAATATAATACTATAATCATATGTGAAATATTCTATTGCTAAATGTATTTTAAAATCAAGAATGTACGTTTATCTGCAGCTCAAATTTGGTTGACCAACCTGGGTTTTGATTGATGATTGGTGGATACCTTCAACAAACAATATTTATTGAATCCAATATTGCTTATCTGCCTTTAAGATTAAAATGTAGCAACATTCCAATTATAATAGGAGTCAATGTAAAATCATTTGGAACAGTTTGAACAGTGAAATCAATGATTGAAATAAATCATGTCAGTGTCCCTTTAATAAACAATAGATTCATTCATCTTTACATTCTTTGGATTAGACAATATTGATATATAATTCACATATTCACTGTTGGAGTTACTTTATAGATATCAGCATACTCTAACAGCACCATGATTACATATTTGTACTAATCAATTTGGTTTTGTATTGTGATAAATATGTGTTGTGTCCTAAACAAGATTACTGTACATTGCACAAATGGCTCGATGTGCCACATGTCTTTGTTTATATTTGTCAACAGCTGTTATTCAAAATGTGGTTTTTGTGTATTCTTTTAAGAACATTGATCAATGGGTATATTTAGATATGCAATAGCATCATATGAGATGAGTTTGATGTCTAATATAGTCAGAAATTAAACATATGTTCAATACATCATTTTTAACAGAATCCCCTTAATTCAATCAAGAATTTTTTTTGGATAATGACTGCTCTATTCTTCACATTTTCAAGTTCATTATTCTTAAAAATCGCTACAGATGTGATTTAGTGCTATCCCAAATGTGTTCACTAATATATATCTATATCATTCATAGAGAGAGTTGGTGTGGGGAGCCCAGAGGAATCCAGCACTGACACAGAGCCGCCTTTGCGGTCTTCTGGTAAGTCCATTGACTCATTTATATGTCATTGAAGGTGTATTGGTAATCAATATTATGAGCATGATTCTCATGAAGCATAACATTTGAAACAAACATATAATTTACTCCTCTGATTATATATTAATTTTCTTGGAATATTGAAAGATTAATAAATAAAACTTTCTTATTCTACACCTTTGTTATTCAGAAGATGTATAGCATATGTTTGTTTCCATGTTCATTTTTGACAACAGTCATCAAGTGATACACACATGAGAAATCTTAAATGTTCTATGTACTATGCTTTTATGATTTTAAAATTAATACAAACAATACATCGAAAATCTGAATCATTGAGAATAACAAATCTAATGTCATTTGTATGCTCCATCAAAATGATGTAAATCATAACTTTGGGTGTGTATATCTTTAATGCAACATTGATGTGTGTCTTTGAGCAACAGTAACATATGTTATCATATCTGATCTTAACGTGTACACAACATGTTATGTTTTACAGAGATTGATTTAACATGTGGGACGGAGGAGGAAGAGGCTGCCTTGAAGTCTGATGGTATGTGAAATATATCTATCATGTTTACAACATGTTGCTTTATTGGAAATCATTTTATTGAAGACATTCAAAGTCTACAGCTTTTGCACTTTAAAAAGGAATATTATTTGTCTGTTCAAATACACTACTGCCCCCTTTCTATATCAGGCAGCATGAAAATATGCTTGGATGTTTTTTTGTATTTTTTTAATTTCTAATTCATGCCATCATTATGTCACATGCATATTCCAGTCCAAACCACAATAATAATTTTATAATTGTACAGACAGTCATTGATATTCATCTGAGTGCCTATATGCATACCATATCCTCATTTCATAATTGTTTAGAAATTCAAACACACTTCTAAGTATATTGAAAACATAATCAATTTTAAATGCGTTGATTTGATTTCATGATGTATGAGATGTTAATATATTTGTATTATTTATTTCATCTGTTTTCCGCCCCTGCTCAGTCCCCTGGCCAGTCACAGACCCCTGCCCAGGCCCAGACCCCTGCCCAAGCCCAGACCCCTGCCCAGGCCCAGACTCCTGCCCAGGCCCAGACTCCTGCCCAGGCCCAGACCCCTGCCCAGGCCCAGACCCCTGCCGGCCCTTCCCATTTTTCCTATCCTGTCCCTCCCAAAAAACGGCCCTTCGTCCCCCTTCGCCGCTCTCCCCGTATTTTCGCCCGTACAGCTACCCCAGCTGCCCAGCCCCCAACTCACCACTCCCCAGCTGTACGGGCTACCCCAGAGCAGCAGCCCATCCCTCCCCAACCCAATCCCATTCCTCCCCAACCCAATCTCATCCCTCCCCCCTGTCTCAACCTTCATTGTCCTGGGTGTCGGATTGTCCTTCCCAGGCACAGCTGTAAGTATCATTCAAAATCCACATTATAAGATACTTAAAGGTACACTGAAGGCAAATTGTTTCTATTGTGATTCAAATCGAGCATGCAATGTTAATCAAATTTATAATTTACTACTCTTATGAATTATTCTTCATTCTCTTGCTATCTTTATTGAAACAAAGAAATGCCTAGAATTAATTTTAAATTGAAAATAATTGTGGACATCATTTCTTTATTGTTGGATGAATGTATCCATCAACCAGCAGGGACAAACAAAGTTGATAAACAAATATGGCCTGCCCTATAAACCTACATTCTTGCATTTAAAATCTAGCTAGAGAATTCTAACATTTAAAGAATATGTGTAATTTTTTAATATTTGTAATGTCATGCTCTATCTGAATCAGTCAATTAAATATTTAGGTTCAGTGTCCCTTTAATTTGATATCACTACATATACCAATCACCACTACTTGGATCCAACAATGTATGTACAAATGTTGATACATTATCTCTTGTCTAACCCAGTGGGAATGTAATTTCTTCAGGTTGCTATGTTTACACAGCTTGTCCTCAACACCAAAATGTTTAAGGATAGGTGTGCCTACCACAGTATAATTAAAATATTTAAATTGCTAATGTAAGTACAATGTAAATCCTTTAACATGATTTTATACACTCAAGCTGTATAAGTGGATCATCGAAAACCAATTAAAGGGGACAACATGTTTGAGTAAACTGTCCCTTTAATGATTTCGGTCTGTCTGAATAACATATTTAATGTGTAAAGAATCAATTTCAACAAATTGATGTAAAGAATGATTTGTCTTTATGATGACAATGTATCTTTGCTTATTTTTTCTTCTGTTGTGTAATTATCCTTAATATTTTATTTATTCTTTATTTTAGGCTGTGACTCAACATGGCTCATGCTAGAAGGTATAGCACGTGTAGAGCAGGCCGTGTTGAAAAATGCAGCTGTCCTGAGAGGGATGAACGACACCATGCAGGCCCAGCTCCGGGTTCAGCATTTGACTCTGCGTCAGATCATGCAATTAAATTCAAGGCCTGAATCTGGAGCTGGACATGCACAGGACGATGAAGAGGATGACCAGTAAGTGGAGGATCTGGAGATGCTCCAAGGCCGCAGATAAGAATCCTCCGTCCACATGTTGATGTTTTTGTTATGGTTGCCATTGGCCTTTTTTTCTGTTTATTGTTGTGCCTGTTGCACTCTTTTACCTTGTCATATGGCTCCAATGGGGCTATGGTGGCCCTTGGCAACTCTCTTCATGGACTGTGATGCACTCTGTTACCTTGTCATATATCTACAATGGGGCTATGGTGGCCCTTGGCAACTCTCTTCATGGACTGTGATGCACTCTGTTACCTTGTCATATATCTACAATGGGGCTATGGTGGCCCTTGGCAACTCTCTTCATGGACTGTGATGCACTCTGTTACCTTGTCATATATCTACAATGGGGCTATGGTGGCCCTTGGCAACTCTCTTCATGGACTGTGATGCACTCTGTTACCTTGTCATATATCTACAATGGGGCTATGGTGGCCCTTGGCAACTCTCTTCATGGACTGTGATGCACTCTGTTACCTTGTCATATATCTACAATGGGGCTATGGTGGCCCTTGGCAACTCTCTTCATAGACTGTGATGCACTCTGTTACCTTGTCATATATCTACAATGGGGCTATGGTGGCCCTTGGCAACTCTCTTCATGGATTGTGATGCACTCTGTTACCTGGTCATATGGCTCCAATGGGGCTATGGTGGCCCTTGGCAACTCTCTTCATGGACTGTGATGCACTCTGTTACCTTGTCATATGGCTCCAATGGGGCTATGGTGGCCCTTGGCATCTCTCTTCATGGACTGTGATGCACTCTGTTATCTTGTCATATATCTACAATGGGGCTATGGTGGCCCTTGGCAACTCTCTTCATGGACTGTGATGCACTCTGTTACCTTGTCATATATCTACAATGGGGCTATGGTGGCCCTTGGCAACTCTCTTCATGGACTGTGAGGCACTCTGTTACCTTGTCATATGGCTCCAATGGGGCTATGGTGGCCCTTGGCAACTCTCTTCATGGACTGTGATGCACTCTGTTACCTTGTCATATATCTACAATGGGGCTATGGTGGCCCTTGGCAACTCTCTTCATGGACTGTGATGCACTCTGTTACCTTGTCATATATCTACAATGGGGCTATGGTGGCCCTTGGCAACTCTCTTCATGGACTGTGATGCACTCTGTTACCTTGTCATATGGCTCCAATTTTCCTGATCTTTACCATATTATTTATAAACGTTGTTGTTTTCTGACATACTAATAAAAGACATGTCATTGCACGATTCTTTGTCCTCCTTATTCATGTCATTGATTGAAATCTCTATTTTATCTGGTTGATCCTTAAAGGGACCTACCAAAAATAATGTTGTTTCCTGAATCATATATGTAATACAATTGTAAATGACTTTAAGATTAACATCTCCAATGTAATTTTTATTTTTGTATTTATATTTTTTTCTAAAAGCTTTATCATTGCATGATTATGATTAGCATAGTAATTATTTTATATATGTATATATAGATTGTTATATATGTATATTTCAAATTTCACATCCATGTGTGTATTTATAAACTCTGCATGAATTGATGCACCTTTAACAAATGATCTGAGGATTGATACAATGATATAATCCCTATAAAGTGTTCATTTTATTGAAATAGTATTGTCTCTGTGTATCCTCTTTTTATAAATAAAAATCATGTCCCTTTAAGTGATGGTGAGCACAATTGTTAATGAATGTATTTCCATTTCTAAAGCGTTTTTGTCCTTTTTACATGAACAAGGACATATAATCTTAATAATAAACAATCTTATTGTAATGTTGACAGCACATGTATTTCATTTTCTATTCTATCTTATTGTAAAAGTGTAACCAAATCAATCTCTGTGTGTAATGCGCATATTTTAGATGAGGAATATGTTTTTCAAAATATTGTTAAAAAATACTTCTCCTCCCATATATAAATGACACGTTTGATCAATACATGTGTCATTATTGTTATTCCCAAACAATCTAAACATATCTTAAAACATCAATGGCATATGTATTTCTCATGTGTATATTTTAAATGCTAAAGATATACACCATAGTTATAGTTAAAGGGACAGTCAAGTCCGAAAAGATGATTCATGATTTCATGACATTCCTAGATAGCAATCTAGACACATACTAGTTACAAAAATATAAATATGTTTCTTAGTGATATGCCAAGCTGTCAACTGAGTCCTTGTATTGGCTGCGGTTTTTCTGCGATCGCGGATGCGCCATGTTGCTTAAGACGTCACCTGCCAGGCTGTCCAATGATTCCTTGTATTGACTGACGTTTTTACGCGATCAAGGATGCACCTTTTATTGGATGGCGTTTTTACGCGATCAAGGATGCGCCTTTTTGTTTGTTTGCGTTCTTACGTGATCAAGAATGTGCCTTTTATTGGATTGCGTTCTTACGTGATCAAGGAAGCGCCATGTTAATTAAGACGTCACATGCAAAGGTAAAAAAACGTCTGATTGTATTACGTAGTCCCGCAATATTTGTTTGTGCACGTTAAACACGTTTGTGAATGAAGCCAAGTTTAAAAACATTGCGAATATGGATTGTTTGCATCATGTTACATTGTTGACCCATAGCTGATAAAGACCACCACATTCTCTTTTGCTGGATGTCTGGTTGAATAAACGAATGAAAGCAAAATGTTTTCATGCATAAGATATTTCGAGGCAAGTGCAAATCTCTTTAGTCCATGTTGTTTAATATGTTGGTCAACAATATGTTCCTTTTTATGAAAAATGACTGTTGTGTTTAATGTTAAAGATATCTAATTCATAAATATGCGCTATTGTGTTAGAATAAAGTAATCAATATGCATTTATCTTTATCATATGCTAAATATATGATGCCGACTTCTTCTAAATGTAATTTTGTCGTATATTTTATTAAAGGTTCATTAGACACTCACATTATAAATCAAAACTTTTTATTTTGTCTCTAGTTAGATAGTCCATTGTTTAACAAATACACGTTTCATTTTGCTTCTGTTCAAAGAAAATGTAAGTAATTTTCAGACTCCTCGCCAAGCCTCTCCTGTTTGTGTAAAGGGTCTTTTCATATGTTAATGATGGGGTATTGTCTTGTTTTACGGTTGTAATGGGGGTTCATCTATATTTTCAATAGAGCTAACCCGATTTTCTTTGAAAGTGTTTAAAGCTTTGTAATATTGATATCAGTATATGTTAATCTTGTTTTTTCTAGTAGTGTCTATTAGATACAGTTCTGTTAAAAATATAGTATACTATCCCTTTAATGCAAATGTTTATTTTTGTATCATGTATGAGTTCCACATTGGTTAATTTCCAAATATATTATTGTTAGCATATTTTCACCCCCACTCCTAAAAGGACTTTAAACCATATTCATTGTTAAAACAAATGTCTTTATAAAAATAAATTAACACAATAATGTCTCTTTAAGAAAATAGACTTTATTTAACACATCAATATAAATCTGATTTCAATATTTATTGTTTGAACAAGTACATGTAGATATACCAACAATCTGCAAATATATGTTAGCGTATGTTATTTTGTTAAAGGGACAGTTTAGAAAACAAATATTTGCATTATTATAAAAGTCAATTTTGTAATATCAATGATATCAAAGGTTTCTGACCAATTAATCATTTGTCTGTGTTTATTTTAATTTGCTAGCTAAACCTATGAGGTTCGTGTGCTCATTTCTTAGAGCTTGAAGAGTGCATGTAATCATTATGCAATTTGACCACTAGAGGGCATTTGGATAGCATTTGTATATCTAAAACCTTGTGCTCATACAGCATATTATTTACCATGTATTGATCATTGATGTCTAAAATGTTGTTATGTCAGAACAACAAATAAGTGGTCATTTTTCATAGTCATAGATACAAGGGTAAGCACATAAGTCACACGTATTTCTCCATGTTTTGTTGTTTCCAACTTGATAATGCGTAATACAGTGTTTTCTTTGTAATCAATAATTTTCTGACTGTCCCTTTAAGCTGTGTTATTGGCATTCAAACAGTAATATGCCATCATGGATAATTGTAATGGTAATTTTGTTTGCGATTCGGGAAACAGTTTGGACATCACAGAAACCAATCAATATCATGAACAAGGATAGGTATGTGATGATGTGGTTTTCACATACTTATAACCCACACTCTGCAAACAATCTGCCTCCATGGACCCGGTCCCATAGAAGTAGATTATATACAGAGTGTGGTCCACAAGTGTATGAAAACCACATCATTACATACCTATCCATTACACATTAAATAAAAATAACATTAAACATGAAAACAAATACTTACTTCCTCTTCCTTCCCCTCTTCCCACGGGGCTGAGGCTCTGGGAGGGTCAACTGCCGACTCCGACGAGTTCTCATTGGATATGTTGTGGGAAGAGTGGAAGGAAGAGTACTGGGACGACCAAGGTGAGGAGGAGGAGATGGCTCGGCAGGAGGAGATGGCCCGGCAGGAGGAGATGGCCCGGCAGGAGAAGATGGCCCGGCAGGAGAAGATGGCCCGGCAGGAGAAGATGGCCCGGCAAGAGAAGTTGGGCCGGCAGGAGAAGATGGCCCAGCAGCAGAAGATGGCCCAGCAGCAGGAGGCCCAGCAGCAGGAGGCGGACCAGGAGGCAGACCAGCATGCGCCTCCCGGAAAAAATTAAACATCTCTTGGTGTAGATTAAAGGTTCTGTTTTGCCCTTCTTCTATTCTAGTAAGTATGTTTATTATTTGGTTTTGGCCTTCAATTATTTTGTTTTGTCCTTCAAGAATTCGAGTTCGGCCTTCTATATTTTGTATCCGGGAGTTACGCATCTGGTCTATGTAGTCTAGTAGAACCCGCACCTCCGCTAATTCCTCTTGTTGTGCTTGGCGGGGTGCCCGTGCACGGCGGGGTGCCCATGCACGGCGGGGTGCGGATCCTTGAGGGGCCTCTGGTTCCGCAGCCTCTTCCTCTGGTTCCGGGGCCTCTTCCTCTGCTTCCGTGGCCTCTTCGTCACGGGGGGCATCTTCCCTCCGAGGTGGAGATTGATCCCCACCACTCTCATCCCGGGGAACAGGAGGAGCCTGTATTTGCTGTGCTGCCTCCTCCCCAGACTCTGTATATTAGAAAAATAAATAAATGTATATATTAGCATATTTCCAAATAAAGCTTTAAATGACTTAGCTTACGATACAATTACAAATGCAGCCTCATTAATCCACTTTGAAATCTAACAATCAATACTATTTGCGCATTTTCTAAACCGTGTTTGTGATATCTCTGGTCAATCTGAATGTTTTAGCGTTTGTTTTCAGTCTGTTTAAATGCACACCTAACCTATAGCCTAGATACTGATGTAACCGCAAAGTAATTGTGAATGCGTGTAAACAACGTTATAGCATTAATCTGATCCTTAAAGGGACATGAAACCAAATGTTTTATCTTTCATGATTTCGAAGCATACAATTATAATCAACTTTCTAATGTACTTTTCTTATCTAATTAGCTTCATTCTCTGGATATTCTATGCTGAAAAGCATATCTAAATATGCTTAGAAGATGCTGATTGTTAGCTGAATATAGCTGCCTCCTGTGATTGGTTCACCGTGTGCATGGCTATTTCTTCATTAAAGTATATCTAAAGAATGAATCAAATTAGGTAATATAAGTAAATTGGAATGTTTTTTAAAATTGTATTCTCTACCTCAATCATGAAAGTAAAGGTTTGCGTATAGTGTCCCTTGAAATACAGGGAGTGCAGAATTATTAGGCAAGTTGTATTTTTGAGGATTAATTTTATTATTGAACAACAACCATGTTCTCAATGAACCCAAAAAACGTATTAATATCAAAGCTGAATAGTTTTGGAAGTAGTTTTTAGTTTGTTTTTAGTTATAGCTATTTTAGGGGGATATCTGTGTGTGCAGGTGATTATTACTGTGCATAATTATTAGGCAACTTAACAAAAAACAAATATATACCCATTTCAATTATTTATTTTTACCAGTGAAACCAATATAACATCTCAACATTCACAAATATACATTTCTGACATTCAAAAACAAAACAAAAACAAATCAGTGACCAATATAGCCACCTTTCTTTGCAAGGACACTCAAAAGCCTGCCATCCATGGATTCTGTCAGTGTTTTGATCTGTTCACCATCAACATTGCGTGCAGCAGCAACCACAGCCTCCCAGACACTGTTCAGAGAGGTGTACTGTTTTCCCTCCTTGTAAATCTCACATTTGATGATGGACCACAGGTTCTCAATGGGGTTCAGATCAGGTAAACAAGGAGGCCATGTCATTAGATTTTCTTCTTTTATACCCTTTCTTGCCAGCCACGCTGTGGAGTACTTGGACGCGTGTGATGGAGCATTGTCCTGCATGAAAATCATGTTTTTCTTGAAGGATGCAGACTTCTTCCTGTACCACTGCTTGAAGAAGGTGTCTTCCAGAAACTGGCAGTAGGACTGGGAGTTGAGCTTGACTCCATCCTCAACCCGAAAAGGCCCCACAAGCTCATCTTTGATGATACCAGCCCAAACCAGAACTCCACCTCCACCTTGCTGGCGTCTGAGTCGGACTGGAGCTCTCTGCCCTTTACCAATCCAGCCACGGGCCCATCCATCTGGCCCATCAAGACTCACTCTCATTTCATCAGTCCATAAAACCTTAGAAAAATCAGTCTTGAGATATTTCTTGGCCCAGTCTTGACGTTTCAGCTTGTGTGTCTTGTTCAGTGGTGGTCGTCTTTCAGCCTTTCTTACCTTGGCCATGTCTCTGAGTATTGCACACCTTGTGCTTTTGGGCAATCCAGTGATGTTGCAGCTCTGAAATATGGCCAAACTGGTGGCAAGTGGCATCTTGGCAGCTGCACGCTTGACTTTTCTCAGTTCATGGGCACTTATTTTGCGCCTTGGTTTTTCCACACGCTTCTTGCGACCCTGTTGACTATTTTGAATGAAACGCTTGATTGTTCGATGATCACGCTTCAGAAGCTTTGCAATTTTAAGAGTGCTGCATCCCTCTGCAAGATATCTCACTATTTTTGACTTTTCTGAGCCTGTCAAGTCCTTCTTTTGACCCATTTTGCCAAAGGAAAGGAAGTTGCCTAATAATTATGCACACCTGATATAGGGTGTTGATGTCATTAGACCACACCCCTTCTCATGACAGAGATGCACATCACCTAATATGCTTAATTGGTAGTAGGCTTTCAAGCCTATACAGCTTGGAGTAAGACAACATGCATAAAGAGGATGATGTGGTCAAAATACTCATTTGCCTAATAATTCTGCACACAGTGTACATTCGTATGTGAATTTATTCTTAAATGAGCTTACCGTCAGATGAGAATGGCAGGTTCCCGGTATCAATTCCTCCGATACCGACTACATCCACCTCGGAGATGCTGGGACACAACATTTCCTCCCATCGGCAGTACTCGATTTCCAGTGCAGGGCCGCCACCGGTTCCTGCGGAATGTCGGGCCTCCAGGCTTAACTTTTTCTTGAGATCCATCTTGCAGTCCCGGTATCGATGTTTTATAGAGTCCATATCTCTATTCCGTCCACCCACTGCGTTGACTGCATTCCTTATCTCATGCCAGAGCTTCCTCTTCTCAGTCGGGGTGGTCTTCTGATGCTGCAGCCTCCTATACCTGGCCATATAGGCCTCGACGAGGGCCTCCTTCTCCTCCATCGAAAACCTTGCCTCCCCAGTCGCCTTGGCCTTCCCCTGTGACGATGCCCTCTGTTTCCCGGACTGTGAAGCCCTACTCTGTCCGCCACTGGGCCCAGCCACTTGTTCATCTTGAACAAACAAAGAGGGTAAGGAGTATTTAAATAAACAAAAAGAAGAAGACTAAAAGGAGGATATGTAAACTAAATGTAACTAGGGGATGGGTATGGGATGGGGATGGGGTATGGGATAAGAGTAAATGGGATGAAAGGGAATGGGACTACAGGGAATGGGGTATGGAGTGTAGTATGAGGGGGTATGGGGTATGGAGTGTATGAGTTATTGATAAGTGTATGTATGTATTGAATGTGTTTGCGTGTAAATGTGTTAAGTGTACAGAAAAATTACTCGCTCGCTAACTCACACTACTACTAATTCTCAATTACTCACACTACTACTTATTCTCACTAACTCACACTACTACTAATTCTCACTAACTCACACTACCACTAACTCTCAATAACTCCCACTAACTCTCAATAACTCACACTACCACTAACTCACGCTCCCACTAACTGACTCTATCACACTACCACTCACTAACAACTCCCACTAACTCACTCACGCTCCCACTAACTGACTCTCTCCCACTACCACTAACTCCCACTCCCACTAACTCACAATAATGCACAAACTCTCTAATCTTAAACCTCCAATCTCCAAAGACCCACCAGCAACACAGTCAAAGAAGCCATGCTTGTGTGGTGCTTATATACCCTGTGTAAATGTTTAATGATGTACCGATTTCCGTTGTAAATTGTGTTCAGGTGTGCTTTATTAGCAATTAATATTTGTGCAATGTGTATTAGGTGTGTGAATTTGCGCATGCTCATTTTGAGTTAGTATTTGTGGAATGTGTAGAATGCGATGATGTCATAGTGGTCGTTTTCTATAACATTGTCCAATAGTATTATGTTTAAATGTGAATTTGCGATGGTGTGGTATTAGTGAAGTGTTATATATGTATGTTTGTCCTAATATATAGTGATATTGAATGCGATCATTTTGCTAGTGTATGTATTATTTGTATTTTCCTTGTTGTTATTTTGCGTATTTCCGCATCTGAAAGTATATGCGTATTCCCTGTATTTAATGTTATTAAAATTCCCCCCGCTTGTGAATGTGTAATGCTTCTGTGCTTTGTTGAGTGATTGTTGTTGTGACATTTGCGGCGTGTTATTGTTGTGCATGATGTGGTATGCGTCATATGACCGAGCTGTGCGTATTTCTCGCGAGATCGAGTGTTAGGTGAAAAAAGCGTGGTTTTTTTATTTTCCATTGATCTCTATGGGAGACTGTCTAACGCGGGCAGGATTCCGCGTGTGAAATACACGCGTTAGGAGTATCGTTAGAAGGTTTTGTTAGAACTCTAAATACCGGAGTCCAACAATGCCGTGCGTTAGACATAAACCACGCGTAGCGTTAGCAGCCCATCTACCGCCAAACTCCAAATCTAGCCGTAATACTCTTTGCAGTGTGTTGCTCTGCTACGGACCTCCTAAGGTCTTTTTATTCCATTTCAGTAATCGAATAAATGAACTTTTATCTACTACCTTGCCTACGGTACTTTTTCCTTTTGCTTAGACTTCTATGACCAGGAACCGTAAGGCTTGGGGACAGGGGCGGAACTACAGGGGGTGCAGAGGATCGCAATTTTTTTTTTTTTTAAATAAAAAACGCTGACATCTGCACTGATATCATGTGAGTGTGACGTGATGCTTCACTAGTGTCTCTGTCTCTGACTACAGGGGTTAGTGTTTCTGTTTTACCCATTGGTGTTTATGTGTGTGTGTATGTATGTATGTGAATGTATGTGTATTTATGCATGTATGTATGTGTGTGTGTGTATGTATGTTTGTGGAACCAGCAAATTACAGACCTTGTTACTACAGCATGGGGGGGCGGGGGGTAACCAGTGTCACTATACAGTACCACTATATACAGTACAGGGGGGCTGGACCATGTCACAGACTACTGTGGTCACTTTATAAAGTACTGTAGGGTCAGGCCAGCCATCTTAATGTCAGATTACAGACTGTGTCACTTACTCACTATATACAGTACTGGTGGGTTAAACAGTGTCACTATATACAGTAATAGGGTCAGACCACAGACTGTGGGCACAGGTTTCCTTCTTTTGCAGACATGTAATCTGATCTGTAATTTTTTTTCTGTGTTAAATGTAAAAAAAAAAAAAAAGAACTGTATCAAATTCACCTTTTTTTTGGGGGTAGGGGGGGCCTCCTTCTTCTTGCACCTGGCCCTGTGGTTTCTAGTTATGCCTCTGCCTCCCGTTTGTCCCTTACGGAGCGCTGTTAGCTTCAGGATTTGAGGATCCTGATTGGCAGGTAGTTTCACATGATCGGACACACCTCCCTAAGTTGTTTTCTATGCCGTTGGATGCCGTGGCGGACGCTGACGGCCTGGGACTAACAGAAGTGGAAACCTCCTAGCCTGGATTTCGGCTTGACACACCCTGCAGCAGTGAATGAATACAGCTATTAGCTGTTGAGCACAGGCTGCTCCGAGTATCTCCCGCTAGCGTGTGTGTGTGTGCATATATACACGGCTCATAGAGTCAAGAGGTTCCCAGACACAGTCTGTATATATATATATATATATCTACAGCGGGGGGGGGGGGGGTATTTGTCGCCCACAATTCCAGAGACTGATGACTACACTTAAATACCTTCTTATGGGACATTGTTCACTTTATAAACAGTGACAAATTTTTTGGTTGAGGGCACAGGTGCATACTCCTACCACTTGACTTTTGACTCTATATATAAGATGCTCAAAAAACAAAGTATTGCAGTATGCAGTGATACCTTTTTTATTGGACTAACATAATATTTCAAAGACAAGCTTTCGAGAGCTTTCCTCTCTTCCTCAGGTCTAAAGCAATACTGATCAATCTGATATAGATACACATCACATACAACAAAAGGAAGGGAGGGAGGGGGTGAGAGGGTGTCATAAAAAGCTGAGAATGTGTCTGAAGGAGAAAATAGCTAAGAATAGCCAGATAGAGTAAATAAACAGAGGAGAGTAAATAGGCAAGATGAGAGGAAAAACAAAAGGAAAAAGAAACCAATATAGGACAATAAGATGAGAGATTATAGAAAGTTATGGTAGTGTGTGAGAAAGCCAGAGTCTACATTAAGTCCTTCATTTCTGGTATTGAAATGTGTGATCATTTTCATCTCAAACGTCTTTCGTTCATGAGAGTCTTTGAAATTCCCTTTAAGAATTTTTTTTTTTTTTTTTTAAACAATTTTTATTTGAGGATTGAAATAAGGCATACAAGTAATATGAAGCGATATAACATAACAGCGATGGAAAACAAATATCATATTGATGACATTTTGACACATAGTATGTTCCTAAAAGTAAAATTAACAGGTATAGTAGATAAATGAAATGCCTACTGTTCTTTACCCTCCTGAGTGGCACATGAGGTCACTTTTGGACCCTATAAATATATATTAAAATTATAGGAGGCTTTTACCAACAAAAAGACCACTTGTGGGTCTTAAAGGGACAGTATACACTCATTTTCATATAACTGCATGTAATAGACACTACTATAAAGAATAATACGCACAGATACTGATATAAAAATCCAGTATAAAACTGTTTAAAAACTTACTTAGAAGCTGTCAGTTTGGCTCTGTTGAAAAGGTAGCTGGAAAGCCCACTGCAAGTGACAAATAAGACACTCCCCCCCCTCCCCCTTCTTTTGCATATGAAAAGACTCTTTACACAAACAGGAGCAAGCTGGAGTAGGTAGCTGAGCGTATTCACATAAAACTTTGGGGCTTGGTTAGGAGTCTGAAAATCAGAGCAATGTTATTTAAAAATAAGCAAAACTATACATTAATTTAAAAAAAAAAACTTTATGGGCTATATAAATAGATTATCTACAAAACATTTATGCAAAGAAAAAATGAGTGTATAATGTCCCTTTAAATAATATCCTCATTTTATATCTTTAACAAAAGCTGTAATAACAAAGTGCTTATACATTAGTAACAACTTAAGATATTTCACATTACAGTTATGTGGAGTCGTATATTATATATAGAAAAATCAAGAATTTTGCAATATATACCTAGGACATTTCAATGTGGGAGAAAGTACAAAGAAGGGTATGATTCACAGCCCAGGATATTTAAAGAGCTGAATGGGGGCCTAATGTAGCTTAGTAATAACTCAAAGGACCTGTTTTTAAGATATAAGGGTAACAAAACAGATTTAGAGTGTGACCTCTTTGTAGTTACCTGACAAATGCTATATAGCACTGGGGGAGAATGTTGAGTGCCTATGAATTTGCTCTCATATACGGTATATCTGACCACCTTAAGAATGAGATATAACATGGTATACAAGCTGCTCCAATGTAGCAGGTATGAAATAAGCTGTATAAAAATTAGTAAACTCAGCAATAGAACTAAACAAGCAATTATGTATATTCCAATTAGTAAAATGTGATAGTTAAGGAGGTGAAGCTCCATAGAGTGGAATATGCAATTACCCTGCTCAAATTTTATCAAGGGACAGTAGTTCCCACACATGTCCAAATGCAGCATTTCTATGTAACAGCTGGGGTCTCATAACTAGTTAACAGGGGGGTCTAAGAGCACTAAAGCTAATATGTGAGCCCAAAAGATAGGTAGTGATACTGAAAAGGCTACTTATATGGGTTTAACAGCACGCTGACACATGACCTCTACAAACCATGTTGGCAAGCTCTCCGCCTACTCCTGAGCACCGAGGTAGGCTAGTGTGTCACAGAAGGTTATGCAGACATATTACTAATTAGAGAAACATATATACTGCAGTATCTAAACAGTTAATGTCCCCCATACCTCAGGCTTTAGTGCCGTCATTAGGGTTCAAATATATTATACATATCGGCAAGGTAAAGAGTCCCCACAGTGGAGATAATTATGCAAGGGACCAGTCTCACTGTTTATCTGTAAACAGCCTGAAAGATATTGTAATATATTACTATTGTAAGAGCGGAATCTCCTACAATATATGTAAAGTTATTTCAGCCGACTCCTGCTTTGTCTTCTCTAACAACATACCCATGCTCTATCCGTGGTGGCAGATGAAACATCACAAGCTGCTGCTTATCCGGGCTCTGCTTGGAGATCAAGTCCAGATCTATCACGGAAGCTGGAACGGCTCTGATTGGGCTGTTGGAGGCTCCAGATCTTATGTGCTTGAACATCGATACCTTTCCGGAGATTATGTCAGAAGCTCCGGTTAAGGCTGTGGGTCTGAGCTTGGCGGTTCCCTGTATCAGCACAGTGTGGGTTACAGGGGGGTTTCTTTTTTCTTCTGACCAAGGTACGTTGTGCGTTGTCTCATTCTTCATAGACCGGTCACTTGCTCCATCGCACCACAATGAGAGTTTCTCTTGGGCGGCAGACTCAGGGTCTTTCAAACGCAGCAATCCTTGTCTCAGCAAGGCGGGCGGGTGCCCAATTAGAGGTCTCTTCACCTTGGTAGCTGTATCGCTAACGGAACCCTCTCTGGCAATCAGATCTCCCATTCTCTCACTTCGTCCATCATCCACTGTCAGGCAATTGTAAGCAGGTTGAGAGGTGTTAGAGGTACGGGATATTTGATCTAACTGCTCAGTAGAGGAGCTTGTGAACCTCTCAGTCTCCCTTGTGTTCTGCAGGGATCTAGGAGTAGAAGCTTGTGGGATATTTAGTAGGTCACACAGTTTCTGCTCAAGTTGTACAAAATGATCTTCTATGAGTCGTAAGATTGCTGACTCCCATCTGTCCAGGGCTTCCATCCTGTGAAAGTTGAATCACGGATGTCTAGGCAAGGACTGCGCTCTTACTGCGCAGATAGTTGTGGGGACAGAGTTGAGGCCTCAATTATAGGGAAAGACCTCAGGATAATAGTCCAGTACTGTTAGAAGTGGGGCCAGCGTTAAATATCTGGCTTAATAACCCAGAATCAAGAACTCCTGGGGGGGTTAATAATGCGGGCAGCCCCAACAGCACAGAGGATCAGGCATTTGGTATGGGCCTCGTGGCTGCCTCCGTGTAGTTGAGCTGAGGAACATAGGCAGGTCTGGTTTGATGTTATGAACCCCTAGACTTCTCTAGAGTTTCTCTAGTCTGGACACCTTGGAACAGTAGGGAATACTGTGTTAGATTCAGTAAAAAAACCTTTTGCAATCAAATAAAGTCCAAGAGCTCTCCACAGACACGTCTTGTCGCAGCAGCTACAGGCTCCGCCCCCACTCCCTTTAAGAATTTTAATCCTGAGGTTAAGGATGGAGTGACCAGTCTGGGTGAAGTGATGACCAACAGGGGTACAATATTTATTCTCCTTGTGGTTTTTGATCGAGTGTCTGTGTAGATTCATTCTGAGATGCAGCTTTAGGCCAGTTTCTCCAATGTAGCAACCTCTGTCACACGCTGTACACTGTATTATGTACACCACATTAGCAGAGGAGCACAAATAGGATCCTTTAATATTATATGATGTGTTGTTGTGTCTGGCTGTGTTGTTGTCACATATATGTTGACACAGTTTGCAGAGTGATTTGTTGCATTGTGCAGTGCCATTCTGTGTAAGCTTCTGTTCTGTGGTTAATTTGCTGCGGACCAATCTCTGTCTCAGGTTAGGCGGTTGTTTGAATGCTAGTATGGGGGGTTCAGGAAATATTTTTTTGAGTGTGGGGACTCTGAAATTAGTGGTTGTAGCTCTTTAATAATTTTGCGTACTCCTTCCAGAGTAGGGTTGTAAGTGACTACTAGAGGGGTTCTTGTTTTGTTTTCCTTTTCTTTGTATTGTAGGAGCCTTTCCCGTGGTGTTTTTAAGGCAGATTTGATTTTCTTAGATATTGTCCTTTCCTTGTAGCCCTTTTGCCTAAATGACTCTGACAGTGTACTCAGGTGCTGATCTCTGTCTTTTGTGTCAGAGCAAATGCGGTGATATCTGATAGCTTGGCTGTAGATGATACCTTGTTTGGTGTGATTGGGATGGAAGCCTGTACCTGTCTGTGGGTTTTCTGTATATAGATGAATGAAGGATGCCATTGATGACAGTTATTGTGCAGTCCAAGAAGTTCACACTATGATTTGAAAAGTCCATTTTAAGGTTTATTGACGGGTGAAATTAATTAAATGATTTGTGGAAATCTAAAAGGCTTTCTTCTCCTTCTGTTCAAATTATGAAAATATCATCGATGTAACGATAATATGTATAAGGTTTGTGGGGCTGAGTACATAAGAATCTGTATTCTAGGTACGCCATGAAAAGATTAGCATATTGGGGTGACATTTTTATGCCCATCGCTGTCCCTGTCATTTGTAGGTAGTAATTGTTGTTAAAACTGAAATAGTTGTGTGTGAGTATGAATTCTATAAGCTGGGCAATAGTTGCACTATCATATTTGTGTGTTGGTTGGTGGGATGAGAGATAATAAGATAATACATCATCATCAAGCCGGCGGACAAGGGTGGATCAGTAGTTATTATGAATACCCAGGACTATACTACAGAATGTTACAGACAGTTGTCAGATCTAAACTACTACAAAAAACTGGACACAGACCCCACCAAGGAATATTCAGCTAAACTCACAAAACTTATCAAAACATTTCCTAAAGACATACAGCAAGAATTAGAAAATCTGGTACCTTCCAATCCTCAGATGGGTACCTTCTACATGCTGCCCAAAATCCACAAGCCAGGAAACCCAGGACGCCCCATTATAACAGGTATGGGAACACTCACAGAACAAATATCTGGCCTAATAGAAAACATTCTTAAGCCTCTTGTTATTAAGACTGATAGCTTTATACAGGACACTACAGACTTCCTTAATAAACTTAACCAGATAAATGAACTACCTGCAAACACTATACTAGTTACTATGGATGTGGAATCCTTATACAGCAACATCCCGCATAAGGATGGTATTGAGGCCTGCAGTAAATTTCTCTCATCCCACCAACCAACACACAAATATGATAGTGCAACTATTGCCCAGCTTATAGAATTCATACTCACACACAACTATTTCAGTTTTAACAACAATTACTACCTACAAATGACAGGGACAGAGATGGGCACAAAAATGTCACCCCAATCAATATGCTAATCTTTTCATGGCGTACCTAGAATACAGATTCTTATGAACTCAGCCCCACAAACCTTATACATATTATCGTTACATCGATGATATTTTCATAATATGGACAGAAGGAGAAGAAAGCCTTTTAGATTTCCACAAATCATTTAATTAATTTCACCCGTCAATAAACCTTAAAATGGACTTTTCAAATCATAGTGTGAACTTCTTGGACTGCACAATAACTGTCATCAATGGCATCCTTCATTCATCTTTATACAGAAAACCCACAGACAGGTACAGCTACCTCCACAATTCCAGCTTCCATCCCAATCACACCAAACAAGGTATCATCTACAGCCAAGCTATCAGATATCACCGCATTTGCTCTGACACAAAAGACAGAGATCAGCACCTGAGTACACTGTCAGAGTCATTTAGGCAAAAGGGCTACAAGGAAAGGACAATATCTAAGAAAATCAAATCTGCCTTAAAAACACCACGGGAAAGGCTCCTACAATACAAAGAAAAGGAAAACAAAACAAGAACCCCTCTAGTAGTCACTTACAACCCTACTCTGGAAGGAGTACGCAAAATTATTAAAGAGCTACAACCACTAATTTCAGAGGACCCCACACTCAAAAAAATATTTCCTGAACCCCCCATACTAGCATTCAAACAACCACCTAACCTGAGACAGAGATTGGTCCGCAGCAAATTAACCACAGAACAGAAGCTTACACAGAATGGCAATGCACGATGCAACAAATCACTCTGCAAACTGTGTCAACATATATGTGACAACAACACAGCCAGACACAACAACACATCATATAATATTAAAGGATCCTATTCGTGCTCCTCTGCTAATGTGGTGTACATAATACAGTGTACAGCGTGTGACAGAGGTTGCTACATTGGAGAAACTGGCCTAAAGCTGCATCTCAGAATGAATCTACACAGACACTCGATCAAAAACCACAAGGAAAATGAATATTGTACCCCTGTTGGTCATCACTTCACCCAGACTGGTCACTCCATCCTTAACCTCAGGATTAAAATTCTTAAAGGGAATTTCAAAGACTCTCATGAACGAAAGACGTTTGAGATGAAAATGATCACACATTTCAATATCAGAAATGAAGGACTTAATGTAGACTCTGGCTTTCTCACACACTACCATAACTTTCTATAATCTCTCATCTTATTGTCCTATATTGGTTTCTTTTTCCTTTTGTTTTTCCTCTCATCTTGCCTATTTACTCTCCTCTGTTTATTTACTCTTTCTCGCTATTCTCAGCTATTTTCTCCTTCAGACACATTCTCAGCTTTTTATGACACCCCTCTCACCCCCTCCCTCCCTCCTTTCCATTTGTTGTATGTGATGTGTATTTATATCAGATTGATCAGTATTGCTTTAGACCTGAGGAAGAGAGGAAAACTCTCGAAAGCTTGTCTTTGAAATATTATGTTAGTCCAATAAAAAAGGTATCACTGCATACTGCAATACTTTGTTTTTTGAGCATCTTATCTACTGGACTAACACGGCTACTCCAAATTTCACTATATATATATATATATATATATATATATATATATATATATATATATATAATATATATACATATACATATATATATATATATATATATATATATATATATATATAATAGATAGATCGATAGATATAAACATAGAAAGACAGACATAGAAACATATCTGTGCGCGTACACACTCATAAGGTTACAGGTCCTTCCTCTCCCTCCATGACTGTTGCATCCCTAACCAGGGAGAGGGTGAAAATCTGGGAAAATTAGCAAAGGGCTCCAGACATTACATGCCTAAGCAAAAGCCTGCTCTGGTCCACAATGACAGCTCAACACTGTCACACAGATTGGATTGAGTGTGGCAAGGGGAGCATCAGTGAGATTAGGACTATGCTGCCTCACACCTGGGGCTCCAGTGCCCCCCTTGTGACACTACTGGTTACACTGATACAAAAACTAACAGGAAGTACATGTTTAATCAAGTCTAATTTGTTCATTGGCTAATAAGAACAACTTTTGTGAATATATTAGTGGACAATTAGATGCTGGCGTAAGCCTGAAAATAGAAAGTCATTGTATTAAGGAAATTAATCTTCTTAAAAACAAACATCGAAAGACCTACCTCTTTCGATGCGTCCCCCTCCCAGTTCCTGCCTATTTATTGAACCATTTCCAATCTATATTTAATAATTATATTTGGCAGAAAAAAAACAGAGAGTCTCTATGTTACAATTGCAGAAACCTATTAAAGGGGGCGGATTGGCAGCCCCAAATGTAGGCTTCAATTATAAAACTGCAATGCTATCTTATATTTCAGCTTGTGGTGTATAGGGCAAAGGGGCCAGGTGGTATCAGCTTGAGCAGGCTATGTTACCAGTGGAGATACGTCTGGAAGATTTGATATGGGTTCCTCAACATGCAGACGTTTTGATTGGGATCAGTAACCCCGTAATTAGAGCTGGTCTTCGGCTCTGGAGAGATCTTAGGCACACAGAACAAGTTGCCTTGCATCCCTCACCAATTCATCCTATCACGGCTCTAATATTTTGCCTCCCTGATTCACACCCACGTCGCTGGCATTCTATTGGGTTAAAACGCATACAGGACATTTATGATAGCGATGGCTTGGTGATGTTGGCCACGGCACATGAAGAGGGGGTATTCCCAAAATATTAGATTTCGAATATTTCAGATTGATCTCTATGAATCGGGTATGGGGGTTCCTGAGACATAAATTACGAGAACTGACACAGTGGGAGATGAGATGGCTTGCTGGCAGGCCTCTCTATATAGCATTAACCATCCATTATCAGTTGTTCTTGAATTCCCCCACGTTCGTCAAATCACACTATGTCTTGGAGTGGGAAAGGGAGCAAGATGTTGGCCATGGAGAATTACACTAGCAAAAGGCAGTATTAGCTACAAATTCCATTGTCCATTGTACTACTATTTATTAAATCTTCATCAAACTACTTCTAAGATGGTGTAGGGTCCCAACAAGAGTACATAAAGTGTTTCCTCAGAGGTTGACTTATTGTTGTTTTGAAGGGGTTCTAGATATTTAGGGTCATTCTTGCACATCTGGTGGAGTTGTGGCAAATTACGAAAATTATGGTCCAAAGTTGGCAGACTCTTTAGCCAATTGGGGCTAGTTGTGAAGCTTACAGAGAGCATCCCTTCTTTCACCTGGGACTGGATGGCCTGCACAAACCCGCAAAAATCCTTTGTATACTTATTTTGCTAGCTACTAAGCTGGTGATAGCCAGGAACTGGCTGAGAGACACTCACATACCGCTACAACTGGTATTAGAGATAGTGACATACCTGCGTTCCATTTGAGAATACTCCCTAAAAATGGAGGGTAGGCTAGGTTTAGATGGACTGATCTGGGCTGAGTGGGAGGACTGGGAGCCAAAATATGGAAAAAAAAACCTAGTTTACTTAAGATGTTTGGTTAGAGGGCTCATGTACACAGACAAATTGCTTTTAACCCCCCCTCCTCCTTCCCTTCTTTTTTTTCTTCTTCCCCTTCTCTTTACTTCTCTTACTGTGCACTTTTCTTCTCGTCTTCTTACTCTTATTATATCGCTGCGGACACTTTTATTTAGATTTACTATGTTGATGTTACATATTCATGGGATAGAATAACCCTAAATAGTGCAAGTGTGCTCTCCTCTAACCGCTGGAATCAGTGTAAATGTAATGAAGCTGTCAGTGTCCAGGCACTAAGGTAAACTGGACTCACCGCCGACTCACTCTCCAAGGCGGACCATCCGCCGCCCCCTCACACCTCTGTGCTGTCCTCCCCCGCTTTTTATAGTCTTTAGGTAAGGTTATAAAACATTTACCTTACTGTCATGAGGTGGATAGTACCAGGTTTGTGGTCAGCTATATAAAAAGAAGGTTTTCACATCAACACTTACTACCTTGAATGGGTGTAGTTAGACTAACTAGATTATAAAGGAACATTATCCATAAGAATTGTCTAACTTTGGTAGGGAGTATTTGCTTAATACTAAAATTTTAATTACATTATAACCATAATCTGGGCAAATACTGAATTGATACTGTTCAAGATTTGCAATCTCCCACTGTCATGATCCTGTCTAAGACTGTGCCTTTAATTCAGGATCTCCTCCCTTGTCTGAAACTCTATTTAAGACACACCTATTCCTCACTGCATTGCTTGATTATTGCAGTCTGAGGATTTTTAGATTCATCCCTCTTTTTGGATTCAACAAGCCAAGTTTCAGTAATCCCTAAGTTCCATTTGGGAATTCAACTCTTGTTATTGATTACAGTGTTATATTTCTTATCATCACTACAACTACTTATCATTTGGAATATAATTAATTCTGACCTCTTAAGCTTTTTCTACCTTTTCAGTTTATTCAACTACGGATCAGTCTGCATCGAGGCGGGACTTCACCTCAAGCATGTATGTCCTGTGACGTCACACGCCGCTGCACAAGCTGTGCTGTCGGCGCGTCTCTCTCCCCACACACGCTGAATACTCAGCTCAGAGCCACACGCATAAACAGTCACTCGTGCCGACTTAAACTAAAACCCTAAGGATTTAAGGTATGTACATATCATTCAAGGTTAAGCAGCCTAATTATGAGATCTCCAACGTTTTCCATAAATGCTATCCTCTCCACCTCGTAACAAAGCAGACTGTAAAAGTACTTTTGCCGGTCAATACGAATGTGCATACATTAAACTCTGATTTGTTGGCAAAACATTCACGAATCATCAGACTATATTATATATATTTCATTGTGACTTATACATATGTTTTATTACAATAAGACAGAACAGAGAGTACCATTGAATCTTATCTATAGATACCAGTCATTCTAATGTCTAAATATTATTTAATTTGAGTCTCCCTGACTGACAGAATTTCAGATCAGAGAAATATAAAAATATCACTTATCCTACAAAAATATTGTTTTCATTCAGGTACCCTTTTACCTAGTCATGATATAAGGGAGAAAATGAAAACAAACACTCAGAATAATGGTGAATATAAACTTTATTTTCATAATAATAAAAGTATTCATCACAGAATAATCAAGCCTATAAAAAGAATAAAAATTACACTTAATTTCAGGTTAATCATGGATCTTCTAGAAATGTCCACTCACATATCTTCACTGAATCAAAAGGTGGAAATATTAGCCCAAGGATTAACTGAAATAAAGAATGAGAACAGTACTTTGAAAAGGATTCTTAATGAATTTATTTCCCAAAAAACCAATGAATTACCTGAACCACATGTTAATCCCCCCATACCATTTAGTGGTGATCGCACAAAATTTCGCGAATATAAAAACGCATGCATGTTGCTCTTTTCATTAAAGCCAAGAACATACCGTACCGAAAAAATAAAAGTATACACTGCTATATCTTATCTTTCAGGCGAACCTCGTGCATGGGCTGATAGGTTCATAGAAAGTGAAGATCCTTTACTTAACTCACTTGATAATTTTTTCCTTACAATGGCAGTTTTATATGATGACATTAATAAACAACCGACTGCAGAACAAAAGTTGAGATCCCTGAAACAAGGGAAAAGGGCAGTAGAGGATTATATAGCTGATTTTCAGCTATGGGCCACTGACTCACAGTGGAACTCGGTTAGTTTAAAAAATCAATTCCGAATAGGCCTTTCGGAACACCTGAAAGATGAACTTTCAAGGGTAGAGTTTCCAGAAACATTAGAAGCCCTCATAAAACTGAGTATATCCATAGATAGGAGATACCGAGAAAGAAAGTCTGAGAGATATCAACTAGAAGGAACTCATAAGAAGCCTTATCAATCCTATTCTGAGAAAGCCATAACCACTCCTGTTCCAATGGAAATTGGAACTATACGTGGACCTTTATCTCAGGATGAGAAACAAAGAAGAAGACTAGCCAATTTGTGTCTATATTGTGCTAGCAAAGAGCATGAAGTCATTAATTGCCCTCTCCTTCTACGTCAAAAGAAGGGTAAGTTACTTAAAGATTGTCTTTCTAAAGAACAAAGTAAAACATGTCTCCTTGAAATAAATTTGTCATTACAGTGGGATCTTCAACAAGTGCAGATCGAGGCAATCGTTGACTCAGGAGCTGATGGTTTATTTATAGATGAATCAATTGTATAATTAAATAAAATACCTATCATGCAGAAAAAATCTCCTGTTTTTGTAAGGGTTATAGATGGCACACAAATACTAAAGGGCCCAATCACCCATCAGACAATACCACTCCTGACAATCACATCTGACGGTCATAAGGAATTCCTAACTTATGATATTATCCCTAGATCCATACATCCAATAATTCTAGGATACCCTTGGTTACAGAAACATAACCCATCAATTGACTGGTCACATAATCACATCACTTTTACATCACAATATTGTTTAGACACCTGTTATCCTTATTTGACAATAGGACATTTGACTTCAACTCTACCAAAAGATTACATAGAGTTCAGTGATGTATTTAATTTAAAACATGCTGAAACACTTCCACCACATAGGCATTTCGACTGCCCGATAGACACTAAACCAGGCATAGAAATACCATCAGGAAGAATTTTCCCTCTTTCACAGAAAGAACTAAAACATCTGAGGGAATACTTGGATGAAAATCTTAAAAAAGGTTTTATTTCTCCCTCATCTTCACCAATTGCTTCAGCAATATTCTTCGTGACAAACAAAGATGGGTCATTAAGACCGATCAAAGATTATCGAGCACTAAATGCTGTCACCATTAAGAACCGTTATCCATTACCACTCATCCCAGAAATAATTGAACGCCTTCACGGAGCTACCATCTTCACGAAGTTAGATCTAAAAGGCGCATACAATTTAATTCGTATGAAGGCTGGTGATGAGTGGAAGACAGCATTTAAAACTAGATACGGCTTATTCCAATATAATGTAATGCCATTTGGCCTAACGAATGCCCCAGCTACATTCCAATTCTTTATCAATGAAATATTTAAAGAATTGATGGATGTATGTGTCATTGTGTATCTGGACGATATTCTCATATATTCGAAAAACTTATCAGATCACAAAAAACATGTCAGATGGGTTTTATCAACCCTAAGAGACCACCATTTGTACGCAAAGATGGAGAAATGTCAATTTCACAAAGATACCATCAAATTTTTAGGGTATATCATATCACCCAAAGGTATACAAATGGATCCAGAAAAATTAACAGCTATAGCTAACTGGCCAATACCTACCTCAATGAAATCATTACAGAGGTTTCTGGGATTTACAAACTTTTATAGAAAGTTTATCAAACATTTCTCTTCTATTGTTCAACCTTTAACTCAATTAACTGGGAAACAGAAATATATATGGGATTGAAAGACAGATGAAGCATTTCAACAACTAAAGAAAGAATTTACTACTGCACCAGTTCTGAGGTTACCAGATCCTGAGCTTCCTTACACATTGGAGGTTGACGCGTCAAATGTAGGAATTGGTGCAATATTATCACAATCAGATCCTACAGAATCATTTCTTCATCCAGTAGCATTCTTTTCTCGTCGACTAACACCTGCAGAAAGAAACTATACAGTTGGAGATAAGGAGTTATTGGCAATGAAGTCGGCTATGGAACATTGGAGACACCTACTCGAAGGAACCACACAACCATTTCAGGTGTTTACTGATCACAAGAATCTCCAATATCTCAAAAAGAATAAAACATTATCCTCACGACAAGTTAGATGGGCTCTTTTCCTCGATTGATTCAATTTTACCCTAACACATATACCAGGAACTAAGAACACAAAAGCTGATGCCATTTCCAGGTCATTCGAGTTAACTGAAGAATCTGAAAATATGACTCAAATAATTCCTTCCACGAAAATAATCGGTGCCACAAACTTGGTAACATCTGACTTATATCAAGCACAAATCTCTGATTCAGAAATACCTCCTATATGTTCTCCTGACTCCGAGTCAGGACTCTACTTGTACAAAGAAAAAATTTACGTACCTAGCTGTTTAAGAAAACAGATTATCCAACAACACCATAATACTCCATTAGCAGGACATCCAGGAATTGAAAAGACATATGAGTTACTCAAAAGGACTTATTGGTGGCCACAAATGAAATTGGCAGTACAAGATTATATACTTAACTGTCAAATTTGTGCAACCAAAAAGAAGGAGCACCACAAACCATACGGATTACTATGTCCACTACCAGTACCACAAAGACCTTGGGACGTTATATCCATGGACTTCATTGTGGATCTACCATTATCACATGCTCATACCACTATAATGGTAGTCGTGGATCATCTAACAAGGTTAGCTCATTTTATTCCCTTGAAAAAGGTACCAACCGCCATGACAACAGCAACAGTATTTAATGACCACATTGTCAAACTTCATGGCTTACCAGCATCAATTGTATCAGATCGAGGTAGTCAATTTACCTCTAAATTTTGGAGATATTTATGTCAATCATTACATATCACACTGAGGTTTACAACAGCTTTTCACCCGCAATCGAATGGACTCACGGAGCGTTTGAACCAGACTCTGGAGCAATATCTCAGATGTTTCATATCCACACAGCAGACAGATTGGTACACTCTGTTGCCAACCGCTGAGTTTGCTTATAACAACTCTGTTAATTCCTCAACTAAGGTAACTCCATTTTTTGCCTCATACGGTTTTCATCCTAGATCTTACCCCAACACTTTATCTTCTGACCAATCACCCTCTGTCTCATCTTACACAGAAAGCTTAAAAAATGTCTTGGCTACGCTACAAAATCATTTGAATGAGGCAAAGAGGTCTCCGAAAATTTATTATGATAAAAAGAGAACACCAGCACCTAAGTATCACCTTCATGATCTAGTTTGGTTATCCACTAAAAACATTAAACTTCCAGTACCCTCCAAAAAATTGGCTGATCAATTTATTGGTCCCTTCCCTGTTGTCAAAATCATTAATGACAATGCAGTGACCTTGAAGCTACCAACGGATTTACGTATCCATCCCTCCTTTCATGTTTCCCTTCTCAAACCCTACAGGGGGACTGGGACTCCGCAGCCTCTTGTCTACAGACCGGCGATACCCGATCCTCTGGACTATGAGGTGGATGGGATATTGGATTCCAGACGTCGTAGAGGAACTTTAGAATACCTGGTTCACTGGAAGGGTTATGATGATAGTGAAGATTCTTGGGTTCCAGTTCGGGATCTGTCTGCGCCAGATCTATTGGCGGATTTTCACTCGTCTTATCCTCTGAAACCTGGACCCCGATCTCATGGGGGGGGGGTTCTTGATGGGGGGGATCTGTCATGATCCTGTCTAAGACTGTGCCTTTAATTCAGGATCTCCTCCCTTGTCTGAAACTCTATTTAAGACACACCTATTCCTCACTGCATTGCTTGATTATTGCAGTCTGAGGATTTTTAGATTCATCCCTCTTTTTGGATTCAACAAGCCAAGTTTCAGTAATCCCTAAGTTCCATTTGGGAATTCAACTCTTGTTATTGATTACAGTGTTATATTTCTTATCATCACTACAACTACTTATCATTTGGAATATAATTAATTCTGACCTCTTAAGCTTTTTCTACCTTTTCAGTTTATTCAACTACGGATCAGTCTGCATCGAGGCGGGACTTCGCCTCAAGCGTGTATGTCCTGTGACGTCACACGCCGCTGCACAAGCTGTGCTGTCGGCGCGTCTCTCTCCCCACACACGCTGAATACTCAGCTCAGAGCCACACGCATAAACAGTCACTCGTGCCGACTTAAACTAAAACCCTAAGGATTTAAGGTATGTACATATCATTCAAGGTTAAGCAGCCTAATTATGAGATCTCCAACGTTTTCCATAAATGCTATCCTCTCCACCTCGTAACAAAGCAGACTGTAAAAGTACTTTTGCCGGTCAATACGAATGTGCATACATTAAACTCTGATTTGTTGGCAAAACATTCACGAATCATCAGACTATATTATATATATTTCTTTGTGACTTATACATATGTTTTATTACAATAAGACAGAACAGAGAGTACCATTGAATCTTATCTATAGATACCAGTCATTCTAATGTCTAAATATTATTTAATTTGAGTCTCCCTGACTGACAGAATTTCAGATCAGAGAAATATAAAAATATCACTTATCCTACAAAAATATTGTTTTCATTCAGGTACCCTTTTACCTAGTCATGATATAAGGGAGAAAATGAAAACAAACACTCAGAATAATGGTGAATATAAACTTTATTTTCATAATAATAAAAGTATTCATCACACCCACCCCCTGTTCTTACCAACACCTACACTTGTTATAGATAGGATGTTCACTATCTAGCTCTTATGACTTCAATAATGTCTATGTAAAAATAGTTTCCAGCATAGTAAGTGATAACTAATTTGGTTAGATTGACTTTGAGCATGGCTCTAGGGTAGCACTAGATACTAGGGTAGGTTGTATGCACAAATTAAGCCTATAGGTCCCTCTGCAGCAAGATATGACTTTGATGGTAATGAAATGGTTAATATGTAAATATTTGATGTAATCCATTGTCCTATAGGAGTCATTGTTCACCTTTTTAAAGGCGGGGTATTACCTGCAGAAACAAGCAGCTTTGATAACGGCAATAGCTGAAACATGTCAGCAGCTGTATGAGCTGACTCCTATTAGGAGAATGGCACCTTGTTGTTGTTTTTTAACTTGTTAAGCAAATAAAGTATTTTTTGTTTTACCATAATTGGACTGGTGCTCCGCTACTCCTTCTTTTTTGATAAAATAACCCTAGACTCATGTTATTTTCCGAGTTTTACAATATAGATTTCTCTTTAAAGCACATCTTTATTAAGTTAACACATAGTCTATAACAGTGACAGGCTTGCCAACTACTTTATTTTTACAATTGTTTGGGATCTGTGGCCTCTTCTTTTCTTTACTATGTTCTTTTAAAACAACGAGGGGCGTTTTACTTATGGACACATGGACTTATCATTTGTAGTTGGCCATAAATATAAAGAGAAATTAACTTAAATAAAACGGGAAGATAAGCTATGTCACTGCTTCTGTTTTATTCTCAGCATTAACCGAGGGAAGTTCTTTTTGCATACTTATCAAGAATAGCACAATTTATGTCAGTCTTTATGTTTCTGTTC
This sequence comes from Bombina bombina, assembly GCF_027579735.1. NCBI lineage: Eukaryota > Metazoa > Chordata > Amphibia > Anura > Bombinatoridae > Bombina > Bombina bombina. The sequence continues at coordinate 90,253,729 of NC_069504.1, forward strand.
CTGGTTGTATTTGCTTCCTAAATAAATAATATTAAAAAAAAGGCACTAAGGGTTCGATTGCAGCCTAGTCAATCATGTTTTTCTGCTCCAGATATGGATAAGACCATTCTTACATTGGATATCAGATGTTATCCATAGCATGTATAAACAGCATTAAATTCATCAATTACAATCTTCCCGATCAAACTAAATATTGGACTTGCAGCAACAAAAATTCATTATGGACGATTTTTTTTAAAAAGAATATTCAGTAAAATTAGTTTTCCTAATTTTTTTTTTTTTTTTATGAATTTGTGCCTTTCTTTACTCATTACAATAAAAACAATACAAGAAAGAAAATTCCTATCACAACAGTTTAAGCATTAAAAAGTGAACTCATAAGCAGTATTTCTGGTGCATGTGGTAACTGTTACACAAGAAATAAATCAATAAATATTGTTTAGACCAGAAGTTCACAGTATGAATGTTTATATTTCTTGCAGTGTCTACCACCAAATGTCATAGTTGTTTACCTGAATTAGAAATGTGCGATTCGTTTCGGATCGATTCGGAAATTCGGCCAAATTCGTAAAATTCGGGATTTGTATAGATTCGAATTTCCGAATTAAAATAGTGCCGAATCTACCGAATAAATCCGAATTAGTTCGGATTTATTCAGATTTATTCGGTAGATTTGGATGGCCATGAATTACACTAGTATTGTACAGTATATTAGGTTATATCACTCTGCTATGGGTTACACCTAATATACAGTACATAATACTAGTCTAATACACAGCACATCCCACCTAACACTTACCAAAATTCTGAATTTCCAAATCAAACCGAATCCAGCCAAATTTATTCGAATCCAAACCGAATTGATTAACATTTTTCCGAATTTGAATCGATCTGAACCGAAATTCGAAAAAATCCGAATCGATCCGAACCAAATTTTTTCGCTATGCACATGTCTAACCTGAATGTTAAAGAGATGTGCCAACTTATCGGGCTCACTTCCTTTCCTGTTGTGGATACATTTTTTAACAGATCACAAAACAAAAGACCCATCAGAAAAAGCTACTATTAATAAAAAAGAGATGGGAAAAAAAAAAGGTTATCAAGCAGAAGAAAGAAAAAAACGGGGAGGCACATGCCTCACTATAGAACCTACATAACATAAAGAGGTACCAGTCAGAATAATTTCTGAATAGCAACAACTTTAAACACGAAGAGTTCGGGGGCTGTAATGTAGAAAATGCTGGCAGCATTTGAAAGGGAATCCGGATTTATATCAAATAAGTGTTTTTTATTTTTTCAGTTTGTTGATAGTCCTTCATTGGCAGAGATTTTCAGTTATTTGTCCTTTTCAGATTCCAATGCGTTTGTCATGATTCCTTTGTATGCTTCCCTTGTGATTGCCTCTGTTGTGCTTAGTGCATGTCCTCCGAGATCACTTACAACACTATCTACAGTATAATGGTGTGTCAAGAAAAATGGACAGATGAAGCTGGGAACCGTTCCATGAGAATGGAGCCATACACCAAAGGAGAAAGGCACACTTTCCAAGGTAGTAAAAGGGACACCAACAGAGAAATATATCGGAGAAGAATTCCACCACACTGAACATTCCATAAACGACCCAATAAGTCAGCCATATTGTATCATCCTTTTTATCTGTGCTTTCAATTGCTTTGATCGATGTGTAGGCTGGATACACAAAACCAATAAGATTGCAGACTAGAAACGCTCCATAAACAAATATAAGGTAGAGTCCTAAAGTGCAAACAGAACCTGTCGCAAGATAATACTTCTTTATTCCCGTTTTCTCCTCCACCTTGCCCAGCAGTCGTGACACCACCGAGTCTCCATTCAGGTAGTTTTTAATGCGCTCCTGGAGGGACGGCATAACGGAGGTCGAGCTGCAGCTGCCCAGGACTCTGCGCACTGACCTTTCCGAATATTCGTCTACTGCATTATTCGGTATTTGCTTTGTTTTTTAACAAAACAAATACTGAATATTTGGGTAACATTTATATTTGTTTTCATTAAAACAAATGTAAAGGTTCCTTTGCTACAGGTGAAAAAGTTCACGTGTAGCCTTATATGTACCTATAGCTCGCTGCATTACGACCTTTCTTCACAGAGCCCCCGACACGCACTAATAGGAGGCTTAGCACGGCATATCCCCGGGCCTTTGCTAAAGGACCTTCTCCTTTTAAATTACAAGAAAATACTTCAATATAAATAATGAAAATATATTGAAATAGTTTTTTAATGTTTGCATTGGGAAGTAGTGGTTTAGTTCTTAAAGGGACAGTAAAGTCCCAAAAAACTTTCATGATTCAAATAGGGCATGTAATTTTAAACAACTTTCCAATTTACTTTTATCACCAAGTTTGCTTTGTTCTCTTGGTTGAAAGCTAAAACTAGAGGGTTCATATGCTAATTTCTTAGTTCTTGAAGGCCGCCTCTAATCTAAAAGCATTTTGACAGTTTTTCACCACTAGACGGCGTTAGTTCATGTGTTTCATATAGATAACATTGAGCTCATGCACCTGAATTAACCGAGGAGTGAGCACTGATTGGCTAAAATACCACCTTTGAAAAAGCCTTAGGGCGAAACATGTCAGGGCTGCTAGAACTCTGATTCCCTCCGTTTTTAATTAGCAATACAGACAGTCTTACTGTGATGCCTTACTTTGAAGCATGATACATTAACCGCTAAAACAATATTGACATATAGCTGGAATACAGGCCAACAGTGGTATTTTAAGAGCTGACGATTGATATCGCCTCTGTACCAATGTTCGATGAGACATAGTTTTCTGTATACTGGGTAGTCTTTATACCGTTACGCTATTATTGAGACTAACGTAAAGAGCAGCTGTGTGGTCATGATTGTGGGCACTATAAGTATGCTCACCTTACTATAATAGCATTCTCATTTGTGATTTGATTCAGGCTGCCAACGGTGCATCGAGATTACTAGCTAACCTTTAGTTATTGTAGGGTACTTAAAGGGACATTATACACTCATTTTTTCTTTGCATAAATGTTTTGTAGATGATCTATTTATATAGCCCATAAAGTTTTTTTTTTTAAATAAATGTATAGTTTTGCTTATTTTTAAATAACATTGCTCTGATTTTCAGACTCCTAACCAAGCCCCAAAGTTTTATGTGAATACTGTCAGCTACCTTCTCCAGCTTGCTCCTGTTTGTGTAAAGGGTCTTTTCATATGCAAAAGAAGGGGGAGGGGGGAGTGTCTTATTTGCCACTTGCAGTGGGCTTTCCAGCTACCTTTCCAACAGAGCCAAACTGACAGCTTCTAAGTAAGTTTTTAAACAGTTTTATACTGGATTTTTATATCAGTATCTGTGCATCTTATTCTTTATAGTAGTGTCTATTACATGCAGTTATATGAAAATGAGTGTATACTGTCCCTTTAATGCGGGCAGAAAAATGCACAATAATATAGTGCTTTCCTTGTAATCGTTATAGTAGTATTTCTGTGCATATCTAAATATCTAGCACTGTTGGCCTTACATAAGGTATTCTCACTCGTTATTTAAGATTAATAAGTCATTAATATCAGTGTCAGGCACGTGAGATGTGGACAGATCTACACCCCAGTAATCCAATCCTTAGTAATGCTTAGTTATTCTGGCTGCAAAATGTGCGCCGAGATTATAAATTAACCCTTAATTATTTTGGGATATTTAAATTGGGCAGCAAATGTGCGCCCAAACTATATACTAAGAAGATTACATGTACTACTATATAGTATCTTTCTTATAATTGTTAATGTAGCAGTACTGTGCATACCTTAATAACTAGCACCGGTTGCCTCACACTAGATATTTTTTTACTTAAAGGGACAGTAAAGTAAAAAAAAATCTTTCATGATTTAAATAGGGCATGCAATTTTAAACAACTTTCCAATTTACTTTTATTACCAATTTTGCTTTGTTCTCTTGGTAATCTTAGTTGAAAGCTAAATCTAGGAGGTTCATGTGCTAATTTCTTAGACCTTGAAGACTGCCTCTAATCTGAAAGCATTTTGACAGTTTTTCACCACTAGAGGAAGTTAGTTCATGTGTTTTATATAGATAACATTGCACTCAGGCACATGAAGCTCCTAGGAGTCAGCACTGATTGGCTAAAAATGCATGTCTGTCAAAAGAACTGAAATAAGGGGGAAGTTTGCAGAGGCATAGATACAAGGTAATCACAGAGGTAAAAAGTATATTATTATAACTGTGTTTTTATGCAAAATTGGGGAATTGGTAATAAAGGGATTATCTACCTTTTTAAACAACAAAAAATCTGGTGTTTACTGTCCCTTTAAGAACTATAAGTTCATTAGCAAGTTAATATTAGTAGTGTATTACACGCCTGAAGTGGGTGTGTAAGTAGATTTACACCCCAGTATTGGGGCTCCATGTACTAAGCCGTCAATTCATCCGTCATTTTAGACGCGGCTAAACTCGCCGTTACTCGCCGCGGGCGAAATGGTGTCCGCTGTAGCTATGTACTAATAATCCCACAACAAATAGACACCTCTAGCCCGCCGCGAGCAGTGGCGGAATATTGATAAATTTGACGCCTCGCTCGCCGCGAATAAGCTGATGTACTTAACTTTCAGTTCAATTGTCTGGCCAATTGTTAACACGTGACATGTAAGGTGTCATGAACGTCATAGTAGACGCGGGAATAGAATTTTGCTCCTATAAATGGACAAGTTTTCTAAACAACTTTATTATTGTTCCAAAATTTTTGGAGAGTAATTACAGAGCGCTCGTTTTTGAGATCTTTATTTACTATTTCGATATGGCTTCATCTGGATCTGAAACCGCTTCAAAATCCAAGAATCCTCACTTTTCTCATCAGCAAAATGTCGTTTTGATTGATATGATTATTGACTCTTATGATTATTTGTTTGGATGTCGTGTCAAACAGACAAATTTTTCTAGAAGGAAGCAGATCTGGCAAAGGATCAGCGACGCTGTTAGTGCCCAGGGTCCAGGAAAAAAGGATGTCGATCAGCTGAAGAAGCGTTACAACGACATTAAACGCTTCGCCAAAGCTAAATTGGCCAGAGAGAAAAATTCGGCACGTGCTACCGGAGGTGGACCAGCATATGTGGCAGACCTCAATGACTATGAGCAGAAGCTTGTTCAGCGTCTGGGACCGGAGATCATCACTGGCATAACGGATGATTGTGACAGTGATTTAAGAGGTAAATGTACAACATAGTTGACGTAAATGTTCTTTTTAAAGTTATGATAGGTTATTGTCTCCAATATATATTTCTTTAAAATAACATTATCTGACTTCTTACGCTTCAGTATCCTATATGCCATCTAGGCCCTGAATACTGTAATCATTTATGTCGCATATATGTATAAGGGATTGTACAAGCCATTTAGGCCCGAAATACTGTAATAATTTATCTCGCATATATGTATAAGGGATTGTACAAAGCCATTTAGGCCCCAAATACTGTAATCATTTATGTCTCATATATGTATAAGGGATTGTACAATAATAGTATTGTTATACTGCCTTTTTTTTAATGGTCTAACGGAACTAAAGATTTGTTGATTATTAATATAGTGATCCCTAAAGATAACACCCATGTGTTTATTTTCAAACCAGTATTGCATAGAAACCTTAAAGAGATAATGACAATAGAAATAATGTAATTTGAAACTATTAAAATAATATTGTATGTCCGACATTAATCATGAGACTAACCCCAGATCACATGCCTTCTTAAATTTCTGATCTATTGACTTCCATGTTGCGTTATTTCACTATAGAATATTATTGTTAGCATCTTTCAAAATTGTTCTCCGCTTTATAAACATACATTTTTCAGATATAGCTATGCACATAGTTGACGCAGTCACATGAACCATCTATGTGCATCAACCAATGATCATTTACTGTGCCTGTATAGATTTGCTTTTCCTCAAAGTATAAAAATCCAATGAATGCAAAAACATAATACATTTAAATATTTTTAAAAATGCATTTTCTTATGCAATTTGTAAAGGTAATTATTTTTTTTCATGTCCCTTTAAAGGGCCACTAAACCCAAAATATTTTATTAAAGATTCGGATAGAGAATTGAAATTTAAACAACATATTACTTCAATTTTCTAGATATTCTTAGTTGAAGAAAAATAAATACACATGTTGAGCCAATCACACGAGGCTTCTTTGTGCATCAATCAAATGCTTTTCAACAAAGAATATCTATAGAATAAAACAAATTAGATAATATAAGTAAATTATAAAGATGTTTATAACTGCATTCTCTTTCCAAATCATAAAAAAAGGTGGTTGGCATGTCCCTTTAATGATTGAGCCTGCATTCACTGCTGTAATTATTATTATTAACAGTTTTAACTTTCAGTTTCAAATATAAATAAAAATAAACCTAATTTTTTTTTTAATTTTTTTTTTTTAAGCAATGCCAACAACAGCAGAGCCTGTGAGGAGTAACGAGGTGCCCACTTGTTCTACTTCTTCTTCTGCGGTTTCGAGACCACCCGGTGCAGCTGTTTCAAGACCTTCGGACAGTTTTACACATGGACAATTTATACGCTCATCATCTAATGTTACACACACAACTTCCTCGGCGGACACACTTCCGGATCTAAGGACCAGCACTCCACAAACTGGTGTTGGTAGAGCAACTGGTAAGTACTTTACAAATGAATAATTTCAATGTTGTGTGTTTTATCTCTTTTATCTCTCAATTTTTTTTTTGTAATTTTTTTTTTAAATGTCAAATGTCATTATTGACATATTCTATTTCGAGATCTTGTACATATTTTTTTAAATGAGGATTCTTGTAGAGCATGCATGCTATTTTAATCAACTTTCTAATTTTTTTAAAATTTATCATTATTTTCTTTTTGAGAATTGATCATAGTATTACATAAGAAAGCTGATAGAAATTCCATGCAATATATCTTATTCTCAAAAAGATTATTTTTGCTTCAGTGTCCAGTTAATTGCAAAATACATTTCCATTAATAATTTCGAATATATCGTTACATTGACAAAAAAGCATTTTATTTATTTATTTTTATGTTATTTATTTTTTTATAGGTGATTTGGGACGTCTTTTCCAGAGATTGACTGGACATTCATCTCCATTATTTGATGGTATGTATCATATATGTATATATATATAATGTAACTTAAATTGTTGTATGACGGTTGTATCTGCTCTCTCCTATTCTATTTCTGCAAGTGTTTTTATAACATTTTATTTTTATTTACTAACAATTTGTTATGTCTTGATCTAGAAGAAGAAAACTCATCAAGGGAGATCACTATCAATCTCATGCCGATAGTGGAAAATCCCATTCAAGATGAACCACCAGGAGGGCATGATGGAAGTGAGACTCCGGATATTCTTGAAGATTTGGGAGATGCGCAACCGGATGAAATTCACACACCAGAAAACATTGAGGAACCTGTTGAAACACAGGCACCACCAATTGAACTGCAAACAGGTGGTGTAAATATTGACAATACACCGGCAGAAGGACAATTTGGCGATGTTGCATTGAGGGAAATGTTGACACTGGCAAGGCAATACAGAGAGGACCACAGAGAAATGCAGAATATTATTAACACTAATATTGAACGCTGGGCTGCTCTGTCAGAAAAAAATGTGGAAATCGAAAGGCAAAGGAATGAGATAGAGATGCAGAAATTACAGCTGCAAAGAGAGATGTTCCAGTGGCAGAGGCAGATGGATGAAGAGAAAAACCATCAAATTAACAGAGCTTTGAGCATCAGCGAAAGGACATTACAATCTCTGTTGGCTATTGTCAGTGAAAGGGAGGCGACAACAGACCCAAAGAGGCAACGTCTGGAGTGAACATTTTTTATTATCTAGTCACTGTTAATTTTTTTACTCTGTATATTGTGTACAAAGTTATTGTTTGTGTATTTTTAAGGGACACTGTACTCAAATTTTTTCTTTTGTGATTCAGATAGAGCATGCAAATTTGATCATAGGAGTACATTTGAAAGTTGCTTAAAATTGCATGCTCTATCTGAATCACAAAAGATAAAATTTGGATACAGTGTCCCTTTAAGTTTAAAATGTTAGTCACTGTTAATTTTTTTACTCTGTATATTGTGTTTAAAGTTATTGTTTGTGTATTTTTAAGGGACACTGTACTCAAATTTTTTCTTTTGTGATTCAGATAGAGCATGCAAATTTGATCATAGGAGTACATTTGAAAGTTGCTTAAAATTGCATGCTCTATCTGAATCACAAAAGATAAAATTTGGATACAGTGTCCCTTTAAGTTTAAAATGTTAGTCACTGTTAATTTTTTTACTCTGTATATTGTGTTTAAAGTTATTGTTTGTGTATTTTTAAGGGACACTGTACTCAAATTTTTTCTTTTGTGATTCAGATAGAGCATGCAAATTTGATCATAGGAGTACATTTGAAAGTTGCTTAAAATTGCATGCTCTATCTGAATCACAAAAGATAAAATTTGGATACAGTGTCCCTTTAAGTTTAAAATGTTAGTCACTGTTAATTTTATTACTCTGTATATTGTGTTTAAAGTTATTGTTTGTGTATTTTTAAGGGACACTGTACTCAAATTTTTTCTTTTGTGATTCAGATAGAGCATGCAAATTTGATCATAGGAGTACATTTGAAAGTTGCTTAAAATTGCATGCTCTATCTGAATCACAAAAGATAAAATTTGGATACAGTGTCCCTTTAAGTTTAAAATGTTATTATTTAATAAAGACAAATTTTTTTATGGCCAAAAAAAAAGTTTATTTACATAAATTCAAACTCACTTTTGATTCTTCAACACAAAACTTTTTCTCAGTTATTAATCATGACAAAACAAAAAATGAAATCAAATTACATATTTACGGTATAAAAAATCTACTTGCTCCATTAACATTGCCAAAGTTGCCCTAATTTTAGAAATTTTTTGTTTGACATGATCTTCTAGACAACTCTGAGTACTTTTGTCTGCAGTCTCAATAGTTGATGTTGAAGATAAATCTGTAGAAAAATAAATGAAAAGCAAAATTTAATTCAATTGTCATATACATATTCAATGTATGATAGGGTTTTTCATCACAAATATTACCTCCTGATGTGCTGTTATCTACGTTATCTACTATATTAGCTTCTACACTTATGTCCACTCCTTTAAAGCTTTCATCTGAGCCAACTCCTATTTGAAATATACAATATATGTATTAGTTAAAACTTGTATTTTCTTAGATTTAAGATTACTGAGTATGAAACATACCTTTATCTACCATCATTGTTGGTAAAACTTCTATCCTTGGTTGAGTATCATCTGAAGTTAATGCTTCAAATATTGTCACACTATCAGGATTTTGAAATTCTTCCATTTCCATACTAGTTTCCATTTCTTCCATGGTAATATCTATGAACGAAATTACAAAGATAGAAAACTATTAACCCCTTAATGACAAGTGACGTACCAGGTACGTCCTGCAAAAACTTGCAGTTAGTGACAATGGACGTACCTGGTACGTCACTTGTCTAAGAGAGTGCTGGAAGCGATCGCAAACGCTTCCAGCAGCTCTCAGGGTATTGCAGTGATGCCTCGATATTGAGGCATCCTGCAATACCCTTAGAAAGCATCCGATGCAGAGAGAGCCACTCTGTGGCCCTCTCTGCACCGGTAGCGATGCGGCCGGTTCGTTGGTGGGTGGGAGCGCAACTGGGAGGCGGGTGGGCGGCCCATCGCTACCCGGCATCCGGCTCCTGTTAGTGCAATGTGCACGCCGGGTGCCGGGAGCGTGCGGGGGCGCGCATGCGCGTGCGCGTGCGCGCGCGGGGGCGCGCATGCGCGTGCGCGTGCGCGCGCGGGGGCGCGCGCACGCCCGCGATCACCTACCCACACTGACACCAATGAGTGGGAAGAGGGGGGGAAATATATATATATGAGGATCTGGGAGGGGGAGGGGGTTGGGGTATTGTGGGGGGCTGCTACACTACAGAAAAAAATAAATTAGTAATAAAAAATAATTAAAAACACTTTTTTGGGGGGCAAATTGGGTACTGGCAGACAGCTGCCAGTACCCAAGATGGCGGCAATTAGGTAGGGGAGAGGGTTAGATTGCTGGGGGGGGGGGATCATGGAGGTTGGGGCTAAGGCAGGAGTCCATCACAGCTAAAACATTTTATTTTTTTTTATTAAAAAAAATAAAAACTCCTTTTATTTAGTACTGGCAGACTTTCTGCCAGTACTTAAGATGGCGGGGACAATTGTGGGGTGGGGGAGGGAAGAGAACTGTTTGGGAGGGATCAGGGGGTGGGATGTGTCAGGTGGGAGGCTGATCTCTACCCTAAAGCTAAAATTAACCCTGCAAGCTCCCTACAAGCTACCTAATTTAACCCCTTAACTGCTGGGCATAATTTACGTGTGGTGCGCAGCAGCATTTAGCGGCCTTCTACTTACCAAAAAGCAACCACAAAGCCATATAAGTCTGCTATTTCTGAACAAAGGGGATCCCAAAGAAGCATTTACAACCATTTGTGCCTTAATTGCAGAAGCTGTTTGTAAATAATTTCAGTGGGAAACCTAAAGTTTGTGACAAAATTTGTGAAAAAGTGAACTTTTTTTTTATTTGATGACATTTGGCGGTGAAATGGTGGCATGAAATATACCAAAATGGGCCTAGATCAATACTTTGGGTTGTCTTCTAAAAAAAAATATATACATGTCAAGGGATATTCAGGTATTCCTGACAGATATCAGGGTTCCAATGTAACTAGCGCTAATTTTGAAAAAAAGTTGTTTGGAAATAGCAAAGTGCTACTTGTATTTATGGCCCTATAACTTGCAAAAAAAGTAAAGAACATGTGAACATTGGGTATTTCTAAACTCAGGACAAAATTTAGAAACTATTTAGCATAGGTGTTTTTTGGTGATTGTAGATGTGTAACAGATTTTGGGGGTCAAAGTTAGAAAAAGTGTGTTTTTTTCAATTTTTTCCTCATATTTTATATTTTTTTTTATAGGAAATTATAAGATATGATGAAAATAATGGTATCCTTAGAAAGTCCATTTAATGGCGAGAAAAACGGTATATAATATGTATGGGTACAGTAAATGAGTAAGAGGAAAATTACAGCTAAACACAAACACTGCAGAAATGTAAAAATAGCCATTGTCATTAAGGGTAAGAAAATTGAAAAATGGTCCGGTCATTAAGGGGTTAAATCAAAAACCTTGTATATATTATTTAAAACAATAATAATAATAATCATTACAAGTGACATAGAAACCAATTTCTAAGTTTCATGATTCAGATAGTGCATGCAATTTAAATAAACTTTATATTTTACTTCATTCTTTTTGTATCTTTATTTGAAAAGCAAGAATCTAAGTTTAGATGCCAGCCCATTTTTGGTGAACCAACTGTGTTGTACTTGATAATTGGACAGAACCAATCAAAGAGTGCTGTCCATGGTGCTCAACCAAAAATTGGCTGGCTCCTTAGCTTAGATGCCCTCTTTTTCAAATAAAAATAGAAAGTAAATGAGGAAAAAAATGATAATAGAAGTAAATTAGCAACTTGATTAATATTGCATGCTAAAACTTTTTAAGCCAAAACCTAAAATATATGATTTAAAATTTAAATAATAAGTCATTACCTGTCTGTGTCTCTTTATGACAAATTGCATATGGATTTGGAGATAATTCAATATCCAATAGTGTTATTGGCAAAGGTGGAGAAAGAGCTTCACTTCTGGGTGTTTGCACCAACATTGACCTTAAGTAGCGTGGTGGGTGTGCACACTTCATTCTCCTACTTCTCATATCTATAAACATATATATAATAAAAAAATTTAATAAAAAAAATTGAAATAATTATGCTGCATGCTTACTTTTCTAACATGTTTCAATGTTATATAGTAATATATTTATATTTTATTCTACTAACTCAGTTCTGCATGTTTCAATGTTATATACTAATATAGTTATATTTTACTCTACTAACTCATTTTTGTATGCTAAGTTTTCTAACCTTTTAAGTGTATATAGTTATATAGTTAAATTTTAATCTACTAACTCAGTTCTGCATGCTAACTTTTGTAACTTTTTGCAATTGTATATACTAATATAGTCAAAGTAACAGTCAGGAAATATTATTTTACTGGATTCGTCAATGATGACGCAGTTAAAAAATAAACCCTTTTTTTATATTATTAAAAATTATTTCATATATAATTTTGAAACTTACATGTCCTTATCAATCTTCGAATCGATTTATAGTACTTCGGTTCTCTTCTCTTCAAATCACTATATTTTCTAAGACACTGTCGTCTTGTTCTTTTAATTTTTGAAATACGATGCATTCTTCTCAGCATCTCGTATATAATTTTGTCTCGGCATTCCTGTCTCACTCCCCTCACACCACCAATCCGTTTAGGGAAATATTTATCCATGGCATAAACTAATATCACCAATTCTCCAGCACCAAAAGGTTCAGGACGCGACATGTTTGACGATGACGTGATTAATCGTTATGTCAATCATTAGCGCATTGATCCAGATATGTATCCCCGAAAAATAGAGAAAAATATAATGTATATGTAGATTAATGTATTTTATGAAGGTTTGTAAATATCGATGTTTATAGTTATTACAAATGATATTTGTTTCATATACATTTTCTTTGTTTCAGATGTGTTGATATGTATTAACATTTATACTTTGGTTTACAATAGTTATTGTTTCTAAACATTTTTTTATTTGTTTCAGATGTGTTTTTATGTATTAAAATTTAATTTGGTTTACAATTTTTATTTTGTTTATAAACATTTAATTATTTAAAGATGTGTTTATATGTATTAAAATGTTGTTTGGTTTACAATTTTTATTTTGTTTATAAACATTTAATTATTTAAAGATGTGTTTATATGTATTAAAATGTTGTTTGGTTTACAATTGTTATTTTGTTTATAAACATTTTCTTTGTTTCATATGTGTTTATATGTATTAGAATTTATTTTGGTTTACAATTGTTATTTGGTTTCTAAACATTTCCTTTTTTTTCATATGTGTTTATATGTTTAACAAGTTACTTTGGTTTGCAATTGTTAATATATAATGTTTAAAGATTATAATTTTGTAATAAAATAATTTATTTTGCCATTATTTTCTATATGCCACTATTCTTTTAACAAATCTTGAATGCAAAAATATATCATAAAGGTTAAGAAAATAAGTGCTAAGAGTAATCCCTTAAGGTATTTATTTGAATATGGGAAAACCTAGTAGCTGTTAAAAATAGAGGTTAGAATAAAACAAATAAAATTAGCAAGTCTTTTTTAACTCAAAAATCCAATCTGATAACATAAAGCACTGTTGAATATACTGTCGCTTGTTACAGCTACAATTCAATGACACAATACAATGAATTAGCATCAGCTATGGAGGGATTACATTACAATAATCACATATGTAAAAGAGTGAGAGCAGCTGTAGACACTAGTGTGATGTCACAAAGACAATGTATTACCTATAATATATTGTCTGTAATAACTTTGATCATAAACTTTATTTATTTGAAACCTTTGATAATTGAAGAGCAACAACTGTTATGTATTTAACTGTTTATCATGAGTGATTTTTAATAACCTTAACTCTTAAAAAAAATGGAGACAAGTTAATAAAGAAAGTTTTTTATTGATCAACTGAAACTTTAATCCTCAAACACAAAATATTGTTCTGAAACCATGTCCCTTGTTGCATTTCCACGCCTATTAGCTTGTTCGACACATATTTCTTCTGGTAAATCATCAGTATCTATTGGATCTTCATCTTCTAATGGACAGCCTCTTTTAATTGCAATATTGTGCAGTATGCAGCAAACCAATATAATTTTGGCAACTTTCTCTGGTGCATACTGCATAGCACCACCAGAACGATCAAGACATCGAAACCGCATTTTCAAAAGACCGAAAGTCCTCTCAATAATCCCCCTGGTAGATCGGTGAGCTTCATTGAAACGTACTTGACTTCTGGTCTGTGGGTTGTTATAGGGAGTCAACAGCCATTCTGTACATGAGTACCCTCCATCTCCTAATAGAAGATATAATAAATATAAATATTAATATAAGAATAATTATAAAGATTCAGAACTATACAATACAATTAAACTATACAGATTACAGTCGACAAATTGGGCGCAATTTTGGTACATTGAAATGAGAGACATATTAGACGCCAGTTATGCTTACCTAGAAGCCATCCGTCAGGCATATTTCCCTCCTCGAACTTCCGGTATAACCCAGTCTGCCTTAAAATGTAAGAATCATGACAGGATCCAGGAAAGTTAGAACGGACACTGATAATCCTCATGTGGGGGTCACAGACCATCTGGACATTCAAGGAATGGAAATGCTTTCGATTCCTATAGATCTCCTCACGAGCTTGAAGTGGTCTTACAGCAACATGGGTACAGTCTATGGCACCTAGGACATTGGGCATCCCAGCCATCCTATAGAAATTTGACTTGATAGATTGCCATTCTTCAGGGGTAGATGGCAAACAAACATATCGATGAAAAATAACCATCATAGCCCCTATTACTTTGGATAAGTGGCGTGAAAAAGCAGATTGACTCATTCCAATAATGACGCTAGAAACTGCCTGAAAGGAGCCTGTTGCAAAAAAATGCAATGCGCTAATAGTTTGAGAAGTCCCGGAATAGCTTGTGAACGAGCAGTCATCGGCTCCAAATGATCTTCAATCTCTCGATACAGGTGTAATATCGATTCACGATCAAGCCGGAATCTTTGTATGATCTCTCGGTCAGAAAGGCCGTGCAAACCAACCCGTGGAAGGAATACACGGGGGACACGAACTCTCCTTCTTCTAACCAATCGATTAGCTACATTTCCAGTATTCTGTCTTCTAGCCCGGATTCGCATCAAACGGAGAATAAACAAAAACAGAATTCTCTCCATAGCTGCTGAAATGAACAATGTAAGTACAATGCTGATATTACTGCCTTTTATATATGTCTAGACTGGCGTCTAGAGTGACTTTCCTATTGTTTTGTACCTTGCCCGCCACCTAAAAGGTGGCGAGGCAAAAATAACGAGGTGGGAGCGGAAATTGACGCGAGCGGACAAATAGATTTTTTAGTACATTCGTTTTTGGCGAGTTGGTGGTCAAATGTGTCTAATTACAGTAAAAAATGGAGAGGTAGCGAGGTATGGCGGATAAGTACGCTCGCAATTTTAAAGATGCGAGTTTTTACATAATTGACGGCTTTGTACATATCAGTTTGCGAGTTTGGGCGCGAGATTTGTTGCGGGTAGCTCGCTGACTGCTTAGTACATGGAGCCCTTGAAATACCACCAGTATTGGAGGTTGGGAATTCCAGCACATTTAAAACGCCTATTATATTTACAATCCGATTCCCAAATATATTTGAATTATTTTGGCTGCAAAAAGTGCCCCTTTACTAGGAGTAAACCTCCCCTCTAATTTGTGTATTTAACTTGGGCTGCCCAAGTGCACCTAGAGTGGACTCGTCAAGACCACATTTATAATAATTTACTAGCATTCTTACAAACGGTATTACTATTACCATTGCAATACCCCATGACAGCTTCCTTGTGGTGTATATTGGAAATTGGGTTATCTTCCCTTTCAAATCACAGCACCTTCTAACACCACTTGACTATCAGCTAGATTACGAGTTTTGGGCGCTATAAGGAAATTATAGCGCTGCAATTACAGGTTTTAAAAAACCCGGCTTGCGCGGGCGATATGGTAGCATTGAGCTCCTTACATCACCCAAATACAAGCAGTGTTTTGACGTGCTTGTGCACAATTTCCCCATAGACATCAATAGGGAGAGTCGGCAAAAAAAAAGCCTAACACCTGCGATTGCAGAAAGAAAAGCTCCGTAACGCAGCCCCATTGATGTCTATGGGGAAAGAAAAAGTTATGTTTAAACCTAACACCCTAACATAAAACATAAAAATTGAGCTTGCATTCTATTGGCTATTCCAATCAGCCAATAGAATGCGAGCTCAATCCTTTTGGCTGATTGGATCAGCCAATAGAATGAAAGTTCAATCCTATTGGCTGATTGCAACAGCCAATAGGATTTTCCCCCTTTAATTCCAATTGGCCGCGTATCCTATTTTTGATTCACTTGGAATTTTAGTAGCAGTGTTGCAAGTGCTTTACAGTACACTCTCTTGCAAGTACTTCTTACTTGTTTTCCCCTGAATTCATTAATTTTTGTGTACAGCACCCCTTCCCCCCATAGTATACTAGTAAATGTATATATGACTTTATTAGAGAAATAATTAATGTATATGGGGAAGCAACACCAGTAGTACCATCAATTCCTTTTCTCTCCAGCAAGATGGCTAAAATACAAGTCTGTCAAAAGAACTAAAATAAGGGGGCAGTCTGCAGAGGCGTATATACAAGGTAATTACAGAGGTAAAAATGTATTAATATAACTGTGTTGGCTATGCAAAACTGGGGAATGGGTAATTAAAGGGACACTGAACCCAATTTTTTTCTTTTATGATTCAGATAGAGCATGCAATTTTAAGCACCTTTCTAATTTACTCCTATTATCAATTTTTCTTCATTCTCTTGCTATCTTTATTTAAAAGCAAGAATGTAAGTTTAGAAACCGGACCATTTTTGGTTCACAACCTGGGTTGTGCTTGCTGATTGGTGGCCAAATACACCTACCAACGAACAAGTGCTGTCCAGGGTACTGAACCAAATATTGTCTGGCTCCTTAGCTTAGATGCCTTCTTTTTCAAATAAAGATAGCAAGAGAACGAAAAAAAAATTGATAATAGGAGTAAATTAGAAAGTTGCTTAAAATTGCATGCTCGGGGGGCAGAGCCTACAGCCATACTGAGCGGTCGCAAGCAGCAGGAGCTCTCCCTTCAAAAATTCCCTAAACCACTTTAAATTCCTTTTCCCCTAGACAAATATACCTAATTTTAATCTCTTACACTCCCCATCATCCCAATTTGTGAGTACTAAGCAGAGAAGAAACCTTATCTCCCCTGGGAGCACCTTCTACAACGGTCATACCGTATCACCACGCTCCTCTATAACGGACTGCTCAGACAGTCAGATCTCTCACTCTGGACTGAGAAAAAATCAGCGCCATCTACCTCCTTACTCAGGAGTCCACCCGACACCACCCGCAGATTCTTCTGAATAGGACTGAGGCCTCCGCGCATCCCACGCTGATCCTTCCAACTCTCCCAGTCGCCACTGATAGCGAGGCTGCTTGTAGCCCCACACAGCTACTGCGCTCACATAAAAAGCTTCCCCCGACTCACCGCTCCGGATTCAACGGCCCGCTGTGCAGAGGGCAGCCAGGAATCCCTTGCCCTGAGAGAGTGCATCGATTCCATAGAGCCTCAGCCTTCCAAGACGGACAGCCCACTTTTGGCGCGAACGGACTCCATGCTGCGCACTAAGCCACATACTGAAGCCTCAGAGATCCCTCTAACTACGGAGGCTCTAACACCTCACATTAGGATAAGGTTAAGAGTCACCAAATCACACTCCACAGTGTTCCAACCTAACTGGTGTAATATAGCAGCATCTATTTACATAACCGCTGCTGGGAAAACACACAGGGACATTTTGCAAATTCATTGACTCAGGCCTAGTTCTCCTTTAGCTAGCTTTATGAACTGAACTCACCTCTCCTCCATATCTCCCAATAAGAATATACAGAAGCAACATAACCACCAGTCCTAACTACAAAAGGATCTCACTTAACAGGAGTACTAATAAGGCATTACAAATATATTGTCACTCAGATTTATTTATTACTTTAGGGGACCGTTCAGGCCCCATTATATTAACCCTTTAGCTAACCCAACAGGGACAAATTCCCTCACTCCTCTTCCCCTCATAATTGGGAGATCATAATTGGGAGATCACTGTTTACTCGTACAGGAGGCTTGCTTACACACTACCTCCTCAACTGGCGACCTAAGCTCATACAGCACAGGAACTCATATCTGCTACACAGAGGTTCCTCTCCCCCCTTTCCCGCAGCCCCCATGGTCTGCGGGTCATACCCACATTCCTTCTTTCAAGCTCGCCCAGAGGTGGCATCTCCCCAGGAGAGGGATCACCCTTAAACACCTCACATCCCAGAGAAGCTACATACTAACTTGTTTAGCTTCACAGCACGCCTCAGGAGCAAGAACCTTAGCTCTGGAAATATAGTTACATCAGCAATCTGTCCTACCCAACTACTCACTTTTGAAAGGTAGAGATAATGATGGAGAGCTGAGGCCCTAACAGGTGAGGTGCCGGTCTGAACCCCCCAGTTTTCAATTCCAACAAGGAAGTAGATCACACTCCTAGGTCCCAGAGAAATAGCGGAAAATACCACTAAACATGGCACACTCTGGGAAGAGAAAGCCAAAACATCAAGAGATCCCCAAAAGGACTCTGACAGACCACTTTAATAGTAAAAATGTTTCTGACCCAGACCTCTCGGAAGAGGACTCTAGAGATTCCACAGCCTTCATCAACAGAAATTTAAAAGCTGATAATCCTTGTAAAGACAGGGCTGTACTCTCACAATCCACTTTCCTAGACTCCATCAAAATACTATCTGATAAGATGGACACTCACTACACATCCTTACGACAAGATCTCCGTCAATCTGTCAGCGAACTCAAACGTGACATTTCCTCACTCGGGGAAAGAACTGAAACATTAGAGAGGAAGCATGAAGATTTGGCAGTTGATCACTCCAACCTACTCTCATACTCCCAGAATCTCGCCGAACAAATCTCGAATCTAGAGACCAAATTGGTGGATCTAGAAGATAGATTCCGCCAAAATAATTTTCGGATTAGAGGCATCTCTGAAGAAGTAGCACCAACTGAACTCCATAACTACCTGACTGGCCTTTTCAAAGACCTCCTTGGCACAGTTACAGAGCAAGACCTCCTAATTAACAGAGCCCATAGAGCACTACGCCCCCGCAATTCAACTTTTGACACCCCGAGAGATGTCATCCTCCGTCTTCATTATTATACAACAAAAGAGAGAATTCTGAGAGCATCCTTCAACAACAAACCACTCAAAGAACCTTACCACAAATTGCAAATCTTCCCAGATCTGTGCCCGCACACCTTGGCCAAAAGGAGAACATTTCAGCAATTCACACAGGTGCTGAGACATCATAAGGTAAAATACAGATGGGGGTTCCCGGTGAAGATTTTTCTACAATATGAAGACCATTCATATGTTATCTCATCATTGGAACAAGGACTGAAATTACTACATACTCTAGGACTATCTATCCCTACAGATCCTAATCACAGACTCAAAGACAGCCCCAAAGGGCTCAAAACTGCAGTTCCAGAATGGCATCCTCCAAATGCTGCAACCCCCCACCAAGAGGAAGATTAGCTCAGATCGCAGACCAGGTTCCCAAAGAGGCTGACAGTACCTAGATCCCCCACTCTCCAGGACTAGACTCTCAGAGTAAGACCTAGCTGAGCATACATACGGGTACACACCTTACTCCTAAACTGCTCCACAGCTACTGGTCCCTATAACGAAGACTACCGCACCAGAAGATCATCATCCAGGTACGCCTAGAGCTCACACATGGGTACATACCTTACCCTCCTTCAGCTCTTGGATTTTCATTACACTTTCCTTTTGTGTTACCTTATTATAATTTCCCATTACATTAACTCATTCAGGGAAGCATCTCTATCTTCCCAGCCTGTTCAGATGACAGAGAGAGGTACAAGATGTCTAACAGAATTTACCTAAAATTCCTAGAGACGATATTCTTTGAGGACATTGATCATTCCAGACCATACCTATATGTTTTCAAATGTTATGTTACATTTAGTTAACTTCTCTTATATTCATGCACTTCTTAGTTATGATATTGTTAATATTGTTTCACAAATATTTTAAATGTATTTTTCTTGTTGTGTCTACCAAACAGTTTCCTGGCCACCCAGCACCCTGACTTGACTTCCCACATGTATAGTCTAATCCACCTCTAAATAGACCCCCTGTCTCTAAAAGATGAGGCTTCCTTACGGTCCTCTGACTACTTACTTAGAATCAACCACTTAAAATCGACCACTCACTTAGAATCGACCACTCCAACCCTGTCTATAATCCAAGTCAGAGATTTACACTACCCACCCAGTTCTCTTGACTTGCTCACCTTACAGAGAGATGCCCCCATAACCATCTACCCCTCATGCTTTAAGGGGTGACTATTGACTTTACCTCATCATGACTGGTCAGATGACTTATCTTATTAGTCCCCATTTAGAGTATAATAGTGGATCCAGTTCAATCGCCCCCCCCCCCACGCAGATCACTAGTCACCTGAGTTATTCTGAGCATACACTTTACCTCATTAATTGTCATATCATCAATATTTGACTCTGTCTTGATGCTTCTCTTTCTTCAGGTATTTTACAACACACCCTGGCTTAATTTCTTTTTTTTTTTATATATTATTTTTTATTGAATTTTCACATTATAGCCATAATTTATACAAAGGGCAAATACGAAAAAAAAACAACACAATAATAATAAACGTTTCTTGTACATTAACAGAAAGCCATATTCTTCTTTATAATTGTATCTATCTTTCATATATCTAACAAAACCGTATAAATTCGGCTAACACACTATGACTCAAAACAAGACATCTGCCATATCTGAACCAAACTCTCCTAACCGAATCCTGTAGGTTCCTTTGTTCAGATAAGATCTTTAAACATGCATATACAAAGGGAAGGAGAAAGAAAGAAGAAAAAGAAAGAGAGAAAAAGAGAAAAAAAAAAAAAAGAATCACTCCGTATCGTCCCCCTCCGCCCCCCCCCTCTCCCCACTACGACTCCAGAGTCACCACCCCATGAACTAGGGAAATTACCAGCCAATATTTGCAATTGTACGTATACAGTATCCCTAAGTTATGTCTCTAGTGGGAAAGTTAAAATAAATCTTTTCCATTGTTTGAAAAACTCAGCTAACCGTCTGTCGGATTTTGTAAATTTATCTGATCATGCATAAGTTGCATGGTCAGAACATTCTTAAGCTCTTTCAAATTCGGCGCACTTTTAGATTTCCAAGCTCTCAATACCATAGTACGTCCCAACAATATGACCAAGTTAATTAATTTGACATTTTTAAGGATTACTTGAGATTGCACCAAATAAAATACATCTATCGCTTGTATATGATAATCTAAATTAAGAGTTGATCGCATCCAATATGTTACTTTCAACCAAAATTGGCTGATTTTTGGGCAGGCCCAAAGACAATGCATAAGATCTGCTTTGACAGCAGAACATTTAGGACATAGACTCAATACCTTATACCAGCTAGCCAACCTGGCAGGAGTCAAGTAAGACATAAGAGATATCTTGACCTGTGATTCTCTCCATGATGTCAAAACCCAGCTTTTATCCATAATTTTAAATGTATTTATTATAATTTGATCATTTACTTCAGGCAAAAATGTAATCCATTTTGCTACAATATGTTCCCTTTGCTCAATAGAGGGTTTCAAGTTAAGGTGTACATAAAACGGAGCTATCGAATATAGGCCCCTTTGAAAGTTATTAATTTGTGATTGAAACAAAAGAGTCCACTCCCTTCCATACTTTTGCCTGAGCTCAAGTATAAAATGCCTTAACTGCAAATATGCATAAAACTCCTTATTCGAAAGACCAAATTGGTGTCTTAATTCGGCAAAAGATGGAAATGAGGAGTCTGGTTTTACCATTTGTTCAACAAATATCAGTCCTTTTAGGGACCATAATCTGAAGACTTCTGTTGACAATCCCGGGACGAAATTTGGATTCCCTGTAATAGGTAAATATTTAGATACAAACGGTGAACAACCTAAGAGCACACAGAATCTTTGCCACGCGCCAATAATGTTTCTAAATGTTATGAGCGCAAAAAGCGCAGAGGGAAGAGCCGTCATTGGACAATGTAGGATAGCATCTAAACGAAATGGCTTCACTAAGGCAGTTTCCCAAGGAACTGCTGCAACCTGGTCTTGTTCGGTTAACCAGTCAACTGCAATCTTGACGCGAGCTGCTAAACTATAATGGTGTAGATTCGGCAGGGACAATCCGTCCGCGTCTTTATTACACATGAGCCGCGTAGCTGAAATACGAGTTCTAGCACCTTTCCAAAGAAAATTTGAGCATACCTTATTGTATTTGTTTATATATCCGACTTCTTAATAGGGATCGGAATATTTTGCATAGGTACTTTAGGGAACAAGATGGTTTTTATAAGGGTAACTCTCGCTGATAGGGAAATTTTTCCAACCCTCCATCCTTTCCCTGCATTCCCGAAAAAACTTACTAAAATTAAGTTTGTACCACTCCTCTGGGTTTGTGCTCAATTTGATGCCAAGATACGTAATTTGAGATGTTTCTGCAAACAGATGTTTGATGTCTTGTTTTTCCTTATTGATCCATAGCAGCTCGGACTTAATTTTATATCCCGAAATTGAACCGAAAAGTTCGGTTGATTCTAATAACAGGGAAAGGCTTCGAGTGATGTTGCTCAGACACAAAATTATGTCATCTGCATACATTAATAATACAAGTTTCTGATCTCCGATACGAATCCCACCTAATTGCTGACGAAGCAGAATCGCAAAAGGCTCTAAGGATATATTAAACAGCAACGGTGAAAGAGGGCAACCCTGTCGGGTGCCCCGCTGTAATAATAGGCGCTGAGAAATCTTGCCGTTGATTAATAGAGATGAAATTGGAGAGCTATATATTACTTGCGTGAACTCTAGTATATGACCAGACAAACCGAATTGTTCTAATGAGAAGAATAGATGTTTCCAGGAGATGCGGTCGAACGCCTTCTCCGCGTCGACCGTTAATATCGCTAGGTCCGGTAAGTCTTTCTGTCTAGATGATCTAAATTTGTTCCAAAAAAAATCGAGTAATGTCATAACCTTACGTACATTTTTTGTGGGATTTCTCCCTGTCATAAAACCAGCCTGATTTTCATGAATTATTATACCTAAATGGGGTTTTAATCTTTCGGCTAAAATTGAAGTCAAGAGTTTATAGTCCGTATTTAGGACAGATATCGGCCTGTAGGATGCTGTAATCTCTAAATCTTTATTTTTTGGGGGGATTAATGAAATTACCGCGGCCGCAAAGTATGGTGAACATTTGTTATTTCCAATAAAATAATAGTTAAATAGTTTCATAAGAATTGGAGCAACTTGTGTCTGCAGAATCCTATAAAATTCAGTAGGGAGACAGTCCGGGCCTGCTGCCTTATTTGTTTTTGCTACTTTAATTGCAGTATAAATCTCATGTTCATTAATCGGTTTGTTAATTTCTGCAAGAATTTCCAGAGGGGTCTTAATCTTATCCCAGAATTGCTTCTGTCTTCCTATATCATACCTCAGCTTTATATAATTCCCTAAAATACTGATGAAAGGTTTTAGCGATATCTGAGTTACTTGTGAATCTATCTGTCTTAGTTCTAATAGCCGTCACTGCGTTACGATTGGTTGCTTTGGTTAGCTTAGCCAAGAATTTGGCAGATCTCCCAACGAAACCACCGTATATGGCCTTTTCCCTTGCAGTTCTAAAGCTGTTTTTTGATGGATAAAAACATCTCGCGCTGTTTTGGCATCTATATATTTACGCCATTTCTCATTAGAATGCTCACACAAGTAAGCCGCAAACGCATTTTTCACCCGATTATTCGCTTGTGTCTCTTGTTTTTTAGCTTTCTTATTACGTTTGCATAGATATGCCTTAATCTTGACTCTAATTACGGCTTTAGCCACTTCCCAATATATCTCCGGTTTCTCTTTATAAGATCTATTGAAGGACTCATATTCTTGCCATTGATTAATCAACCAATTCTGAAATTTACTATCATTCACTAAATATTTGGGGGAAAAAATGGTTTGATTGGGGGCTATTCACCTGAGCGGTGCGTTAAGTAGTAATGTGATTACTGCATGATCTGAGATTGTTATATCTCTGATGTCCGCTTTCCAATCTAAACCTGTCATATTATCTGAGACCAGAAAAAAATCTATCCTTGATAAAGAATGGTATCCTTTGGATAAACATGTAAAGGATCTTAAATCTGGGTTTTGAACATGCCAAATATCTATTAGCCCCAATTGAGAGCAAAATTTCTGAAGTATACGAGTCTTCCTGTCCCGTGGGAAGATATATGCTTTATTATCTCTGTCTAGGGTAGGATCTGCTACAAGATTAAAATCCCCCCGCAACTATCAGCTGTTTCCCTATAAATTTATGTAACTGTAATAACATCTTAACCCAAAAAACTTTATCTACTTTATTTGGCCCATAAATATTACACAATACATATTATGATAGATTCTGTTTTGTATTCTAAATTTTTATTAAAAAGGATGGCAACGCCTCTTTTACATGATTTAAATGGGGCCGCGATAACCTCTCCTACCCAATTAGTCTGAAGCTTCAACGATTCTGTTTCTTTTAGGTGTGTCTCTTGGAGAAAGGCTATATTTGGTTTTAATTTAGCCAAATGTTTGATTATCGCTTTCCTTTTTATTGGGGAGTTTATGCCCCCTACATTCCAAGACACTAACTTAAAAGTATCTAGCATAGACCCCGAAGGAAAGATTTAATTAGTCGCCCCATTCTACATATAACAATTATAAAAGCAGAAAGATGCACCAGTGTAAAGAGGGCGGTCACGGGAGAGGGAGGGGCGGAAGAGAAAATAGAAGAGAGAGAAAAAAAAAAAAAAAAGGAAAAAAGGACAAAGTAAAAACTTACAGTTAAAACATAAACACTAAACTCCATTCTATACATATTGATTGACATAACAATAACGTTCCCGTTACTGATAATACCTGCTCACTGAATATCCATTTTTTTTACATAGAAACAAGGCTTCCTCACTATTATTCGCTACATAAGAGATTCCTGCTTTATTAATTATAAGTTTGGCGGGATATACCAATCTAATGTTATATTCTGCTTTCGAAAATTTATCAAAAAAAGGGGCCATTTCCTTTCTCTTAGCCCTAGTTTCGGCAGAGAAGTCTTGGAATATCCAAATTCTATGAGAATCAATATTAAGAGCATTAAGTTTTCTATAATGAGTCAAAAATAATATCTTGTCCTGGTAATTGACAAACTTAAAAATAATAGGCCTTGGTTTGGAAATTGCACTATTTTCTCTGAAAGGCCCAATTCTGTGGGCTCTCTCAAATAAGAACAGTGTAGGAGGAGGAGGAAGCAAGAGTGCCTGAGGGAGAGTGACCGAGACAAATTGTAATAGATATTGATATTCAAGCGATTCGGGTAAGCCAATCACTCTCAAATTATTTTGCCTCGACCTATCCTCTAGGTCCTCACCCGGCTCTGTAATTGTGCAATGGTCTTATCCTGAGTATTTATAGTAGGGACAATGGAGTTTACTCTATCCTCCAAATCCGACACCCTTGTCTCCACCTCCTCCAATCTGCCAGTAAATTGCCTAATCTCCTCTGTAAGATTAGTTATCTCAACTTTAATTTCCTGTTTAATTGCTTCTAAGTGGGGGGCCATCATTTTGGCCATCTCTGCTGCAAATTCTGACATATCATTACAAGAAAAATTTACCGTCCCTACTTCTTGGGATGTATCCTGGGGCATCTCTATGTGTTTAGTATTACCTCTCTTGTCTTTTTGCTTGGGCGGCATTATAGGTGAGGAACCCTTCTGGTGGGAGATGTATCTCTCAATTCATCGCAGTGCAATGTGAATTTATTTACAGATAATAAAAAAAACACTGATATATGTCTGAGTGTCCTACTCACTGTCAGCCCCACGGGCCCGCTGACAGGGTGTGGAATAAAAAAGAAAAACAAAAAGAAAAAAACGGTGTGTAATATATATCTATAAAAAGTGAACAATTAAAAAAAATTGTGAAGTGGAAAAAAAAAAAAAGTGATATGACACCTACAATGCTATTCAGTAAAGTTTTTTTAGGGATAGGGACTCACGAAATGCCCCTAAAATTTTTTAGATATTTTAGGATCAGTCTATTCAAAAATTCTTTAAGGAAAATCAGGGATGTGAAATCTGCATTTAACTACTGGATGTATTATCTTAGTACTCAATGACACTTCTAGTTCCAAGCTTAGGGGCTATCAACCTAACTGTAAGGCAGAAAATATCAAGACACATCAATATTTATGCAGATTTCTAACATCAACAATTTAAACTTATATTTAGTTGTAAACATAGAACCTAAATAAGGACCAATCTTACAGCCCTCAGCTGTTAGGGTTATTCCCCGTTAATACACACAGTGATAAAATATCTTTGGAGTGAGATATCACTTAATCAACCAAAAATGTTTACTCCAATAATATAACTATCTACTATATAAGTCTAGCTAAATTTAAAGAGCAAGATGAATAGGGTATATGATATTTCACATTTATATATCCAGTTTCTGTTATGCTTGTGTGTCTTACAGTCCCTAAACAAAAAAAGCTCACAGTCCTTGAGGCCTTGTTCTTCCTTTTAACCCAAAGCTTATATAAGATGGAATGCACCTGTGGCTTTCTTCAATAGATTCTCCTTAACGTGGCAACCGTCCCTTAGAAAGAAACAAAAATCCTTCCTTAAATTTCCCAAGTGGCTTTATCAGGCTTGCTGCCACCTAAGCCTAATCTATAAGAGTGCCTCTATAGTAATTTGAAAATCAGATTTTTACTTCCCGTACGACTCTTGATGTGATACAGTCTGTAATTCTTGAATAACACACTTTTCCCACTTGCAACGTTGTAGCCATTAGCTCTTGTTACATAGAGGCCTCCACAATTAAAACGGCTGTTCTGGGTATATGACATACACTTTACCATAGACTCTGTTTATTTGTTCACAGGCAAGATAGGATACAATGTTATCCGCACAAGTCACAATCTGACAATATACTATGAGACCAGAAAAAGCGTAACGTACAGAGCTTTTCTTTCAGCACAGCCCTTCTAACGCTTATTCTCTGGGTGCCTGTGAAATATTTCTCTTGTATTGGGCAAGATGCTTGGAATGAGTCGAGGCAAAGCGTGCTTCTGCATACACAAACCAAGATTACTGTCCAGCAATAGCCTCCTTAGTATTATCTGTATCAGGGAACGTGCAAGACTTAGTCATACCTCCAACCACTCTTACACTGTACCGTTTCTACTCACGCTTCCGATGAGTGTCCAAGGCGCCCCTGAAGTTCCCGGAGCTTTAGGCGTCCTCACATAGCTGTAGTTGCAGGCCCGGCATTTACGCCTGACACAGTGTGGATCGCGGCTTGTTTCCTCCCCAGCACTACAGCTGTGATCAGGCACTGCACCAGGTCAGTATTACCTGAAGTCCGAGTCTGGGGGAGACTTCCTTTCCAGCGGTCCTGTCTTGCCAGCCCGATACTTTGTTATCCAACGCACTACGCGAGTGCTTGCGATAGAAGGGGCGGGGGCCGTAGGATTGCCTATCCCCCGCCGATACTCCACAAGCCTCACGAAGCGGGAACAGATCTGTGTAGGCTCTTTTCAGGCAGGCTCCGCTTCCCTCGTCCAGGTGCCGTAGGCAGTAGCCGTTCAAAGCCCCTTACAGCCAATTAGGGCAGCTTCCTCCACATTGCGGCCACACTGCAAAAAAGTCTGTCTACTTAAGACATCGCACTTACAGTAATAGTGCAGAAGCGGCATACGCTGAGGTATCCAGTGAGAGCAGGTCTGAAATAGAACGGTACAGCGTGGAGTGCTTCAGCGACAAAGCACCAAACTTGCCAGTTTTTAGACTTCCCACCGAAATCCTAAGATCGTCTATCGGCCCAGAGCTAGCAGAGCCAGGGCAAGGTATACTTCAGTAGAATGGTGATTTTCAGGTTCCCATAAACTGGGACATCGAAGTAAACGGCAGCTACCTGCTTGCTAAATGTTGGCTCCGCCCCCAAACGGAAGTCCCCTGGCTTAATTTCTAATCCTCCATTTTACCCTAGGTATATCCCCTAGACCAGTGCTTTCCATACTGTGTGTCGGGACACACTAGTGTGTCGGCAGCAGTGTGTAGGTGTGTCCCTGCTTCAGCACAATTTTTTTTAAATTTAATTTTTAATTATTTTTTTTTTCTGACTTTCCGCCTGCCTGCTATGCATATCACATGGTTGACACGTGATTGATACCTAGGGGGTCACAGATCATCTTAACCTATTGGTGCAGCTCAGTGGGAACGGAAACTATTTGAATTGGCGGCTTTGGCGGCACATTGGCTCCTGACTGCATGTGTAGTCTCCTTAATTGGTTTGTGATTGCACGTGTAGTCAGTTAGTGCGACAGCAGTGTGTTTGCAGCGCAGGCAGTAGTCAATCGGACTCACCGAGCTCTGAGGGCGGCAACTTAAACGCTGAGCTGAAGTCAGAAGTCAAAGGGTTGTTTTTTGCAGCTAGCTCCCAGTAGTGCATTGCTGCTCCTGCTCTTGATATATGGATAGGAAGGGGAAGCTTAAAAGTGCTTCATGATAAAATGCGAGTGTCTTTAATATTCCACCAAATATTCAGAAATTGTGTTCATCCCATTAACCTAATGCATCCCATTAAAATAGTAAGTAGCTATTGGTGTTAAACTTTTTAATTCTTGCACATACATACTGTTACTTGTAAATACATTTTGTTATTATACCATTTATGTATGTGTCCGTATCTCTTAAAACAAGTTAGTTTAACCTCCTGTTTGCCAGTACAACTGAATTACTGTGTCGCGAAATGATGTAGGTCTAAAAAGTGTGTCGCCAACATGAAAAGTTTGGAAAGCTCTGCCCTAGACATATACAGCAAATATCATAGTACCCCGCTATACAACAATACTCGCAACAACACACATTCCTGCTCCTATCTCTTTCCCCCCTGACACATACTGGAGACAACCCAGTACAACCCCAACTCACGCCAAACTCCCCACAGTCCCTCCTGAACCCTCAGAAACCCGGACTTCCTTACCTACCTACCCTGCCTTACATAAACTGGGGGTGCTTCCTCCCCCGGCACCTCTCCTCCTTTACGTCTTTCACTCTCACTCCTCTGCCTAAACACCTTCACATAAATCTAAATCTGAGATTAACCTTACAAGACACCCTCCTGCTAGACCGCTCAGACATATATAGAAACACCTGACCTGATATAGGTTAGGTACGTCCTTCTCCGCCCCCCCTTCTCCCTCTCCCCCCCTTCCTATCCACTACCAACCTTGGGATTCACCTCCCTCATTCCTATTTCATACCCATTCCCCTTATCTTTCTTTTTAACCAAAGCGACTCCTTACCGCTGAATACCTATATCCCTTTCAAGTGTTTACAGCTTAGTTATATCCAACTACTTCCGCAGATATCTCTTCAAACTACTCTCTCTGACCTGTTCTCTCACAGACTAATGACCCAGGAAATTACCTCCCCGCCCTCCCCCCACCCCCTTTTTTTTCTCCCCTTCTTTCACCCCGTCCTTTTTTCATCCACCTCTCTCACGCAATTATGGAAGGTTACGTCTCCTTACACTGAATACGCAGGGACTTAATTCCCCCACCAAACGTAGTCTACTTCTCACCTAATTGCGCAAAAGTAAAACAGATATAGCCTTTATTTAGGAGACCCATTGGACCCCTAACCCTGGGATCACGCATACCTCTCACTGGTTTCCCACGGTTATCGAAGCTACGTTTTACTCCAAATCCAGAGACGTAGCCGTTTATATTGGTAAAAATGTTCTTTACGACCCCATCTAGGTAGAATGTGACCCTCAAGCCATGTTTATCATTGTAGTATGTAAACTCAATAAACAGTTAGTCACACTACTCAATATCTATGCACCTAACTCCAAACAGATTAAATTTCTTTGATCACTCCTCAAGTCGGTGTCGGCGGTGAAACAGGGGGAGCTAATCATGGGAGCAGACTACAACCTAATTTGGGACACAAAACTCGACATAACAGGACCTAGACTTTCCCATCACGATAGAGCTACCCACTCCCTCTCCAAAGCTTTTCAGAGGCTCATGGCCCAATATGATTTATATGACGCGTATAGGTCATTTCACCCACAGGAAAGGAATTACACATTCTATTCCTCCCCACATAAGTTGCACTCTCGCATAGACTAATTCTTCACCAGTGCTAAGCTCCTAGATAATATATCCTACATCAAAATTACCCCAGTCTCTTGGTCTGACCATGGCGCCTTGCATCTATGACTAGGCCCTCACTTCACATACATTTCCCCTCCCTTATGGCGCCTACAAGACTGGACCATCACGGACCCTTCTCTTAAAGCTGAACTTCAAACTAAGATTACTGACTTCCTTAGTCTAAATGATAACAACCAAACCACAACACAAAACCTGTGGGCCACCCTCAAGGCTGTAATGTGGGGACACTTTATGCAGATCGAATCAGTAGCACGTTCAAGAAGTGAAGCCACTTTGTTGACCCTAGTTATTCGATTAAGAAAATTAAAAACCAAATTTAATCTCTCGTACTCTTCGTCAGTAAATGACGAAATTGTTGAAATCACTAAACAAATTTAAACTTTAGAAATGAAAAAAGTACATAAAATGTTAGAAAAATTCAAGAAGATCTTTTACCACCACAGCAATAAAGCCTCCACCCTATTAGCATCGAAACTTAAGCATCGCACAGCGCAATCTCGAATTATGTCCATCCAAAACTCAAACGGGAAACCAGTCTACTCCCCCGCAGCTATAGGGGAAGCCTTTAAACAATATTACCAAACCTTATACAACATAGAAGCCGCCCTAAAATCTCCCCCTCACTCCTCGGAAGACATCTCTTCTTTTCTTAATTCCCTATATGTCCTTCCTTACTAAGATATCATATCTATTCCGATCCATTCCGTACAATGTTTCAAAGCCCATCCTAAATAGACTGCAGAGTCTGATCACCACTTATGTATGGAAAGATAAGAGACCTAGAACCTCTGGACGAACTCTTGAGAGGCCAGTCACACAGGGTAGTCTCGCCTTACCAAATCTCCTTTCCTATTACAATGCCGCCAGACTTTCACACTTATTGGGATGGAACAATACAGGACGGCACCCAGGATGGTTCCTGGTAGAATCCTCACTGCTACCCTCCGCTATAGCCCCCTCAGACCTCCTCTGGATTCCTGCCCATCATAGACAATCCATAAACAGTATACACCCAATATTTAAACATGCCTTTCAGTTCTGGGATCAAATAAGACATAACCCAACTATATTTCCTCATCCGTCGCCTGCATTTACTCTCCCCAGCGCACTGTTCTGTCTACCTGACTCCCACCCCGAAACATGGCGTAACCGACAGATCCTCCTAGTGACAGATTTCTATGACAATGACACATGGCTCTCTCACCCTGATCTATGTACAAAATGTCGAATTCCCCCGAGTCTCATATTTGAGGCATGTCGCTTAAGCACACGAATACGCACATGGGGCTATCCCAAAAAATCACTCAGACCATTGTCGCCCTGGGAGAATGCATGGACACAAGCCCACAATATTACACACTTCCACTCCTTTCATTACAACCTTCTCATTAACTCACACGCCCCACATAAAATTTCACAGCACTCCGCTTGGGAGAGAGAACTGGGTTTCACCGCTGACACTGACACTTGGCATGCTCGGATTATGGTAACCAAAAAAATACTACACTGCACCACCTTTTGGGAACTACACTATAAAATCCTAGTCCGATGGCACCTAGTACCGATCGCATTACACAATATTTACAACACACACTCCCCTGAGTGCTAGAGGAAATGCGGAATCATAGGGAAGGCACTACACATCTGGTGGTGGTTAGAATAAGGGTTGGCGCTAACTGTAATCCTAAAAGCCTAGTTATGAAAACTACTCCTCCTTAGTAGTTTGATTAAAGTTAATAAAGAAAACTAGAGGTGAATAACTGGCGCTAAATGAATAGCTAGGATTACACTACCTAAGGTGGAAATAGAATCAATACCTATATATTAAATATCTGTGGTAAATAAAACTCGTATTACAAAAATAACATATATGTGAATTAACCTAGAAATGACAAGTGCACTTGCTACTTAGTGTCAAACCTTAAAAAGCAAATAATGAAACTCTGTGGTCTAATCCGTGCTATGGTGTGTACTAGAATCTAACAATAGCCTTAACTAGTATTATGATGCAGGAAAAAGGATACAGTTTGTAAAAATTAATCAAAATACAAATGAAGTGTTAAGCGGTCTGTTAAGTGAAACAAAAATCTGTTATAATGTATAGGTTCCGGTATATGCAAATAAATCTCTCTGACTATAGTTTAAAAATTATATATATATATATTTAATATTAAACATTAAACAATAATATAAAAATGTAGCTGACTGTTATAAAAAAACTCACACTAGGGACGTCTCCCTTAAGTGTAATAAGCAAGAAACAAATATTGGCTCCAAATAGAAAGAATATATCACACGGATGTCTGATATAACAAAGTTCCTGTATGATGGGAAAGTCACAGTTATATAACTAGTAAGGTACCTTACTGAACTCGGAGTTATGGGAGCTGGCAGCTCGACCATATGTTGATTCCTAGTGCTTTCTTCGGCGTCTGTGTCTTACGGGGTATTTCGCGGCTAAACAACAAACCGCCCGCTTTCGTAATGATTGGCGGTTTGGGCCACACACCCTTTTTTTGATAGGCCGGATGGATCCTCTTACTGAGTATGTGTGACGGTACCTCTGATGATAGGTGTAACAGTCCGGTCAATGTCACAACGTCACAAGGTGCCAACGTCACAAGGTGCCTGTGACCCTTAGATACGGTGAAAGTGTTCCTTAAAAACTGCACTCCATGCAGTATTAGCAGCAAAATAGGACAACTAATATTGGCGCTGATCAGATCCCTGGTCCTCAAGTGGCAGTTGGCTTTGTTCGTCCACAAGAGGGGGCTGGATCGCAGCTGTTAGTGTTATATAAGTCTCTTAGTGTCCAATATTAAAAACAAAAACACTGGAGTAAATTCTACGCGTTTCACCCCAGGAGGGCTTTATCAAGATACTCCAGGTATATTACACACACCTTTTAAAGGTGTTCCTTAGATCTCATTGGCCAGTAGATAACCAATCTTATTGG
Organism: Bombina bombina; assembly: GCF_027579735.1. Classification (NCBI taxonomy): domain Eukaryota; kingdom Metazoa; phylum Chordata; class Amphibia; order Anura; family Bombinatoridae; genus Bombina; species Bombina bombina. The sequence continues at coordinate 90,286,964 of NC_069504.1, forward strand.
AGCCAATAAACACCACCTCTTTCTTCTTAAAGGTGGAAATTCCTAAATCTGTACATTCACATATGTTGATATATATAAAGAGAAAAATAACACTAATAAATTTAACTAATTGTCAACGTTTTTTTAAAACATGGTGAAAATGAAATGTAAACCTAATCTATTGTTAATAAAGAAAATATAAGAGTATGGTGCCACCTATACCTTATATGCAAATCATATATTAACTTAGTGCGATGATACCAACTTTAATATCAAATATAGTACTGACTCTGATTCTTTCTTATTAAATAAGAACCCTAGGAGTTATAAGTAGAACCTAAATCTAAATCTGGACACTTACATATGCTGATTTATATAAAGAGAAAAATAACACTAATAAATTTAACTAATTATCAACGTTTTTAAACATGGTAAAAATAAAGTGTAGATCTAAGTGTAGGAAATATAAGAGTGTGGTGCCACCTATACCTTATGTGCTATTCATATATTAACTTAGTGCGATGATACCAAATTTGATATCAAATATAGTACTGACTCTGATTCTTTCTTATTAAATAATAACCCTAGCAGTTATAAGTAGATACCTATGTTTGTTATGTATATTTGAATAATGTAGTGCCTGCTAAATCTCTCAGGCTGGTTATATATTGACATTAATAATATCTGCTTCATTATAACTCTGATTCTTTCTAATAGACAAATACATCTATATGGACTGAATAATGAAGTATGTAAAGTCTAATAATGTGGTGGGTGGTTTAGTTCTATATAATGCACCCCAAAGTAGTAATGATAGATGGTTACAGAAAAATGGATATTTCTAATTCTGAATTAAGTCCCTGGGGTTGTAAGGTTTGTAAAGTGTATATAGTTTCAGATTCGATTCTAAGTAGTTCTGTTTCCAAATTACCCCCTCTCCAATTCCTAGTTACTTTTTTGATACCCCAAAATCTAAAATCTGCCAAATTATTATTGTGTTTATCTTTGAAGTGTTGATATAAAAATGTATCTTTTTTCCCTTTTTCTATTATCCAAAGGTGCTCACGGATCCTTTCTCTAAGGCTTCTTGTTGTCTCACCAATATATTGTTTGTTGCATGTACATTGAATCATGTATATTACTCCTTTGTCTTGGCACCTAATTGTACTATCTATTTTGTAAACTTTTCCTGTTTGTGTCGATTTGTATTCCTTAATTTTGTGACTGTGTTGGCATGACTTACAGTTGATACAGGGGAAGAAGCCATTTAAATTTTCTCCTGACAGACTAATTTGTTTTTCCTTATTTTGTTCATTTTTGAACTCACTTGGAGCTAGGATAGTTTTAAGGTTCCTGGCCTTTTTGTAGATGATATTAGGGTATGGAGGGACTCTGTTACCAATAATAGGATCATTCTGCACCAAGTGCCAATGTTTATTCATGATTTTTTTCAGAGTCTTATAATCCTCATTATAATTCGTGATTAATGGTGTATTAATGTAATTGCTCTCTGAAACAACTGTCTTAGATTTATCCTTATATTTAAGAAATTCTTTCCTATCAATGGATTCGATATCTTTTTTGGCTTTAGTAATTAAATCTTTTTTATATCCCTTCTCAAGGAATTTTCTTTCCAGAAAATCTGCTTGTTCCAGGTAGTCTGCATTATTTGAACAATTTCTACGTAAGCGGATGCATTGACTTTTTGGGACATTTTCTTTCCATCTTTTCAGATGGCAACTATCTGAATGTATCAGGTTGTTAGCATCTACCTTTTTGAAATGTGTCTTCGTATTTAATGAATTCTCCACTATTTCAATCTCTAGATCAAGGAACACAATTTTTTCTTTACTTGTAATGTTAGTAAATTTTAAACCTAAAGTGTTACAGTTCATATCCGCCAAAAAATTTTCTAGACATACGACATCTCCACTCCAAATCATTAAGATATCGTCTATATATCTTTTATAGAGCACGAGGTTTGCGCCAAATTCATGGTCTCGGATAAAATTTTGTTCCCAATTGCCCATGAATAAGTTTGCATAACTTGGCGCAAACCTCGTGCCCATCGCTGTACCTGTGATCTGTAAATAGAATTTCCCATTAAAGGAAAAATAGTTTTGATTAAGGATAAAAGTGATGCCATCTAATATGAATTTGGCCTGCTCTTTTTGTAGTATTTTGTCATTATTTAGATAACTCTCCACCGCCCTTATACCTTCATCATGTTTGATGCTAGTATAAAGTGATGATACATCACTTGTTATAAGATAGTAATTATTTTTCCATTCTAATTTTTCTAATATTTGAAGTATTTCGGTTGTATCTTTCAAATAGGAAGGGAGAGTTCTAACATATTTTTGCAGGAACTTATCTATATACTCAGAAAGATTACAAGTAAGTGATCCAATGCCAGAGATAATTGGCCTCCCTGGTGGGTTATTTAGGTCTTTGTGTATTTTTGGCAAATAGTAAAAAATGGGTATTTTCGGAAATTTTGGTGATAAATATTTGAATTCTCTGGCATTTATAATGCCTTTATCCTTTGCTCCATCTAGTAGTGAATTTAATCTATTAGAATATAAAATTGTTGGATCTGATTTAAGTATAGTGTAAGTAGTTTTATCATTAAGTAGTCTGCTTGTTTCAGTCAAATAATCATCTTTGTTTAAAATGACAACTCCTCCCCCTTTATCTGCCTGTTTAATAACTATGTTTTTGTTCTTTTGTAAACTTTGTATAGCTTGTTTTTCTCTAACAGACAGATTGTATTTAATATGTGTGGTGGGTGTTATGCTTTGTATATCTTTTTGTACTAGTTGCTCAAAAAGTTCCAGATTGCTTCCCCGTTCATGTTTTGGGTAAAATTTTGATTTTTGTTTTAAGTCTGTATGTATATATTGAGAAGTTTGACCTAGGCTAATGTTCTGATGTACGGGGTTTGAAAAGTTTCTTTCAATCGGATTCTTTAGAAAATACTTTTTTAGGGTTAATTTTCTAACAAACTGGCTAATATTGATATGTGTCTGGAATTTATTCAATCTAGTAGATGGTGCAAAGGATAGACCTCTGTTCAGAACATTGATTTCTTCTTTGTTTAATGTGGTACTACTGAGATTGAAAATTCCCTTTGTCACTACTTCGTTCTCTTGTAGTCTCTTGTTCTCCCTTCTTCCTCTTCCTCTACACCCTCTCTTGACCTTTTTCTTGGACTTCTTTGTATTTTTGGTGCATCTCTTTCTAGCCTCTGTTCTAATCTTGGAGTTTCGGGGGCTTTTGGGCCTTGATATAAAAAATGATGATTTGGTGATTCAATATCTCTTTGGGTTTCAATATTTTGGAATCTATTATAGGTGGGTATTTGCCAGGCGGAATTGTCATATGTATGATTGTGATTGTTATTCCTGGAATAGCTCCAAGAGTTATCGTTTCTCCAAGAATTATCATTTCTCTCATTCCTCCTATTATATCTATTGCGTTCTTCCTGGGGGGCTAGTGTGAGTTTTTTTATAACAGTCAGCTACATTTTTATATTATTGTTTAATGTTTAATATTAAATATATATATATATAATTTTTAAACTATAGTCAGAGAGATTTATTTGCATATACCGGAACCTATACATTATAACAGATTTTTGTTTCACTTAACAGACCGCTTAACACTTCATTTGTATTTTGATTAATTTTTACAAACTGTATCCTTTTTCCTGCATCATAATACTAGTTAAGGCTATTGTTAGATTCTAGTACACACCATAGCACGGATTAGACCACAGAGTTTCATTATTTGCTTTTTAAGGTTTGACACTAAGTAGCAAGTGCACTTGTCATTTCTAGGTTAATTCACATATATGTTATTTTTGTAATACGAGTTTTATTTACCACAGATATTTAATATATAGGTATTGATTCTATTTCCACCTTAGGTAGTGTAATCCTAGCTATTCATTTAGCGCCAGTTATTCACCTCTAGTTTTCTTTATTAACTACACATCTGGTGGCCCTGTCCGGTAATCCAACCGCTCTGGGGGAAAGTCTACGCACTCCTACACACTTTCGGAATCACTCCACTGTACATTCCAGAGGTATGTTTACTTCACATGAAGATGTCCAACCTCAATACTGCGAATGAAGCTCTCAAAATCTACATTCTCATGGCCACTAAATTGGCCATCGCAAGATCTTGGAAGAAAGAGAGACCACCACCCCTTTCTCAAGTACTATCCATTGCCCAGTATATAGGACAAATGGAACAATACTCATACAAGGTCCTAGATGAAGTGGACTCCTATTTTGAGATCTGGTCTCCCTGGCTCTCTGAATTCCGGAGATGGGAAATAACTCCCAACACTAACCTCCCCATTTAGACCTCCCCACTATTACTCTGTACTCTCCCTTCCCTCCCTCCAACCCGCACCCTTCCCCCCCCCTTTTTTTTTGTCTCGCTTGTGCTCTTCTGTTAACTTTACGGGTCTGTCAGCAAAACTCCCCATACTCACACACATGACAGATATAACTACCCATTAATCCTACATATTCTATATCCCCCTTGAAAAAGAGACTTCTTGGACTTATCCTCTAGACCACTAACCTAAACCCTTGAGGTTGGTTCAACGTGGATATCCACTCCCGAACTGACCATGAAGCACCCTTCACATATCCCTCTTAACAATGTATTTATACCATTTATGTTTACCCTATATTCTTAGTGGTCTTGTTATGCTGTATCTGTACATCTCTCAATAAAAAAAAATTACTTTAAAAAAAAATAAAAAATTGCATGCTCTATCTGAAGCATGAAATAAAAAAATTGGGTTTAGTATCCCTTTAAGGAAATATCTATCTTTTAAAACAACAAACATTCTGATGTTGACTGTCCCTTTAATCTCTGAACCACCCCCCATACCTGTATGGGGGTTGATTAGGTCATTAGTGTTAATTATTATTTAGTAGGCCTTAATCTCCTACCACCCTCCATACCTGTATAAATGTTGATTAGGTGATTAGTGTTAGTTAGTATTTAGTAGGTCTTAATCTCCTAACCACCCCCCCCCCCCCAAACCTGTTTACAGCAAAATGCCGATGAGCTGCAATGTCGGTGATGTGGGTGGTAACGTCACGGTTCCATTGACTTCGATGGGAGAGACATCGCCAGTATTTCTCAGACACGCCCTTTTTCTGTGAATATTTTGACGCTTTGAATATCAGTCTGAACTTCAAATGAGTAGTATATTGTTTCCTATCAAATTTCAGTCATGTCTGTTTCCAATCCTCCTGTAGCATGTGACAGCCAGCAGCCAATCACAAATGCATACACGTATATATTCTGTGAATTATTGCACATGCTCAGTAGGAACTGGTGACTTAAAAAGTGTTAAAGGCATAGGAAAGTCAAAATTAAACTTGCATGATTTGGTTAGAGCATGCAATTTTAAGAAACTTTTAAATTAACTTCTATGTTCAAATGTGCTTTGTTCTCTTGGTATCCCTTGTGGAAAAATAATTTGCACATATCCTACACTAGAGGGAGCTAGCTACTGATTGGTGTCTGCACACATATGTCTCTTTTGATTGGCTAACTAGATGCCAGTAATGCAATGATGTTTCTTCAACAAAGGATAACAAGATAATGAAGCAGATTTGATAATAGAAATAAATTGAAAAGTTGTTTAGAATTGTATGTTCTATCCAAATAATGAAAGAAAATGTTGGGGTTTCCTGCCATTTTGTTAATGGGAGTAAATTGGAAAGTTATCTAAATCATGAAAGATTAATTTTGACTTGCGTGCCCCTTTACGGTTTGGCAATATATTCTTTATAGAAAATCATTATTCCATTTAGATATGATCAGTTTTCCTTAAAACACTCTAAGCCTTTCCCATCATTTACAGCATTTACAAAAACAAATATTCAAAAGAAGATAAAAATTCATGACCTTAAAGGGATAGTAAAGTCCAAATTAAACTTTCATGATTCAGATAGGGCATGTCATTTTAAACAATTTTATAATTTGCTTTTATCATCAAATTTGCATTGTTCTCTTGGTATTCTTAGTTGAACGCTAAACTTAGGTTGGCTCATATGCTAATTTCTAAGCCCTTGAAGGCTGCCCCTTATCTGAATGCATTTGACAGTTTTTCACAGCTAGAGGGCGTTAGTTCATGTGTTTTATGTAAATAACATTGTACTCACGCACGTGAAGTTATTTAAGAGTCAGCACTGATTGGCTAAAATGTAAGTCTGACAAAAGAACTGAGATACAGGGGCAGTCTGCAGGAGCTTGGGTAAAAGGTAATCACAGAGGTAAAATGTCTATTAATATAACAGTGTTGGTTATGCAAAACTTGGGAATGGTAAATAAAGGGATTATCTATCTTTTTAAACTATAACATTTTTGGTGTTTACTATCCCTTTAACAAAAACTGAAATTTATAAAAACATCATCATTTTATTGTTGAATAATATAATATATTAAAATATAATATGTATTGTATTTTATATAATATATGATTTATTTTTTTCTGGTTTCTGAACCTTATAAAATAAACCTTTGATTTATTATTGATACATTTCTATAGTCCATTAATTCCTATTCTCAGTTCTAAATGTTATTTGCTATTTCATTTTTTTTTTTTTTCTGTTTCAAATTCCATTCATACATTCTTAAATGTGTCATTAGTATTACATTCATTATTTTAAAGACAACAGACTAAATTTCCCACATAGTATTTTTTATTGCTGGTAAATATTATTCCAATTTGATTTTACAAAGGGTCATTTATCTGAGATTCAATTACTTTCATTCTTCCTTGATAGTAAGTCTTGTATAACTGTAACGTCCCTAGGTAACTCTGCACTTTTATCCACAAAACCACAAGATGGCGCTCTATTTTGCAAACACCAAAAATATATCAGTATAAAACAGGTTCTGCAAGCAAATTGTATTGTATCATATATATATACATACTGTACACACACATATAAAAACTGTTTTACTTTTTATGCAAATGTAAAAAAATGATTCTTGTGCAACTAAATTCAGAAGCATTTGAATAGTATTAAATCAATTTGAAAAATATTGTTTTTTTGCAATGCAGTTGCATAAATATACATATATTATGGATGCAAATGTAATCAGAACACTTTTATTCAAAGTGAGCTATAGACGTAGGTTAATCTGATACTGTATTAGGTAAACCAGCCAACAAAGTCCCAATCAGAGATAAATGTTAGTACAAGGTGTTGTGGCTTTTGGATTATGATAAATTAGTTGTCAGTTCATTGTACAGTCTATTCCATATTATGTTTAAATATAAATGGGCTGCTGAATGATATGTGGTTTGAAAATATGCGATACACTCTGACTTTCCCGATCTAACAGTTATCTAGTGTAGGTAGGAATCATTTTACTTTGCCCTTTAATCATCTTATTCCAACATCCAGCAGGTCCCCTGCAATGCATGATGGATCAATTTCATTTTATTTATAAAATAAAAAAATTGGTCAATTTAAGGCACTCATGGATAGGAAGATATAAGAGCCAACTTAGAACAGTTCTGCCATTTGCAGGACAAATATAAACCATATTTCCATCATATTTAAAAAAAAACAAAAAAAAAAAAAACGTTATGCCAAGAAACTACATTGCAGCTGATAGATAAAATAAAAACAATACTATTTTTTATTTTTTTATCTAAGCGAGAGTTTTTCAAAATGTATTACAAAAATTTTTTATTTTTTTTAATGGATGTTCCTGTGCTGGATAAACCAACTGTGTCTGTGTGATTTGTCCCTTTCACCCATTAAGCAAGACTCAGTTGCACACAAGGGGCGCGATCACATATACGGCGCAGGTTTCGGCACAAGCGTGGGAACCTGCGCCGCCCGTAATTTCACCTTGCACATTGGGGTATTACATAAACCCCGCCGGGAGTTCATAAAGTGCCGTAAGTCGGATAAACTAGCGATGTCCAGAAATGAGCGTAACTACAAATTTCTGGAGTTGCTAGTGACTTACGGCACTTTAGAAACTGCCGGCGCCTACGAAAAGTAAAGAAAATAACAAATCTCCCGTAAAAGTCTAACCGGCCTCCCAAAAATAAGCCCGACACGTAAAACACCTATATCTGCAATCCCCCCCTCTCATTACTAATATTAAATGTATTAACCACTAGACCGACAACCCCCCACAACCCAATATGCCTATTTAAACTATTAACCCCTATATCCGCCATCAAACCCACACCACAAGTAATAACTCAATTATTAACCCCTAAACCGCCATAGCCCGCAACGCAATTAACCTATTCAAGTATTAACCCCTAAACCGCCATAGCCCACATAGCCTATTAAATGTATTAACCCCTAATCTGCCACCGCCAACGTCGCCGCCACTATAATAAAGTTATTAACCCCTAAACCTAAGTCTAACCCTAACACCCCCCTAACTTAAATATTATTTAAATAAATCTAAGTAAAATTACTATTATTAACTAAATTATTCCTATTTAAAACTAAATACTTACCTGTAAAACAAACCCTAAGATAGCTACAATATAATTAATAATTACATTATAGCTATTTTAGGATTTATTTTTATTTTACAGGCAACTTTGTATTTATTTTAACTAGGTACAATAGTTATTAAATAGTTATTAACTATTTAATAACTACCTAGTTAAAATAAGTACAAATTTACCTGTAAAATAAATCCTAACCTAAATTACAATTAAACCTAACAATACACTATAATTAAATTAATTACATAAACTAACTACAATTAAATAAACTAAAGTACAAAAAACAACAAACACTAAATTACAGAAAATAAAAAATTAATTACAATTTTTTTAAGCTAATTACACCTACTCTAATCCCCCTAATAAAATAAAAAAGCCCCCAAAAATAATAAAGTTCCCTACCATATACTAAATTACAAATAGCCCTTAAAAGGGCCTTTTGCGGGGCATTGCCCCAAAGTAATCAGCTCTTTTACCTGTAAAATAAAAGACAATACCCCCCCAACATTACAACCCACCACCCACACACCCAACCCTATTCTAAAACCCACCCAATCCCCCCTTAATAAAACCTAACACTACCCCCTTGAAGATCACCCTACCTTGAGCAGTCTTCACCCAGCCGGGCAGAAGTGGACATCCAGAGGGGCAGAAGTCTTCATCCGATCCGGCCAGAAGAGGTCCTCCAAGCGGCAGAAGTCTTCATCCAGGCGACATCTTCTATCTTCTTCCATCCGGAGCGGGTCCATCTTGAAGACATCCGACGCGGAGCATCCTCTTCCTTCTTGATTCAACGACTGAATGAAGGTTCCTTTAAGTGACGTCATCCAAGATGGCGTCCCTTCAATTCCGATTGGCTGATAGAATCCTATCAGCCAATCGGAATTAAGGTAGGAAAAATCCTACTGGCTGATGCAATCAGCCAATAGGATTGAGCTTGCATTCTATTGGCTGTTCCAATCATCCAATAGAATGTGAGCTCAATCCTATTGGCTGATTGGATCAGCCAATAGGATTGAACTTCAATCCTATTGGCTGATTGCATCAGCCAATAGGATTTTTCCTACCTTAATTCCGAAGTTTTATCATAAAATTAAAAAGTTATGAAGCAGTGGTCTAAAGATGTCATAACTTCATAACTTCTTCAAAACTTCTGTTTCCAGCGAGCTTGAAGGCTTGCCGGAAACAAGGGGCATCAAGCTCCATACGGAGCTTGATAAATATGCCCCATATGTCTTACAGGTTTACTTAAGGCTTAAAACAACAGGCAAAAGGTTGTGGTTAGGAGTTGAGTAGTTAATCTTCAGTATTTTCCATCATCCTTTTCCCTTAATCTGAATCTTTATGTCACGTTTTTAAAAATGTATGTTACTCTTTTTGTGAGTGCAGAAATGTATAAACTTGTGTAAATGTGCACACACAAAAACATGCACACAATTTAAAGGGTTCCTGGACAACTTCCTTTTATTTATCTAGGAATATCCATAGAAAATACTAACTCAATAATGCATTAGAATTCTAATCCATATTGATCAACACACATTATTATCTGTGTCCGAATCATTAAAGGGATATGAAACCCAAATAATTTCAGTTGTGATTTGGGCAGAACATGTCATTTAAAAAAAAATCCAATTTACTTCTATTATAAAATTTGCTTCATTCCCATGGTATTCTTTGTTAAAGAGATACCTAGGCAGATGTCTGGAGCACTATTTGGCTAGAAATAGTGCTGCTCTTCCAAAAGTATAATATTCTTGCCAAACTGCTGCTACACACGTGCATGCTCCTGAGCTTACTTCCTTGATTTTTAAAGATACCAAAAGAACAAAGAAAGAAGTCATTTAGAAAGTTGTTTAAAATTGCATGCTCTATCCAAGTAATGAAAGAAAAAAAATGGGGTTTCATATCCCTTTAACTTGAATAAATGGAACAGCATTTTCCATGCACATATAGGAATATAAAGGAAGCATCTAATTTAATTCTAGATATTTGTCTTTAGCACAGTGTATTGTGCCATATATTTATTAGGTTGTAGTTTCCATACAAATGGATTTTAATGTAATGGTGTTACTTATTCATCTACTAAACAAGGAGTAGGATGGGAAGAGTATGGGGATGATTAGAGGTGGATAAATTGCAGCAAAAGAGAGGGGCTTCCAGAGTGTCACTGCGGAGGAAAGGATGGGATGCTCTTTCTAACACAGCATTTTCCTCTAGCTAAGATGTCTGTCTTTTCAGTTTATAATGATTGCAGCAAGTCCCTGGAGCTTCAGTCTACAAGGGCTTAGCCGATCTCAGACCTTGTTAAGTAACTTCCTTTGCTTCATTTCTTCATATCTGAATCCTTATATTGCTTTATTTAAACATCATGTGCAAAGTTGTGAGAATATTCTCTGCGTAGATCTTTTATCACATAACACTGCAAGTTCCATGTGCCAGACAGCCTATATCAGACATTTGGTGAAAAGGGAAAATGCATAATTAGATTTGTCTGAATTTTTATAAAAAGGTCATTATACTTCAGCAACTAGGTAACAAATACTAAGAATTGCTACATAGCTGCCTCTGAAGACTGTAAGGTGGGAATTATTTCAGCTGACAGACAGAGCTCTAATTATTCTATAATACTCTCAAACTAGCCTAAAGTGTAATGACATCCAACGTATTTTAACTCTTTGGCTGAGAGTGGACTACAGCTCATTCCAAAGCACTGCAGTGCTTCACAGCCCTCTCTTGCAGCAAATGTAATGTAGCATAGTTTTATATTATCTTCTCTTATATTTAATATATCCAGCAGAGCGATACAAGAATACAGTGATGGAATGATACATAAAATGGAATATGATATAATTTGATTTCCCTTGTTCTACTGAAAACTGAACTACAAAAAATAAATTAATATCTTATTTTAGTTTATATCAGACATTGCTTGATTTTCTGTGGTCAGTATTTGCCTGATTAGGATAAGGACAAGAATAGAATCAAATTGGCAATCAATTATTCATTCATTGAAAACATTGGGTTTGTGTAATATTTTTACAATTTTCTTTTGTTGTATCATACAAGGCATATTCTAGTTAGCTTTAAAAGAGACATTAGACTAAAAAATTTCACTTACATGATCAAAAGGCCAAGTACAATTTAAGTTAAAATTCATGTTTGTGCACAATGTATACTTCTTTATTAGTACTCATTGGCGAATATGTACAATTCGTATACTTCTATTAGTAGAAAAAAGTTGCAGCATCAACTTTAATGAACGCAGACAATTTATATCAATAATGCGTTCAAATTATCACAAGCCAAAACCCTAACATTCATAATGTACCACACAAAAACATCACATGAAGAGTTACTAAGTCTACAGATGTCAAAGATATTAAAATCGATGAGAGAAGGATATCAAAATCTGTAGATAAGAGAAAGGGGCATATTTAAAAATGTTTGAGTGGACATGATACAAAGCAGTGTATCAAGTCCGCTGCACATCGATAAATGCTGACAGATTACGCTGTCGGCATTTATCATTGCACCAGCAGTTCTTGTGAACTGCTGGTGCAATGCCGCCCCCTGCAGATTAGTGGCCAATTGGCCGCTAGCAGGGGGTGTCAATCAACTCGACCGTTGTCCCGAAATTTGTGCACATTGGCTTAAGTTTGCGCTCTAACTTTTTACTTTCAACTTGTAATATGCACACTAACCTTCCTGCGTACAAAATTTACTTTGAGCTGTTTACTTTGAGGGAAAAGAGCTGTTTAAGAGGGATTTGGGAGGGATTAGGGGGTGCGAAGTGTCAGGTGGGGGGCTAACCTCTACACTAAAGCTAAAATTAACCTTACAAGCTACCTAATTAACCCCTTCACTGCTGGGAATATTAAAAGTGTGGTGCGCAGCTGCAATTAGCGGCCTTCTAATTAGCAAAAAGCAACGACAAAGCCATATATGTCTGCTATTTCTGAACAAAGGGGATCCCAGAGAAGCTTTAACAACCATTTGTGCCATGATTCCACAAGCAGTTTGTAAATAATTTCAGTGAGAAACCTAAAGTTTGTGAAAAAGTTAAAAAAAATTTTTATTTGATTGCATTTGGCGGTGAAATGATGGCATGAACTATACCAAAACGGGACTAGATCAATACTTTGGGTTGTCTACTAAAAAAACAGAATTTATGCTTACCTGATAAATTACTTTCTCCAACCGTGTGTCCAGTCCACGGCGTCATCCTTACTTGTGGGATATTCTCTTCCCCAACAGGAAATGGCAAAGAGTCCCAGCAAAGCTGGTCACATGATCACTCCTAGGCTCCGCCCACCCCAGTCATTCGACCGACGGACAGGAGGAAATATATATAGGAGAAACCATATGATACCGTGATGACTGTAGTTAGAGAAAATAATTCATCAGACCTGATTAAAAAACCAGGGCGGGCCATGGACCGGACACACCGTTGGAGAAAGTAATTTATCAGGTAAGCATAAATTCTGTTTTCTCCAACATTGGTGTGTCCGGTCCACGGCGTCATCCTTACTTGTGGGAACCAATACCAAAGCTTTAGGACACGGATGAAGGGAGGGAGCAAATCAGGTCACCTAAATGGAAGGCACCACGGCTTGCAAAACCTTTCTCCCAAAAATAGCCTCCGAAGAAGCAAAAGTATCAAATTTGTAAAATTTGGCAAAAGTGTGCAGTGAAGACCAAGTCGCTGCCTTACATATCTGGTCAACAGAAGCCTCGTTCTTGAAGGCCCATGTGGAAGCCACAGCCCTAGTGGAGTGAGCTGTGATTCTTTCAGGAGGCTGCCGTCCGGCAGTCTCATAAGCCAATCGGATAATGCTTTTAAGCCAAAAGGAAAGAGAGGTAGAAGTCGCTTTTTGACCTCTCCTTTTACCAGAATAAACAACAAACAAGGAAGATGTTTGTCTGAAATCTTTAGTAGCCTCTAAATAGAATTTTAGAGCACGGACTACGTCCAAATTGTGTAACAAACGTTCCTTCTTTGAAACTGGATTCGGACATAAAGAAGGTACAACTATCTCCTGGTTAATATTTTTGTTGGAAACAACTTTCGGAAGAAAACCAGGCTTAGTACGCAAAACCACCTTATCTGCATGGAACACCAGATAGGGCGGAGAACACTGCAGAGCAGATAACTCTGAAACTCTTCTAGCAGAAGAAATTGCAACCAAAAACAAAACTTTCCAAGATAGTAACTTAATATCTACGGAATGTAAGGGTTCAAACGGAACCCCTTGAAGAACTGAAAGAACTAGATTTAGACTCCAGGGAGGAGTCAAAGGTCTGTAAACAGGCTTGATCCTAACCAGAGCCTGAACAAATGCTTGAACATCTGGCACAGCTGCCAGTCTTTTGTGAAGTAAAACAGATAAAGCAGAGATCTGTCCCTTCAGAGAACTTGCAGATAATCCTTTCTCCAAACCTTCTTGTAGAAAGGATAGAATCTTAGGAATTTTTATCTTGTTCCATGGGAATCCTTTAGATTCACACCAACAGATATATTTTTTCCATATTTTATGGTAAATTTTTCTAGTTACAGGCTTTCTAGCCTGAATCAGAGTATCTATTACAGAATCTGAAAACCCACGCTTTGATAAAATCAAGCGTTCAATCTCCAAGCCGTCAGTTGGAGGGAAACCAGATTCGGATGTTCGAATGGACCCTGAACAAGAAGGTCCTGTCTCAAAGGTAGCTTCCATGGTGGAGCCGATGACATATTCACCAGGTCTGCATACCAAGTCCTGCGTGGCCACGCAGGAGCTATCAAGATCACAGAGGCCCTCTCCTGATTGATCCTGGCTACCAGCCTGGGGATGAGAGGAAACGGTGGGAATACATAAGCTAGGTTGAAGGTCCAAGGTGCTACTAGTGCATCTACTAGAGTCGCCTTGGGATCCCTGGATCTGGACCCGTAGCAAGGAACCTTGAAGTTCTGACAAGACGCCATCAGATCCATGTCTGGAATGCCCCATAATTGAGTTATTTGGGTAAAGATTTCCGGATGGAGTTCCCACTCCCCCGGATGAAATGTCTGACGACTCAGAAAATCCGCTTCCCAATTTTCCACTCCTGGGATGTGGATCGCAGACAAGTGGCAGGAGTGATCCTCCGCCCATTGAATTATCTTGGTCACTTCTTTCATCGCCAGGGAACTCCTTGTTCCCCCCTGATGATTGATATATGCAACGGTTGTCATGTTGTCTGACTGAAACCTTATGAATTTGGCCTTTGCTAGTTGAGGCCAAGCTCTGAGAGCATTGAATATCGCTCTCAGTTCCAGAATGTTTATCAGGAGAAGAGACTCTTCCCGAGACCATAGACCCTGAGCTTTCAGGGATTCCCAGACCGCGCCCCAGCCCACTAGGCTGGCATCGGTCGTGACAATGACCCACTCTGGTCTGCGGAAGCTCATTCCCTGTGACAGATTGTCCAGGGTCAGCCACCAACGGAGTGAATCTCTGGTCTTTTGATCTACTTGAATCGTCGGAGACAAGTCTGTATAATCCCCATTCCACTGTCTGAGCATGCACAGTTGTAATGGTCTTAGATGAATTCATGCAAAAGGAACTATGTCCATTGTTGCAACCATCAATCCTATTACTTCCATGCACTGCGCTATGGAAGGACGAGGAACAGAATGAAGTACTTGACAAGAGCTTAGAAGTTTTGATTTTCTGACCTCTGTCAGAAAAATCCTCATTTCTAAGGAATCTATTATTGTTCCCAAGAAGGGAACTCTTGTTGACGGGGACAGAGAACTTTTTTCTTTGTTCACCTTCCATCCGTGAGATCTGAGAAAGGCTAGGACGATGTCCGTATGAGCCTTTGCTTTTGACAGGGACGACGCTTGAATCAGGATGTCGTCCAAGTAAGGTACTACTGCAATGCCCCTTGGTCTTAGAACCGCTAGAAGGAACCCTAGTACCTTTGTGAAAATCCTTGGAGCAGTGGCTAATCCGAATGGAAGTGCCACAAACTGGTAATGCTTGTCCAGAAAAGCGAACCTTAGGAACTGATGATGTTCCTTGTGGATAGGAATATGTAGGTACGCATCCTTTAAATCCACGGTAGTCATAAATTGATTTTCCTGAATAGTAGGTAGGATCATTCGAATAGTTTCCATTTTGAACGATGGTACCCTGAGAAATTTGAATGTTCCCTCTTTTTTGGGAACTATGAACAGATTGGAATAAAATCCCATTCCTTGTTCTCTTATTGGAACTGGATGTATCACTCCCATCTTTAACAGGTCTTCTACACAATTTAAGAATGCCTGTCTCTTTATTTGGTTTGAAGATAATTGAGACCTGTGGAACCTTCCCCTTGGGGGTAGTTCCTTGAATTCCAGGAGATAACCTTGAGAAACTATTTCTAGCGCCCAAGGATCCTGAACATCTCTTGCCCAAGCCTGAGCAAAGAGAGAAAGTCTGCCCCCCACTAGATCCGGTCCCGGATCGGGGGCTATCCCTTCATGCTGTTTTGGTAGCAGTGGTAGGCTTCTTGGCCTGCTTACCCTTATTCCAGCCTTGCATTGGTTTCCAGGCTGGTTTGGGTTGTGAAGTATTACCCTCTTGCTTAGAGGATACAGAATTAGAGGCTGGTCCGTTTCTGCGAAACTTAGGCTTATTTTTAGCCTTAAAAGACCTATCCTGTGGGAGGGCGTGGCCCTTTCCCCCAGTGATGTCTGAAATAATCTCTTTCAAATCAGGTCCAAATAATGTTTTACCTTTGAAAGGAATGTTAAGCAATTTTGTCTTGGAAGACACATCCGCTGACCAAGACTTTAGCCAAAGCGCTCTGCACGCCACGATAGCAAACCCTGAATTTTTCGCCGCTAATCTAGTTAATTGCAAAGCGGCATCTAAAACAAAAGAGTTAGCCAATTTAAGTGCTTGAACTCTGTCCATAACCTCCTCATACGAAGATTCTTTACTGAGCGATTTTTCTAGTTCCTCGAACCAGAAACACGCTGCCGTAGTGACAGGAACAATGCATGAAATTGGATGTAGAAGGTAACCTTGCTGTACAAAAATCTTTTTAAGCAAACCCTCTAATTTCTTATCCATAGGATCTTTGAAAGCACAACTATCTTCGATAGGAATAGTAGTGCGTTTGTTTAGAGTAGAAACCGCCCCCTCGACCTTGGGGACTGTCTGCCATAAGTCCTTTCTGGGGTCAACTATAGGAAATAATTTCTTAAATATAGGGGGGGGAACAAAAGGTATGCCGGGCCTTTCCCACTCTTTATTTACTATGTCCGCCACCCGCTTGGGTATAGGAAAAGCGTCGGGGGGCACCGGAACCTCTAGGAACTTGTCCATCTTACATAATTTCTCTGGAATGACCAAATTGTCACAATCATCCAGAGTAGATAACACCTCCTTAAGCAGTGCGCGGAGATGTTCTAATTTAAATTTAAATGTCACAACATCAGGTTCAGCTTGATGAGAAATTTTTCCTGAATCTGAAATTTCTCCATCAGACAAAACTTCCCTCATGGCCCCTTGAGATTGGTGTGAGGGTATGTCAGAACAGTTATCATCAGCGTCCTCTTGCTCTTCAGTGTTTAAAACAGAGCAATCGCGCTTTCTCTGATAAGTAGGCATTTTGGATAAAAGATTTGCTATGGAGTTATCCATTACAGCCGTTAATTGTTGCATGGTAATAAGTATTGGCGCACTAAATGTACTAGGGGCCTCCTGTGTGGGCATAACTGGTGTAGACACAGTAGGGGATGATGTAGTATCATGTTTACTCCCCTCATTTGAGGAATCATCTTGGGCAATATCATTATCTGTGGCATTACTGTCCTTACTTTGTTTGGACACTATGGCACAATTATCACATAAATTTAAATGGGGAGACACATTGGCTTTCATACATATAGAACATAGCTTATCTGATGGTACAGACATGTTAAACAGGCTTAAACTTGTCAACAAAGCACAAAAAACGTTTTAAAATAAAACCGTTACTGTCACTTTAAATTTCAAACTGAAAACACATTATTACTGAATATGTGAAAAAGTATGAAGGAATTGTTCAAAATTCACCAAAATTTCACCACAGTGTCTTAAAGCATTAAAGGTATTGCACACCAAATTTCAGAGCTTTAACCCTTAAATTAACGGAACCGGAGCCGTTTTCAAATTTAACCCCTATACAGTCCCAGCTATATGCTTTGCTGAGACCCAACCAAGCCCAGAGGGGAATACGATACCAATTGACGCCTTCTAGAAGCTTTTTTAGTGATTCTTAGATCCTCACACATGCATCTGCATGCCTTGCTCTCCAAAAACAACTGTGCAGTAATGGCGCGAAAATGAGGCTCAGTCTATAACTAGAAAGGCCCCCAGACTAAAAAAGGTGTACAACACAGTGCCTGCCGTTTTTTAAACGTTCCCCAAGATTATAATGCCAATTATTAGCTAGAATCTGCATAATATGCCCCAATAAAGCAATCGTTTTAGCCCATAAAAATGTCTACCAGTTTTTAAGCCCTTTTTTAAGCCCTTTATTCTTTTATATTTGACTAAGAAAATGGCTTACCGGTCCCCATGAGGGGAAATGACAGCCTTCCAGCATTACATGGTCTTGTTAGAAATATGGCTAGTCATACCTTAAGCAGAAAGGTCTGCTAACTGTTTCCCCCAACTGAAGTTACTTCATCTCAACAGTCCTGTGTGGAAACAGCAATCGATTTTAGTTACTGTCTGCTAAAATCATCTTCCTCTTACAAACAGAAATCTTCATCCTTTTCTGTTTCAGAGTAAATAGTACATACCAGCACTATTTTAAAATAACAAACACTTGATAGAAGAATAAAAACTACATTTAAACACCAAAAAACTCTTAACCATCTCCGTGGAGATGTTGCCTGTGCAACGGCAAAGAGAATGACTGGGGTGGGCGGAGCCTAGGAGGGATCATGTGACCAGCTTTGCTGGGACTCTTTGCCATTTCCTGTTGGGGAAGAGAATATCCCACAAGTAAGGATGACGCCGTGGACCGGACACACCAATGTTGGAGAAAAAATATATAGTTTTCATAGGTAAATCAAAGAAAACAATGCTCTATTTATGTTTAAATGGAGTGATGGCAAAAATGCTAAACATTATCTGGTCTTTTGGAGAAGTTTTAGTCTAAAATGCCTGGTCCTTAAGAGGTAAAAATTAAAACTCATCACTTTTCTTAAATTTCTAGATTCAATAAAACTCATTGAAATGAATATCTTGCTAAATAAAACAAGCCATAGCATCGCAATTCAAAAATTGCAGATTTCATAAATATTTGTAACAGCTCCTTGTCACGCTGTGATTTGCGAGATTAGCTCATTACAATCAATAGAGCTCCATTAATCTTGAAACTATTAACTTCTTGCTTCATAGCAAGAACACCGACATAAAAAACCCTCTTGTATATAGTACAACAAGCAGATGTTATATGACAAGTCTTTTAGTGTTGCTGAAAAACATTTTAATCCATAGAAAAAATAATTATTTGGAGTTTTCTATTACTAATGAAAAAGGCTTCCTATTATTAAAAAAGCGATGTTTAGTTCTTCCGATTCACTCTAAAATATTTCCTTTTATTGTAGTGAGTATTAAAGTAAACCTTATGAGCTCTGGTAAAAGGCTTAAGACTTTTGAATTAATATTGATTCTGGAATGGAACCAAATAGATTTAACCACAGCAGTTTACAGATAATCGACAACATAAAAAGATGTGCACAATCCTATTAGAAAAGAGATCCAATGTTTTAGATGTTTGTAGATTCAATTATAAGTATAAAACGAATAAAACCTTTTTGCTGACATTAATAAATGGAATACGTACATTAAACTTCTTAAATGGTATTTAAAATGATATATAATGCATTAAGATCCCAATAATCAATATCATTATTGTGTGCAATCCCATGCAACTTTCTGAGTGTTTCATTGGCCTAGATTTATTGATGCTTGTGAGGTGGGGGAGGAGCTTTGTTGTAATGATTATGTTGGAAACTGATTTTGCATTGCTTCATCTATATTTTCCACAGTTTCTTTATTAAATATTACTGCCATTTACACCTATAGTTGCATTAAAGGGACATGAAACCCACATTTTTTCTTTCATGGTTTAGAAAGAGCATGCATTTTTAAACAACTTTCTAATTTACTTCTATTGTCTATTTTGCTTCATTCTCTTTATATCCTTTGCTGAAAATCATATCTAGATAGGCTTAGCAGCTGCTGATTGGTGGCTGCACATAGATGCTGCGTATGATTGGCTCACCCATGTGCTTTGCTTTTTCTTCAGCAAAGAATATCTAAAGAATGAAGCAAATTAGATAATAGAACTAAATTGGAAAGTTGTTTAACCCCTTAATGACCAGACCATTTTTCAATTTTCTTACCCTTAATGACAAAGGCTATTTTTACATTTATGCTGTGTTTGTGTTTAGCTGTAATTTTCCTCTTACACATTTACTGTACCCACACATATTATATACCGTTTTTCTCGCCATTAAATGGACTTTCTAAAGATACCATTATTTTCATCATATCTTATAATTTCCTATAAAAAAATATAAAATATGAGGAAAAAATTGAAAAAAACACACTTTTTCTAACTTTGACCCCCAAAATCTGTTACACGTCTACAATCACCAAAAAACACCTATGCTAAATAGTTTCTAAATTTTGTCCTGAGTTTAGAAATACCCAATGTTTACATGTTCTTTGCTTTTTTTGCAATTTATAGGGCCATAAATACAAGTAGCACTTTGCTATTTCCAAACCCCTTTTTTTCAAAATTAGCGCTAGTTACATTGGAACCCTGATATCTGTCAGGAAAACCTGAATATCCCTTGACATGTATATATTTTTTTTTAGAAGACAACCCAAAGTATTGATCTAGGCCCATTTTGGTATATTTCATGCCACCATTTCACCGCCAAATGTCATCAAATAAAAAAAAAAGTTCACTTTTTCACAAATTTTGTCACAAACTTTAGGTTTCCCACTGAAATTATTTACAAACAGCTTCTGCAATTAAGGCACAAATGGTTGTAAATGCTTCTTTGGGATCCCCTTTGTTCAGAAATAGCAGACTTATATGGCTTTGGGGTTGCTTTTTGGTAATTAGAAGGCCGCTAAATGCTGCTGCGCACCACACGTAAATTATGCCAGCAGTGAAGGGGTTAATTAGGTAGGTTAATTTTAGCTTTAGGGTAGTGTAGTAGACAACCCCAAGTATTGATCTAGGCCCATTTTGATATATTTTATGCCACTATTTCACCGCCAAATGCGAGCAAACAATTAAAAAAAAATTCATTTTTCACAATTTTAGGTTTCTCACTGAAAGTATTTACAAACAGCTTGTGCTATTATGGCACAAATTGTTGTAAAAGCTTCTTTGGGATCCCCTTTGTTCAGAAATAGCAGACATATATGGCTTTTGCATTGCTTTTTGGTAATTAGAAGGCCGCTAAATGCTGCTGCGCACCACACGTAAATTATGCCCAGCAGTGAAGGGGTTAATTAGGTAGGTTGTAGGGAGCTTGCAGGGTTAATTTTAGCTTTAGGGTAGAGATCAGCCTCCCACCTGACACATCCCACCCCCTGATCCCTCCCAAACAGCTCTCTTCCCTCCCCCACCCCACAATTGTCCCCGCCATCTTAAGTACTGGCAGAAAGTCTGCCAGTACTAAATAAAAGGAGTTTTTCTTTTTTTTTAATAAAAAAAAATAAAATGTTTTAGCTGTGATGGACCCCTGCCTTAGCCCCAACCTCCATGATTCCCCCCCCCCCAGCTCTCTAACACTCTCCCCTACCTATTTGCCGCCATCTTGGGTACTGGCAGCTGTCTGCCAGTACCCAATTTGCCCCCAAAAACAAAAGTATCTTTTTCTCTTTTTGCAATTATTAATATTTTCTGTAGTGTAGCAGCCCCCCACAATACCCCAACCCCCTCCCCCTCCCAGATCCTTATATATTTATATTTTTAAAATCTTTTTTCCCCCCTCTTCCCTCCTCATTGGTGTCAGTGGCCAGCTAATCGCGCGCACGCGCGCCCCCGCACGCTCCCGGCACCCGGCGTGCACATTGCACTTACAGGAGCCGGATGCCGGGTAGCGATGGGCCGCCCACCCGCCTCCCTGTTATGCTCCCACCCACCAACGAACCGGCACCATCGCTACCGGTGCAGAGAGGGCCACAGAGTGGCTCTCTCTGCATCGGAGTCTTCTAAAAAGGTATTGCAGGATGCCTCCACTGCAATACCCTGAGATTGCGATCGCTTCCAGCACTCTCTTAGACAACTAACGTACCAGGTACGTCTATTGTCATTAACTGGTTGTTAATGCATGACGTACCTGGTACGTCAGTTGTAATTAAGGGGTTAAAATTGTATTCTTTACTTGAATCATGAAAGAAAAAATTTGGGTTTAGTGTCCCTTTAAGTACCCAATACATGAAATGTCACACCTCAAATTAGAACCACTAGCAACATGGACGTATAATAACTGCAATTGCAACCCTTAAAAAATATGCTTGCTAAATGGTTTATATAAATATATGCAATAGTAAAATGTTCAAGTCTGTTTTGTTATGGCAAAGTAGTTTCACTGGATAGAATGAACAGTATCTCAAGAGCCTGACTGTGGGCATTCTCATCTTGTATGTTTTGCTGAGGTCAGCTAGATATGGATATAACTGAGCTACTACAATGATCAAACAATTACTTTGTAGAATGTACCATGTAGGCTTCAAAAGTCTAGAGCAGTGTTTCTCAACCGCGGTCCAAGTATTCTTTATAGCTGAACTAGAGTGCAGGTCAAATAATCAGCTCATCAGTAACCATAGTGACTCACACATTCGGCACTCTTCATGCAAACCAATAAAACATAACCAAAGTAGTGGGTAACAAAAGGCTGCAGCCCGCATTTATTAAAACAAACAAATGTTTACAAATAAAACAACCACATAACCAATGTGGTTACAAAAACCCTGGGATGCCGCCCATCATCCACCAAACGTGCCTTCCACTGGCTGCTGCCAGGCACGCCCCCTTTTCTTAAACTCTCCTCATCGTCCGATGAGGTACCATTACAACATAAAACTCGCCTGATAAGGCCAGCACCCGCCCCACAGCTGCGACAATCTGAAATCCTTAAACAAAGGGAGGGAGGGAGGGAGGGAGCTTTTCCCGCTTCAAAGGGAAACTGATGCTGGCTTCCGCCTCACAACACCTCTAACCCTTTCCCCAGCTCCTCCTCCCCTAAACTCTGCCTAGTAACCCACTGCTATTGGCCTGCAGTGTGGTCACATGCCCCTGCCCTCAATTTATTCCTTCCGGGGCTTCTTTGACTCACACATCGCCACTCTTCATGCAAACCAATAAAACATAACCAAAGTTTGGGTAACAAAAGGCCGCAGCCTGCATTTATTAAAACAAACAAATGTTTACAAATAAAACAACCACATAACCAATGTGGTTACAAAAACCCTGGGGTGCCGCCCATCATCCACCACACGTGCCTTCCACTGGCTGCTGCCAGGCACGCCCCCTTTTCTTAAACTCTCCCCATCGTCCGATGAGGTACCATTACAACATAAAACTCGCCTGATAAGGACAGCACCCGCCACAGGCCGACCTGCCGTCGGACACCGCCCAACTGGGCTAAGGCCTTCTGTACCCCTTCTTTCAGGTTAAAATTGAACAAGTGCAACCCTACTTCATTGAGATGCACCCCATCCTTAAGAAAAAAGCTTCTGCCCGACTCCCCTTCAAATTCAACATGGCGAATGCCAAAACCCCCCAACTGAGAAACAAAACCTGATAGAGTCCTATTAACTTTTCTTCTGGATAAGTCCAGCCTCCTGACATCCCACGCTGAACGCCATTCCAACCTTGTCTCAATTTCTGACCACACAATTATCACCTTCGGGAACAAAACCTTCAACCTTCACATGCCACCTTTCAACTGCTCAATCAAATCCTTCTGAGCCATAAACCCCAAGTCATTTCCCCCAGCGTGTATCACCAAAATATCAGGAGGCCTATACAGCCTGGCATACTTACTCACTGTAGCCACTACCCCTTCCCATCTGAGACCTCTCACCCCAAACCATTTTACCCCGACTTGTTCCCGAGGAAGTCCCAACTGGATTCCCCCTTCCTTTGTTGCTGTTGCCTTCCTCGCCCAGTAAATGAAAGAGTGGTCCACTATCCAACACTGCACTGGACCTGTCAAAAAAACACAAAAACTATACTATCATGTTTGGCCGAACATAACGTTTAAAACACCCCGACTTCCACCTTCCCACCTTCTTCACAACTTCTTCACTCAACCCCAATTCATGCGCCTCAGTTGCCGCGCCTATTCTAAACGAATGGCATCCGAAGTCCTTCGGATCCACCCCCGCCGTGAACAAAGCCCTCCTAAGCACCGCCCCAAACTGATATTTCGACAATGCTCCTCCATCCTCATGCCTCAGTAAAGGGCCCTCACCTCCTGGCCTGATCCTCAGATAGTCCACCAGTGAACCTACCGGGCAACAAACACCCCCGATAGCGAACAACCTGATCATGCGCCCCACACCCTCCTGATCCGTCTTAGATTTTCTAAGCCAAATAGTCACTTCTTCTCCTGATACCACCACGTCTCTCCACCCGATACCACCATTGTCCTTTCTATTGGCCCCTACCAACTCCAACACCCTGAAAGCTCCGAAAAAAGCTAATACAAAAGCCGCCCGAAACAAATAATACTCAAACTTCGAATTGCACACCTCCTCCAAAGCCCCCACCACCTTTAACAGTAAACCAAATACAAGCAGATGTCTTTTGTCCCCCCTAGTCCCACCTCTACAAACACCCCTCACAGCCAACTTCACCCAAAACTTCTTTGTTAAATCAACCCATCCCATCAGCTTAAACAGAAAGGCTAACGCCGCCACCTGACGATTCACCATGGATTTTGACATCCTCGCCTCTTTTCATACCTGCACCCAATGAACTAAGTACCACACCCATTCCTCTTTTGACAACCTGACCCCATCCCTGTACAGCCTACAAAACCACCATTTCCATACTGGCACGTAAGCTTTAAAAGTACTCTGGGCTAACGCCCCTCTCACCAATTTCAATCCTTTAAGAAGTCCATCTGCCACAATGCCCATGGGCATTCTGCCCCCTACAACTCCACCTCCGGGGCTGCATCCCGAAACTTCTGCCACTGCAACCGGGAAAGAGAGTCAGCAATCACATCCTGTTTCCCGGGGACATGCACAGCCCGAAAAAACACATTCCCCCTCAAGCATTCCAGGACAAACACTCGAAGGAGCCGAATCACCGGCCTCGACTTCGCTGTCAACTTATTGATCGCAAATACCACTCCCAGATTGTCAGAGTGGAAAGTCACCTTCCTATCCCTCAGCTCTTCATTCCACACCATCACAGCCACCACCAATGGAAACAATTCTAGGAACACCAAGTTCCTGGTCAAACCTTGTTCCCTCCACTCCTCAGGCCATGTACCCACACACCATCTGCCATCAAAATATGCCCCAAAGCCATGGGCTCCCGAAGCATCCGTGTATAGGTGCAACACCTCATCCGATACCGGCCCCTCCTGAATGAACGACCGCCCATTGAACTCCTCCAGAAACACCAACCACACTCTCAGGTCCTCCTTCAAATCATTTGAAAGGCGGATCCTATGGTGCGGTGCCTTCACCCCAACCGTAGCCAATGCCAGGCGTCTTCCAAACACCCTCCCCACTGGGATCACCCGACAGGCAAAATTAAGCTTGCCCAGGAGCGATTGCAACTCCTGCAACGACACCTTCACCTTCCCAAGCATCCCATTTATGACCTTTCTCAGGTCTACCACCTTCTCCCAAGGCAACGAGCATTCCATCAAGACTGAGTCAATCTGGATCCCCAGAAAACTCAAATTAGTTACCGGCCCTTCCGTCTTTCCTGGTGCAATCGGAATCCCGAATTGCTCCGCCACTTGCACAAATGTTCCCAACAATGCTTCGCAAACTCCCGAACCAGCCGCCCCCACAAACAGGAAATCGTCCAAGTAATGGACCACCGATGACCTGCCTGCCTTTTCCTTCACCACCCATTCCACGAACGTACTGAATTTTTCAAAGTATGCACAGGATATGGAGCATCCCATGGGTAAGCACAAATCCACGAAAAATTCCCCTTGAAAATGGCAACCCAACAAATGATGACACACCGGGTGAACCGTTAAGAGCCGAAAGGCTGCCTCCACATCCACCTTTGCCAACAATGCTCCTATCCCCGCCCTCTTGACCACACTCACCGCCTTATCAAATGACGCGTAACGTACTGCAGTCAAAGACGGGTCAATCCCATCGTTAACAGACGAGCCCCTAGGATGAGACAAATGGTGAATCATCCTAAATTGCCCCGCCGCCATCTTTGGGATCACCACTAATGGGGATACCCTCAAATTCGGGAATGGCGGGTCCTTAAAGGGGCCTGCCATTCTCCCCAGCACCACCTCCTTCTCCAACTTCCCCGTACTACCTCCGGGAATAGCTCAGCCGATTTCAAATTCCCCGGTACCCCCGATCCCCTTGTCCCCTCGAACGGGATACGAAACCCTGAACTGAAGCCCGCCAGTAACCGCTCCGCATCCCCCGCTCTACCCTTTTTTCTTACCGTACTGACTTATCCACGGGACCATCTCTCTTACCCTCACCGGGGTCCGAGCCCGCAGCAGCACCCTCACCTCCTTTTCCACTCCCCTTTCCTTTCCGGAAACACTTTGCCCCAGAGTGCGCACCTCCGCACCCTGAGCACTCGTGCTTGTATTTGCCCGCCGCTCCAAACCTACACACCCCTTCATTAAACTGGAAGCAGAGGCCTTTTTTAATTGCCACCGCTGTGGCCCCCACGGTCGCTCCGCTACCCCCCATACCTCCTCTTCCCCTCCCCCCACCTCTTCCACTATTCTCCCCCATTCCCCCACTGCCCCTAGCAGCACTCATTTCCCCCTTTTCCCTCCCCTCTCATAATGCTCCCTCCTGCTCCCCCACTACCACTAGCTGCACTTTCTTTTCCCCTATCCCTCCCCCCACCGCTCACACAATTTAACTCTGCTCCCCCACTAACCCTAACGCTTCTCTCATTATCTCTCACCCTCTCCCCTCCTCTCCCACTGCTCACACTGGCTCCCTCATTGCCCCCCTTCCTTCTCATTCCGCTCCTGGCTACTGCCACCGCACCCTCCCTGCCCACTAAACCAACCTCCTGTGCCTCTAAGACTCCCCCCTCACCCCCTTCACCGCTGCCCACGCTTGTCCCCAGCAACCTGCGCCTCAGCACTCCCCGGCTGCTCCCTGCTGACACTGGAGATGTGCGCAGCTCCTCTGCAGCCCTCCTCTTGCCTCCCGACCTCCTGCTGCCTCCACCTCTGGCCGTATCCAACCTCCCTTGTCCCAAAGTCCCCCCCCCTGCCATCCGGACTAAGCCGCACCGGCAGCCTTGCCCGCCTCACCGGCCAACCGTACCGCTCCTGACCTGTGGTACCCGCTGGCCCCTCCGTAGCCGTGCCCGCACCGGAACCGCCGTCCTCTGGAAAGAGCCTCTGCTGGAGCCAGGTAACACCTTTCTCCGCTACCAAGGTCCTTACCTGCTCCAGCAACAGGCTCACGCTCTCCATCCTGACTGCCAGCTTTTCCCGCTTCAAAGGGAAACTGATGCTGGCTTCTGCCTCACAACACCTCTAACCCTTTCCCCAGCTCCTCCTCCCCTAAACTCTGCCTAGTAACCCACTGCTATTGGCCTGCAGTGTGGTCACATGCCCCTGCCCTCAATTTATTCCTTCCGGGGCTTCTTTTTCTAACCTGCTCTCACTCATCATCAGGTTATTTCACCTGTGCTCTAGTTCAGCTATAATAAAAATCTGGCCTGTTAGGCTACTTGAGGACTGGAGTTGAGAATCACTGGTCTAGAGCACCCACTTCCAATTCTAGTTAGAACTTAAAATCCATCATTTTCAGAGTTAAACTACAGAGAAAAAGATGATCTCTGTTTACCAGAAGGCCAGCAAAAGATTGAGCAGTGTTGCATTATCCATTGGATCACTGAGGTCAATGCCCTCAAGGGTCTGCACCCATCCCAAATGCATTATTATTATTATTATTAATGTTTTGCATTTTCATAATTTAAGTTTATAGTCCTTTAATTATTCTGTTTAAATGTTATGATTTTATTTTATTTAAGTAGCCTATTTTTTATTTAATATGAAAGTTTTCTAAATGGATGTATGCATTTTTCACTTACCTCCTTAAAGGGACAGTATACACCAAGCTTCATATAACTGCATGTAATAGACACTACTATACTATACTAATAAACACTACTATAAAGAATAATATGAACAGATACTGATATAAATACCCAGTATAAAAGCATTTAAAAACTTACTTAGAAGCTCCCAACTTAGCTCTGTTGAAAAGGTTAGCTGGAACACCCACTGAAAGTGTTTGTATAGCCAAAACAACAGACACTCCCCCTACCCCTTCCTCTGCATATGAAAAGACTCTTTACACAAACAGGAGCAAGCTAGAGTAGGTATACATCAGTATACTTCTATTTGGGGTTTGGTTAGGAGTCTCAATATCAGCACAATGTTATTTAAAAATAAGCAAAAATATACTTTTGCAAAATAAAAATGTATAGGCTATATAAATGTATAATCTACAAAACATTTATGCAAAGAAAAATCTAGTGTGTAATGTCCCTTTAACATGACATATATTACCCTGATTTTTACCCTTCTGATTTATGGGCAATAATTAAAATGACCCTACAGCAATTCTATTCCTATACTCTCCTTTTCTTCTCCCTTCAATGTAATACTTATCAGTGAGACCTTGAGGCCCATTTATCAAGCTCCGAACGGAGCTTGAGGGCCCGTGTTTCTGGCGAGTATTCAGACTCGCCAGAAACGTAAATTATGGAGCAGCAGTCTAAAGACCGCTGCTCCATAACCCTGTCTGCCTGCTCTGATTAGGCGGACAGAGATCGCCACAATTCAACCCGATCGAGTACGATCGGGTTGATCAACACCCCCTGCTGGCGGCCGATTGGCCGCGAGTCTGCAGGGGGCGGCAATGTACCAGCCGCTCACAAGAGCTGCTGGTGCAATGCTGAATACGGAGAGCGTATTGCTCTCCGCATTCATCGATGTCTGTCGGACCTGTTCCCCACTGTCGGATCAGGTCCAACAGACATTTGATAAATAGGCCTCATAGACAGCTTTATACCACAACCCTAAAGGAAAAGAAGAAATCTACATTACCTAGTTTTCAACAGTAGAAGTTGGTCCACCAAATATAAGGTGAGCGTCTACTGTCCAGCCAGATGTCTGCATCAAACTTTTACTTTCTGTAGGAAAAAAAATCAATAAATGAAGTTCCTTTTGGAGACACATATGTAAGTGTTGTGTTCTTCTTCCAGACTTTTAGTTATTGATCTAAGCTGCACAAGTTACAATGTTTAATAAACAGTTCTGCCCTGATACATTATGGTATGTTTTTCATCTGCATGTAACAACGTCCCTTCTGATTTAATGAAACCTTAATGACGTCCAAGCAGAACATATAGATCTGCCCACCTTGCGTTTGTCCTGCATCTATTTGCTTTTTATACGGATAGAACCTTACCATCTTCTTTAAAGTGCAAGTATTGTTGCCTTTATTTTAATGTTGTTATTGTATTCTGTACATTTTGTATATTTACACGACTATTAAGTCAAGTTAAATGTACTTTGGAGTTTATATTTATTCCATATATAACACCTAGCACTGTTTGCTTGTTAACTCTCTGTTTTGAATGTAACAGGGAGAAACAAGTTTTTTATTTTTCTGTGCATCTTTTAAATATAACAGCAGCTTGAGTATTTAAATTTATATACTAATTATTATTTTTTGCTATTTTAGCTTACTTTACTAAACCCTATTAGGCAGATATATCTAATTAGATCACTGCCAAAAAATACTTTATATTATTGAGTGCGCTCTTAGGTATATATACAGTATCTACTTTGATTTCTTAGCTTGGTGTACCTAAAGGATTTTAGAACTGCCCAGACTACTATGTAATTTTTAACCACATACATTTCCCCAGTATGCACTGATAGAGAAGTGAAGTAAAAATCTTTTTAAGAAAACCAAAACTATTGCTTATTTTTTTGTTTGGGAGAATATACATATTGATAGATACAATAACATCCACAGGGACACAAGATGAGTCTTAAAGTTCTTGCTGAAAACGCAGCTTGCTGCTACTACAAGGTTTAAAGAAGAAAAGGGGTTGAATCCCTGGGTAGCTGCAAGCTCCAGTTTATATTTTTGATGTTTGATTGTAAAAGGAATGTAACATACAAAATACCACATTCAGAACTACTGCATTTGTCTTTTAATGTCATTCAGAAGTGCAATAAACTAAAACAAACTAGCTATAGAGCTTTCAATACACATTTTTATTTTTTATGGATTCAAATGCATCCACCCCAGAATTCTTATAACCCTTTACCTGTAAAGTTTTGCTCTACTTCAGTACACCTATAAATGGCACTACTACACTCTTATAAAACTAATATATATATATATATATATATATATATATATATATATATATATATACAGGGAGTGCAGAATTATTAGGCAAATTAGTATTTTGACCACATCATCCTCTTTATGCATGTTGTCTTACTCCAAGCTGTATAGGCTCAAAAAGCCTACTACCAATTAAGCATATTAGGTGATGTGCATCTCTGTAATGAGAAGGGGTGTGGTCTAATGACATCAACACCCTATATCAGGTGTGCATAATTATTAGGCAACTTCCTTTCCTTTGGCAAAATGGGTCAAAAGAAGGACTTGACAGGCTCAGAAAAGTCAAAAATAGTGAGATATCTTGCAGAGGGATGCAGCACTCTTAAAATTGCAAAGCTTCTGAAGCGTGATCATCGAACAATCAAGCGTTTAATTCAAAATAGTCAACAGGGTCGCAAGAAGCATGTGGAAAAACCAAGGTGCAAAATAACTGCCCATGAACTGAGAAAAGTCAAGCGTGCAGCTGCCAAGATGCCACTTGCCACCAGTTTGGCCATATTTCAGAGCTGCAACATCACTGGAGTGCCCAAAAGCACAAGGTGTGCAATACTCAGAGACATGGCCAAGGTAAGAAAGGCTGAAAGACAACCACCACTGAACAAGACACATAAGCTGAAACGTCAAGACTGGGCCAAGAAATATCTCAAGACTGATTTTTCTAAGGTTTTATGGACTGATGAAATGAGAGTGAGTCTTGATGGGCCAGATGGATGGGCCCGTGGCTGGATTGGTAAAGGGCAGAGAGCTCCAGTCCGACTCAGACGCCATCAAGGTGGAGGTGGAGTACTGGTTTGGGCTGGTATCATCAAAGATGAGCTTGTTGGGCCTTTTCGGGTTGAGGGTGGAGTCAAGCTCAACTCCCAGTCCTACTGCCAGTTTCTGGAAGGCACCTTCTTCAAGCAGTGGTACAGGAAGAAGTCTGCATCCTTCAAGAAAAACATGATTTTCATGCAGGACAATGCTCCATCACACGCGTCCAAGTACTCCACAGCGTGGCTGGCAAGAAAGGGTATAAAAGAAGAAAATCTAATGACATGGCCTCCTTGTTCACCTGATCTGAACCCCATTGAGAACCTGTGGTCCATCATCAAATGTGAGATTTACAAGGAGGGAAAACAGTACACCTCTCTGAACAGTGTCTGGGAGGCTGTGGGTGCTGCTGCACGCAATGTTGATGGTGAACAGATCAAAACACTGACAGAATCCATGGATGGCAGGCTTTTGAGTGTCCTTGCAAAGAAAGGTGGCTATATTGGTCACTGGTTTGTTTTTGTTTTGTTTTTGAATGTCAGAAATGTATATTTGTGAATGTTGAGATGTTATATTGGTTTCACTGGTAAAAATAAATAATTGAAATGGGTATATATTTGTTTTTTGTTAAGTTGCCTAATAATTATGCACAGTAATAGTCACCTGCACACACAGATATCCCCCTAAAATAGCTATAACTAAAAACAAACTAAAAACTACTTCCAAAACTATTCAGCTTTGATATTAATGAGTTTTTTGGGTTCATTGAGAACATGGTTGTTGTTCAATAATAAAATTAATCCTCAAAAATACAACTTGCCTAATAATTCTGCACTCCCTGTATATATATATATATATATATATACTGTATATATATATATATATATAAATAAAGTTCAACAAAAGTTAAACCTTTACACGATTCACTGAGAATAATCCAAAAGAAAATATGACAGATGAGTAAGATCCATTATGTTTATATTTGCCCAGAATGAGTGGAAATAACTAACCACAGACGATTAAGAGAGAGTACGAGAGAGAAGCTTATTAAAGTGAGTATTAAAATCATTTAAGAAGATACAATTAGAGAGGGCAAGAAATGAGAGGAAGGAAGGAGACTGCTCCAATGTGATCCAATAACCATTAAACATGCAAGACATTTTTGAATGAATGATCAAATGGATACATTTTTACTATTTTTTGTATTTGTCAGAAATAAAAAACAAGTGATCCCTTTAACAAGCCATGAAGGAATGAATGTGGTCTACAAAAATTGTTCATTTGATCATGATGTTTAAACCTTTTTTTAAAAAAAGACTGGGAAAGCATTTCTACAGGTGGGAAGCGCTTCACATTTTTACTATTCTATAATGATCCAATAATGTTCTTGCCAGTTTATTGATTCCTGTCAGTCAATAAGTACATACGCTTCAATTTTGCTCTTGGTCAATACTGGCCCCAATAAAAAAATAAAACAAAAGCACAATCTTCTTTTGTGCAGCTGCTGGCTACTACTACTTTAACTTTATTTACGCGGTCCACCCGCTCCTTTGCTGCCGTGAAGGTGCTCCACATAGGAAATATGGATTTTTTTAATGAACTCTCAATGATCCCATAAGTATCTGATAATATATATATATTAATTAACTATTCCTCTGATTAAAGTTGTGTCTGTGTCTAATAACAATACATTTGTAGTGCAGGTTTAAAGAGTTAGAACAATCTTGCCAAGGGAAGCAGAATGGAAAGAATGTCCAGCAATGTATTTTATTCCTATTAATAATACAGTAGACACAGTAATAACAAATTATTATATAATATTTAATTTTCAGTTTCCATCTAACAAATGCATTGTTCTATAGAACCTTAATGAAAATTGTATTGTTGTTGTTCTAAATTATTTAAGTTAAGTTCATTTGTTTTTAAAGTGTTCATCTAAATAATATAACATTTCTTCAGCAGAAAAGTAGTTAAAAAGTAGAAATTAATAAAAACTAAGACATAGTTTATTTATCTTCTAGCTGGCTATGATTCCCCAGTATTCAACATGCCCCATTAATTTTGCCATTCACTTTCTATTACAATTTTTATTTGGCATAGAAGCAATGTTTTATAGCTAACCTCTAAACGGTAGATTTAGGATGTTCCAAGGATCTTTGTCTCTGGTATAAATCAATAATCTTAGTATAATTCAATAGTCACTGAAATGTGCTCTGTGTTCAAGCCCATAGTAGCCCTAATGTTTTGCTGAGGACATTACAATAAATAAAAACAATGCACAATGTAGTGGAATATAGTATGCAAACTAATTACATTTACATTTGTAATTAAGTTTAATTTGTTTTCATATCTAATATGATGTCAATTGAGATGAAGAAATTACTAAATACTTTTTCATTTATAAAATTTTCAAAAGGGCATCTCAGCTAGCAATCTGATAAATATTACACAGGTGAAAAGCAAAACTACTGGACTTAAATTCCATGAAGGCAAGTAGATCTACTAGGCTAGAGTAATTTTAGCTTTATTTTTAAGAAAATACTCATTAGGCCCCAAAAATATTAAACTTTTAGGAAGCAATTCCTATCTTTTCAATATCTGCTCCAAATACCAAGGTTTCAGTTGTAGCTAATTTGGGAAACATATCTTTCGAGTGATCAGATTCAGAAATGGATATGGCCATTAAAAGCCCATAACCGAGAATGAGTTTTCACTAGAAAAGTTCACTAAAACTTGCTAAATGCACATTATCAGGATTTAAAGGGATAGTAAACCCCAAAATTTTCTTTTATGATTCAGATAAAACATGATTTTAAACAACTCTCCAATTTATTTCTATTATCAAATGTTCTTCATTCTCTTGTTATCAATTGCTGAAGGGACAGTATAGCACTACTGACAGGAAGCTGAAAATATCTATTTAGCCAATCACAAGAGACAAATGTGTGCAGGCACCAATTAGCAGCAGCTCCCAATAGTGTATGACATGTGTGTATTTATTTTTTAACCAGGGATACTAACGGCCAGATTACGAGTTTTGCGTTATGAGCGGCTCGGTAATAATTTGCAAGTTATTGTCACCGCTCACCTCCCTATAGCGCTGCTATTACAGGTTTGCAAAAACCCGGCGTTAGCAGGCAATATGGCAGCATTGAGCTCCATACCGCACACAAATACCAGCGCTGCTGTGAGCTGGTTTGACGTGCTCGTGCACGATTTCCCCATAGACATCAATGGGGAGAGCCGGCTAAAAAAAAAGCCTAACACCTGCAATAAAGGAGCTTAAAGCTCCGTAACGCAGCCCCATTGATTCCTATGGGAAAAGAAAAGTTATGTTTACACCTAACACCCTAACATAAACCCCCGAGTCTAAACACCCCTAATCTGCTGCCCCCGACATCGTCGCCACCTACATTACACTTATTAACCCCTAATCTGCCGCCCCAATGTCGCTGCCACCTACCTACACTTATTAACCCCTAATCTGCTGCCCCAAACATCGCCGCCACCTACATTACACTTAGTAACCCCTAATTTGCCGCCCCCGACATCGCCGCCACATACCTACACTTATTAACCCCTAATCTGCTGCCCCCAATGTCATTGCTACCTACATTACACTTATTAACCCCTAATCTTCCGCCCCCAATGTCGTCGCTACCTACCTACACTTATTAACCCTTAATCTGCCGCCCCAATGTCGCCGCCACTATACTAAAGTTATTAACCCCGAAACCGAACCCTAAGTCTAACCCTAACCCTAACACCCACTAACTTTAACATAATTAAAATAAATCTAAATAAAAATTACAATTAATACCTAAATAATTCCTATTTAAAACTAAATACCTATAAAATAAAACTAATAGCTACATTGTAGCTATCTTAGGTTTTATTTTTTATTTTACAGGTTAGTTTGTATTTATTTTAACTAGGTAGACTAGTTAGTAAATAGTTATTAACTATTTACTAACTACTTTGCTAAAATAAAGACAAATTTACCTGTAAAATAAAACCTAACCTGTCTTACACTAACACCTAACCTTACACTACAATTAAATAAATTACATTAATTTAATACAATTAACTAAATTACCAAAAAAAAATAAACACTAAACACAAAATAAAAAAGAAATTATCACATATTGAAACTAATTACAACTAATTACAACTAATCTAATAGCCCTAACAAAATAAAAAAGCCCCCCCAAAATAAAAAACCCTAGCCTAAACTAAACTGCCAATAGCCCTTAAAAGGGCCTTTTGCGGGCCATTGCCCCAAAGAAATCAGCACTTTTACCTGAAAAAAAAAAATACAAACAACCCCTCAACAGTATAATTGAAAACAAAAGGGTGCAACAGCACTACACTAATGTGGGGGAGATGCTTTTATCAAAATGGATTGATTTCCTTAGCTTGAGTGCTTATGCATGAATTGGCTAAAAGAACAGGATCAACATAGAGGTTGAAAAAGTATGCATTTGTTTAGCACTTCATTCTCCCCATGTAAGTTTGTAATCAGAACACCAATAGTAGGGTGAAGTTGGTAATTAAAATTAAAATTTAACCTTTATTAGTTTTGTTAAAAAACAGAACATACAACATAAAAAGTTAAAAAACAGTAGGACGAGTAAGTCAAATGACACAGTGTGGTTAAGCGTGTTATTAAATTTAAGCAGTGTGAACATCAGGTCAAATTTCCTAATAAACAATAAGGAGATAGAATGAATTAAAATCTCATGGGAGAAGACAAAAGAATAAGTATGTGTTAGTTTTTTCTGAGTATCAATGTAACTCAGTAATAAGTTAGGTACTTTTTAAGTTTATCAAGTTGGTAATCTTAAGTTTGTTATATTTTTCTCTTATTTATAGTAGTACTGTAGATGATAGTGAGAAAAAATAATAAGAACAAATTGTGCTCAATTAGATGAGCAATTATTTATAGAAGTAATTGTAGGTGAAGCACCTAGGTTTTTATACTTTTGGTGGTTGGATGTCTTTAGTCATTGGCTCATGTATTTGGATTGCCTTATATTTGCAATCATTACTTAGGTTTGTATTATTTTTTGGAAATACAGGATAGTGGACGTATACTGATTCACAGTCTGTTAGTTAGCTTTATTTGTAGTCTGATGTCTTTTACCATAGGCTCATATGCTTTAGATTGCTTTTGTGTCTGCAATCTGTACTTTGATTTCAATTGTTATCTGTTAATACAAGATAATACAATTATTTATGAAAGTAAATATAGGTGAAATACCCAGATATTATCCTTTTTGTTGCCAGATGTCTTTTATCATTGGCTCATATGCTTGGATTGCCTAATATCTACAATCATTATTTTGGTTTGAATTGTTATCTGGAAATCCAAAGTAGTGGACATATACTGATTCACAATCTGTTAGTTAGCTTTGTTGGCGGTCTGATGTCTTTTGTCATAGACTCATGTGCTTCAGATTGCTTTGGGTCTGCAATCTGTATTCTGATTTTAATTATTATCTAGTGATATAAAATAGTTGACACTGACTACTTCTCAATCTGTTAGTTAGTTTTTTTAGCGGTTTGTCACTCTCTGTAGGTGATGTAACTTATTGTATAGTGTGTGCTCTGACTATTATTCTTAGTTAAGCTTGTAACACTTTATATAGAGAAGTGCTGCCCAATTACTTCAATTGTATAATATATTGTAACTGGTGAGGTTACATGAGCAACAGTGTATCAATCTTCAAGGTTCTATGTAGGCCTTTTTTAAATAATAATTATAACAGCCTGAATATTCCCTGAGGATATAGACCTTAATGTTGAGTACCTATGGTTACCTATGCATATAGTGTCAAATAATTTCTATATTGCTCAGGTAGCAGCTGATGATAATTATATTAAATTCTCAACAGTATAACCCACCACCCACACAACCAACCACCCCAAATAAAATCCTATCTAAAAAACCTAAGCTTGATTAGAGGCTGCAGCGCCATCTTGGAATCACTGCAGTCATGGCCTGCTCTGAATATATAGAGATCGGCCTAACATCCAGAAAGGAGAGCTTTCCCTGGGAGTTGTGAGGGGTGAGAGACACTGCTGAGCCCAGATTAGGGGAACTGAGAAATCGCAAAGTGAGACAGGGGAGATACACGGGTCACGGACTGTTGGCCACCCCCAGCAGGTTTAACATACATAGTAGGGATATCACAGTAAGGGTCCCCACTGTCCGGTTGTATAAGGACACATATGTTAGAGGCTGCTGAGGGGCAGGGCGCTCATTAACCTGACTGCGTTTTGCAGCAGCAATATGAACCCACGTGGCTTAGGCCTCAGAGCTATCTAACCCTGCAGAGAGAAGAAGCAAGCAAAGCCAACTGGCAATAAAACATTAACTGACCACACTACATCTGTCAGTAAAGATTGCAGAGAAACATCACTGCGTCAGAAATGGGACTGCTACCCTCACGTCCTATATTAGGAACTTTTGTCACCAGCTCCTGCATTAAAAAAGGGCCATACTTTGATAGAAACACCTTACTAGGAGGGTGAGAGAGACAGAGCTTCACCTGCACACCCTACCAGGATATAATAAATCAGACACCTAGGAATATATTTTATAACTGCAGTTGCAACTGTGCAACCCACTACAGAATACTAACTGCGACCACGTATAGAGGGAGTGCAGCGAACAACATCCCTTATGAAAGTCGACAAATACTTTAAGGTATCAGCATCACAGGCTATACCCATTATGGCTGGTAAACAAAAAGCATCAGATAAGAACAAGAAACATGCTGCAGAAATTCACCCAGACCCTGCCTCTCCTATCCATAGAGACATTAGTTCTGAACCGCCTCCTGACTCCAGGATCTAAAAGCCTTCTTTCTACCTAAGATGGAAACGCTGCAGGCGGGAATGGACACTCTCACTACTGAGATTCGACAGTATTCCACTAGACTGCAACATGCAGAGCAAAGGATATCCAATGTGGAGGACTCCCAAAAAACATCCACCATAGCCATACAACGTCTAGAACGCCATAACTCAATACTACAGGAAAATCTAGACGACCTCGAGAATAGATCTCATTGCAACAATCTAAGGATTGTGGGGGTCCCAGAGTCGATTAAAAATAAGGATCTCCTGGAATTCACAGCCTATACATTGCCTAAATTACTAAAGATGGACCAAGAGACAATGCCGCTGGATATCAAGAGGGCACACAGAATAGGTCCAGAACTACCGCCAGCAAAACCTAACCCAAGACAAGTCATCTTCAAGCTACTTAGATATCAAGAGAAGTTGGCAGTCCTAAAGGCATACAGGTCTCAACCTGATCTACTTTATGAAGGTCACAAACTCCTTATTTTTCAAGACTTTTCTGCGGAGGTGGCCAGAAGATGAAAGGAGTTTGCCCCCCTCTGCTCCAAGCTACACTCCATGGGTCGACAAGCCTCACTTCTCTATCCTGCCAAAT
Source organism: Bombina bombina (assembly GCF_027579735.1). Classification (NCBI taxonomy): domain Eukaryota; kingdom Metazoa; phylum Chordata; class Amphibia; order Anura; family Bombinatoridae; genus Bombina; species Bombina bombina. The sequence goes on from NC_069504.1 coordinate 90,325,344, forward strand.
TGAGACTGATGACATCTGGAGGCCCTAAGTTCTTCTTGAACCCACAACAGCTGCAAGAGTTCCTAAACGCTGAAACTCATAATGGCGAGGGTTGAGGGAGATACCCTGTGTACATCCATTTTCTCACCCCATTCATCTTATAGAATGGGTATCCTGTCTCAAAGACTCCTACTAGCACCTAACTTAAGGACTAAGTACCTGCTCCTATATGTTCATGTTTATGTTTATGTTTATGTGGTTGCTGTAATTCTGCAGACCTCATCCTTCTTGCATTCCTCCCACCCTCCTCTACCCTCTCCCCCCACCAGACATCAGGTTGTAATCTCTTTACATCTCTGCGCCTTTCTTTCCTCAGGCTAAGGGAGGAGCACCCGGACTCCGTCCAGATTGATAATCCCGGATACCTCGGACTGTAAGTTACTAAAGCCTCAGATACACACTCATAAGCACATTGATCCTACCTGTCAATCGCTTTGTGGACCAAACAAAAAACCCATCATCCCTCACTTGACCGAGCAGAGACAGTATAGACTCACAATTTGCACACTCACTATAAGGCACCTACCAAACTTACCTCTCACCTCTCAATATCATGGCACGCCCCCTTAAAATTGTGTCCTGGAATGTGGGAGGCATCACCTCCCTGGCCAAACACAGTATTATCCTGCAACACCTAGGGCGCCTCCAAACGGACATTGTCCTCTTGCAAGAGACGCATCTCACGGAGGCGGAACATGAGAAATTAAAAAGCAGATGGGTAGACCGGGTCTACTATACCCCCACTGAGGGGCGTAAAAGGGGAGTGGCTATACTGGTTAGAAAGGGACTGTCAGCCCACATCAACCCCATCACAATAGACCCAAGAGGTAGATACATTATAGCAAGCTTATAGTTAGATAACCAAACATACACTATATGTAACATCTACGGCCCTAACCAATTAAGGCCACTATTCTGGCACTCCCTACAAACTTCCCTAGCCATACTTGCTAATAAGCCGCATCTAATAGGGGGGGATTTCAACCTGGCTCAGGATTTGCCGCTAGATCGCAGGGTTGACACACACACAAAGAGACAGGAAAGAATCTATACTAAAAAACGGAAAAAGTAAACAGCAACTATAGCTGCTTTCAAAAACTCACTAAACCTCATTGACCTATGGCGCTTGTGCAATCCGACCAGGAGGGACTTCATGTGCGCTTCCAAAACACACGGGACACTCTCACGTATTGACTACTTCTTGCGTTCTAAACAACTACATGTACAAATCCCACAAACAAACATCTCAGACATAATAATCTTAGACCATGCACCCATATGGCTGCAACTTGGCCCTCGGTCCAGCACTCCTACTCAAAGGAACTGGAGATTCCCTACCTACTTATATCACAACATTGAGTTCAGAAAGCACCTAAAAACCCAGTGGGAAGAATATCACAACTTCAACGCCCAGCATTTTAATAGCCCGGGCATTTTTTGGGGGGCATCCAAGGCAGTCATGAGGGGACAAATTACTAGTTTCAGCGCCCACTATAATGCTAAACGGAAAAAAGTAGAAACCACAACCACCGCAGAAGTGACAGCCGCATACAACCAGTATCTAGCCCATCCCTCCCCCCAAAATAGAAACAAATTTTACGAGAAAAAGAAACTAAGAGAGGATGCCCTGTCTCAACAGGATCACATATTTCAAACACATAAAAAAGGCCGGTTCTATAGATTCGGAGATAAGACTGGGAGATTGTTGGCCAATGTGGTAAAACTGGCTAATCCTAAATCCATAATTCCCTCCATTCAAACACAAGGGGTATTTCATTCAGACACGAGATCAATTACGACGGAATTCTTAAACTTCTATTCCACACTCTACACCGCACAGCCATGTACACAGAATAACAGGGACCGATTCTGGGGCCAGGTCGATCCTCCCTCCCTCAGTTCAGACAATTTAGAACATCTTAATGCCCCAATTCACACTTCGGAAGTCATGAAAGCTATTAAAGCATCCAAATTGGGCAAGACCCCAGGCCCTGACAGGATACCAATCGAGTACTATAAGCTACTACAAGCAGAGCTAAGTCCCTTGCTGGCTCAAACATTCACAGCTTACTTGAAGGGCACAGCAACCCCCCCCCCCCCAGTTGATTTCACTGATGCACTCATGTGTTTAAATCTGAAGCCAGATAGAGACCCGACGTCTCCTGCCTCTTATAGACCAATAGCACGCTTAAACAGCGAATATAAACTTTTCACTGCTATACTGGCAAGCAGGCTAGCTGCTGTATTAGGAACGGTTATTCACAAAGACCAGACAGGCTTCATGAAACACCGCTCCTCAGTCACTAACATACGTAAGACACTGGCGGTAATAGACTACTACTGGCAGGGGAGAAATCGAAATAAAAATAAACCTGGCACACTCCCAGAGGCATGCCTTCTCTCTGTCAACGCGGAAAAGGCATTCGACAGAGTAGAATGGGACCATCTTTTCACCACCCTAGGAAAATTTGGCATCACTGGAGATTTCCATAATCTCATACAAAAGCTATACCATAATCCACGCACCTCTGTGATAGTAAACGGAGAAGTGTTCCAGCCTTTCTTTCTCAAAAGAGGCACCAGACAGGGATGCCCTCTATCACCCCTCCTGTTCAACCTGGCCATAGAACCCCTAGCCATATACATAAGAAACAAGATACCAGCATCACAGGTAGGGTCTCACTTAATGCACTTATCACTATATGCTGATGATTTACTCCTATATGTAACTAATCCAGGCGACACTATACCCAAACTCGTCTCCATATTCCAACAGTTCGGAGTAATTTCAGACTACAAAGTAAACCTGGACAAATCGGAACTGACATACCTTACTAAACCGCAACTCTCCATGCCTATACAAACCATGCTTAAGGTCACAGACGGTTCTTTTAAATATCTGGGCATTCGCCTACATGTTAATCCACACCTAATATACAAACTGAATATCCCGCCAATGATTGCGCAGATCCGTTTACTGCTGTCGAGCTGGACTAAACTGCCCATGTTCCTATCAGGTTGAGTGAGCCTAATTAAAATGATGGCGATGCCTAAATTGCTATATCCGCTGCAATTACTCCCCTTATTACTAACACAAAAGGACCTGAAGAGCATCTCTGGTGCTTTCAGTGACTTTGCGTGGAATTCGAAGAAACATAGAATCAGTAGAACAAAACTAGCCTTACCAATTGACAAGGGGGGCTTGAAACTCCCGAACGTCGAGTGGTATAATTGGGCGACACTGAAAAAAATAGTGTTTGACTGGCTAGCGCACACATCAGTCTTCAAGGACGAAAAGCTTGAAAAATCTTTAGCTCACCCACTCCACTTAACCTTCCTTCCTCACACTCCCATGCACACCCTGCCTACCCAAGTAAAAGATAACATCCTATTCAAAGATCCACTCAGGGCATGGACAAAATTATGTAAATGTTGGAAGCTTCCCAACACAATCACCAAACACCTTCCGTTGCAGGGCAATCCTAACTTTCTCCTGGGCATGACCACACAAATATTGCCCTATGGGAGGAGAAGGGTTTAAGTGCAATCTCACAACTGATAGATCCTCTCACCGGTAAAACATTCCCGTTAGCACACCTACAGGGCAAATTTGACCTCCCTAGACATAGCACATTCACATACCTCCAATACACTCACTATGTCCATAAGTTGTTGTCTGAGGGACTCAGTGGTGGGACTAACACCCCAATAGACACTATCTGTTCTCTGACCAAACAAAGATCACACTCTATTTCATGCATTTATGGCTTAATCATGGTGCGCAAATCCACTGAGATCCTGCAACAGCTGAGTGCCAAATGGATGCACAACACAGACCTTGACATTAGTGAGGACACCATCTCGGACAGCTTCAAACTGGTAGCTGGTAGCACACTAGCGATGAACTATAGAGAGATGCACCTTACATTCATACATCTAAGCTATATCACCCCCCACCTTAGAGCCAAATGGGTTCCAGATGCACTAGATGCATGTCTTAAGTGCTCCTCACTTAAACCAGACATCACGCATTTGTTCTGGAGCTGCCCCAAAATAGCTCAGTACTGGAATATGGTCCAATACTGGCTGAAAAAGATATGTGGTGCAACACTGGTTTTAACAATTCAGGATGCTTTCTTTCTTAGGGAGCATACACAGGGCACCCCACAGGACCGCTTTTTGAACACCACTATCCTAATAGCTAGAAAACTAATATTAAAACAGTGGGTTTCTGGCAAGCCACCACACATAACACAATTCACTAGTGTTCTACACACACAACTGTTAGTTGAACAGGCAGATGTTAAAGGAGATCTAGAGAAAAGAATCAAAGCTTTCTATACGAAATGGGAGCCCTACTTGTTGACTATGCCCGCCAACATCTACGCACAGATATTGTCACCCTTTGCCAGTAGCACGTACATCATGACAGAACGACTGAGAGGTCACTGGCCCATAGGAAATCTAAGTGACCCCTAACAACACCTGCTTCCCCCTCCTCCCCCCTCCCCTTTTTTACCATCCATAAGGACCCATGCGCACAGAAAGACGTATTACAATCTATAAAGGACGGACAGGGTGCCTCCTCATCAGCAAATTCAAGGCTTTTCGCCCGTTGCAACTCAATGAGCTGAATCCTGCTACCTAGACATAGGATTTTGATTGTTTATCCCTACTGGGAATGTATTGTGTCCCTTTCCCCCCTCCCCCCCTTCCTCCTCTCCCTCCTCTCCTTCCCTTCTCCTTCATACTCTCCACCTCTCCCTCCTTCCTGTCCTTAGTTGGCCCTTTCCCCCTTCTCCCCCTCCCCCCCCTCCCTCCCTTACCCCAAACCCTTCCCCCTAATTCAGAAGAATTAAAACTACCTGGATGGGTGTTAGCTGCTTCAAGAGTATATTTAAACTGCACTGACCACATGATGTAAGTTTCTCTTCCTGAGACCATCTCTGTGCCAACTGAATTGTTGCCATGTCATGTATATTGTTTCTCTTCTCATTGTGGTATACCCGTTTGGGTCCTCAATAAATAAAGATATTTAAAAAAAAAAAACCTAAGCTTCCCATTGCCCTGAAAATGGTATTTGGATGGGCATTGCCCTTAAAAGGGCATTTAGCTCTTTTCAATTGCCCAAACCCTAAGCTACAAATAAAACCCACCCAATAAACTCTTAAAAAAACCCTAATCCCCGAAGATCCACTTACAGTTTTTGAAGATCGATCATCCATCCTCATCAAGCCGGGATAAGTCTTCATCCAAGCGGGCAGAAGTCCTCAACGAAGCCGATCTGTAAAGTCAGTAGTTATGAGTTTTACGCTACAAATCTGTAACATAAAACTCATAACTATAGTGTTAAAAAGTACACTAACACCCATAAACTACCTATTAACCCCTAAACTGAGGCTCTCCCGCATCACAAACAGTATAATAAATGTATTAACCCCTAATCTGCCGCTCCCGATATCAATGCCACTAAAAAAAACTTATTAGCCCCTATTCCGCCACTCCCCGACATCGTCACCACTATACTAAAGTTATTAACCCCTAAAACGCCACCCTCCCCCATCGCAAACATTATTTAAAAATGATTAACCCCTAATCTGCCATCCACCCACATCACCACCGCTATACTAAAGTTATTAAGCCCTACACCGCAAGCCACTATGATAAACCTATTAACCCCTAAATCAAAAGCCCCCCACAACGAAATATAATAAATCAAACTATTAAGCCCTAAACCGAAAGCCCCCCACATCGCAATAAACAAATTTAAACTATTCACCCCTAAACATAACAACCCCCTAACTTTATATTAAAATTACAATTTCCCTATCTTAAATATAAATTTAAACTTACCTGTCAAATTAAAAAAAACTAAGTTTAAACTAAAAATTAACCTAATATAATTATTAAACTAAAATTAAACTATCAATTAAGTTAAAAAATCCTAACACTAATCTGAAAATTACAAAGTATCTAATTACAAAAAATAAATAAAAATACTAAGTTAAAAAAATAACAAACACTAAATTACGGAAAATAACAAACGAAATTATCCAAAATAAAAAAGAATTACACCTAATCTAATAGCCCTATCAAAACAAAAAAAGCCCACCCAAAATAAAAAAACCCTAGCCTAGAATAAACAACCAATGGCCCATAAAAGGGCTTTTTGTGGGGCATTGCCCCAAAGATATCAGCTATTTTACCTGTAAAAAAAAACACAAAGACCCCCCAAACAGTAAAACCCACCATCAAACCAACCCCCAAAATAAAAAACCTAATTCTAAAAAAACCTAAGCTACACATTGCCCGGAAAAGGGCATTTGTATGGGCATTGCCCTTAAAAGTGCATTTAGCTCTTTTACTGCACAAACCCTAAACTAAAAAAAAAAACACCCCAAAAAAACCTTTAAAAAGCCTAACAGTAACCCCCAAAGATCCACTTACAGGTTTTGAAGTCCCGCTTGAACGATCTTAATTCCGGAGTTGAAGTCCTCATCCAGGCGGTGAGAAGTCTTCATCCAGGCGACCACTTCAATCTTCATCCCGGCATTGAAGTCCTGATCCAAGCGGCAAGAAGTCCCCCAAGAAGTCCCCCTTGAACGATCTTCATCCAGGATTTAAGCAGCTCTCATTCTATTGCCTAATTCGAATCAGCCAATAGAATGAGAGCTGCTTAAATCCTATTGGCTGATTTGAATAGCCAATAGGATGTTAGCAGCCCTAATTCCTATTGGCTGATTCAAATTTTTCAGCCAATAGGAATGCAAGGGACGCCATCCTGAATCGCGTCCGTTGCATTGATTTAGTGTACGGCGACCGTATAAAGAGGGTGCTCCACGCCGGATGTCTTCAGGATGGACCCGCTCCGCGCCTCTGGGATCAAGATAGAAGATGCCGTCTGGATGAAGATTGAAGAGGCCGCCTGTAGGAAGACTTCTCGCCGCTTGGATCAGGACTTTAAAGCCGGGATGAAGATTGAAGAGGCCTTCTGGATAAAGACTTCTCGCCGCCTGGATGAGGACTTCAACTCCGGGATGAAGATCATTCAAGTGGGACTTCAAAAACTGTAAGGTTTTTTACCCCACAAAAGGCCCTTTTAAGGGCCATTGGTAGTTTATTGTAGGCTAGAGGTTTTTTTTTATTTTGGGTGGGCTTTTTTTATTTTGATAGGGCTATTAGATTAGGTGTAATTCTTTTTTATTTTGGATAATATATTTTTTTATTTTTTGTAATTTAGTGTTTTTGTTTTTTTTGTAATGTTAGGTTTTAGTGTAAGGCAGGTTAGGATTTATTTCACAGGTAAGTTTGTATTTATTTTAGCTAGGTAGTTAGTAAATAGTTAATAACTATTTACTAGCAAGTCTACCTAGTTCAAATAAATACAAACTTACCTGTGAAATAGAAATAAAACCTAATCTAGCTACAATATAACTATTAGTTATATTGTATCTATCTTAGGTTTTATTTCACAGGTAAGTATGTATTTAGTTTTAAATAGCAGTGTTAATTTCGTCGACTAAAACTAGACTAAAATGAGCATAAAACTAAAGAAATTCTGATGACTAAAATACGACTAAAACTAAAATGGCATTTTAGTCAAAAGACTATGACTAAAACTAAATCAAAATGGCATTTTAGTCTAAAGACTATGACTAAAACTAAATGAAAATTTGCTGCTGAAATTAACACTTTATCAATTTGTTATAATCAATCCATATCTAATTACTGCTCTTTTGTTTAAAAAAAAAAAAAAAAAGCAAGGTTATCTTCTTGTTTATTTACGAAACTTGGTCTTATTTCATTTTAATATAAATAAAGACATGTTATATACCACAACAGTTAAATCTAAATTGCATGTTCAAACCTTAATACCATAAATAAAAACAGGTTAATAAACCTTTACTCAAGGAGTATATAATGAGTTTTGGAAGTTCTAGAGCAGTATTAATTTTGTTGTCGAAACATTTTTAAACAATTGATTCCTCCTATAGAAATAAGAATAACCCACAAGTATGGGGTTAAGTTATGCTGTGCCTGTGCTAGCTTCAGAAACTTTTTGTTGTGTTGAGTTGTACTTGATTTAATTATTAACAGAGAACTGATAAAGTTTTTATATTGGGTAATATGTGCAATGGCGTTACAGCCAATACAGTTTACAGTTTGTTTTTTTATATTTTGAAGTTGCACTTCTGTTTGTTTATGAAACTTGGTTTTATTAACCCTTTCGTGTCAGGGTTAAAGTGCCTACATCGGAACAACTGTTCCGATGTAGACAAATTGAAACCATGCGATCGTGCATACGATCGCGAGATTTCAATTATTGGATCGCATCTGGGGGGCGTCCCTACAACCCTAGGAACGCCGCCAAGACCTCGATCAAGTCCTGACAGCACAGAAGGCTTCAGGACAGCTGTTAGCTATGACGTTCTATTCCGTCATAACGGCTTTAAAGCCCAGTCTAATTATGACGGAATAGAACGGCATAACGGCTTTAAAAGGTTAAGTTTAATAAAGACTTTATATATCACAATGGCTAAATCTGTGTCTGTATTGCATGTTTAACCCTTAATACCATAAATAATAACAGGTTTTATGTTTACTCCTGGAGTATATAATGAGTATGGAAATGATAGAGAAATGCTTAAATAATGCTGTACACTTTAACTAAACACCTATTTTAGTCAAATAAAATCTACTGGAAATTTAGTCGACTAAAATCTACTGAAGATTTAGTCGACTAAAATTAGACTAAAACTAAAACAATTCAGAAGACTAAAATACAACTAAAACGGCATTTTAGTCAAAAGACTAAAACTAAGACTAAATCGAAATTTGCTGTCAAAATTAACACTGTTAAATAGGTATTATTTAGTTAAAGGGACACTGAACCCAAATTTTTTCTTTCGTGCTTCAGATAGAGCATGCAATTTTAAGCAAATTTCTAATTTACTCCTATTATCATTTTTTCTCTGTTCTCTTGCTATCTTTATTTGAAAGAGAAGGGATCTAAGCTTTTGATTTAGTTCAGTACTCTGGACAGCACTTTTTTATTGGTGGATGAATTTATCCACCAATCAGCAAGGACAACCCAGGTTGTTCACCAAAAATGGGCCAGCATCTAAACTTACATTCTTGCATTTCAAATAAAGATACCAAGAGAATGAGGAAAATTTTATAATAGGAGTAAATTAGAAAGTTGCTTAAAATGTCATGCTTTATCTGAATCACGAAAGAAAAAATTTGGGTTCAGTATCCCTTTAATAATTGTAACTTTAGTTTAGCTCTATTTATGTTAAAGTTAGTGGGTGTTAGGGTTACGTTAGGGCTATGGTTACGTTAGGGTTAGGGGTTAATAGTTTAATTTAGATTTTTGCGATGTGGGGGGCTGGCGGTTTAGGGGTTAATAGGTTTATTTAGTGGTAGTGATGTGGGAGGCCAGAGGTTTAAAGGTTAATAACTTTATTTAGTTGCGGCGATGTCGGGGAGCAGCGGAATAGGGGTTAATAACTTTAATATAGTGTGGGCACTGTTGGGGTGCGGCGGAATAGGGGTTAATAACTTTAGTATAGTGGCGGCGATATCGGGAGCGACAGATTAGGGGTTAATAGCTTTATTTAGGTGGTGGCGATATCGGGAGCTGCAGATTAGGGGTTAATAACATTATGTAGGTGCTGGCTATGTTGGGGGCAGCAGATTAGGGGTGTTTAAACTCAGGATTTATGTTGGGTTGTTAGGTTTAAACGTTAGTTTTCTTTCCCCATAGACATCAATGGGGCTGCGTTACAGAGCTTTTCTTTCCGCAATCGCAGGTGTTAGACTTTTTTCTGACCCGCTCTCCCCATTGATGTCCATGGGGGAAACGTGCACGAGCACGTCAAACACATCGTTTGTTTTTGGTGCGGTATGAAGCTCAACACAGCCATGTCGCCCGCACAAGCCTGTTTTTAAAAAAATTTGTAATGGCAGCGCTATAGGGGATTAAATAACGCCACTTTTGTTGCATTCATTAATTTCCCTATAGCGCTGAAAACACGGAATCTAGCCAAATTTTTCTTCATTCTCTTTGTATCTTTATTTGAAAAAGCAAGAATGTAAGCATAGGAACCAGCCCATTTTTGGTTCAGCGCCCTGGGTTTCCTGATTGGTGGCTACAATTAGCCACCAATCAGCAAGCGATACCCAGGTGCTGAACTAAAAAATGGACTGACTCCTAAGCTTACACTCCTGCTTTTCAAATGGATTCCAAAAGAATGAAGAAAATTTGATAACAGGAGTAAATCAGAAAGTTGCTTAAAATTGCATGCTCTATCTGAACCATGAAATAAAAATAGGGTTTCATATCCCTTTAAATAAGAAATTTATTATACTAAAAATCTTTTCTAAACTAACAGAAATAGTCACAGTTCATTAAAGGGATAGTCTAGTCAAAATTAAACTTTCATGATTCAGATAGAGCAACAATTTTAAGCAAGTTTCTAATTTACTCCTATTGCCAATTTTTCTTTGTTCTTTTGGTATCTTTATTTGAAAAAGCAAAAACTGTAAGCTTAGAAGCCGGATCATTTTTGGTTCAGAACCTGGGTAGCGCTTGCTGATTAGTGTATTAATGTAGCCACCAATCAGCAAGCGCAACCCAGGTTCTGAACCAAAAACGGGCCGGCTCCTAAGCTTACAGTCAAATAAAGATACCAAGAGAACAAAGAAAAATTGATAATAGAAGTTAATTAGAAAGTGTCTTAAAACTGCATGCTCTATCTGAATCATGAAAGTTTAATTTTGACTAGACTATTCCTTTAAGGACAAATTGTGCATTAATTTGTTATTTGCATAGTACATATTTAATCTGTATCTATTATGAATTGACTATTTATCTGATTAGTCTTTATAAAATGCAAACCTGCACATTTCTAATATGAAGTATAATATTTTCTAGCTGATAAAGACTACTCCTACTAAATAATCCCTTAATGGGACAATAAAGTCAAATCCACACACATAACATATTAATTACATTAATTAAATTATTCAGAAAAGTTGTCAAACATCCCATTGCTTTTAGGCAAATAAATGAATTGAAATGCAGTAACAACTTTGGAATGTTTGGAATGTAACACATTTCAATTGAAGAACTGGAAACTACCCAAAACTGCAAAGAAATAATCTAAAAAAAGCAGAAGCAATAATAAATTAAACTAATATCAAAACAATTTGATTTGTATTTTACTTCAAGTGTAAAGTGATTAACAATACTAGATACGAGACGTCCCTGGGCAATGCAAACCTGAAATGTTTTAACCACAATGCATGAAATTATATTTACATACCAGGGGATTAACTACAAGGGTTTACACTTTACGAAATTTTGGGAAGACTTTATGGGTCTATGCTTCATATCTGCTGTCAAAATCTATGTTTCTATGTCTCAAAGGTCTCAATTGAGACAGAATTTACAATTCTAAAGGGCTCATCTGGCCTAAACAACATTGCATTATCTCTGGCCCTCTTCCCTGCAAACCAGGGCTCACAGCCTACAGAAAGGGTATAGATTTGCATTTACAAATATGGTGGCAGGGTTTCCAAAATGCTCACCACGGTGTTATTGTACAGAAAAAACAGCCACCATATTTATACAGAGGGTTGTGGGCTAAGCAAAAGGGAAGGATGACTTACAGTCACATAGACATAGCTTCTCTTGCTCCTGTGTGACAGCCAACTTAGATCCAATTGATTTCAAACAGCCAAAAAGGGAACTATTAAGACAATTGTCCTGGTGAAGTCTAGTTATGCCGTCCCTGTTACTCTCGCTTTAATGTGTATTATACTAATTATTAGAGCATCACAGTTAGGTAAAAAATATCACAGGACATTATTGTTAAAATTAAAAGGGACAGTCTAGTCAAGATTAAACTTTCATGGTTTCAGATAGGGTATGCAATTTTAATCAAATTCACTTTTATCATCAAATTTGTTTTGTTCTAATTTTTGTTTGTTTTTTGCAGCTAGACATCGTTAGTTCATGTGTGCCATACAGATAAAAATCTGCTCACTCCCGTGGAGTCAGCACTGATTGGTCAAAATGCAAGTCTGTCAAAAGAACTGAAACAAGAGGGCAGTCTGCAGAAGCTTAAATACAAGGTAATCACAGAGGTAAAAAGAATATTAACCCCTTCCTGACCTGACGTGTCTACATCGGAACAAAGTTCAGATGTAAACAAATATGTATAAACTGAAATTATGCGATCGTTCATGCAATCACGTGTTTTCAATGATGGGATCAGGTCTGGGGGGAGTATGTATGATGCTATGCATGCCATCCAGCCCGCAATCCCATTTACCAAGCCGCTATGGAGTCAGGACAGCCAAACGACTAATAAAGGTATTATCTATCTTTTTAAACAACAATTCTGGAGTAGACTGGCCCTTTAAATTCAACGTTTTTTCAATCAACAATTTAAAATCAGATTGCGAAATATTTGTTTCAATGTACAAAAAATTTATTTTGTGAAAAAAGTTTGAAACATATTCTAGAAGATGCAACATTAGATAATTTACACAACCTATTGTGCTAGAGCAGAGCTTGTCAATCATCCTAATCAGATGATTTAACTCTACAATCCCTGAGTTGGCTTGGATGCTAAGTAAAACCACAGCTTTAACTAGCATTTCAGGCCCGCTCGTATGTGCCTGAAACACTCCAGCCCTGAAGCTGTATCTGCAGCTTCATTAATTCGGCCCAATATGCCTACCTGAAACAATCATGTGGGAAATAGCAGAATATGTGACAACAAATGTGTGTTATTTATTACATTACAACTGATTTTAAGTAGGCGTGCCAATATTTAATGCAGAATTCACACCACTTTAAAGGTACTTGCTGTCATCATTACTGTGCAAATACCTACCCTGAAAACAGAATAACTAGCTTCACATATTTAGTATGGCTGGTTAGTTTTACAGTCAAGGCAAATGATCTCCTAAGCAGAATTCTAAACAGCTGCATCATTGCCACTGTCTACTCCTGTTGGAAAAGAAGGACGCACATCCAAGTGGATGGCAGAAAATTATAAGTCTTTATTGATGCCTCAGTAACTCTCAGCAGCAGCTGTATTTTTAATTAGTTTTATTTGTATGTTCTTTATCTCACTCTTGTGTTACAATTATATTTGTATGATTGTTTCAAATAGAATTCTTCTCTGTACACAAATATTCAAGGGTACTATATTTCTGTTGAAATGAATTACTTCCTGTTTGATGGATTATCACAGAACAATATCCATAAATAAAAGAATTGTTCAAACCCTTCAAATGAGGGGCCACATTGCTGCTTTTTTTACCTCATATGTACTAACAGCTAGATTCAAAATTATTTTTAGTCTAAGTACACGTGTATTTTAATATACTACTTGAACATTTGGGTCAGGCTATACACATTGTAATCACAATCCTAATATAATTACATGTGAAAAAGGTTCAATACCATAAAATAAAAAGGTTCAATACCATAAAAATCATTGTATCTTTGTGTGAAAAGCACATGAATTTATTTGTAATTTATTTAGGTTGTTTTTATTTGGGGAGGAGCAAAATTACTCACTTTATTGGTGCAGTTTGCAGTTATAAATAAATGTTGCTGTTGGGTGCTTTGAATTTTTTTTAGAAACGTTTGTTTTGTGTGTCACTCTCTCTTGGCTTCGCTTGCCCCTAGCTGTTTTCTAAGGGAAAGAACATACCTTCAGCTTGTTTTTGCTCCTTTCATCGTTCTAGGAACCTATGATCCTCCTCTGGCCAAAAGCAGGATTCTTCCAGATCTTTCTGGAAATCTATCCCAAATTAGATCAAATTTAAATGAGTCCAATAAGCCTTCTTCTGCTATCAAATTTCTCAGTCTAACTAGGATGTTTAACTTTATATTCCCTTTCAGTTTATTGCTCTTTCCTTTTGGTCTGGGTACTGCTTCCATCATTTTTACTAATATTATGGGTACGTTTTTACTCATAATTCAAGTCCAAGGAATTTCGATGACTCCTTACCTGGACAATATCTTGGTTCAGTCTCCATGTTTTCCTTTAGCAGTATCTCATTTCAACGTTCTTTAGTGCTCTCTATTTTCTCTACCCAGAGTCTACTCTCTGGGAGTCATTATAGACTCTATCTCAATTAGTTTTTCTTTCTTTCAGATAAAAGAAAATCAATATTAAGTTAACTCGTGTGAGACTTCATGCTCTATCCTATCTTACTGTAACTTTATGTATGGAAGTGCTAGATCTGATGATTGCTGCATTAGATGCAATTCTTTTTTGTTCTGTCCCTCAAAAGTCATCTACTTTTATGAATTCCATGTCAGGGGTACAAGATTTTTTCTCACTATATCATTTTCATTTTTTTCTACTCTGAATTCTTTTTTCAGTTGATGGGGATCCAGTAATTTTTTTCAGTGTGTATGGTGGTCCAGGAGAGCACAAGGAGTTTGGTCTTCTTAGGAGGCGAGGTTACCAATACACATCATAGAACTCCATGCTATTTTAAGGGCCATCCAGAGCATTTTTATTTCTCACTTCCAGTCAGACAGACAAACTCAGAGGTAGCTTGCATCCAAGGGAAAATTCACAGTTCCCCAGTGATGAAAGAAGTCTCTTGTATCTTATCTTGGGCAGAAAATAATCTTTACTCGATTTCTGCTGTTTTTATCCCAAGGGTAAAAATATTGGTAAACAGATTATCTGAATCGTCAATCTCTTTATCCAGAGGATTATTTTCTACATTAGAAAGTGTTCCACCAGATAGATCTGATTTGGATGTCCAGTTGCCCTCAGTGGCCTCTCCCTTTAGGGACCGACCTTCTGTCTTAAGGACCTTTTAATTATCAAGTTCTCAAGTTTCTCATCTTGAGGGCTTGGCGATTGAACACCTTCTTCTGAAGCAGAAATGTTTCAGATAAGATTATAAAAATAAAAAAAAAGGGGAGAGGGAGCTGAGACGCCACTGACGTGTTTCGCCGTCAGGGCTTTTTCATAGGGCGACTTTGAAAAAGCCACAACGGCGGAAAGCATCAGTGGCGTCTCTGCTCCCTCTCCCCTTTTTTTTTAAACATCAAAGTATAGAAATCCACAGCACCACAACTTATAAAGAAATCTTAGACGTTTATTCTTGTCTCAGGTACAAACATATGCAACGTTTCGGGAGCCATTCCCTTAATCATGCATAAGCTAAACAGGTGTGCACTGAACCTTTATAGGGAAAAACTTAACACTTCATACAACCATACAATTCCCATTAGTATAGCGCCACCTGGCTGACATTATAATCTAGTACATCAAACTAAAAGACAATTTCTTTACGTCAATACTATGATAATACTAAATGAATAATTCTAAAGTGCAAACAAGTTAACAATACCTATACCAGACTAGAGCTGCAAGATGCCAACCTTAAAGAAACACAGTATAATCTAACTCCCTATTTAGACCTATGGGTACCATAGTATTAAGCTTATGAATCCAAAAGGACTCTTTTCGTTTCAATAGCTGTTCCCTATTGCCTCCTCTGCGTAACCTACCTATACCATCAATAATTTGCCATCTAAGCTGGCTTATATTGTGCCCAGCCTTTAGAAAATGACTGGACACTGGGGCATTAAGATCCCCACAACGAATATTAGACCTGTGTTGATTCATCCTATCTCTTACCTTTCTAGTCATCTCACCCAAATAAATCCTCGAACAGGGACACTTTATTAGGTAAATGACATAGGATGAGTCACACGTGTAATGTTCCTTAATCCTAAACTTTCTCCCAGTTAGGGGATGAAGAAAATCTTTGCCCTTAATCACTGCACTGCAACTGGCTCACCCCAAACATGGGAAAGGGCCTGTATTTTTAGATGTGATATAGGTTTGGCAGGGTACTTTTCTGGGGCCCACATCACTCTGGACTAACATATCTCTTAAGTCCGGGACCCTTCTATAGGCCATCATAGGGAGGTCTTTAAAGGCCATAATGTCAGGATTGCAATCTCTCAAAACATTCCAATGTTTATATACAATCCTGGAGATATCCTTGCTATATGGGTTATATTGAGTAACACATACTATACGTTGTGACTTTTTTTCTTTTCTGTATCTATTTAATGTTTCTTCTTGAACCCTTCTTTTCTCATCATTAATCAAAGACCTTGGATATCCTCTTTCCTCAAACTTCATGGCCATTTCTGTCAATCTCTGTTCAGCTAAAGAACTGTCCGTTACTATTCTTTTGACTCGCAGCATCTGGCTGCGTGGAAGGGAGATCTTTAGCTGATCAGGATGATAACTGTCATATGCTAATAGTGTATTTCTATCAGTGGGTTATTTATGGAGATCTACACTTAGCAAACCACTTGGATTTCTATATATTTCAGTATCTAAAAATACAATTCTCTCCTCACTGAAAGATAAAGTGAATTTCACACCATTGACTGCATTATTAAGCTGTTCAACAAAAGATAAAAGGGTACCAATGTCACCCACAATACGCCAAACATGTCATCTATGAAGCCCCACCAGGCTGCTCCATAGTGCTTAAATAGTAAATTCTCATATACAAACTTTTCTTCGATTTGTCCCATAAAAAGGTTGGCGTATGATGGGGCGAAGTTGGAACCCATTGCTGCACCCCTTGCCTGTTCATACCAGTCACCTGCAAAAAGGAAATAATTATGATTTGACACAATTCTCATCAGTTCTTCTATGAATTGTAGTTGAGGTTCAGTATATATACCAGTACTTTTCAAAGCATACATGCTAGATCCTATTCCACTTTTATGATTTATGACCGTGTATAAACTACACACGTCTAAAGTAAATAGTATATATTTGGTGTTTTGCATAGAAAGATCTTTAAGCTTACCTAGAAAATCACTGGTATCTTTAATATATGACGTTAATTTCAAAACTTCTGGTTGAAGCAGTTTATCTAAATATGTAGCAATGTTAGTAAAACTAGACTTAACCCCTGCCACTATGGTGTCCTGGGGGTCTATCCAAACTCTTATGTACCTTCCGTACCATATACAAAATAGGAGTCTTAGGCCATTCTATAAACAGATAATCAGAAAGAGATTTATCTATTATATTTCTTGATAACGCTTTATCCAAAATACACCTAATTTCATTTTGTATCTTAAATACTGGATTACCATTCAAAGATCTATATATGGAGGTATCTTTTAATAGGTCCTCTATCTCTGTCATATTGAGATCATTTTTCAATAATACCGTGACACCTCCCTTGCCTGCTCTTCTAATGGTTACCTCTTTAGATTTTAAATCATTAATAGCAATGCGTTGTTCCCGGGACAAATTTGGTTTGCATTTCCATGACTGATCTAAGTCATGTTTAACCAACTTTGTAAAGGTTTCAACACTGCTATTATTATCAGGAGGGACAAAGGTACTTTTTTTTATACAAACCAGTAGTTTTTAAACTTAATTTCCCTTCAGCAGAACTCATGAAAACATTTTGAATCACATTTGATGAATCTTTATGTGCAAAAAAAGCTTTCAACTTTAAGGTTCTAAAAAACCTAAAAATATCCTTATCCAGCTCGAAAAAGTCAATGTCCTTAGTGGGGCAGAATGTCAATCCCTTATTTAAAAGAGTGTTTTCACTCTCAGTGATATATTGGACACATTAATGACATTAGTTACTTGCTGTTGGTTGTTTTCTTTTGTTCATTATAGTATCACAAGACAACCAGTACCAGATTGTCTCAATAGGGTTCACTCCGGTAATTTAAAGGTATAGGTCTCTGGTATTACCAGAGAGCAAAGACTCTGTATTAGAGGTACCATAAGTATTCGGAATTAATAATAACCTGTTACTAATCCAAATACTTAGAGGCATAGTACTGGTATCTAAGGTATAGGTATCCCATATCACCGGTATCCAAGGTATAGGTACCATATATGATAGAATATCACGCAATATCCAATTATATTATTACGACTTGGTATTAAAAGGTATAGCTCCCTGGTATTACCAGGGATATAGGACTCTGTTATAGAGGAATCATTACTATTGGGTATTATAAAGTAAATACATATTGAAAGAAGTGTGCGCGGGAGAAACACCAAACTCCCCCAACCCTATAGTCCATCACAATAGGAAAAGAGCAAGAGAGCAAGAAAAAGTGTATATGGAGGAGCGCTCAAGCTTAAGGTGTGTGGATGCAAGTTAATAATATCATAAGAGTGGTAATAAAAACGTGGCTATGTCAAATTTATAAAAAAAAAAAGGCAAATTAAAAATCAGACAAATTAAAAACAATAACCATAGATTTATATTGAAATCGGACGTCTCCGATATATAGAGGGGCTAAAAAAAGAAAGCATATGGATAGTTGCCACCACAGGGAAACAAAGTCTCTGATATAGATTATAACCAGAATTCAGATAGTCATATTGGCCCCCAGTGGTAAGTCACTAATAACTTGATCCCAAACTCTTGTAATAACTGGATGTGTATTACCTTTTCCTCCGAGTATTGTTTCCGACTCAAACGGTTTCCAAGGCTTCACCTCCGTCAAGGCGCGTGCGTGACTGATGACGTCACAGAATGTGGGCGCTGTCTTCGATTCGTGGATCCTATTGGTCAGGACCGTTCTTGTAGCGGAGGAATAGCGACCGCTTATAGTGCAAAAAGAAAAAGCAGTAAAGTATCCACTCTTAGTGCGAGTTGCATGCAGGATACCTCGGTCCCTCAGCTTAAGTATGGTAAGGTAACCTTACCATGATCTTATATCAATAGACATATCTTTGGTATTTAAGGGTATAGATACCTGATATTATAGGACATTACTCAGTATCCAGTAATATAATATCCTAGGACATTAGCATTAGGTATCAAATATTTATAGTCACCCATTGGTACTACTATCAATAACTATCCAAGACCATTGGGCAACTTTCCTTCAATTTTTTTCCTTAAGAGTATTTTGGTGCAGATAGCCAATACCCTAGGCACCTAAACTGAGCCTTTACTCTTATATTTTAAGGAATTTAATGTTGATATTACCCTGGCCACAAGATTTACCTATTAAGTTAATCAACACTTACCATACCATCTGAGAAAGCATTTGCATTTTAACACACCTCCTTACCCTTGTTTTTAATCATTAGTAATAAAAGTTAAGTTTTATTTATTTTCCATCTTTGCTTTATAGAAGTAACTTACTCAATATATGTTTTGAGTGCTATATTCAGGGCCGCCATCAGGGGGCAACAGGGGTGACTCCTGTCAGGGGCCCAAAGGGCCAGGGGGGGCCCCATGAGGCAAGAACTACAGCAGAGTGCTAATTAAACATTGGAAATTGTATTACAAGGAGTAAAGTATTAGCATTTGAGAGGATTTCTGAGTGAGCACTAAACCACTATGCACAGTGTGAGACAGACTTGGCACTTAGTTTGTACAGTGTGTGCCTGAGTCAGATGGCAGATCACTTTCATTTGCAGAGGAGGTAGGACTTACTTAGCAAATGTTTTTTATTTCTTTGAGCAATTTCGGATTGTAACTTCAGTGTGGTAGTAGTTGTTTGGTGAGGCCACAATCATGCAGAAATGTTTCCTCCTCAATAGAGGTTCAATATATTACCCCCTAATCTGACCCCCCTACACCGCCGCCACCTACATTAAATATATTAACCCCTAATCTGACCCCCCTACACCGCCACCACCTATATTAAAAGTATTACCCCCTAAACCTAAGCCTAACCCTAACACCCCCTAACTTAATTATTATTTAAATAAATCTAAATAATATTAATATTATTAACTAAATTATTCCTATTTAAAATTAAATACTTACCTATAAAATAAACCCTAAGATAGCTACAATATAATTAATAATTACATTGTAGCTATTTTAGGGTTTATATTTATTTTACAGGTAACTTTGTATTTATTTTAACTAGGTACAATAGCTATTAAATAGTTAATAACTATTTAATAGCTACCTAGTTAAAATAATTATAAAATTACCTGTAAAATAAATCCTAACCTAAGTTACAAATACACCTAACACTACACTATCAATAAATTAATTAAATAAACTACAATTATCTAAACTAAAATACAATTAAATAAACTAAACTATCGGATGAGAGCTACTGTAATTCTATTGGCTGATTTCAATATCCAATAGAATAAGAGCTACTGTAATTCTATTGGCTGATTTGAATAGCCAATAGAATGTCAGTAGCTCTTATTCTATTGGCTATTCAAATCAGCCAATAGAATTACTGTAGCTCTCATCCGATTGGCTGATTTGAATTTGAAGGCTCAAATCAGCCAATAGGAATTCAAGGGACGCCATTTTTAATTGCTTAACTTGAATTCCTATTCAGTGTATGGCGGAGATCGTATGAAGAGGATCCTCCAGGCTCCATGGCTCCGCGGTCTTCAGTTCCAGCATCGCCGATCTTCAGTTCCAGAGTTGACGGTCTTCAGCTCCGCGGTCATCGGTCTTCAACTCCTCCGCTCCGCGCCGGCTGGTTCCTGGAAGAAGAAGAGGTCGCCACTTGGAAGAAGACTTCACCGCCTGGAACAGGACCTTCTCCGCTGGTCTTCAGGACAGGTAAGGACCACTTGGGGGTTAGACTTAGGGTTTTTTAAGGGGGGATCGGGTGGGTATTAGAGTAGGGGTGTGTGGGTGGTGGGTTGTAGTGGGGATTGTTATTTTTTTTACAGGTAAAAGAGCTGATTACTTTGGGGCAATGCCCCGCAAAAGGCCCTTTTAAGGGCTGGTAATAGAGCTGATTACTTTGGGGCAATGCCCCACAAAAGGCCCTTTTAAGGGCTATTTGTAATTTAGTTTAGGGTAGGGAAATTTTATTATTTGGGGGGGCTTTTTTATTTTATTAGGGGGCTTAGATTAGGTGTAATTAGATTAAACTTCTTGTAATATTTTTTTATTTTTTGTAATTAGTGTTTGTTTGTTTTTTGTAATATAGTTTAGTTTATTTAATTATATTTTAGTTTAGATAATTGTAGTTTATTTAATTAATTTATTGGTAGTGTAGTGTTAGGTGTATTTGTAACTTAGGTTAGGATTTATTTTACAGGTAATTTTGTAATTATTTTAACTTGGTAGCTATTAAATAGTTATTAACTATTTAATAGCTATTTTACCTAGTTAAAATAAATACAAAGTTACCTGTAAAATAAATATAAACCCTAAAATAGCTACAATGTAATTATTAATTATATTGTAGCTATCTTAGGGTTTATTTTATAGGTAAGTATTTAATTTTAAATAGGAATAATTTAGTTCATAATATTAATATTATTTAGATTTATTTAAATAATAATTAAGTTAGGGGGTGTTAGGGTTAGACTTAGGTTTAGGGGGTAATACATTTAATATAGCTGGTGGCGGTGTAGGGGAGTCAGATTAGGGGTTAATATATTTAAGGTGGCAGCTGTGTAAGGGGGTCAGATTAGGGGGTAATATATTTAATATAGGTAGCTGCAGTGTAGGGGGGTCAGATTAGGGGGTAATACATTTAATGTAGGTGGTGGCGGGGTCCGGGAGTGGCAGTTTAGGGGTTAAACACTTTATTAGGTATTGCGGTGGGGGATTGCGGTTGATAGGTAGATAGACATTGCGCATGCGTTAGGTGTTAGGTTTTATTTTGCAGGCATTTTAGGGAGTTACGGTGATCCAATACTCAGCGCAAGGCTTTCTACGCCTGCATTTTGTGGCGAGGTGAAAATGGAGTAAGATTTCTCCATTTTCGCCATGTAAATCCTTACGCTGTTAATTGGATACCAAACTGTGCGTGTTTTGTATGTCAGTCAATGGGCCAAAAAACTACGGCGAAGGCAGAAATATACGAGCGTAACTTCTATGTTACGCCGTATATGTGATACCAAACCCACGCAAAATCTGGCGTCGCTGGCTTCTGCGGGCGATGCTGCATATCGGATGGGGCCCTGAATGTCTGTTTGGGTGTCTGTGTCTGAGTGTGTTTCTTTGCGTGTCTGCTAGAGTGTCTATATGTGAATCCTTATGTGTGAGTGTGTGTGTTTCTGTGTATGAGTGCACCTGTGTGTTTGTATGTTACTACCTTTACAACATTTCCAAGTTTAAATAGACACTTAAGAATAAAGTGCATATACGTTTTAGTCACTTGGTCAAAAATTGCACATGTCAAAGGAAGGGGGGGCCCTGATCAATGGTTAAGTCAGGGGCCCCAAAATTTCTGGAGGCGGCCCTGGCTATATTTGTACTCTTTTCTTCAATTCTAAACTGAATTTTGTGTAAAGATTATACAAATGTCAATCCAAGCTAAAAAGTCAGTACTTAGTTTTATTTTCCTTTTTGTATTAGAAGGCTAGCTTCTGTTTGCATTCTATTTGAATCCTTTTAAATATTCTATTTATACCAGAAAGTTTGTATAAAACTCTTTATCTGCAAGTTATATAATGGGTCTATTTT
The DNA here is from genome assembly GCF_027579735.1 of Bombina bombina. Lineage (NCBI taxonomy): Eukaryota > Metazoa > Chordata > Amphibia > Anura > Bombinatoridae > Bombina > Bombina bombina. The sequence goes on from NC_069504.1 coordinate 90,347,856, forward strand.
CCGCTCTGTGTTATTTCACAAGAAAAAAAATCCTGACATATAGAAAACTTGTTCAGGCTTTAGTTAGGATACACATAAATACACACAAACATATTTAGATATGTGTATGAATGAATGTATGTCTCTTTTAAAAACCTTGTAGCCTTTTTTTTCCCAACACCTGAGACCTCATATCTTTGAGCCCTTATAACTTTTTAATGCAATTTAAACAAAATAATAATAATAAAATGTTATTATGAGTGTAACTGTAACGTAAAATGTTTTTTTTTATGTTTTTGTGACCCTTTTTTGTCGTGTAACAGTAAACCAGAGCTCTATAGTTGCGCTAACCCGATGCGCGTTAAATTTGAAGGCACTCAAGTGAACAAGTTTACTTTCAACTCATAATACCCGAAAGACCACTAAATACCACATATCTTTGGTACACTACAGTTAGCGCACCATTCATAATCTAGACTATAGTGCTGTAAATGTACGTATCTAAACAAAAGTAAAGAATCGACACATAAAATGTATGTTATCTAATATTAGCTTAAAGGGATTGGAAAGTGAAAAAATATTAGCATGGTTCAGATACAGCATGTTATTTTAAGACACTTTTAAATTGCCTTCTATTTTCGAATTTGCTTTCTTTGTTTCCCTTGTTGAAAAAGAATACGCACATATCCTACACTAGTGGAAGCTAGAGATGTGTAACTGCAGAAACAGAAACAATGAAGCGCAGAAAAGAGAAAAAACAGGACGATCTAAGTGTAGATGATAAAAACTCTTGTTCCACTTTATTATAATAACACTCATATAGGTGTGCACTTACAGGAGATACCCTCAAACATATGAGGTATGTGTCGACATAATACAACAATCCACAGCATGGTAACAGTTCCCAAGCATATCTTGTGTATACTGTAGACAAAGGGGCATATGTATCAAGCTCCGAATGGAGCTTGATGCCCCGTGTTTCTGGCGAGCCTGCAGGCTCGCCAGAAACAGCAGTTATGAAGCAGCGGTCACAAAGACCGTTGCTCCATAACCTGTCCGCCTGCTCTGAGCAGGCTGACAGACATCGCCGCAAATCAACCCGATCGAGTATGATTGGGTTGATTGACACCCCCTGTTGGCGGCATATTGGCCGCGAGTCTGCAGGGGGCAGCATTGCGCCTGCAGCTCTTGTGAGCTGCTGGTGCAATGCTGAGTACGGTGAGCATATTGCTCGCCGTATTCAGCGAGGTCTGTCGGACCTGATCCGCACTGTCGGATCAGGTCCGACAGACCTTGATAACTAAAACCCAAAGTCTCTTTATCCCCTTTCAGCAATACATCATACGTATAATAAAAAACTTTGCTTGTCCAGCAATAGAGGAGGTGTCAAATAGGGCAGCGATAGTGCAAAAATAAAGCCGGCTCTGCTCTCACCGCTCACAGGTGAACGGTGGTGAGCGGTGAGAGCAGAGCCGGCTTTATTTTTGCACTACCACTGCCCTATTTGACACCTCCTCTATTGCTGGACAAGCAAAGTTTTTTATTATACGTATGGTGTATTGCTGAAAAGGTATAAAGATACTTTGTCTACAGTATACACAAGATACGCTTGGGAACTGTTACCACGCTGTGGATTGTTGTATTATGTCGACACATACCTCATATGTTTGAGGGTATCTCCTGTAAGTGCACACCTATATGAGTGTTATTATAATAAAGTGGAACAAGAGTTTTTATCATCTACACTTAGATCGTCCTGTTTTTTCTCTTTTCTGCGCTCCATTGTTTCTGTTTCTGCAGTTACACATCTCTACATCACCTGATTCACGGAGATCACACCAGTGTTTTATAATGGATAATGGAAGTAAATTGGAATCATTTATTGCACATATCATTATTTAATGGTTTTGGTTTGCAACCTGTTTACCTAAGTAGGTAGGTAGCATGCAGGTTCATGGATCACGATATGTTTGAAACAATGTTATATACTTTAAAGCCCTAAATGGCAGCACAGTGTATAACACTGATAAAAGCATTTTAGCATAAATTCTGCAATATAGTGCTCTAAACATGTTCTTACTCCTGAGCCTACCTACCTGCTTTTTAAAAAAGGATACCAAGAAAATTAATTAAATCTAATAAAAAAAATGTCTTATGTTTCAATAAGTGTACAATTAAAAAAATCTAATTTATTTCCATTGTTTCAAGTTTCTTTAACATGTTTAACCCTACAAAGACTGCCATAAAAAAAATAAACATTTAGGGCAAGATTACAAGTGGCACGGTATTTTTTTTGCCTAAGCAAAAACACTGGTAGCGTTAATCTGAATAGCGGGGAAAAACAAACAAGTTTTCAAGTGTATTGCATGTACTCCTTCCATTTTTGCTTTTAATCTTAGCTGAGAGCTTCTAAGTTAGTGCTGGACTTTCTCTGTGTGTTGTTTTGTAATTTTCCCTATGATTCTTGCACCCAGACCTGTCTGGGGTTAACTGCTTGTGACTCTGGGGACAGCACAGCTTCCTGTGAGTGCCAGTGAGCACCCAGGGCTGAGCATGTTGCAGGGTCATGGGATGTGTACCCGGTCCGGTATGAGAGTGCAGTCCCCTTCCATGTTTTGTATATGTCTGTATATGTATATATATATATATATATATATATATACACACACATGTATATATCGGATTATAGGGCTGTTGGGCTGGTCTACAATTTTTCCAGGGCTGCTTTGTATATCCACTCCGGCCCTGTGCATTGGGCTTTAGCGCCATTAGGATGGCATGGAATGTCCTAGTCATTTGGCTGTTCTGAACCCATAGCCGCTTCCTAAATGGGATTGCAGGCTTCAAAGCATGCCTAGCATCATAGGCACACACCCCTGACCCGATCCCATCATTGAAATCACACAATCGCATGAAGAATTGCATGATTTTAATTTTTACTTATTTGTTTATATCGGGGACTTTGTTCCAATATGGACAAATAAGTTCTGACAGGAAGGGGTTAATAAAAGGGACCAATTAGCCCAAATTGAAATGTGCATGAATGTATTCCAATACTAAATAGAGGCATATTTGCAATGTACCAAATATTAATCTGCCACTCCAGATGCTGGAAATTCCATGTATCGCAAAACTAGACTGTCTACAGGCCTGCAGTGCTCACTTGAGCAGGGTGCTAGTCTAAAGGGGCAGAAGAAAAAGTAAAACACAACAATTACTGCCACATTTCAGTCACCATATAAAAACCATTCACTTAAAGGGACATTCAACACTTACTGTAACATGTTTTGATATTGTAAATAAAAAAAACGGAGGTCCACCTACACTATACCCCTCCTCCCTTGCCGCCTTGCTTCTGTCCTAATCAGCGGCAATTTCTGTCCGAGGACTGGATTCTGATTTGCTTATCAGTTGAAGAAGAAGGCAGCTACGTAATAGTGGGGGGAGTTCGGCATCCATATTTACCGGGTATTAGAGTAGTTAGCGCCGCTGATTAGGACAGAAGCAAGGCGGCAAGGGAGGAGGGGTATAGTGTAGGCGGACCTCCGTTTTTTTATTTACAATATCAAAACATGTTACAGTAAGTGTTGAATGTCCCTTTAATCATAGCAATATGCTTGTATTAGTTGCAATTCTTACTAGTTATATACAATATTAAAATCAAATCTCATGTTATTTACTTCCTAACTGAACACTAAGAATGGCACTAAATATATTTAATCCTTTTATTTATAAAAATCAAGATAGGCACTTGAAAAAAATCTCGGCAAAATCAAAAACAATCTACAACGCACATTTTCTTATTTTACTTTATAACCTTCCACTTTAGTTTTGAATTCTGAGCATTCAGCTGTGACCTCTATTGTATTCTTATAAAGAGAAATGATAATGGAAAAAGCTGTAAAATATGGCATTTGCCCCAAAGAAGTGTGTTTCCAAGAGAGCCAATTCACAAAGCCACAGTACATTAAGCACACAACACATGATTCATGACTTGTTGATCAATATACTTTTTGACAAGGAACAGAGCCTGGTAGATATTCCTCAGTAAAAAAATGATAGAAAAATCTTCCAGGCGTTGCCATATTGACAGTTTCTACATCTTGAAAAGGGATAACTAAAATGGTAATAAGGCCTTGAAGTGATTTAGTATTTTGAGAATTAAAAGAGTTGTATGCATTGTTTTATTTTTCTAAGGCTAGAAAAATCAAACAATTATTAGTACAGTACCTATTTTTAAAATCTAGCGAGCATGTATTTTTATTATGTTTTGTACAAATTACAGATATCAATTTATTACTTGGATTTGTATTCCTTGCAATTTTACTTGTTACAATAATTTAGTTTACTTCCTCTAAAAAATCCAGAACATGCATTTTGTCCCAGATTTCATGGACACAGAGCTCTTGAATGCTTGCCTACAAATAAGTATGAATGGCTGAATGAGCTAAATCAAACATATATAAGGAGTGAGCTCTCTTGACATCTTTTATGATTATATGGCATAGGCCACACAACAGAGCTGCACAAAACAGGACAAATGATAATATACAGTCAGAGATAAACCAGTAAAGTAAAATCAATGCTTCCCTTTGGATATGCCACAGCCAAACACAACACCATCAGGTTGCCAAATCTAAGCCGAAAAACACAAAAGGGTCGCAATCTAGATCCAAGCGTCATAACACAAAAATTCAGAACCAAAGAAATCCAGTGCTCTGTCCGATTGTATATGATGGCTTTGAGAATTATAGATGTATGCATACTGAATGTTCAGAGAACCACTCAACCTCAGAGATTTCTGGAAGATCTCAAACTTTTCTAAAAACCAGCACCACACTATTGGCACATCAATAAGAGACTACTTTTTACTGGATTCTAAATACTATGTAAAGTGAATAGACATACCTATCTGTCTCATTTTTGTATAACTGCTTTTATGGTGTTTCTAAAAAAAAAAAAAATGTAATAAAAAGAAATCCAGTGCTAAACTATGTCCCTGACTATCAAAACTGCTGTAATGTAGCAATATATGTAAAAGGAATCTGACGCAATGTAGAGAAAGCCAGCAAAAAATTCAAAAGTGCCGGCATTACTGTTTAAAGGCAGCATTGCTAAAAGGTGATTTACTATACGTTGTAACGGGTGGCGATGCTGGCGAAATATTCCAAGCAACATCGGCATGGACATTGGCAATGTAAAGTAAAGGATCCCTTTTAAATATATAGCACTGAGCCTAATAATATATACCCCTAAATCAATATAACCCAAAACGGCACTCTTTGAAGGTGTTTCCATCTCCAAAAACGTGGAACAGCTCCCACCAACCTAAATACAGGTTGGCGCAAGTGGGAGAAAACTTTGCTCCCATTGCTTTTCCACATTTCTGGAGATAGACATCCCCCTCAAACAAAAAGAAATTATGCATCAAGAGAAATTCAATTGATCTTATAATAAATTCTTTGTTATTAGCATCATATCATGAATATCTCTCTTGAAGAGAAGCTCTGCATCGGATGTCTTTAGGATGGACCCGCTCCGCATGAATGAAGACAGAAGATGCCGTCTGGATGAAGACTTCACCAGCTGGATGAAGATGGAAGAGGCCGCCGGGATGAAGACTTCTTGCCGGTTGGATGGATCCTTCATGCGGGACTTCAATAACTGTAAGTGGATTGTCGGGGGTTAGTGTTCGGTTTATTTGAGGGTTTTTTGGGTGGGTTTTATTTTTAGAGTAGGGTCTGGGTAGGTAAAAGAGCTAAATGCCCTTTTAAGGGCAATGCCCATACAAATGCCCTTTTCAGGGCAATAGGGAGCTTAGGTTTTTTAGATAGGATTTTTATTTGGGGGGGTTGGTTGGTTGGGTGGTGGGTTTTATTGTTGGGGGTGTTTGTATTTTATTTTACAGGTAAAAGAGCTGATTTCTTTGGGGCAATGCCCCGCAAAAGGCCCTTTTAAGGGCCATTGGTAGTTTATTGTAGGCTAGGGTTTTTTTTATTTTGGGGGGTCTTTTTTATTTTGATAGGGCTATTAGATTAGGTGTTATTATTTTTTATTCTTTATAATGTGGTTTGTTTTTTTTCGTAATTTAGTGTTTTTTATTTTTTGTAACTTAGCTTTTATTTATTTTTTGTAATTTAGTAATTTTTAGTAAGGGTTAAATAGTATATTTAAATAATTTGAGTAGGGTTAGATTTTTTTAATATGTAATTTAGTTAATTTAATTGGTAGTTTAATTTAAGTGTAGTATAATAGTTAGGGTAGGTTAATTAATAGTTTTAAATTAGTTTCTTTTAATTCTACAGGTAAGTTTAAATTTATTTGAAGATAGGGATGTTGTAATTTTAATTTAAAGTTAGCGGGTTGTTAGGTTTAGGGGTTAATAGCTTAATTTAGTGTATTGCGATGTGGGGGGCTGGTTGTTTAGGGGTTAATACGTTTAGTTAGTGGTAGTGATGTGGGAGGCCAGAGGTTTAGGGGCGGCGGGGTCCGGGAGCAGCAGGATAGGGGTTAATAACATTATGTAGGTGGTGGCGATGTCAGGGGAGGCAGATTATGTGTGTTTAGACTAGGGGTTTATGTTAGGGTGTTAGGTTTAAACGTTACTTGTTTTTAACCATATAAATCAATGGGATATCTGGCAGCATCGAACATAAGCTTTCGCTGCTTTCAGACTCCCATTGATTCCTATGGCATCCGCGGCCTCCAGGGTGGAGGATTGAAAACCAGGTACACTGGGCCAGAATAGCCGCAAGCGTACCTGTTAGAAATTTGATAACTGTGAAAAGTTGTCAAATAGAGCCGAATGTGTATTTGGAACATCTGTAATGATGTAAGCATCGATCTGTGTCGGATTGAGACCGGCGGATAGTATGTTACATCACAAATTTCAACTTTTGCCGTCTGTAGGCTTTGATAACTAGGTCGGATCAAGCTCGCAACAATTACGCTGCGGAATTCCAGATTATTGGCGGTTGATGGCTTGATAAATTTCCCCCATAGTCTGGAGGAAAAACAGCCATTCAAAAAAATTATTTGTCAAGGTCTTTAAAGTGACATAAAACACTGAATACATTTTATACGCAGATTGTTGAAGTTATTCCCCAACTCCCTCTAGTTATAGGTGCCGCCATGTTGAAATCTAGCTTTCACTGCATTCCAGTCCTACCTATTTGCACATGTGCAGCGACTCTCCTGTAGATACTTGCAGTTTAACCTAGGTTGTTCCTTAATTGCAGCACCCATGATTTGTGGGAGGTGCATGAGCGTCTTTTAAAAACTCTTAGTCTTGGGGTAGATTTATCATAGTGCGAGCGGACATGATACAGAACTTGATAAATCGGCCCCTTGGTCTATGATAAGAGGAAAAATTATTAAAAAGAAAATGACCAGGGTGAGAATAATCTGATAAAAAAAATTCCCACTCGTTTATTCTTGAAAAATAAATGTCCTCGAGATAGGTATGTTGGCAGCCAACAATTTTTTTCTGCAGATCTCACAATACAATATAGTTTATTTTGTAATTGTAGAGTAGTAGCAGGACCATACCAAACTGAGATAGAAGATGATAAAACCGATTCAATAATGTCTGAATAAAAATGAACCAACAGTCCTTGAGAAAGGCCACATTTCTTGAGTTGCCTTAGAAATTATAAGATTTGCTGAGACTTCTTAATTATCATGAACATGTAACTATCCTATTTAATGTCATATTGAATCATTGTAGCAAAAAATGTGTAAGATTTAACTCTGTCCACTATACAGTGTTTGATTTTCAAAGAACGAGGAGAGGGAGTTTTGTTTATAAAATTAATTACTAGTTCTCTTTGGTCTTGTGGATATTTAGCTCTAAATCATTTGATTCACTCCATGTTACCAGCCTGCCAACTTCCATGTGGTAACTTTGTTAATCTCCATTTGAAATAAGACCAACCAGTGTAATATCTTCTGCAACTTCTAATAACTTAACAGACCCTCTCGCAGAAGTGCAATCATTGGTGTAATATTTAGTCGATATCGCAAATGCATGGTACCGGTTAATTTTCCATATTCCACTCAAATCCAATATGCTCTTTTTCAAATACAGTGATGGTATTCTTATTAGCATTCTGATCGCTCCAACTCTAAAAAATATTTATTCAAAGCCATAAAAAAGTTGATCAAATTGATCAGAAAGAAAGAATCAACCCCAATGTGCCTTAAAAAAAAATAAAAACCAACATGATCTTTAAAAACTAAAAGACCCCTAAAACAATACAATGTCCCTAAAAAACCTATATTAAAAAAAACTAAAGACCCCAATAAAAATGTCCCTAAAAAAACATTATCCCAATAAAAGTAAAGATGCCCTTAAAAAAAAAACAAAAAAACAACAAAACCAAAAAAATTCAGGACAAAGTGCAAAATAATACACTGGATATAATCAGTATTCCCCAGTTGTAATCTAGGCCTAAGTAATAAAAAATAACCTTTTAACTAGCAAGACTTGCCCACAAGATGAGATACTTTACAAGGGCATTTATTTATTAATACATATTTGCCTAAATTCATAGATGGTTGTGAGATCACCAAAGGGCCTCCTAGTAAAGGCAAGATCATGTTTGAAATGCATTGTGCATGCCCTCACATATCTTTTACTGCTTTTTGTTAGTGTGTTTTTCTGTCATTTAACGGCTACAAGAAACCCAAAAGTTTTCTCTCAAGATTCGGATAGAAAAAACAATTTCAAAAAAGTTTCCAATTTAGTTCTATTATCTCTATATATCTCTTGTTGTCCTTTCTTGAAGAGTTATCCAGATGGGTAGTGTGCACATGCCTGAAGCAGTACATAACAGAAATTAGTGCTGCCGTCTAGTGCTTGAAGAATAGTTGATAATAGAAGTAAATTGGTAACTTGTTTAAAATTGAATGTTCTATCTGAATACTGAAATGCTTACCTGACACCTGCGTGTGCTCACCTTGTTCGAGAGACCAAGCAAACTTACCTGGTTCCTGAAAGCCAAGCATGCTTACTTGATACCTGTGTATGCTCACCTTGTTCCTGACGCTGTGCCTGCTGTACCTACCTGGTGTCATGTGACAGTCTCAACAACAGTACCCACTGGGTATCCTGTGCCTGCTGAGTATCCTGTGTCTGCTATACCAGTGACAGCTTTCCTCAAACCAGCTGTGCCTGCTATACCTACCTGGTGTCCTTTGACAGTCTCACCCTCTATACCATTGGGTGTATTGCAAAATTCAAGCATCAGTGTCCACTGAACTTTGTTACTGCAACCTACTACAGTATTCTGAAATTTGAACAAAACTTTAGTATTCTGCTTTGGGCCAATGTTCAAACTTGCTGTTTTTGTGATCTTCAATTTAAACTACCAACTGTTCTTTTGCTTATCATTTAGTAAAGCTTTCAAAAAGACTTTTGTTGTTCAATGTATCTGTTCCTGCGTTCTGAGTTCCACATCCCCTAACTTCCTCACAATTCCTATGGTGGTTTATACTTCTACCAATGTGACAGCTGCTTTGTTTTTTTAAGCAATGGTAGATTGACCACAGAATATTCTGTCTGATAGAATTTCCCAGTTTACCTCCTAATTTTGGAAATACATTTTCTCTAGCCTTAATATCACACACTCATTAACTTCAGGTTACCATCCACAAACTAATGAGCAGATAGAATGTAAAAATGTACCTACCTGCAGGTTAACAGACTATGAGGCCCATTTATCAAGCTCCGAATGGAGCTTGTGGGCCTGTGTTTCTGGCGAGTCTTAAGACTCGCCAGAAACACCAGTTATGAAGCAGCGGTCTAAAGACCTCTGCTCCATAACCCTGTCCGCCTGCTCTGATGAGGCGGACAGGAAACAACGGAAATCAACCCGATCGAGTATAATCAGGTTGATTGACACCTCTCTGCTCGCGGCCGCGAGTCAGCAGGGGGCGGCGTTGCACCAGCAGCTCTTGTGAGCTGCTGGTGCAATGTTAAATGCGGAGAGCGTATTGCTCTCCGCATTCAGCGAGGTCTTGCGGACCTGATCCGCACTGTCGGATCAGGTCCGCAAGACCTTTGCTAAATAGGACCCTATATTTGCTTCCTACTGTTGAATTTGTCTATAATAATCATGATTATTATAGAATTTGTCTAATTGGGCGCAATTTTGACATTTCCACTTAGGGGTGTACTCACTTTTGTTGCCAATGGCTTAGACATTAATGGCTGTGTGTTGAGTTATTTTTGAGGGGACAGCAAATTCACACTGTTATACAGGCTGTACTACTTTACATTGTACAGCCCAGAAAAACAGCAGCACTCACCACTTATACAAAAGCTTCCATCTTTATTGAGACATCAAAGAAAACGTTTTGTACCTCTAGTCTTTAGTCATGTCAATACATTAATGCAGGTAACACACCTTAATAAAGGGGTAAAGGTTACAAACCATACCTCCTAATTAACCCCTTGGTTGATAAATCAAAACTGCTATTTCAATGCTACCTAGAAAATATAGAGGATGCACCATCTAGTGACAGAAATACAAAAGTGCATATAAATAAAAACAATTACCTATCATATACAATGTTATACAATGTTATACATTTAACCACAAAGAGTACAGAATACATAATATCAATCTGACATTTATCTCAATTGTTATCCAAAGCAGAGGTGGATCAAAGGAAGACTGAAAGGTCATATTCTTTATTCATTCCAATTGGATACCGAGTTTCCAACTTGTTAATCCAAAAACCTCCCTCTGCTTTAAGTACAATTCCCTGTCCCCTCCCCTTCTGGGTATAATAATGTGATCTATGATCTGAAACCTAAGTTGGCAGATATTGTGACCTGCCTGAATGAAATGTTCTTCTACTGGATTTTTAATTTTATTAATCCTAATATCAGACCTGTGCTCACATATCCTCTCCCGGACCATTCTAGTGGTCTCTCCGATGTAACTCTGCCCACAAGGGCATTTAATCATGTATATGGCATAGGTAGTATTACATGTGAATATACCCCTGATGCTGTATTTCTTATCAGTGCGGGGATGAAAAAAATAATTTAGTGACAAAGACAGGACGATCTTGCTTGTTCTTAAGTTTAACTTTTGGTTTGGATGACTCTAGCAGACTATTATGAGGTAATGCCATTATTTCCTTAATCTCTTTGTCTACTAAAGCCAAAGGGTAACCCCTAGATTTAAATTTATCTCCCATTGCATTGAATCTCTGTTTAACAAGTGTGTTACTAGATACAATTCTCCTGACCCTTAGGAGTTGACTGCGGGGCAATGACTTCTTAAGAGACTCAGGGTGAAAGCTATCAAAATGGAGCAGGCTATTTTTATCGGTGGATTTTATATGTAAATCTGTTCCAAAGCCATAACCAGACTTATAAATCTTGGTTTCCAAAAACTCAATGCTTTCCTCACTGTGTTTAAGAGTAAACTTAATATGTGTGTTTGCACTATTCAGTTGACTAACAAATTCCCATAGGGATCCAAGGTCGCCCAACCATACGCCAAATATATTGTCTATGTAGCGCCACCAAGTGGCGCCACATAGAACGAAGATACCATTCTCAAAAACGAATTTATATATTAGCATATGTTGGGGCGACATTGGACCCCATGGCCGTGCCTTGTTGTTGAAGATAAAATTCATCCTGAAATAGGAAATAATTGCATCTTAATACAATCTCAAGTAGGTCTAAAATAAAATCAATACAATCTCAAGTAGGTCGAAAATAAATCAATTTGGCAGTTGTTAAATGTACTAAATTGTTTTAAAACCTTATTTACAGCTCCTAAACGAGATGCATGTGTTATAGAGGTATATAGGGTCGATACATCTAATGTGTATATAATAGTTTTATCAGTAGCAACTTTTAGGTCACTCAATTTGATCAAAAAGTCACTTGTGTCTCTAATGTAAGAACTGGACAATTCTACAAAGGGTCTTAAAATATGGTCTAAATAGATTGAAATGTTAGAGCACACATAATTCATACTAGAAACAATGGGACGTCCCGGGGGGGCCTGTAAGTTTTTATGTACCTTGGGTAAGGTGTATAATGCAGGTGTTCTGGCATGTTCACATGAAAGAAAGGTAATCTCTTTCTTACCAATTATACCATTCTTAAAGGCACATAAAACCTTAATGACACCTAATCTAATAGCCCTATTAAAATAAAAAGCCCCCCAAAATAAAAAAAACTCTAGCCTAAACTAAACTACCAATAGTCCTTAAAAGGGCCTTTTGCAGGGCATTGCCCCAAAGAAATCAGCTCTTTTACCTGTAAAAAAAAAATACAAACAACCCCCCAACAGTAAAACCCACCACCCACACAACCAAACCCCCCAAATAAAAACCTATCTAAAAAACCTAAGCTCCCCATTGACCTGAAAAGGGCATTTGTATGGGCATTGCCCTTAAAAGGGCATTTAGCTCTTTTTCCACCCAAAGTCCCTAACCTAAAATTAAAACCCACCCAAAAAACCCTTAAAAAATCTTAACACTAACCCCCGAAGATCAACTTACAGTTTTTGAAGACCCAACATCCATCCTCAACGAAGCGGCAGAAGTCCTCAGTGAAGCCAGCAGAAGTCTTCATCCAAGCGGACCAAAGTCTTCATCCAACCGGGCAGAAGTCTTCATCCAGACGGCATCTTCCATCTTCATCCATCTGGCGCGGAGCGGCTCCATCTTCAAGACATAGCTATTTACTAACTAGTCTACCTAGTTAAAATAAATACAAACGCCTGTGAAATAAAAATAAAACCTAAGATAGATACAATATAACTATTAGTTAACTAGTGTTTGTGATGCAGGAGTGTGGCAGTTTAGGGGTTAATATGTTTATTATAGTGGCGGCAATGTCGGGAGCGGCAGATTAGGGGTCAATAATTTTATTTTAGTGTTTGCGACGTGGGAGGGCCTCGATTTAGGGGTTAATAGGTAGTTTATGGGTGTTAGTGTACTTTGTAGCACTTTAGTTATGAGTTTTATGGTACAGCTTTGTAGCGTAAAACCCATAACTACTGACTTTCAGTTTACAGTATGGATCTTGATGGTATTGGCTGTACCGCTCACTTTTTGAGCGGAAAGGCAAACTCGTAATACCGGTGCTATGGAAGTCCCATTGAAAAAGGACTTTTTGAAAGCTGCGGTAGTTACGTTACGTTTTTGCGTTACGGCCAAAAAATTGGCAAAAGGGGCAAAAAGAGAATCCTTATTGCAATAGTAGCGACTCAGTCTCTGTAATCTGTACCTGTGATAGGTTTAAAACTAGTGATTCAACCCTGCTCCTCATCTGTTCCGATTACTTCTGCGTGGTGCCATGTTTTTGTCTCTGGCCCCACGTCCAACCTTGTATCCGTTTCCGAGTCCACCATCGAGGATCCCAACTCCTGGCTTGAGTCATCCAAACCAAAAGTTAAACTTAAGAACAAACAAGATCGTCTGTCTTTGTTACTAAATTTAACGTTTTGAATAATCGTATAAATTCTATCCTTAGAAAACACTGGCATATCTTGAGCACATGCAATCCCCTAGTTATGGAATTCCAGTCAGGTTTTATGCCTGCCTACAGGAGAAGAGAAAAACTTAGATATAGACTTATTAAAGCGGACATAGGTTCTCAAAAATCAAATGTACAGACATATATTTCTGAAAAAAAACTTACGGCTAGATTTAGAGTTCTGCGGCCAAAGGGGTGCGTTAGCTACGCATGCTTTTTTTCCCCCGCACCTTTTAAATACTGCTGGTATTTAGAGTTCTCTGAAGGGCTGCGTTAGGCTCCAAAAAAGGGAGCGTATAGCATATTTACCGCCACTTCAACTCTCGATACCAACGGTGCTTACGGACGCGGCCAGCTTCAAAAACGTACTCGTGCACGATTCCCCCATAGAAAACAATGGAGCTGTTTGAGCTGAAAAAAACCTAACACCTGCAAAAAAGCAGCGTTCAGCTCCTAACGCAGCCCCATTGTATCCTATGGGGAAACACTTCCTAAGTCTGCACCTAACACCCTAACATGTACCCCGAGTCTAAACACCCCTAACCTTACACTTATTAACCCCTAATCTGCCGCCCCCGCTATCGCTGACCCCTGCGTATTATTATTAACCCCTAATCTGCCGCTCCGGACACCGCCGCAACCTACATTATACCTATGTACCCCTAATCTGCTGCCCCTAACCCCCGCCGACCCCTATATTATATTTATTAACCCCTAATCTGCCGCCCCCAACGTTGCCTCTACCTACCTACAATTATTAACCCCTAATCTGCCGACCGGAGCTCGCCGCTACTCTAATAAATGTATTAACCCCTAAAGCTAAGTCTAACCCTAACACTAACACCCCCCTAAGTTAAATATAATTTAAATCTAGCGAAATAAATTAACTCGTATTAAATAAATTAATCCTATTTAAAGCTAAATACTTACCTATAAAATAAGCCCTAATATAGCTACAATATAAATTATAATTATATTGTAGCAATTTTAGGATTAATATTTATTTTACAGGCAACTTTGTAATTATTTTAACCAGGTAAAATAGCTATTAAATAGTTAATAACTATTTAATAGCTACCTAGTTAAAATAATTACAAAATTACCTGTAACATAAATCCTAACCTAAGTTACAATTAAACCTAACACTACACTATCAATAAATTAATTAAATAAACTACCTACAATTATCTACAATTAAACCTAACACTACACTATCAATAAATAAATTAAATACAATACCTACAAATAAATACAATTAAATAAACTAACTAAAGTACAAAAAATAAAAAAGAACTAATTTACAAAAAATAAAAAAATATTTACAAACATTAGAAAAATATTACAACAATTTTAAACTAATTACACCTACTCTAAGCCCCCTAATAAAATAACAAAGCCCCCCAAAATAAAAAAATGCCCTACCCTATTCTAAAATTAAAATAGAAAAGCTCTTTTACCTTACCAGCCCTTAAAAGGGCCATTTGCGGGGCATGCCCCAAAGAATTCAGCTCTTTTGCCTGGAGAAAAAAAACATACAATACCCCCCCCAACATTACAACCCACCACCCACATACCCCTAATCTAACCCAAACCCCCCTTAAATAAACCTAACACTAAGCCCCTGAAGATCTTCCTACCTTATCTTCACCACACCGGGTATCACACCGATCCGTCCTGGCTCCGATGTCTTGATCCAAGCCCAAGCGGGGGGCTGAAGACATCCATCCTCCGGCAAGAGCACATCCGGACCGGCAAACATCTGCATCCAAGCCGCATCTTCTATGTTCTTCCATCCGATGACGACCGGCTGCTCTTCAAGACCTCCACCGCGGATCCATCCTCTTCTTCCGACGACTAGACGACGAATGAAGGTTCCTTTAAGGGACGTCATCCAAGATGGCATCCCTCGAATTCCGATTAGGATTCTATCAGCCAATCGGAATTAAGGTAGGAAAAATCTGATTGGCTGAAGGAATCAGTCAATCAGATTCAAGTTCAATCCGATTGGCTGATCCGATCAGCCAATCAGATTGAACTCGCATTCTATTGGCTGATCGGAACAGCCAATAGAATGCGATCTCAATCTGATTGGCTGATTGGATCAGCCAATCGGATTGGACTTGAATCTGATTGGCTGATTCCATCAGCCAATCAGAATTTTCCTACCGTAATTCCGATTGGCTGATAGAATCCTATCAGCCAATCGGAATTCGAGGGACGCCATCTTGGATGACGTCCCTTAAAGGAACCTTCATTCGTCGTCTAGTCGTCGGAAGAAGAGGATGGATCCGCGGTGGAGGTCTTGAAGATCAGCCGGTCGTCATCGGATGGAAGAACATAGAAGATGCGGCTTGGATGCAGATATTTGCCGGTCCGGATGTCCTCTTCTGCCCGATTGGATCAAGACTTCAGCCGGAAGATGGACGTCATTCTTCAGCCCCCGCTTGGGCTTGGATGAAGATTTCGGAGGCTCTTCTGGACAGATTGGGACCCGGTGTGGTGAAGACAAGGTAGGGAGATCTTCAGGGGCTTAGTGTTAGGTTTATTTAAGGGGGGTTTGGATTAGATTAGGGGTATGTGGGTGGTGGGTTGTAATGTTGGGGGGGGGGTATTGTATGTTTTTTTTTACAGGCAAAAGAGCTGAATTCTTTGGGGCATACCCCGCAAAGGGCCCTTTTCAGGGCTGGTAAGGTAAAAGAGCTTTTCTATTTTAATTTTAGAATAGGGTAGGGCATTTTTTTATTTTGGCGGTCTTTGTTATTTTATTAGGGGGCTTAGAGTAGGTGTAATTAGTTTAAAATTGTTGTAATAGTTTTCTAATGTTTGCAAATCTTTTTTTATTTTTTGTAACTTAGTTCTTTTTTTATTTTTTGTACTTTAGTTAGTTTATTTCATTGTATTTATTTGTAGGTATTGTATTTAATTAATTTATTGATAGTGTGGTGTTAGGTTTAATTGTAGGTAATTGTAGGTATTTTATTTAATTTATTTATTGATAGTGTAGTGTTAGGTTTAATTGTAACTTAGGTTAGGATTTATTTTACAGGTAATTTTGTAATTATTTTAACTAGGTAACTATTAAATAGTTATTAACTATTTAATAGCTATTGTACCTGGTTAAAATAATTACAAAGTTGCCTGTAAAATAAATATTAATCCTAAAATAGCTACAATATAATTATAATTTATATTGTAGCTATATTAGGATTTATTTTACAGGTAAGTATTTAGCTTTAATAATAGTTAATTTATTTTGTTAGATTTAAATTATATTTAAGTTAGGGGGGTGTTAGGGTTAGGGTTAGACTTAGCTTTAGGGGTTAATACATTTATTATAGTAGCGGTGTGGTCCGGTCGGCAGATTAGGGGTTAATAATTGTAGGTAGGTGGAGGCGACGTTGGCAGATTAGGGGTTAATAAATATAATATAGGGGTCGGCTGTGTTAGGGGCAGCAGATTAGGGGTACATATGTATAATGTAGGTTGCGGCGGTGTACGGAGCGGCAGATTAGGGGTTAAAAAAAATATGCAGGTGTCAGCGATAGCGGGGGCGGCAGATTAGGGGTTAATAAATATTATGTAGGTGTCGGCTGTATTATGGGCAGCAGATTAGGGGTACATAGGGATAATGTAGGTGGCGGCGGTGTACGGAGCGGCAGATTAGGGGTTAAAAAATTTTATAGAGTGGCGGCGATGTGGGGGGACCTCGGTTTAGGGGTACATAGGTAGTTTATGGGTGTTTGTGTACTTTAGAGCACAGTAGTTAAGAGCTTTATAAACCGGCGTTAGCCCAGAAAGCTCTTAACTACTGACTTTTTTCTGCGGCTGGAGTTTTGTCGATAGATTTCTAACGCTCACTTCAGCCACGACTCTAAATACCAGCGTTAGAAAGAGCCCATTGAAAAGATAGGATACGCAATTGACGTAAGGGGATCTGCGGTATGGAAAAGTCGCGGCTGCAAAGTGAGCGTTAGACCCTTTCCTGACTGACTCTAATTACCAGCGGTAGCCCAAAACCAGCGTTAGGAGCCTCTAACGCTGGTTTTGACGGCTACCGCCAAACTCTAAATCTAGGCCTTTGGTTGCTACCCATGTTTGGGTTGTGCTAGCTGTAAAAGTATGATAAAGGGAAAATATTATTTTCATCCCCATACTGGTAAGAAATACAGCATCAGGGGTCTATTCACATGTAATACTACCTATGCCATATACATTATTAAATGCCCTTGTGCGCGGAGTTACATCAGAGAGACCACTAGGATGATCAGGGAGAGGATATGTGAGCACAGGTCTGATATTAGGAATAATAATATTAAAAATCCAGTAGCAGAACATTTCATTCAGGCAGGTCACAATATCTGACAACTTAGGTTTCAGATCATAGATCACATTATTATACCCAGAAGGGGAGGGCACAGAGAATTGTACCTAAAGCAGAGGGAGGTGTTTTGGATTAACAAGTTGGAGACTCGGTATCCAATTGTAATGAATAAAGAATATGACCTTTCGGTCTTCCTTTGATCCACCTCTGCTTTGGGTAACAATTGAGATGAATGTCAGATTGATATTATGTATTCTGTACTCTTTGTGGTTAAATGTATAACATTGTATATGATAAGTAATTGTTTTTATTTATATGCACTTTTGTATTTCTGTCACTAGATGGCGCATCCTCTATATTTTCTAGGTAGCATTGAAATAGTAGTTTTCATTTATCAACCAAGGGGTTAATTAGGAGGTGTGGTTTGTAACCTTTACCCCTTTATTAAGGTGTGTTACCTGCATTAATGTATTGACATGACTAAGGACTAGAGGTCTAAAACGTCTTTTCTTTGATGTCTCAATAAAGATGGAAGCTTTTGTATAAGTGGTGAGTGCTGCTGTTTTTCTGGACTGTGCTATATTATTGGGGATTCGTGTGGAACCCCTATAGCTTGCATCACCCACTGCCTCAGTGCTGTGCTGCATGGACTTTGTTTCTACTTTACGTTGTAGTGTCATTTCTTCAATGCTGTCACATTAAAAGATATAAAAAAAAATATTTACAAAAATGTGAGGGGTGTACTCTCTTTTGTGAGATACTGTAAATCTTAGACCAATCATCTTAGTCCATACTATAAATGAAAAGGCTAAATCTATACCTTAACATCCTGTATAAGACTTGCTTGAAGTATAGATCATGCACAGTCCAGTAGCATTACTTAATAGTAATTTTAAAATATTGTTTTGAGCAAGATATTGCTTTGATTGAAACAAGCAACTGTTCTGAATGTGAATATCACTGTTCTAATGTAATGCCCTACAAATGGATTAAACCCATTACCAACTAAATCCTAACTCATATAAATCCTTATTCTAATACTATCCTATAATAATTATAACTTATAACTCCACATAAGTGAAGTGTAAAAAAGGATAGCGTAGTATGCATTAATCGTAGTACTAATTATGGTGCAGGCTTTGTGACCTGCAGTACATATAGCACTATTTGTTTTAACAACGTCAGAAGTGGTTCTGCAGCAGAAAGTGTGTCAAAAGTTGTGCAGGAAGTTTTAACAGGCCCAAAAACACTATTTGGAGCTTGGATATTTCTCATGACTAGTCTTGCATTCCTGCTCCTGTTCCTCCTTTTCTGTTTTGACCCTGGTCTGATTTCTGGACTTTGCTTATTGCATTCCCCATTGCAAAATCACCTGTCCTGGACTGTCTATCTGATTACCAACCTTTGGAATTATTTCCTTGATTACCCCTCTGTCTGCTTCTTAGTACACCTGTTTTTGCTGAATTGTAATATCTACTCCTTATGTCACTTTTTGAGTTTGTCTTGTCATCTAACAAAAATCCTGTGTTTCTGCCTGGTTCCAGTTTCTCTACACAGTTAAAGAAAACAACCATTTCTTATCTCTGGCCTGCAGAACATCTCCATCAGAAGATGCTACCAAACCAAGTAATTCTCAGTTAACCTTACAAGGGGTAAGAACAAATCTTCATTAATTCCTCAATTGGTGAGTTGCAGTGTTGCAGCAAGTATTTTTTTCCCCATGAGATATTAGTTTTATTGTATCTAAATACATCCCCAGGTCAGCACCAGAGGGTATTTAGATGGACCAATTCCGGTATTTAAAAAAAAAAAAAAGCTAAAGCAGCCTTTTTCATAATAAGCTTTGTAATAACATTGCATTTTAATGTCCTTTTAAGTTTGTGGCTTCAAAACATAAATCCAGATATCAGTTATGCTGTAATAATGGATTCCCTTCCATCTTGAAATAGCACTAGACATTATTGTAGGAAACAGTTATTGATCTGTTATCTCCAACCTCTGATAGGAAGATTTGATGTATGGAGGCTAAACGGCTTTGTGGTTTTAATTCGGTCATGCACAAAACAAGGTGTAATGTATGCTTCCTGCTTTTGGAAGAGATGCTTTTTTTGTGGTCCTAAATCTAAAAGCGTTGTTAATTGATTGGTCCTTTGAAGTGCTGGTATGATCTCAGAAGGAAAACATATTTAAAAACAAAAAACAAAACCTAAAAATCAGTATGACTTACACCTAGATTTAGAGTTCTGCGTTAGCCGTCAAAAGCAGGGTTAAGGGGTCCTAATGCTGCTTTTGGCCGCCCACTGGTATTTAGAGTCAGTCAGGAAAGGGTCTACCGCTCACGTCCCTACCGCGATTCCAGGCTACCACAGATCCACTTGCGCCAATTGCGTATACTATCTTTTCAATGGGATCTGCCTAACGCTGGTATTTGGAGTCTTGGGAGAAGTGAGCGGTAGACCCTCTACCGACAAGACTCCTACTGCCAAGAAAAGTCAGCAGTTAAGAGCTTTATGGGCTAACGCCGGAATATAAAGCTCTTAACTACTGTGCTCTAATGTACACTAAGAGTAAACACACTCTGTTATCCCGCTACTCCAGAAAGAGGACTTGAAAAATAGATTAAAAAATAAGTTCAAATTTTATTTGTCAAAAAAAGTTTAAACATGAAAAAATAACAATCACAGGCCTGCAACACGATGTTCAGGACTAAAAAAGCCAAACATGTTTCGGGCCAAATCTTAGCCCTTGTTCACTGGCATAGTTTGTGTCCACACCTACTAGTACTATTTAAAGGTAAAGAATTAAAATAATTGCAGGCACCTGTATTCTATTAACCCCTTATGAGTGGGGACCTGTGTCAAAAAAATATATTGTTGAATATAACTAATTAGAGCAAAAGACTTCATATTTGAAATATAATACATACTAACATTTGCAACTTCACATTTGGTGTATATCTTTTATCAAAAATACACTTAGAAAAAACTTGAAATTTTTAGATTCAATAAAATAAATCTACATCCATAATAGAGTTTAGACCAGAGGGGTGCTTTGTCTTTAAATTAAAAATCCAAAACACTTCCCTCTGGTACCGCTCACTTCCCTACCGTGATTCCAGGCTACCATAGATCCCCTTACGCCAATTGTGTATCCTATCTTTTCAATGGGATCTGCCTAACGCTGGTATTTAGAGTTTTGGGAGAAGTGAGCGGTAGACCCTCCACCGACAAGACTCCTACTGCCAAAAAAAGTCAGTAGTTAAGAGCTTTATGGGCTTACGCCGGAATATAAAGCTCTTAACTACTGTGCTCTAAAGTACACTAACACCCATAAACTACCTATGTACCCCTAAACCGAGGCCCCCCCACATCGCCGCCACTCTCATTAAATTTTTTAACCCCTAATCTGCCGACCAGACACCGCCGCCACCTACATTATACCTATGAACCCCTAATCTGCTGCCCCTAACATCGCCGACCCCTATATTATATTTATTAACCCCTAATCTGCCCCCCCCCAACGTCGCCGCTACCTAACTACACTTATTAACCCCTAATCTGCCGACCGGACCTCGCCGCCACTATAATAAATGTATTAACCCCTAAACCGCCACACTCCCGCCTCGCAAACACTATAATAAATTTTATTAACCCCTAATCTGCCCTCCTTAACATCGCCGCAACCTACCTACAATTATTAACCCCTAATCTCCCGCCCGCACCGTCGCCGCTACTATAATAAAGTTATTAACCCCTAAACCTAACTCTAACCCTAACCCTAACACCCCCCCTAACATAAATATAATTTAAATTAAACAAAATAATATTCATATGAATAACTAAATTAATCCTATTTAAAACTAAATACTTACTTATAAAATAAACCCTAATATAGCTACAATATAACTAATAATTACATTGTAGCTATTTTAGGATTTATATTTATTTTACAGGCAACTTTGTATCTATTTTAACTAGGTACAATAGCTATTAAATAGTTAATAACAACTATTTAATAGCTACCTAGTTAAAATAAATACAAAATTACCTGTAAAATAAATCCTAACCTAAGTTACAAATACACCTAACACTACACTATCATTAAATTAATTAAATAAATAACCTACAATTACCTAAAATGAAATACAATAAAATAAACTATTCTATAATACAAAAAAACACCACTAAATTACAAAAAATAAAAAAGATTTACAAGCAGTTTAAACTTATTACACCTAATCTAAGCCCCCTAATAAAATAAAAAAGCCCCCCAAAATAAAAAATTCCCTACCCTATTCTAAAATACAAAAGTAATCATCACTTTTACCAGCCCTTAAAAGGGCTTTTTGAGGGGCATTGCCCCAAAGTAATCAGCTCTTTTACCTGAAAATAAAAATATAATACCCCCCAACATTACAACCCACCACCCACATACCCCTACTCTAACCCACCCAAACCCCCCTTAAATAAACCTATCGCTAACCCCCTGAAGATTATCCTACCTTGAGTCGTCTTCACTCAGCCGAGCCGAATTCTTCATCCAAGGTGCGCAGAGGAGGTCCTTCATCCGGTAGAAGTCTTCATCCAAGCGGGGCAAGAAGAGGTCTTCCATCTGGTAGAAGTGTTCATCCAGGCGGCGTCTTCAATCTTCATCCATCCGGAGCGGAGCGGAGACATCTTCAAAGGAGCCGACGCGGAGCCATCCTCTTCAACCTACGGACTAACGACGAATGAAGGTTCCTATAAGGGACGTCATCCAAGATGGCGTCCCTTCAATTCCGATTGGCTGATAGAATTCTATCAGCCAATCGGAATTAAGGTAGATAAAATCTGATTAGCTGATGCAATCAGCCAATCAGATTGAAGTTCAATTCAATTGGCTGATCCAATCAGCCAATCGTATTGAACTCACATTCTATTGGCTGTTCCGATCAAACCCTTCAATAAACCCTTAAAAAACCTAACACTAATCCTCGACGATCCACTTACAGTTTTTGAAGACCGGACATCCATCCTCATCCATGCGGCAGAAGTCTTCATCCAAGCGGGAAGAAGTCCTCATTGAATTCGGCAGAAGTCTTCATCCAAGCAGACAGAAGTTTTCATCCAGACAACATCTTCTATCTTCATCCATGGAGTTGGTCCATCTTCAAGACATCCGGCGCGGAGCATCCTCTTCTTCCGATAGCTGTTGAAGAATGAAGTTTCCCTTTAAATGACTTCATCCAAGATGGCGTCCCTTACATTCCGATTGGCTAATAGAATTCAGCTAATAGGAATAAAGGGGGAAAAATCCTATTGGCTGTTGCAATCAGCCAATAGGATTGAGCTTTCATCCTATTGGCTGATCCAATCAGCCAATAAGATTGAGCTCGCATTCTATTGGCTATTCCAATCAGTTCCTATAAATGCCCTTTTAAGGGCAATTCCCATCCAAATGCCCTTTTCAGGGCAATGGTTAGCTTAGGTTTATTTAGATAGGATTTTATTTGTGGGATTTGGTTGTGTGGGTGGTGGGTTTTACTGTTGGGGGGTTGTTTGTATTTTATTTTACAGGTAAAAGAGCTGATTTCTTTGGGGCAATGCCCTGCAAAAGGCCCTTTTAAGGGCCATTGGCAATTTAGTGTAGGCTAGGGTTTTTTATATTTTGGGGGGGCTTTTTTATTTTGATAGGGCTATTAGATTAGGAGTAATTCGTTTTTATTTTTGATTATTTCTTTTTTTATTTTGTGTAATTTAGTGTTTATTTGTTTATAATTTAGATAAATGTATTTTGTTAATTTAATTTATTTCATTTTATTGTAATGTTAGGTGTTAGTGTAACTCAGGTTAGGTTTATTTTACAGGTAACTTTGTATTTATTTGAACTAGGTAACTAGTAAAATAAATAAAAACTTAGCTGTGAAATAAAAATAAAACCTAAGCTAACTACAATATAGCTATTATTTATATTGTAGGTAGCTTAGGGTTTATTTTACAGGTAAGTATTTAGTTTTAAAAAGGAATTATTTAGTTATTAATAGTAAGTTTTATTTAGATTTATTTTAATTATATTTAAGTTAGGGGGTGTTAGGATTAGGGTTACAATAGGGTTAGGTTTAGGGGTTAATAGGTTTATTATAGCGGCGGAGTGGGCAGATGGCAGATTAGGGGTTTATTATATTTAAATAGTGTTTTTGATGCGGGAGGGTGGTGGTTTAGGGGTTAATAATTTTATTAAAGTGGCAACAATGTTGGGGAGCGGTGGAATAAGGGTTAATGCATTTCATAATTGGCAGCGATGTCCGGAGCGGCAGATTAGGGGTTAATAATTTTATTTTATTATTTGCGATGTTGGTGTGCCTCGGATTTAGGGGTTAATAGGTAGTTTATGGGTGTTAATGTACTTTGTGACAGTTTAATTATGAGTTTTATGTTACTGCTTTGTAACGTAAAACTCATAACTACTGACTTTAGATGGCGGTACGAATCTTGTCGGTATAGGCTGTACCGCTCACTTTTTGGCCTCACAGCAAAACTTGTAATACCGGCGCTATGAGAGTCCCATTAAAATTATGGTACTGACCTTGTGTGACGACCAAAAAAGTGTGCGGTACACCTAAACCTGCAAGACTTGTAATAGCGGCGTTAGGGAAAAAGCAGCGTTATGAAGCATAACGCTGCTTTTTACTCATAACGCTAAACTCGTAATCTAGCTGACTATCATATAGAAAAATCAAGTCCTACACCTGCTAACATGGTGGAAATTAAACAAGCTGTTTCAAAATCCTAAACTCTTACCAAAGCATTTATCAAACCACACAAATGGGCATTAAGGATATTTAGTGCTTTTGTTCAAAAGTAAACTTTGCTACAAGAAAGCTTTTTGCAATGGTCGGGTAGCACGTGTATTACAGTTAAAAGTAAAAAGTTTGCTATATCACAACCATGTTACCTTATTTTCCCTACAGACTTCAATGGAGAGAGCAGAATAAAAACCTAACACCTATACCCATCGCTCACGTGATAACCAGACAGAATGTATTAATATTTTACATTCCATTGCTCTTCATTTACAGAACAATTTTATTTTTATTGTAAATACAGTACATACAATATATATATATATATATATATATATATATATATTTGACATTATAGTGTTTAAAAGTGCATATACAGCGCCAACATCAACAACATCATCTTGAGAAAGGCCCAGCTTTGGGGCCAAAACGCGTTGATGTACATGTTATAAGTAGTCATTGCTCGAGTTTACATATAGGGTAAGCCTATTTTCAATTAAGTTTATATTCATATTAGCGTAATTGCACTATGTGATTTTTGTTTTTCACAGGTACTGCAATTTGTTGATCCTATTGGATTTCTTATTCACTTTTTTCACTTGATTCACTTTTCTCCAACTTTTATTTTTATTTTTTTTATTTTTATCATATATTTTTGATAACCATCTTTATTTTGATTTTTAATCTTTTGATTACCCCATCTTACACAAAGGATTAATGGAATTCACAAGGGCACCGGATCTGTTAGACAGGACATTTGTTAAGGATATCATCACTTATTAAGACTTTTTATATCATTTGGGATTTTTAATACACATTTTTTTGTGTTTACATGTTTTGGTATTCCCCCACTTACTCTATTGTTTTTAACTATTTTTTCATTGTTTTCACTCAAATTTTTATAAGTACAAAGGTTACCCTAGTTTATGTGAATGTAATAAATGTATTTTAATATTTTAATATTATTCTGTTATTCTGATACTTTAGCCTATAGCTGGCATTCCCTCTTTCTGTATTTATATTTGACCTTATGATATATATAGAGAAATATCTAAAACATAAGAATGTAAAATGTGCATTATGTTATCCATGTTTTGGCCGTTATGCAGTGTCAGGTTAGCGCACATGAATTACTAGTCTAAAAGCGCATTCTTCTTGAAATATGAAATATTACAAAATATTAATAATATTTATAAGAAATGAGTATAGATACTGTAATATATATATATAAATATATATATATATATATATATATATATATTATTTGGAATAATAAGAATATTTTACAGTCAGTATAATAATTTTTAATAATTATTATTAATATTTTTTTATATTTGATATTTCAAGAATATGCTTTCAGATAAGTAATTCTTTATGTGCGCTAACCCAACACTGTGTAAGACCTAAAGTGCAAAGCACGTCACACATATTTTACATTTCTATATTCTTTACATAGAAAAAATATATATATTTTTATGAAATATATATTTCCATATATATCTGATAATGTTAATATGAAATATATATCTTTACCTATTTATTTGTAGGAAGAAAATATACAGGTATATTTATATACAGATACATATAGAAATACTGTATGTATTTATAATAAAAATAACATTGCCCTCTAAGTGAGGAACTAAGGAATGTTAAATATTAACAGTAAATGTACAGTAGAAACACATAAATGCATATGTACACACATATATACATATAATGTATATATGCATACATACACATATGTAAACATGTTTATGTATGCATGCATATATACAATATAGCCCTTTGCAGTAAAACACCTTGTCATATACCATATTTATATAGAATGTTGTGCCTTTAAAACTTTTACAGATTGTTTTTATATGAATGTAACTAATTTTCAGTGTATTTATTTTGTTTAGGGCAATTTTTTTAAGGCTCCACCCTTTACGCAAGGCTATTCCGACGATAGTATTATGAGATTGTGCTCTGGCTTATAATACAAGTACTATTTCCATCGTGCACAAAAAAAAACATATTACTCATGCATAACAGTTAGAGCACCACTTGTAATTTTGCCCTAAATTAATAGACCAATGTATTTCTCTATTTCTATCCATTGTATGTAATGAATCTGACTTAGTAATAAAATAAGTCTTCTTACATTTTAGATTTTAATTGTAAAGATTACTGAAGTAACAATTGTTTCTTGATTCTAGGTTACTTGGCAACATTTCTAACCATTTAAATTCCTCTTTTTTTTCTTTTCCTTATTTTAGCGTTTATGGGAGACAAATAGGTAGAGGGCCTGCCAAGAGTTAAATCTGATCTCATGAAGGTGATCTATAGCAGGGTTCTTCAAACTTTTTTTTCCCAAGACCCAGTGAAGTTATACCACATACCTTTGTGACCCTATTTTTATGCTTGGCCTGAAAATGTCTGAATTAATATAGAACAATATAGCTGCATATTTGGCAAAGTGCATACTTTTTTCCTGATTGTAGTCAAAGCTGCAAGTGTTGTAAAAGGTAATAACACACACACAAACTCATACAATGCACCCACACACTCTCATACGCCGCAAACACCACCCACACTCATACAACAGAGTGTACCTTTAACCCCCTAATGAGTCGTAACCCATGGTTTGAAGAACCCTAATCTACAGAACAGCTGGGCTTGTAGGCTTACATTCCAAGGGGGTTCAGCAGATGAAAAAAGGAGAAGAGAAACTGAGATAAAAAAAAATAGTGTATATTAAAGGAATACCTGAACAGAAGAGTGTAAAATATGCAATATAATTTTTAATCAGTTTTAATGTGTGTGTATATATATATATATATATATTATAGAAAAAAGAGCGCACTCCCACTTAAACAACATCTACCAGGGTGCAGGCAAATTTAATTATAAAATAAGAAAAGGCATGCACTCACTGGATTAGTGAAAATGTGCTTTAATTAGCACAACAAAAAATGAGTAAGGTTTCGGGGATCAATCACCCCTTCATCAGATGAAGGGATGATTGATCCCCGAAACGTTACACATTTTTTGATGTGCTATTTTTCCAATGTAAAAGCAATATTATACTCCATGTTAAAGCATCCATTTGAAAGGGGAGCTTTAACCCCTTAAGGACCAGCGACGTATCCTGTATGTCGCTGGCCTTTTTTTGGGACTTGATTGTTTTATAGCGTGGTCTTGCCACCAGCTTTGAGACTGCTCTATTCCACAAAGCTGGAGGGAGGGAATTAATAGCGTGTTCTTGCTAGACTTGTGCTATTTTGTCCTGAAAAAACCCTTAACGACCAGTGACATACAGGGTACATTGTGGTCATTAAGGGGTTAACATACTGACATAAAAATGTTTACATTTAAATTTAATCTAACATACTAGTCTCAGCTGAGCAATCCCTTCCTACTAATGTTCATTGACCCATTGCTATTTCATGTTAATGCTCAATAAGCCTTAACAGGAAGTACCAATCAGCCAATGATCATTAACAGGCAGCACCTATCAGCCAATTAACTTTACAGGCTTGGAAACTATAGGCCTGTAAAGGAAACCCTTTAAAAGAAAGAACAATTCAGACTAATCATAAAAACTTATTTGACTATATACTGTAACTAGTGATAGATCAGAGTGGAGCAGCTTATAAAGATTTCAGCAAAGCATCTGTCATTGCTCCACACAGTAAACTAATGGTATTGCCTTTGTCTTGAGTCAAAAATTGTGAAGTGGATAGAATTCTAGCTGCCTGAAGGATAGAGGACAGTGAATCTTAATAAACGGAGTGCATTCAATGGAAAGAGCAGTTTCTAGTGGTGATGCTCAGAGGCCGATTCTGTAGTCTGTTTATCATATTTATCAATTATATCAGCAACTAGCTGAGAAGAAGGCATTTTTTGTTTGAAGATGCCAGAAAAATGTATAATAGAGTTAGGGCTAAATTACAAGTGGAGCGCTAAATTATAATGTAGCATTTTTTTAAAGTTTAAGCTTTGGGGGTCTAAAGTTGGTGGGAGTGGGGTGGAAAAGTGCCTTTACATTGAGATCTTTGGGAACTGTGTTGGAGCTTCTGGAAGCGTGCTCTCATGAGTGCAATGCTTCCCGAGCTCGTGTTCGCATTGCTGTTAATGTATAATTCCAGCACACATTAGCGTGCGCTGGTATTACACAGTGAAGCGATATTTAGCACTCCACTTGTAATCTGGCCCTTAGTGTTCCTGTATGGAGGGTGGATAAAATGAGAAGTGATGTAATAAATGTAGGACTGACAAAACGATTGGTATCTAGTTCAACATCTCAGCATGCAAAATGATGCATTTAGGTAAGAATAACCAAAAGGTTAATTACAGATTCAATGACATTGTTACAGTTGAGGAATTTGACCTGGGAATTATTATTTCAGATGATTTGATATTTGGTAAGCAATATATTATTGCAGCGAGTAAGTCTAAAGTAATGATTGGTTGTAAAGGTATTTTCAGCAGTATTGTGTAAAGTTCTGGAGGCTATGGATATATATAAACTGGAACTCTGTTGAAATAAGGGTTTCTAAAATGGTACATGGTGTAAAAAATATAAGTTACTGAGAAAGACTCAATTACTTAAATGTGTATCTTAGAAAAGAAAAAGTAAGAGAGGGTATATGATATAAACTTTCAAGCAGGGCTTTTTTTGAGGAGGTACTTACTGGTACTGAGTGCCACCACCTGTGCAATCTCATAACATGTAATATTTGTTATCATCATGTAAATACTCTAGTTTTCACAATAGAGGTGCTGGAAAATATATCAAACATTGTAAAAAGCACTTTGTTACTTTGCTTTTCTCAAAGTTACTGAGCACAAAATATCAATGAATAATCAATCTGTACCACCACCTCTTTTTTTTTAGTACAGCCACTTTTTTTTTTTTTTTTTTTTTAAAACACTGCTTTGTATATTAAGCAACTTAATAAAGCTGAAGCTGAAAGTATTTTTCACAAAAAAAAGCAATTCCAGAACAAGGGGTCATGATTTCAAGTCAAAGGGTTGTGGGTTCAGCATTAATTTGTGGGATCACTTCTTTACACAAAGGGTTCTTGATTAATGGAATACATTTCTATTAGAGGTGGTAAACTCTGTGGGTGACTTAAAGGGACAGGAAACCCTACAATTTTCTTTCATGATTTGGATAGAACATACAATTTTCTTTCATGATTTGGATAGAACATACAATTTTAAACAACTTTCCAATTTACTTCTATTATCAAATTTGCTCTATTATCTTGTTAGCCTTTACTGAAGGAACAGCATTACACTACTGGCAGCTAACTGAACACATCTAGTTAGCCAATCACAAGAGACAAATTTGTGCAGGCACCAATTATTAGCTAGTTCCCTCTAGTGTAGGTATATGGGCCTATATTACCTATTATTTTCAACAAGGGATAACAAGAGAACAAAGCACCTTTGAAAATAGAAGTGAATTTAAAAGTGTCTTAAAATGACATGCTCTATTGGAATCAGGCACGTTCAATTTGACTTTCCTATCCCTTTAAAGAATGCCAGGGATAAGCATAAGGCTACCCCACCAATAAATATAGATGAAACTTTATAGGAAATATTGGCACAGTTGTTTTGCTTATGGTCGTACTTGCCATCAAAATATGTTTATTAGTAGGAAGTTTCTGTTATATAATGAACTTTAGGAGAAAGTACACAACTGATACAGCTTTATTAGAATCCATTTACGTTTAGAAAAGCACATTTTTTCAAGCAAAATGAAAATGAAAATATAATTTAAAATGTTTAGATTCTGCTCTTTCCTATGGTTAACAGAATTCTTTGAGTACAGTGTTGTTTTATTTTTCCATTGTTTAATATCTTAGTAAGCATCTTTATTTATTTATTTATTTTTGGTTATTAAGATTGCAAAACTTTATTGTTTGAATGTAATAACAAAAACTTTATTGTTTGAATGTAATTACAAAAACTTTATTGTTTGAATGTAATTGCAAAACTTTTATTGTTTAAATACAACTGCAAAACTTTTCTTGTTTAAATACAATTACAAACAAATATATGTTTAATACATATAACTATTGAGGATTCTATGAAGTACACACCCATTCTCCTTATTTCCTGTTTTAACAGGTAACATTTAATCTGCTTACTGGCCTCCTGAATGGGGTCTGTAACAAATGCAGTGATTGCTTTTATGTTGAAAAGATGGCATCTTCCTCTCCAGGAGCTGGCAAAATCGCCACGGTGATGGTTGCCGTAGAAAGTTCCCTCAACTGAGGTGGTTACTTGTTACAACGGCAGCGGCAACAGCAACACTTTCTGAAGTTGTTCCAGAATCTTCTCCATCTGCTCATTTTCTTCCCACTGTTATGTGATGAAATTATGTGGTCTTCACTCACGTTCCTGTCTCCCTCTGCACAGACTTCCAAAACTGGTGCAGGGATAGATGGTGCTGGAACCTCTTCCCCAGATGGGGTTGGGGTAGATGAGGAGGACATAGGTGGTGCAGGGAAAATTGCTATTGAAACTTCTGAGCAAGGTGGGGTTGGGGTAGATGAGGAGGACATAGATGGTGCAGGACTAGGTGTTACTGAAGATTCTGAGCCACATGGTGTTGGGGTAGCTGAGGACACCACAGATGGTGCAGGGAAAATTGCTATTGAAACTTCTGAGCAAGGTGAGGTTGATGACTGGGAAGGAATCTCCTCCTGGACTTCAGATCCACTCCTGAGCATCTCAGCACCCTCTGATTTAAACTCCTTGCTGCATTCCTGTGCAGATTTGCTTGCATCGTGAACGGATGAGGAAAATAAGATGGCAAGGTGGTAGCTTTCTAAATCAGAATTTCCATTGATGTAATTGGAAACGTCATCATCCATAGAGGAGCTTGATGATGTATTCTCCTGACTGTCCTGGGCCCCATCATCTGGTGTTTGTGTAGGATCTTCAAAAGTTTCTGAGATCCATTGAGACTTCATGATTTGCTCCGAAGTCCATCTTTCTTCTGAGTTGGCCTGAAGCATTTTCCTCAAAAGTTCTTTGCACTCTTTAGATATATCAGATGGTTCTTGATATTTTCCACTAGATGTGTAGTGTACAATCCGCTTCATTTCATTCCCATTAAATGGAAGGCGGCCGGTGAGACTTTTGTACAGTACAACACCCATACTCCAGACATCTGCTTTGGGTCCATCATATGGCTCCTTGCGAATAATTTCTGGAGCCTCATACATTAGGGTACCACAGATGGTGTACATTTGTTCCCCAGGAAGGACTGTAGTACTCAGCCCAAAATCAGTGATCTTTACTATTCCATCAGTGTCTAAGAGAATGTTTTCAGGCTTCAAGTCCCGATGGATTATTCCTTGTCCATGGAGATAATTCATAGCTGATGCAATCTGCTTAAAAATGGAATGAGCTGGTTTTTCTGCCAATGGAGCATTTTTACAGATGTAGTTGTTCAGATCACCTCCACTGACGTACTCCAGAATGATATAGAATATACGTTCTGTGTCAAAGTCCTCGTAGAACTTCACTATATTTGGGTGGTCTATTATTTTGAGGATTTCTACTTCCTCATGAAGCCTCGCCACGCTTGTTGGTAATAGCCTGGTCTTCCGGATGATTTTGATAGCCACCTGTTGGCTAGTCCAGATGTTGTGGGCCAGTTTCACTTCACCAAAAGCCCCCTTCCCAAGGGTTTTCAGTGTGTGGTACTTGCCATGCAGCAAGTATCTAATCACTAGTGTGGGGTAAGTTCTGTAGCAGCGCAGCAATATTCTGCATTTGCTACAATCTCCCCTTTCGTTATCCATAGCGCCTGTCAGAGATCAGTAAGATCAGTCTGTCAGCAATAACAAAATGTATGTAGCAGGTGTGAGGGACAATTTTCTACCTGTGGTGGCTTTGTGATGTCATATTGAGCACCTCACTGCCCTTGCAGGTCTCTCACTGTGACATCACTCTGGCTATACACAACATATTCAAGACACTTGTTTATTTTTAGTACATTTTACATATATCAGAGATTAACAACAATGTAAACAAGTCTCACAGGACATGTATCAAGTGTGACAATATAAAGAAACACTACAAAGTAAATTATGAATGCAAGACTAGTAAGATCATCTAAACCAGAAATGGTTAACTGGCAGCTCAAGGGCCACTTGTGGCCATCTACACTACTTTTGTGTCCCCTGAGAAAAAGCAGAATTAAGAATAATTATCATAGTTTTTGTAGCCCCAGGAAAAGCAGAACTGTGTGATTTGGAGTAACCATGCAACCTTCAAGCATCTTTATTTTTAATAAGACTTTTTACTGGCATTAAAATGCATCCATCTGCTTTTAAAGCTTCTGGGTAAAGTATTACTCTTAATACAGTGAAATGCTCTTTTAAAAGTATAAGTTCAAGAATTTTGCAAAGAAAAATCAATTTAATATTTCCTACAAAATGATAAATTTAGAACAGTAGTGAACTATGCCCCATTTGTTTTAACAAATATAAGTGCTTTTATCTTTTTTCTATAATGGAAGGGAATTATATCCAATTGAACATAAACTTTTTTTCCCATTACTTGTGCAACTAAATTGTCAGAACTTCTTTTTATTTCAAAGAAACTAACACCTAGATTTAGAGTTCTGTGTTAGCCTTAAAAAGCAGCGTTAAGGGGTGCTAACGCTGCTTTTTAATGGCCGCTGGTATTACGAGTATGGCAGGTACAGATGTACCGCTCACTTTTATTCAGTGACTTTTGGCTACCGCAAATCCCCTTACGTCAATTGCGTATCCTATCTTTTTAATGGGATTTGCCTAACTCCGGTATTACGAGTCTTGGAAGAAGTGAGCGCTACAGCCTCTACCGCCAAGACTACTACCGCATAAAAAAGAACATAAAGCTCTTAACTACAATGCTACAAAGTACACTAACACCCATAAACTACCTATGAACTCCTGAACCGAGGCCCCCCACATCGCAAACACTAAAATAAAATGATTTAATCCCTAATCTGCCGACCGGACACCGCCGCCACCTACATTATACCTATGAACCCCTAATCTGCTGCCCCTAACATCGCCGACACCAACATTATATTTATTAACCCCTAATCTGCCGCCCCCAACGTCGCCGACACCTACCTACACTTATTAACCCCTAATCTGCCGACTGGACATCGCCGCCACTATAATAAATGTATTTACCCCTAAACCGCCGCACTCCCGCCTCGCAAACACTATAATAAATTTTATTAACCCCTAATCTGCCCTCCCTAACATCGCCACCACCTACCTACAATTATTAACCCCTAATCTCCAGCCCCCAACGTAGCCGCTACTATAATAAAGTTATTAACCCCTAAACCTAAGTCTAACCCTAACACCCCCCTATGTTAAATATAATTTAAATAAAACGAAATAAATGTACTATAATTAAATAAATTATTCCTATTTAAAACTAAATACTTACCTATAAAATTAACCCTAATATTGCTACAATATAACTAATAGTTACATTGTATCTATTTTAGGATTTATATTTATTTTACAGGCAACTTTGTATTTATTTTAACTAGGTACAATAGCTATTAAATAGTTAATAACTATTTAATAGCTACCTAGTTAAAATAATTACAAAATTACCTGTAAAATAAATCCTAACCTAAGTTACAAATACACCTAACACTACACTATCAATAAATTAATTAAATAAATTAACTACAATGATCTAAACTAAAATACAATTAAATAAACTAAACTATATTACCAAAAAAACAAACACTAAATTACAAAAAATAAAAAATATTACAAGAATTTGAATCTAATTACACCTAATCTAAGCCCCCTTATAAAATAAAAAAGCCCCCCAAAATAATAAAATTCCCTACCCTATACTAAATTACAAAGTAATCATCTCTTTTACCAGCCTTAAAAAAAAAAAAACCTAACACTACCCCATTGAAGATCACCCTACCTTGAGCTGTCTTCAGCCAGCCGGCAACCAATGGGACAGAAGAGGACATCCGGAGCAGCAGAAGTCTTCATCCAATAGGGGCAGAAGAGGTCCTCCATCCAGCAGAAGTTTTCATCCAAGCGGCATCTTCTATCTTCATCCATCCGGCGCGGAGGGGGTCCATCTTCAAGACATCCAGCGCGGAGCATCCTTCCTGGTCGACGGACTAACGACGAATGAAGGTTCCTTTAAATTACGTCATCCAAGATGGCGTCCCTCGAATTCCGATTGGCTGATAGGATTCTAAAATAAATACAAAGTTGACTGTAAAATAAACATAATTCCTAAAATAGATACAATGTAACTATTAGTTATATTGTAGCTATATTAGGGTTTATTTTATAGGTATTTAGTTTTAAATAGGAATAATTTATTTAATTATAGTATAGTGTTAGGGTTAGACTTAGATTTAGGGGTTAATAACTTTATTATAGTAGCGGCGACGTTGGGGGCGGGAGATTAGGGGTTAATAATTGTAGGTAGGTGGCGGCGATGTTAGGGAGGGCAGATTAGGGGTTAATAAAATGTATTATAGTGTTTGCGAGGTGGGTTTAGGGGTTAATACATTTATTATAGTGGCGGCGATGTCCGGTCGGCAGATTAGGGGTTAATAAGTGTAGGTAGGTGTAGGTAGGTGGCGGCGACGTTTAGGGGTTAATAAATATTAATGTTAGGGTCAGCAGATTCGACAGACTTTGTTAAATAGAGGCCATACAGTCATGGCCAAAAATATTGGCACACCTGCATTTCTGTCAGATAATGCACCACTTCGCACAGATAATTGTTGCAATTACAAATGTTTAGGCATTCTCGTGTTTATTTATTTTGTTTGTATTGGTATGACACATAAAAGTGGAGGAAAAAAAAGCCAAATCTGACACATTCCACGCAAAACTCCAAAAATGGACTGGACAAAATTATTGGCACCCTTAACTTAATGTTTGGTATCACACCCCTTGAAAAAAATAACTGAAATCAATCGCTTCCTGTAACCATCAATGAGTTTCTTACACCTCTCTAATGGAATTTTGGACCACTCTTCTTTTGCCAACTGCTCCAGGTCTCTCAGATTGGAATGGTTTCCTTTCCCAACTGCTGCTTTAAGATCTCTCCACCGGTGCTCTATGGGATTGAGATCTGGACTTATTGCTGGCCAGTTCAATACTCTCCAGCGCTTTGTCTTAAACCATTTCTGGGTGCTTTTTGACGTGTTTTTTGGGTCATTGTCTTGATGTAAGAATCATGACCTCTGACAGAGACCCTTTATTCATGAAAGGATAAATACAACACTCACAATGTAAGAGACATATTGGCAGGATGTCCAGCCTAGAGCTAGTATATGCACGTCTATCCCATTTCCTTACACTAAACTCCCTCCTTGACCCACTGCAATCTAGATTTTGCCCCCTTCACTCAACAGAGACAGCAATTGTTAAGGTTACCAACAACCTACTTACAGCAAAATCAAAAGGCCACTTCTCTCTACTTATCCTCCTTGATCTGTCTGCAGCCTTTTATACTGTCGACCACCCTCTTTTGCTCCATATCCTCCAATCCTTTGGCATCTGTGACACAGCTCTTTCTTGGTTCTCTTCTTATCTATCTAACCGTACCTTTAGCATAGCCTTCTCTGGGGAATCCTCTGCCC
This sequence comes from Bombina bombina, assembly GCF_027579735.1. Classification (NCBI taxonomy): domain Eukaryota; kingdom Metazoa; phylum Chordata; class Amphibia; order Anura; family Bombinatoridae; genus Bombina; species Bombina bombina. The sequence continues at coordinate 90,384,094 of NC_069504.1, forward strand.
CGTTACCTCTTTCTGTTGGGGTACTGCAAGGCTCTGTTCTTGGTCCCCTTCTCTTCTCAATCTACACGTCCTCACTAGGTTCCTTAATAAAGCCCCATGGGTTTCATTATCATTTGTATGCCGATGATACCCAAATCTACCTCTTTGCACCAGAAATACCTCCTTCTTTGCTAACCCGTGTCACTAACTGTCTCTCTCATATCTCATCTTGGATGTCCTCTCACTACCTCAAGCTAAATCTCTCCAAAACTGAGCTCCTTATTTTCCCCCCTTCTTCCAAAATCTCCACCCCCCATGTCTCTATAACTGTTGATAACTCCATCATTACCCCAACCTCACATGCCCGATGTCTTGGGGTCACACTGTACTCAGATCTTTCTTTCACTCCTCACATTTAGTCCTTGGCTAAAGCCTGCCGCTTCCACCTTAAAAACATGTCTAAAATTAGACATTTCCTTACACAAGACACAACAAAGATTTTAATCCACTGTCTCATCCTTTCCCGCTCATGATCTCCTAATCTCCTCCTCTCTTGTTACCTCCTCACATTCCTGTCTTCAAGATTTCTCCAGATTGGCTCCCATCTTTTGGAACTCTCTGCCTCGCTCCACAAGGATCTCCCCTATTTTTAAAAGCTTCAAGTGCTCCCTGAAGACTCTACTATTCAGGGACGCTTATAACCTACACTAACCTTCCTATCTCCACTGCTATCCCCTAAAATCCCATAGCATGTAAGCCTATGAGTCCAGCTGTTAGTAGTTCACCTTCATAAGAGCCAACTACAACAGTGCAACTCTCGGCAGGAACCTCTCTCCCCATTTGATCCCTATAATCGTTTTTATATACCACCTATGTTCATAGCGCTGCGGAACCTGTTGACGATCTACAAATACCTGATAATAATAATAATGTACACTCCAAAATTCCTCCAGACAACACAAATCGAAGAACCTGAGAGGGAGGCGGAACCCGCTGGTCTTTTCAAAACAGAAACTTTAAGATGACATTTCGCCGTAATGATTTATATACATTGGGATTTGTTCAAAGGAAAGCTACTAAAATTGTAAAAAATAAAAGATATTAAGAAAGGCTCAAGTACCTAAATATTTATAGCTTAGAGGAGAGAAGAGAAAGAAGTGATATAAACACTCAATTATATTAAGGGGCTTAATAAAGCTCATGCTGTAGATATTTTTCACAGAAAGAGCAATTACAGAACAAAAGGTCATGATATCAGGTTGAAGGATGGTAGGTTCAGGGTTAATTTGAAGACACACTTCTTCTCAGAAAGGGTGGTTTTGCAGCTTCTTAATTTTAAATGGAGCCCATTGAATAAGCTTCCATTAGAGGTGGTGGGCTTCAAGAATATCTGTGAAAAGTATGAGGCTATACTATGACTAATTAAGCTTGCACTGTTACAACATTTTGAGAAAAACTTGTTGGGCCTCTGGTTCTTATCTGTTATCAAAATCTATCTTATTGTTCTCTTTCCATTTCTTATTATTTTGGCTTATTATTTGCCTTTTCTCTCCTTTCTTTATTCACTACACTCTCATTCTCTCTCTCATTCTCTCTCTCTCTCTCATTCTCTCTCTCTCTCTCTCTCTCTCTCTCTTATTCTCTCTCTCTCATTCTCTCTCTCTCTCTCTCTCTTATTCTCTCTCTCTCTCTCTCTTATTCTCTCTCTCTCTCTCTCTCTCTCTCTCTCTCTCTCTCTCACTCACATGCACACAAACATGTCACATATCTAAAAAGGGAACTAAAGATACGGTTGTACTCCTAGACCTTAAAGGGCCACTAAACCCAAAATCTTTCTTTCATGATTCAGATAGAGAATACAAATTTAAACAACAGTACAATTTACTTCTATTATTTATTTTGCTTAATTTTTTAGATATCCTTAGTTGAAGAAAAAGCAATGCACATGGTGAGCCAATCACACGAGGCTTCTATGTGCAGCAACCAATCAGCAGCTACTGAGCATATCTAGATATGCTTTTCAGAAAAGAATATCAAGAGAATAAAACAAATTAGATAATAGAAGTAAATTAGAAAGATGTTTAGAATTGCATTCTCTTTCTAAATCATGAAAGAAAAAATGTGGGTTTCATGTCCCTTTATATTAGTCATTTTACCTGAAGATGTTTCTATTATAAAAATTCAGTTTTTGCAACCCACATCAAGCCGTCAACCTCAAATACGCTGGAATTCCGCAGCGTATTTGTGGCGAGGCTGATTCGCCTTAGTTATCAAAGGCTCGAGACCGGCAAAAGTAGAATTTTGTGACGTAAGCTTTGATCCGCCGGACTCAGTCCGACACAGATCGATTCTTACGTCACTCCAGATGTTCCGCACACAAGTGCGGCACATTCTCACTACTTTTGCTAGCTATCAAAAAACTAGCAGGTACGCTCTGCACTTTTACGGCCCAGCGTACCTGGTTTTCAATCCGCCACCCCTGGAGGCGGCGGATCCCATAGGAATCAATGGGAGTCTGACCATAGCGAAAGTACAAGTTCGCTGCTGACAGACATCCCATTGATTTCTATGGGAGCTGTCTGCACCTAACACCCTAACATGTACCCCGAGTCTAAACACCACTAATCTGACCCCCCCTACACTGCCGCAACTAAATAAAGTTATTACCCCCTAAACCGCCGCTCCCGGAGCCCACCGCAAGCTACTCTATACATATTAACCCCTAAACCGCCGCTCCCGGAGCCCACCGCAACTATAATAAATGTATTAACCCCTAAACCGCCGCTCCCTGAACCCGCCGCAACCTATATTAAATGTATTAACCCCTATCATGCCCCCCCTACACCGTCTCCACCTATAATAAATTTATTAACCCCTAATCTGCCCCCCCTACACCGTCGCCACCTATAATAAATTTATTAACCCCTATCCTGCCCCCCACTACGCCGCCACCACTGTAATAAAATTATTAACCCCTAAACCTAAGTCTAACCCTAACCCTAACGCCCCCCTAACTTAAATATTAATTAAATAAATCTAAATAAATTAACTCTTATTAACTAAATGAATCCTATTTAAAACTAAATACTTACCTTTAAAATAAACCCTAATATAGCTACAATATAAATAATAATTATATTCTAGCTATCTTAGGATTTATATTTATTTTACAGGTAACTTTCAATTTATTTTAACCATGTACAATAACTATTAAATAGTTATTAACTATTTAATAGCTTACCTAGCTAAAATAAAGAGAAATGTACCTGTGAAATAAATCCTAACCTAAGTTACAATTACACCTAACACTACACTATACAATTATTAATTTATTTATTATTAATTTATTTTTAAATTATTCCTATTTAAAAATAAATACTTACCTGTAAAATAAACCCTAAGATAGCTACAATATAATTAATAATTATATTATAGCTATCTTAGGATTTATATTTATTTTACAGGTAACTTTGTATTTATTTTAGCTAGTTAGAATAGTTATTAAATAGTTATTAACTATTTAATAACTACCTAGCTAAAAGAAATACAAAATTACCTGTAAAATAAATCCTAACCTAAGTTACAATTAAACCTAATACTACACTATCATTAAATTAACTAAATAAACTACATACAAATAACTACAATTAAATACAATTACATAAACTAACTAAAGTACAAAAAATAAAAAAGCTAAGTTACAAAAAATAAAAAATTAAGTTACAAACATGTTAAAAATATTACAACAATTTTAAGCTACTTACACCTAATCTAAGCCCCCTAATAAAATAACAAACCCCCCCAAAATAAAAAAAATCCCTACCCTATTCTAAATTAAATAAATTTCAAAGCTCTTTTACCTTGCCAGCCCTTAAAAGGGCCATTTGTGGGGGCATGCCCCAAAAAGTTCAGCTCTCTTGCCTGTAAAAGAAAAATACAACCCCCCCCAACATTAAAACCCACCACCCACATACCCCTAATCTAACCCAAACCCCCCTTACAAAAACCTAACACTAATCCCCTGAAGATCATCCTACCTTGAGTCGTCTTCACTCAGCCGAGCCACCGATGGAACTGAAGAGGACATCCGGAGCGGAAGAAGTTAATCCTCCAAGCGGCGCTGAAGAAATCTTCCATCCGATGAAGTCATCATCCAGGCGGTGCTGAAGAAGTCTTCGATCCGGCCGATGTCATCTTCAAAGAGGCGCTGAAGAGGTCTTCTATCCGGGCGAAGTCATCTTCCAAGCCGGGTCTTGAATCTTCCTTCCGCCGACGCGGAACCACCTTCTTCACCGACGGACTACGACGAATGACGGCTCCTTTAAGGGACGTCATCCAAGATGGCGTCCCCTCAATTCCGATTGGCTGATAGGATTCTATCAGCCAATCGGAATTAAGGTAGGAAAAATCTGATTGGCTGATGGAATCAGCCAATCAGATTGAGCTTGCATTCTATTGGCTGTTCCGATCAGCCAATAGAATGCGAGCTCAATCTGATTGGCTGATTGGATCAGCCAATCGGATTGAACTTGAATCTGATTGGCTGATTCCATCAGCCAATCAGATTTTCCTACCTTAATTGAGGGGACGCCATCTTGGATGACGTCCCTTAAAGGAGCCGTCATTCGTCGGTGAAGAAGGTGGTTCCGCGTCGGCGGAAGGAAGATTCAAGACCCGGCTTGGAAGATGACTTCGCCCGGATAGAAGACCTCTTCAGCGCCTCTTTGAAGATGACATCGGCCGGATCGAAGACTTCTTCAGCGCCGCCTGGATGATGACTTCATCGGATGGAAGATTTCTTCAGCGCCGCTTGGAGGATTAACTTCTTCCGCTCCGGATGTCCTCTTCAGTTCCATCGGAAGACGACTCAAGGTAGGATGATCTTCAGGGGATTAGTGTTAGGTTTTTGTAAGGGGGGTTTGGGTTAGATTAGGGGTATGTGGGTGGTGGGTTTTAATGTTGGGGGGGGGGGTTGTATTTTTCTTTTACAGGCAAAAGAGCTGAACTTTTTGGGGCATGCCCCCACAAATGGCCCTTTTAAGGGCTGGTAAGGTAAAAGAGCTTTGAAATTTATTTAATTTAGAATAGGGTAGGGATTTTTTTTATTTTGGGGGGGTTTGTTATTTTATTAGGGGGCTTAGATTAGGTGTAAGTAGCTTAAAATTGTTGTAATATTTTTAACATGTTTGTAACTTAATTTTTTATTTTTTGTAACTTAGCTTTTTTTATTTTTTGTACTTTAGTTAGTTTATGTAATTGTATTTAATTGTAGTTATTTGTAGGTAGTTTATTTAGTTAATAACTATTTAATAACTATTCTAACTAGCTAAAATAAATACAAAGTTACCTGTAAAATAAATATAAATCCTAAGATAGCTATAATTTAATTATTAATTACATTGTAGCTATCTTAGGGTTTATTTTACAGGTAAGTATTTATTTTTAAATAGGAATAATTTATTAAAGTATAGTGTAGTGTTAGGTGTAATTGTAACTTAGGTTAGGATTTATTTCACAGGTACATTTCTCTTTATTTTAGCTAGGTAAGCTATTAAATAGTCCGGGGGCGCCGGTATAGGGGGTAGAACAGTGCAGTTTAGTGTGAGTGCTTAGTGACAGGCTAGCAATAAAGCTGGGAAAAAGCCGAAGGGCAGCGAGATCGGATGGGTGATAACTGTCACAGTCCGCTGCTCATCGCCCCGCGGCTTTTTGACAGCTTTATTTGATAACTTAGGCGTATTTTTTCAGGTCCGCGGCGGCGAAGGTAGGCGATCTTAGGCGGACGTATTGGGCCGGCGAAGCCAGAAAAGTAGACTGCTTGATAACTACCCCCCATTATATGAGCTTTCCGGTTGTTCTAACTATTGAAAATGATAAGCCAACACTACAACTCAATTATCTGAATGGACTGTTGTGAAATTTGGTTGTAGAACTTGTGTTAAGAAAGTACCCTTTAAAAAGAAAAAAAAAATTTGTGCAATTTTTTTTTTTTATTTACTGTGTGTGACTATAACCTGCACTAAAGAAGTACAGTAAAAGTTTTGTAATTTTACATATAGCAAAATAAATAATATGTGATATGGGATTTGATTGGATGATTAGTAAGAGGCAACAAATCACAGAATGGACAACTAATCTGTGTAATGTAACTGTACTCATTCTATTCCCTTTGATAGGCTTCAAACGTGAATGTGCGCTGGTATTATAATTGAGGTGCAATGCGAATGTGACCTCACAATTGCATTGCACAGAAGGATTGCGCTCACGAGAGCGTGCTTCCATAGACACCAATGGAAGCCTCATTCTCATGCAATCAGACATAGCATGAGGACTAGTGCAGCAAAGGGGGTAAGTTGTGCAGCGATGGGAAGCAAATATATATATATATATACACATAAGCATATACATATATATTTATAGTAATGACACAGTCCCTATAGACCGCTATGTAAAGGCACTTTTCACCTGCCAACTTTAACCCATCAGAACTGCTGCATGCAGTTTTAATAGAAACAAAATGCAATGCAATTTTTTTTTAATTGAAAATGCACTACAGACTTAATTTTGGAGGCAATTGGGGAACTTTTAAAAAAAAATTAACCAGTGGTCTGACCTTTGGTTAATTTTCAGAGCGCTAATTGCTCCCGCGTGCTCGGGGTAGCAATAATCAGCCACTTGTAAGGGCTGGTTATTTATTGCGCTCCCGTAAACAAAGACAAATTTGCCCGTTTGCAGGCGTGCAATAAAATAGTGCTCTACGTGTAATCTTGCTCTTTGTACTCTAATGATGTAGCAATCAAATCTAAAATAAACACATTAGATGAAAGTTTTTTATGCAATTGATACATCTGTCCAACACATTTTTTTTTTTATTATTTTTTATTGAGGTTTTGCGTAACAAACATAAAACATAGATTGCCTTTTGATAACAGAAAAAGATACAAATTAAATTGAGCAGAACATATCGGCAGTTATAAAATATACAGTAGGTAGGCTAAAGGAACCTCGATTTTGCAATAAAATAGCATAAGTGACTGACCAGTTGGGAACACACTTTTAGGCCAAATGGTCTATGATTATAAAAGATAACTGATGGTCAGATGGGCAGCTCTTTATGAGCTTCAAAAAGAAAAGAGATGAATATATGATATGGGGGGGGGAATTTCAGCGGGTAAGCACCGCTATTTAAATGAGGGTAAGGGTGGAGGGGCGGAGCCATATATATAAGGGCAATTTAAGGGATATGGCTGGACCTCTAAGGTTGTTATTGGAGAATTAGTTGTAGGATAAAATGTCGGTGTAGACCATATGACATTTGGTAGCTTGAAATGTAAGGGGACATAAAAGAGAGTATGGCATCAGGGGGTTAATGCTGTATGTATAGGTTGATGACTAGAAGGGTCCTATAGTAAAATATTAAGGAAAATCTGATGCATTTTTTAATATTAAACATATGGAGTAGGGCAAATATTATGCTAGTTTCTAGACTAGGAAGGGATAAGTAGCTATGCTAAAATAATTTGTTTAAAAATCGAAGGAAGATGGCATGGGGAATAGGCAAGAGATAATTGTTATAATATACTGTAAGAAAAAAATGTTCATCTATGCTATATAAATTATAATTATTGCATGATATAGTAGCTTAAGATATAGCTATGTCAATAGTATAAACTGGCACTGGCAAGTGTTACAGAAGAAATGTGTAAGGGTTACTCAAACCTAGCCCTTGAGGAAATTGCATATATTGGGTATAGAAACATTTTGATTAGCCTGGCACGTATATGATACGATTATAGTTTTGTTGTAGAAAACATATTATTGAGCCTCATTATAGTAGATGCTTCCCATCACTAGTAGACACAAAAGTATATTACATCCGTATCAATACATACAACACTGTTGTTGTAGGCTAAGATTCAGTGTATAGTATATCCAGACACAACAATGTAATGGAAAAAAGTACCCGGTATACTGAGCACGGATTAAATGCTTGTATGCAGCAGTCTAGAAACATAAGTATGTGAAGTTAATGCGGAAGATATGCCCGCTAGAGTGTTAGGAGGGAGCAATCAGTACTAACTCATGGTTAAGAGACCGCGCTGCTGCAACCAACACAGGGATGTCAAAGCAAGGGAGAATTATAAATCAATATTCACAGTAGTAAGAACAATTACAAACAAATATAAACAAAAACTGGGGTAGAATATCTTAGCATTTCAAACATAGTGAATAATAAAAACATTTGGAGTCACCCAAGATCAATGAGGTTATAGTCTAATTGTTATCAGAAGGATATAGTCTATTATTACATGGCCTAGCTAAATCTGGTTGTCTCAATAAAATCAGACCTTAGGGTCGTCATTTCTATGGTTTGTGCAATTGAGCTATTAAGAAATAATAATGTTATTGAATCCCTGGGTGTATAATGATAGCATAAATCTAGAGAAAAATACTCTAGATATTAATATTAGTGTTAGTATTGGAGTTCTATACAGGATGAAATTACAAATATATCAAATCATACCTCATCTTAGCAAATGAGACAACTAGATAAGGATTACTGAGAGATAAAGAAATATGAGCTCTGAATCAGCTAAACAAATAAGTAATAGTACAGGAACTCCAATTAAAAAATAAATAAATAATAAATAAAAGGAAACAACTTAGTTGCGTGCTAGGAAAGTCTCATCCAGTTTTACCCTTTAATTGGTAGACATAAAGGTAATAAGTGGATTAGGTGAAATAGGCATGCAATGATGGCCTCAACAGAACAAATCTATCTTATCCTATGCCATGTCTGTGTATCTGAGGTCTTATGACGTTCTTGTGGGCATAGGGAGCTGTACATGATAACTTATATTGAGGCTTCATGTGGCAAAGTTCTGTATGTTTAAAGTAAACCAATTCAGGCAGATAGTTATTCCACCATTGTTTCCATAGCACTGTGCTCAGTCCCATGGTCGCGGATCGATGAAACACAACTATAAGTTCGAAAGAGGGGTCGGCTGCCACCTTCGTAGGACACATCCAATAACGCTTAGGGTTGTAGGACTGAGCGCTTCTGCTCATTTCAATCCACCTTCCTTGAGCTACTACCTGTAAAGCGAATAAGGCTCTGCTATGTGTTAGCATATCCAACTGAGGGTCGTCGAGAGGGCCTGGTGTTAAAGGTGAGTAAGTGTACTGCGACTCCCGAAGCAGAGCAGCATGCAAATTCAAATTGAGTGACAAGGCTGGCAGGCAATCTAAGGTGTGAGGTGACGGCTCCTCCGAGGAGCACAAGGTACCAATCAGACCAGTATTCTCTAAATAAAGCACTGGGTCTGGGGGAGAGCAAACTGGCATGGTAAATTCCGAGTGCAGAGAAACAAGCAGGTCCTCCATTTTGCTGCAATATACCGCTTCAAATGCTTCCAGCGCCATTTTAATGTCAAGATAGGATTCCTCCATTGCTAGCTATGGTCTCTGTAACAAAGAAGACTGTTAATTGATCCGGTTTCCCCAGGTAAAGTAAAGTGTTCCTTAGTCTGACTCAGAAGGTTAGGTGCTATATGCTATCAATAGAGATATGCTAATGATGCTTTGTGTAGGTCACTCACCCTCTGACAAAACCGTTAATTAAAACAATAGTAACAGAGCAAAACCCTTATTTCCTTCAGTGTCCCAATAGGTAGTTTAGGGTCTTGTGTGTTAGAGTTGCAGTTTATAGCAGAAATCTGTAGATTAACCCCTTTTATCGAAGTTTAGCTTAAGGAGCTCACATGGAACACATCCATTAGCTTCGGCAGTTGGCTCCACTCCCCTCCAACACATATTTTATTATGCAGCCTATTCAAAAAATATTGTACCATAAAATATTATAGTAATTTCATATATTATTCTTTACAGAAAGCAAAGTTTAACTGGCAATTCAACTCCAGTTGTTTTAAAGACATCATCATAATAACCTGAATTTTCTTGGAATTTAAGAAGCTTCAGGATTAAAGGAAATAAACATTGATTTAAGCAAATACGAGAGCCATGGCTGCTTTTATATACAATTCTGGCTGTGTATTTGAATGCAAATTGCTAAAAATGAGTCTATAACTACCTAAAGGCACATAACATGTCAGACCTTCTGCACTTAGCGGTCTGATCTACATATCTGTCTGTTGATGTGTTGTATTTAAATAGACCAAATATTAACCCTTTCGCTTCTGAGTCATTTTGACACCCATGTGCTATAGGTGTTTTTGGGTGTTTGAACAACATTGCACTTACACATACATTTTATGCTCCTGAAAAGGCTTTTTTGCTTTCTGACCAAATTGGTCAACAAATTTCTCATGTGATCATATTGTTTTGTTTGTTTAAAGCCAGCTGCCGGTAATGCGTTGTTCAAGAAAATTACTTTTGTGTATTAACTACTCCTTTTTGAAATAGAAACTGGAAGATCTTCCGAAACTGACTGATACAATAGCCCATTCACGCCTCTTAAGTTTAGAGTAAAGGTCTTTCAACAAACCCTTTTTTTCACTGTGTGAGGCAAATAATCATTTACATGTGTGACATTGAGCTATTGTCATCAGAATCCATCCTCAACACTGATTAACCATATGAGCGCCATAGGTATCTTGGCATGATGGGCATACCTCTATAGTCAATTATAGGGACAATCAAGTCAAAATTAAACTTTCATGATTCAGCTAGAGCATGCAATTTCAAACAACTTTCCAATTTACTATCGTTAAAGTGTGCACAGTCCTTTTATATTTACACATTTTGAGTCACCAGTCCCTACTGATCATGTGCAAGACTTCATAAAATATACCTATATGTGCATTTTTGATAGGCTGATGAATGTCACATGATACAGAAGGAGTGGAAATAGGCATAACTTTTAAATTAGTCAGACTTGTATTTGTTGATCATTCAAATATCCTGTATTTACTAGTCTTTTAAGAACACCAAAAACTATAAAAGTGATGTTTTTATTTATTATTTTTAATATCTGATTAAAAGTCACACTCACACTGTTGGTATTACCAGTAACAGCAATGACATTATTAAAATTATGCTTTAAAAGGTGATCGCTTAATCATGGCTTACATAAGAACCTGTTGTAATCCGTTTCGATCCGCACTACTGCTAAACCATCCAAATGCATCTTTTAGGTTGCCAGGGTGGGCAGACCATGCAAATTTAGCGACGACGGTGCGGGCGGGAGATTAGGGGATAATAAATATAATATAGGGGTCGGCGGTGTTAGTGGCAGTAGATTAGGGGTTCATAGGGATAATGTTGGTTGCGGCGGTGTCCGGAGTGGCAGATTAGGGGTTAATAGTATAATGCAGGTGTCAGCGATAGCAGGGGCGGCAGATTAGGGGTTAATAAGTGTAAGGTTAGGGGTGTTTAGACTCGGGGTACATGTTAGGGTGTTAGGTGCAGACTTAGAGAGTGTTTCTCCATAGGAAACAATGGGGCTGCGTTAGGAGCTGAAAGCTGCTTTTTTGCAGGTGTTAGGTTTTTTTTCAGCCCAAACTGCCCCATTGTTTCCTATGGGGATATCATTATGAGCACGTTTTCCCAGCTTACCGCTACCGTAAGCAACGCTGGTATTGAGGGTTGAAGTGGAGCTACATTAGGCTCAACGCACCCTTTTTTGAGCCTAACACAGCCCCTCAGACAACTCTAAATACCAGCGTTGTTGGAAGGGTGCGTTGGGAAAAAAAGCAGCATTAGCTACGCGTGTCTTTACCGACAAAACTCTAAATCTAGCCGATAGTTTCTTAATTTTATTCTCTACATCCAAACCTCATAAAAGCATCTGTACAATTAAATTTTAAACCCAAAGGGGCCTCTGTTTCCACAAGTAAAGGTTTAGTTTCCTCTTCTACAAAGAACATGATTGACTGAGGCTTTCCTTGTCCTTGTTTCTCATGCTGAAGTTAATTCAGAGAAGAAACTCTAGCCTATGTGGTATTTAGGTTCCCTCTTGTATTCTCAGCTAGCTAGTAGAATGAATTAAGCATATCCTTCTAGTTAATGATAATATAAAGAGAGCCTTTGGGGCTTTTATCTAATTTTCTGTGTTTGCACAGATTTATTTGTTACTATATCCAATATGCAATCTCTTTGTAGCATTTTATGGTTTCTAAAGATTTATATACAGTATATTTGTATATCTGTAATTCAGGGGATCATTTTTTACGCTTTCAGCAGGGGATCTATTATTTGTATTATTATTGTCTACTTTTTTTTTTTTTCTTTGATTGTCGATTTCACCTTGTATAAGGTTCTGGCAACTCACATAGTAGAGCTAGAGAAGAGGGGTATATAGAGTTTCAGCTATATGGATGATATTATTATGCAGGTTAATACAGGGAGTGCAGAATTATTAGGCAAATGAGTATTTTGACCACATCATCCTCTTTATGCATGTTGTCTTACTCCAAGCTGTATAGGCTCGAAAGCCTACTACCAATTAAGCATATTAGGTGATGTGCATCTCTGTAATGAGAAGGGGTGTGGTCTAATGACATCAACACCCTATATCAGGTGTGCATAATTATTAGGCAACTTCCTTTCCTTTGGCAAAATGGGTCAAAAGAAGGACTTGACAGGCTCAGAAAAGTAAAAAATAGTGAGATATCTTGCAGAGGGATGCAGCACTCTTAAAATTGCAAAGCTTCTGAAGCGTGATCATCGAACAATCAAGCGTTTCATTCAAAATAGTCAACAGGGTCGCAAGAAGCGTGTGGAAAAACCAAGGCGCAAAATAACATGATCTGAGAAAAGTCAAGCATGCAGCTGCCAAGATGCCACTTGCCACCAGTTTGGCCATATTTCAGAGCTGCAACATCACTGGAGTGCCCAAAAGCACAAGGTGTGCAATACTCAGAGACATGGCCAAGGTAAGAAAGGCTGAAAGACGACCACCACTGAACAAGACACACAAGCTGAAACGTCAAGACTGGGCCAAGAAATATCTCAAGACTGATTTTTCTAAGGTTTTATGGACTGATGAAATGAGAGTGAGTCTTGATGGGCCAGATGGATGGGCCCGTGGCTGGATTGGTAAAGGGCAGAGAGCTCCAGTCCGACTCAGACGCCAGCAAGGTGGAGGTGGAGTACTGGTTTGGGCTGGTATCATCAAAGATGAGCTTGTGGGGCCTTTTCGGGTTGAGGATGGAGTCAAGCTCAACTCCCAGTCCTACTGCCAGTTTCTGGAAGACACCTTCTTCAAGCAGTGGTACAGGAAGAAGTCTGCATCCTTCAAGAAAAACATGATTTTCATGCAGGACAATGCTCCATCACACGCGTCCAAGTACTCCACAGCGTGGCTGGCAAGAAAGGGTATAAAAGAAGAAAATCTAATGACATGGCCTCCTTGTTCACCTGATCTGAACCCCATTGAGAACCTGTGGTCCATCATCAAATGTGAGATTTACAAGGAGGGAAAACAGTACACCTCTCTGAACAGTGTCTGGGAGGCTGTGGTTGCTGCTGCACGCAATGTTGATGGTGAACAGATCAAAACACTGACAGAATCCATGGATGGCAGGCTTTTGAGTGTCCTTGCAAAGAAAGGTGGCTATATTGGTCACTGATTTGTTTTTGTTTTGTTTTTGAATGTCAGAAATGTATATTTGTGAATGTTGAGATGTTATATTGGTTTCACTGGTAAAAATAAATAATTGAAATGGGTATATATTTGTTTTTTGTTAAGTTGCCTAATAATTATGCACAGTAATAGTCACCTGCACACACAGATATCCCCCTAAAATAGCTATAACTAAAAACAAACTAAAAACTACTTCCAAAACTATTCAGCTTTGATATTAATGAGTTTTTTGGGTTCATTGAGAACATGGTTGTTGTTCAATAATAAAATTAATCCTCAAAAATACAACTTGCCTAATAATTCTGCACTCCCTGTAGTTGCAAGGCTGCTTTAAAGACCAGTGCATTATGATGTATCTACAGTCTTAAAGATGGATAACAAATGGTAGTATTCTTGAAGAAAAAAACAACTCTGGTCTGTCTACAAGAAAAATAATATTTTTTCTGGTCATTTTAACAATATCAAAAGGGTGATTATTAGCAAGACTTAATAATAATATTGCCATCTGTTATGGTAGAAACCCAAATATTCACAGAGAGCAAACCATTGTATCTGTTGCAGCTATCACTTGGCAGGGATTGGTTCAATCTGCCGTGCCCTGTGCCAGATCTGCATCTTGTCCATCCTTGGTCTAATTGCCCAGTTTGCTAGCCACTCACCATGGGGTCCTTCTCCTGTCACACTCTCCTACCTCTTTTTTTATCTGCTGCGTCTCTGCCTATGCTGCAATTAATCCAGTTTCCAGGCTTGAGGCCTACAACCCAACAGTATACAGAAAGGAACTGGAGCACCACCAATCTGCGTGGTGAAAATTAGATATTGCAAGATAGCAAAACTAGTAAAACTACAGATGTATTCACTTACAAAAGATCTATTCTTTGCATTGACTCTGATCCTGCTGAGCCACTGCCAGAGCAGGGGTCTTTCCCTATAAAACTCTGCAGATCACCTATCACCTTAACAGATCACTTGGACATTGCTGTGAGTTTCTCAGGTTTTCCAGCTCAAGTTGCTTGATGATTTTCCAGTACCTGTGTTGCTATATGGATTCCTGGCCTCTGCCTGTTTTAACTGGTTTTTGCCTCCTGCTTGCTCCTTTTGTCTTGAAGCCTTGCTCCTTTTGTCTTGCTGTGTATGACCCGGTCCTGATCAATTGACTTTGCTTTCTAGTGGTTCCTTTGTATCTAAGCATTTGCATATTGATCATTAGTGTATTATGTAACCTGCTACTCTGGAATGTTCTCTACTTTACTCAATACTTCTCCATAGCGGGACCATCAACCATCACCATAGGTGGCAATCACCTCAGCCTAACAACATCTCTAATTCCTTATAAGAATTGTAAGATTCCAGTGTTAAACTACCTAAGTTAGATCACATTGTTCTCAAACTATCTCAGTTGGATCAACTTATTCTAAACCTCAAGTACTTCAGAAGATAGCCTTACTCTGAGGGATAGTAATAAGTGATTTAGTGGCTGTATATTAATTTCCAACAGAATATTTTTTTTTTTCAGAATACAAACTTGTATTGTTCTTGGGAGTCCCTGCGAACCAGTGTCTTAAGTCACAAGATGGATTAACCATTGGCTTACATATTTCCTTTTTTTTTTAAAAAAAGAGCCTTTAATTGACTTCTATTATCAAATTTATTTTATAGTCATGATGGAGACACCTAGATAGTTAGGGTGCACATTTATGGAACACTACATGGCAGGTGGTGCTCCTGCCAATGTATAACATTGTCAATAGTATTCTTGCAAAATTGCTGCTATATAGTGCTCCATACATATGGGGCAAGATCACATATGCTACATCGCCAGCAAAAGCCGGCGTCGGCTGTTTTTAGATAGATGTCGCAATCATATATATTGCGTCATATACATATGCAGCGCGTATATTTCACCCGTTGGCCGCTGTTTTTACTCCCATAAACTAACATAGAACGGACGTCACAAGTCGGTATCACATATTAAACGCAAGGACGCAGCTAAAATGTAGACATTTTACTCCATTTTCACCTCGCCACACATAGGCAGACGCAGCAAGCCTTGCACTGAGTATATGAGCACTGTAACTCCCTGGAAGTTTTAACAAACACCTAGCACATGTGCAATACCTACCTGTCAACCACCATCCCCCCAAAGCAATAACTAAAGAAAATATATTAAACCCTAATCCGCCAACCCCCACATCACAAAGTACCTAATAAAGTTATTAACCCCTAATCGCCACCCACCCAAAATGCAAAGTATCTAATTACACTATTAACCCCTAATCCGCCAACCCCCCACAACGCAATCTACCTATTAACACTATTAACCCCTAAACAACCAACCCCCAACGCAATCTAATTAACCTATTAACCCCTAAACCACCAACCCCCACAATGCACTCTACCTATTTAACCTATTAACCCCTAAACCGCCATCCCCCACAATGCAAAGTATTAATCTAATCACTAAGCCCCATAACCTTCACCCCCCAAAAGTTTACCCCAACAACATAAAATAAAAAACTACCTTACTAATAAATTAATAAAAAATTACCAAAATAAAAAAAATCCTAACTTAAAATTAAAATAAAAAATCCTAACATTACATCAAAAACAAGATTAAATTAAAATAAAAAAATCTAATATTACAAAAAAATAAACAAAATTATCCAAAATAGAAAACTTTAAACCTAATCTAAAACCCCTTTATTAGGAGTTAATTTGAAGTTTTAGGTAAAAGAGCTTCAGGGCAATGCCCTACAAAAGGTCCTTTTAAGGGATATTGTTTATTTTTAGATTAGGGGGTGTTTTTATTTTGGGGTGGCTTTTTTGTTTTTAAAGGGGTATACGAATAGGTTTCCATTTTTTTATTTTGGATAATTTTGTTTATTTTTTTCTGTAATTTTAGATTTTTTTAATTTTTTTTTAATATTAGATTTTTTTTATTGTTATTTATTTTTGTAACAATTATAGCGAATTAATGGGACATGAAACCCAAAAAATTTCTTTCATGATTCAGATAGAGAATACAATTTTAAACAACTTTCCAATTTACTTCTATTATTTAATTTGCTTCCTTCTCATGTTATCCTTTGCTGAAATGTTTATCTAGGCAAGTTCATGAGCATCAGAGAACCTAGGTTCTAGTTGTTGATTGGTGGCTGCATATATATATATTGAATGTGATTGGCTAACCCATGTGTTCAATTAGAAACTAGTAGTGCATTGCTGCTCCTTCAACAAATGATACCAAGAGAATGAAACAGATTAGATAATAGAAGTAAATTAGAAAGTTGTTTAAAATTAAATTCTCTATCTGAATCATGAAAGGAAAATTTTGGGTTTCATGTACCTTTAAGGGCTATAATTTATCATGTGCCTGCAAATTTGACCGTTTGCGGGTGCACGATAAATAACCAGCTATTACAAGTGGCTGGTTATTGCTTTTAAAATTAACCAGAGGTCAGATTGTTGGTTAATTTTATAAATGCCCCCCCAAATTACAGTGGTGTGTATTTTATATAAAAAAAATTGTAGCATTTTTATTTTTTAATAAAATAACTGCACCAGGCAGTTTTTGGTGGCTAAAGTTGGCGAGTGTGTGGTGTTAGAAAAAAAGGCACTGAAAAGTGCCTTTACATTGCGGTCTATGCGAATGGTGTGTTCCCAGTAAATATATATATGTATATGTTTATATACATATATATTTATGTGCTTATTTGCGTATATACACAAATTAACCTATACATATATATGTATATAGTCATATATAGTTACAATTTGCTGCCATCGCTGCACGACTTACCCCCTTTGCTGCACTAGTTCTCAAGCCATGTCTCCTATGGAAGCGTGCCCTCAGGAGCGCAATGCTTCCCAGCAATGAGAACGCGAGCTCGTGTTTGCATTGCTCTCAATTTGCAATACCAGCACACGTTAGCATGCGCTGGTATTACTCAGTGGAGCGCAAATATCGCTTTCACGAAATCTGGACCGAAGTATTATAGACCTATTAGAAAAAAAAATCTGTAAAACCTAATATAAAAAAATATATAAATCACAAAAACATTGTACTTGTTTTTTTCAGTTTTTAATATAGATTGTTGTATTAATTGAATTATCTACTGTGGGACTCATGGAAGTTGCAAACGTATAAATATATATTTTATTTTCTGCCAGAAGCACAAATGTAGAAAAGTCAACTCATTTTAACACTTTTAAGATCTCTCACTATTCTTATGACCACATTCAGACATAGAAATTATATGATAGCTGTGATCTGAACATCTGCATCAGATTGTAACCGTCCTTGCTCACTGATTCATGACTGATAATGAAAAATCTGTCCCTTAAGTCCGGACAGATCAGTTTTGCTGCTGGTAAAATTGTGTATAGCTGATGGCAGACGTACTTCCAGGAGTCATTTAGCAATTTTCTGAGCTGTGCAGTATTCTCTCAGGGTTATCTATTCAGAAGTGTCTGACAATTTATCACAGGATCTAAACTTGGTGCAGTGATCGCGACAGGCCGGTTAACTACTGCAGGCTCTGTACAACTATACAATTCAATTCTAATTTACCTTATTCGTAGCTCATTAGGACTGAACACATTAAAAACCACTGATTGACATCATTTTCAGATTCCCCATTAGGCATAAGAGTATCTTCCCTTCAGCAGTACCTGTCTGACTAGTCCATTGTTAAACGGATATGAAAAAGTTCCCAATTTACTTCTATCATCAAATCTGTTCTGCTCCCATGATATTTTGTGTTAAAGAACTACCTAGGTAGGCATCTGGAGCACATGGTAGAAAATAGTGCTGCCCTCTAGTGTTCTTGAAAATGGATAACATTCTTGCAAAACTGCTGCAGTACAGTGCTCCAGAAATGGGCCGGCTCCTAAGCAAACGTACCTGCTTTTCAACAAAAGATACCAAGAGAATGAAGAAAAATGATAATACAAGTAAATTAGAAAGTGGTTTCAAACTGAATGAATCGTAAAATAAAGATTTTGGGTTTCATATCCCTTTACAACGCAGCAGTATGCCCCTTTGTTTTACATTCTATACACATTTCCATCCACATCGGCAAAAAAGGAACTGGTATAAACCAAGGGTGAGTTTGTGTGTCCAAATTGGATATAGGGGCATATGTATCAATGTGGAAGCGGACATGATATGAAGTACCGTATCATATTCACTGCATATCGCTACACATCGATAAATGTCGACAGCATACTCTGTCGGCATTTATCATTGCACCAGCAGTTCTTGTGAACTGCTGGTGCAAAGCCACCCCCTGCAGATTCGCGGCCAATCGGCCACTAGCAGGGGGTGTCAATCAACCCGATCATATTCGATAGGGTTGATTTCTGTTCGCCGCCTCAGAGCAAGTGGAGAAGTTACGGAGCAGCGGTCTTTAGACCATTGCTTCATAACGTCTTGATAACTTCTGAAGGCTCGCCGGAAACACGGGGATCAAGCGCCATACGGGGCTTGATAAATATGCCCCATTATCTTATGAAAATGTCACTTTAGTGCAATGGTTCCTTTTTAAAAAAATGTAAAGGGACATGAAATAAAACAATCATGTTTTTATTTAAATCCATAAATATAATCAGCTAAACATTTTTTGCAGATATATAACAAGGATTATTAAGAAAAATAATTAAATACAGTTTGGGCCAATAAAACAAGCATTTATCCCAGAGGATCCAGATAATTTATATACATACATTTGCAACTCCAAGCATAATTTGTTTGTTTTTTGCAATAAAGTGTACATATAGGTGGTGAGACAATCAGACACAAATGGGTTAAGTACATACAGTAGAATTGCATTCTGACAAAAACATAATAAAAACACAAGTTAATAGCACCTAACTTGAATTTCAAAGTATATTAAATAATTCATTTAATTTTCTGGCAAATTTCAAAGTTAACAACATTTTCCTGTCCATGCACCACGTGATAACCATCAGCCAATTGCAAAACACATATGTAGATACTGTGCACTCTTGCACATGCTCAGTATGACCTGAAAGTGTGCATATAAATAGACTGAACATTTTGATAATGGAAGTAAATTGGAAAGTCTTTTTTTTAATGCATGCTCTATCTGGATCATGATCCTTTAATTTTGAGGTGTATGAGAGTGAGTAGACACAAACACACACATACAGTATATAATATATATATAAAAATAAAAGTCCATTCATTGTCTCTGCACTCACTTTTAGTTGTTCCAGCTGCCCAGGATGCAATTAAATTCATATCCAGATCCGTACAATGAAAAGCACTCACTGGGTCTTTACAGCATACATAACAATTTTTATTGATTCATATCAGTGATGTTTCAGGGCTATTAACCCCATCTTCAGACCACATATAGTAAAAAATGTGCACATACCTTACTCCATATATACCCCAAAACACCCAATATCTACGCCGCCAACCCGTAAACTCACCGTCGTCCTGGCCGCACCACTGCGCAAGCTCAGCCTGTTGCTGTGGTTACCGGAAGCGGCGTCTCAAAAAAAGTAAAAAGAAGAACAACAGAAAAATTATACATAATACATCAAAACATTCATGATAACATGGTTACCAATTACTCAGTCTCAAGTGCTACTTTGTATGTCTAATATGTCCCATATTAGAGATTACCTCTTATTGTTAGTCAAAAAGCCATTACATAAGCGGCATAAATACTATGTTTAACCTATAGGGACACAATGTCTATCCTACAATTAACCAGATTGCTAATACTGTCGCCATGTAGCTAATAGACAGGGTCATACAAGTGTAAAACTGCATCTATAAGGGAGAGCTAGTTTGTCTATGTTATACCACAGCTATAAGGGCTTAATAGTCCAATAAATCCTGAAGATTCCCAGGCCAAGCTTTACATAGGTCACAATATGTGTACATATATACATGATCTACAGCATAACCCTTAGTTGCAGGTTTTATACAAGGATTTTTATTATAGAAAACAGTGCCAGTAAAGGTATGTATTCAAACCCCCAGGAACCAAGGTCCCCAGGTTGAAAATCTACATTGACTCGCTCTGAAGCAACATCCTCTCATCGGAGGGGAAATGTGATCTATAATCACATACCTAAAATCGGCAACGGCATGGCCAGCCAGAGCAAAATGATGAGCAACTGGTTGTTCAGATCACTTTTTCACTAGGGCCGCTTTAATTGCAGAACAATGATTGGCCATGCGCGTCCGGAGGTCATCCACCATCTTACCGACGTACAATAACCCACACGGGCAATGCAACAAATACACAATATGTGTAGTCGTGCAGGTTACTCTATGGTGAATCTGCGGTTGGATGGGGAAAGAACATCTATAACAGCCAGGTTTTACTGTTTGTAACCAAGTGGTTGTCTTGTAACTGTGTACCAGATCCACCTTTACTAAAATGTCCCTAATAGACCGGGATCTTCAGAACCCCACTCTAGGGTATAGCATTTCTTTAAATGGTAAGTTCTTATCGGTCTAAACAATATGCCAATTTGACTTCACAATTTTTGGCAGTTCCCTGTTATCCACTGTGTAGGATTTTGTAAGCATCATTCTCTCATCCACATGTGTGATTTCTGGCGTCAATAATGCTGTATCTTGATCCATATCCACAAAGTTCTTGTATTGTTGTTGGATGAGTTTCTTTTTGTATGCTCTTTGTAGGAATCTGCTTTTCATTTCCCCAACTTGTTGTAAAGCCTGGCTCTTTTCACTGTTATTCCGTACTACACGTTTGAATTGGGAAATGGAAAGAGCCTTTTTTTTTTGTGGAATATTTTTATTGAGGACACATGTAAATATATACATCACAGTAGATATAAAGGTAGGGTGTTACAGCGGAAGTCAACATCTCAACTAAGAAACTGTAGTGTAAAAGCGAGTTGATCTGTCCTCTATTTTACAATATATTCACAGGGAAGTCCCTTATATATCAGAGAGAGAAGAGAATGCAATGAAAGTCCGGGTTGTTGTAGGTTAGATACACATCTAAAACTGCACCCCAGATTTAGGCCCTAAGGCCGCAGCCAGGTTCATCTGGCTGAGTAATGTTACAAAACAATAGTAATCCAATTACATAAACAACTTTTAACATTAATAATATTAAACACACAAGATATAAAAGTAGCATCATCCAGCATACATTGTTTCTGAGGTATAGCGGTTTTTGTTTTGACCAAATGTGAGGTGTTTTTGCCCATTTTGTGAAGTGCAATGGTGTAGGAAAGACGGGGTCACGGTCATTGTGGTGTGTGGTTCTAGCTAGCATCATGCACATCCCTGGCTAGTGTCTGATTCATGCAAGTCTATTCCTGTATTGTGTCCACTCGTGTATCATGTGTTCGTGGAGCTCTATGGTCCCCTTCTGCATATGGTGGTACCTTTCCAGTTGTAACATTGTGTCTACCTGGTTTTTCCACTCCGTGATCCCGGAGATATCCCCCGATTTCCACCTTTGTGGTATTAGAATTTTGCACTATTGAGCATGATGAACATCAATGCTTTGAGGGCTCTATTCTCAAGTTTGGCGAGGTTTATGTAAAGTAGTGTTTCATGGTTATTTAGGATTGCTTTTCCCACTATTCTAGTGATATGTGTTAAGACCTCCACCCAATAGGTGTCCAGTTTGGGACAGTCCCACCAGATGTGGGTCAGCGTGCCCTCTCCTCCACACCCCCTCCAGCATTTTCCACCAGCGGATCTGTATATGCACTGCAGCCTGCTGGGTGTGAGATACCACCTCGATAGGTACTTATAGCTAGACTCCTGGATTCTGGCAGAGATTGGTGCCTTTTTAGTGGCTTCAAAATCAGTCCACCATTCCTGTGGTGAAATGTCAGTGTTTAGCTCCTTCTTCCACGCTTTTGTATATGGAGGTAGTGCAAATTTAACCGGTTGGAAGAGTGTCTTGTATAGGATTGATATGGCATGTCTAGTAGGCCGTATGCATAACGTTTCAAATGCTGTCAGTGGCCTGGTCAAGTGTTCCCTGTGCTTGTGTGTACCTAGATAATGAGTCAATTGAGTGTAAGAGTACCAATTCATGCATCCCTTGCCAAGCAATTCCTGCAGGTCTGTTAATGGTCGTAGTTTCTTACCATTTAGCAGAGAGGAGAGTGTCCTGTCCCCAAGGGTGGATCCCTGGTTCCAATAGGGGTGTTTAAGGTTCCATGGCATTGTCGGGTTGTCGCAGAGGGGTGTCAGTGGAGAATGGGCAGAGGAAACTCCAGTTGAGGTATTGATTATTTTGTCCCAAGTGGTATAGAAGTCAATCAATAATGGGTATGTTGTTGCTGCGTTATGTCTGTATTTCATGTGTAGCCATGCCGACATACCAGCATTGTCGGTGCCCATAATGGCACAGTCCAGTCGAACCCACACTTTGTGTGGGTCGTTCTGACTCCACTCTAGTAGCTGCTGGAGGATAATAGCTTGTCTATATGCGTTGAGCTTAGGTACCCTGAGCCCTCCCCTGTCCCTGGGGAGATAAAGTGTATGTTTAGCCTCTCTTGGCTTAATCTCTTTCCAAATGTAGTTCTCTACATGTGCCTGGAGTGTGTCTAGGAAGCCCGGCGGAAGGGGTATAGGAGTGGTCTGTAGAACATAGAGTATTCTGGGGAGGATGTTCATTTTATAACATTAATCCGGCCTAGCCAGGATATTGTTTTGTTTTTCCAGCTGGAGAGGTCCGCCACAATGGCACTCTCCAACTTCTTGTAGTTGCTCTGGAATAACACCTGGGGTCTGGGGACAAATAAATTCCCAAATATTTCATTTTAACTTGTTGTCTTTTCAGTGGGCAGTTATGTAGCAAACTTGATAAATCCTCAGGGTCATAAGTGATGTTTAAGATTTCAGATTTGGTGAGATTTAAGTGGAAGTTGGACACTCTCCCATAGTCTCCAATTATGCCTAGTGCCCTTGGTATCGATATATCAATGTTGGTAAGGGTAAGAAGCACATCGTTGGCATATAAAGCCAGTTTATGCTCTGTATTGCCCACCTCAATTCCCATAATGTATGTGCATTCCCGTATTTTTTGTACAAGCACATCCATTACTAGCGCAAACAGGTTTGGGGATAAGAGGCATCCCTGGCGTGTCCCATTTTGTATTAAGAATTTATCTGATAAGAGGTTATTGACTTTGTTCTGAGCTGTAGGTTGGCCATATATAGCGAAGATTTGGGTTACAAAATTGTCACTGAACTTCATAAAGCTCAATGTTCTCTTTAAGAACTGCCAGTAGACCCTGTCAAAGGCTTTCTCCGCATCTGTAGACACCAGATCCACTGGCAGCTCCTGCTGTTGGGCATGTGTGATCAGTTGCAGTACTTTTAGGGTGTTATCTTTGGCTTCCCTACCCGGCACGTACCCCACCTGGTCTGGGTATATCAGTTTAGGTATGAATCTATTAATTCTTGTAGCCAGGACTTTTGCCTAGATCTTAATGTCGGAGTTGAGGAGCAAGATGGGGTGGAAATGTTCAGGTCTGTCTGGTGGTTTGCCCGGTTTAGGCAGTACTGTGATATGTGCCATCAGCATTTGTTGTGGGAGACCTCCCTCTGTGAGTAGTGACTTAAATAATGAAGTGAGGGGATCCAAGACATGATGTAAAAATGTTTTATAATATTTTATCCCAAGTCCATCCGAGCCTGGACTTTTCCTGTTTGGCATACTTTCAATCGCCCGTTTAACCTCATCAGTGGTGATCTATGAGTCTAGATATTTGGAGCCCTCAATTTAGAGTGTATTAATGTGTATATCAGAAAGAAATTTGGTCGATGTCTGCTTGCTCACTTTTGTTATCTAGGTTGGATAGTTTTTTGTAATATTTCCTCAAAGTCTCTTCTATGGCTACGCTGTCTCTGTGGGTGTTGCCATTCTCATCTAGAATGTTGTATATGTGCAAGTTTAGCTGTCTGCGCCTCAGGGCCCATGCCAAGGAGGTGTCCACCTTATTGTTAATGTCAAAATACTTTTGTTGTAGTATGGCAGATTTTTTGTTGGTATTTTTGAAGGAGGTGATTGTGTAGGTCATTTCTGACCTGGTGTAGTTACCTTGTGATTGTGTCTGAGGATGGGTTCTTTTTATGTTCCCCTTCCTAATACCTAATCTGTGCGAGAGTGGAGTTAAGAAACTGCCTGTGTGACATGCTCTTCCTGGCTTTGTGCTTTATAAATTCTCCCCTAATAACACACTTATGAGCTTACCATGCTGTTGTGTTAGAGGTGTCTGCAGCTGTATTTTCCCTGAAATAGTGTCTCAAAGTAGAGTCTATCTCCTCCTTAATCAGAGGATGGTCTAATGTTTGTTTGTCAAGTTTCCACAGGAACGGGAGGATAGTGTGTTGGGTCAATCAATAGTGCACTATACTGGTGCATGGTCCGACCATGTGAGTGGAAGGATCTTACTGCCCTGTATCCTGTAAAGTGTAGTCCCTGAGTCTAGGGTTAGTGTCCCGCCATATATCATGTAGCCTCAGTAGCCTAAGCTGAGTGTTTGCCGCTTTAATGACTCTGGCTGGAGTACTGGATTTGCCACTCGATGTGTCTATGGTGGGATTTAGGGGTAGATTCAGGCCCCCCTAGTAGTATCATGCCTTTGGCATGTTCTAGGAGTTTATAGCTTAGTTGCCTGAGCAAGAGATGTTGCCCTTGGTTCGGAATTTATGTGCTTATAAGTGTGACCATTTGGGCGAATAGTAGGCCTACAACTATTATGTACCTCCCGCCTGGGTCCTTTTTCTATATGTTTAGGTTGGAAAGCCATTGCATTGCTAAGGGAAATGCCCACTCCTCCCGTTTTTGAGTCTCCTGAAGCCAGGAAAGAGGTTCTATATATGTTGCTAATAAGCTTGGGTTCCCTTTTCTTTTTAAACTCCTGGACAAATATGATATCCCCTGAGTCTTTATTGAGTTGGTTGAAAGCTATTGACCTTTTCGCAGGGCTATTTAGTCCCTTCGCATTCATAGTGATTAGTGAGAGTGATCTATTTTGCATTTTGATAACCTCCCTATGTCGATTAGTGGGTAGTGCGTTTGGCACCCTTAGGGGGGCCCACAGGGAAGCAGTCGGAGTGGGTGCCCCTTATATGTATGAGGGGGGTTCTTGAATGCTGGGTGCTTAGGGTAGGGTTCAAGAGAGCCCTAGTGCGTGCTTGTGTCTGTGCTATCTGAACTAAAAACAATGAAAATATAAACAGCAGGGTTATAACCATTCTTAGTAAATTATACAAATAACAGTCTGCAATTGAGCTCCTTTCAATCTTCTTAAACAAACAATGCGAGCAGTTGAAAAGTCAAACATAATATTTGCTGTTTTTATAGGGGAAATATCCCAAACCAACATGCCCATTAACAGTAAATAATTTTAGATATATACATTATACAACCTGTGCTTCAGTAAGTTAGTGGAAGTCCAATCCACAGGGAGAGTAATATTATTTTCAAGCATTGTCCCTGTCATTCAGCATAGGGCCATTTGTCCTTTCTGTGGGTCTGTATTGTCATCCACAGTGGCAACTGGCGTGGGGAGTTCTCTGCCTGGAGGTGCAGTTGTAATTGCTCTGGGGAGCGGTCCGGGCCGAATAAGCTGATGGTCAGTTGCAGGGCTTTGCAAAAGTGTTGAAGGTCTTCTGTGGACTTGTAAACTGCAGTGGTGTCACCTCTTGATGCTATTATGCTCACCGGGAATCCCCATCTGTATATGATGTTTTGATCTCAAAGTGCAGAAGTGATATGGTATAGTTCCCTTCTTTTTTGTAGGGTGGTCGGGCTAAGGTCGGCAAAGATCTGTATTCGTGCTCCTGCGTGTGTAAGGTTTTGTTTCTGTCTGGAACACTGTAGGATCTCCTCCCTGTCTTTGAAATGCTGGAGTTTAAGCACCACATCCCTTGGAGGAACCTTGGGGGGTGGCTTGGCCCTTAGGGCCCTATGTGCTCTTTCAATTGGTATCTCCGATAAATTGCATTCTCCTTTTTACTGTCCTGAAGAGGGCCTGCAAATAGTTTTCCAAAGCCCCTGGGAGTACTGTTTCAGAGATTCCTCGGATGCGGAGATTATTCCTTCTCCCCCTATTGGCTAGATCTTCTACTTTTTCTAATAAGTGATGTATTGTTTCATCCTGGTCATAGACCAAGCGTGAGAGGTGTTGTACATCATTATATGTGGTGTTGGTTGACACTCTTTTTGTCACTTTCATTATGTCTTTTTTCATATCTCCATACCATCCCTACACCTCTGTCATCATCTCCCTTATGTCCTCTTTGGTGCAGAGTAACTTTAGGTCCCCTTTAGTGAGATTTGTAGAGTCTGATGCTTGGCTGGTCTTGGCTTGTGGGGGTGTTCCTGAGTGTGGGCAATCTGCATGATCTGAGGTGGGTGATGGGGAGAGGGCCTCTGCATGCTTCAGGTATTGATGCATCATTTTTGTATTAAGCTGCCCTTCTGGCTTATTAGCTCTGCGCCCTGGCATTTCGTTTTGTGTTAGGCAGTTTTATAAGGGCCCGTAATTCTGCCCTCAGGCCCTGTGTATGCAGCCTGCTGTGTCTTTTTATATTATTTTTTGACGCCACAGTGTGCAGATGAGCTGTGTATCTGTTTTATAGTCTGGGGAGGCTGATGCGTGGTAGTTTTTCACCACAGTGTCTTCTATCTCTGTTTGATGTTTACCTGTTCCTGCCTGCAGACTTATGCTGTTTTGTCCGGCATAGCCCTGTTTGTTTAGTGTTTATGTTACTTTTGTGGCTTGCCTGGAAGGGAGGATTGCATGTGCGCCATATTAATGACATGCGGCTGTATTACCTGTGGGCCCGTTGCCGGTTCGGGTATCTGGTCGACTGTGTCCCCAATGCCCTATTTGTGCTGATTATCTGGTGCTGGGAGGCATTGTTGCCCAATTTTCGTGAAGCCAGCCCCCTGAGAAGGGGAACGTGTAGCGCGTGCGGCCTGTTGATCAAGTGCCTCTGTGTTGCATGACTGGCCCGCCTCCGGATGTCCGTTGTCGGTATTTGTGGTTGATCAGCTGTTCTGTATGTACGCTATCCCTCTGGCTGTCCGGTGCTGCTCGTTTACCAGAAATGATGCTGCGTGTCTTGTGGCCCCGCAATCAACGCTCTGCGTGTCTCTGCTATGGCGCAAGTTTTGCCCCGGGCTAGATCGTGACCTCCTTCAGTTGCGCTAGTTGTCTTTTGGGCTCCCCTTGAGTTAGCACTGCCTGACAGGGTATGTAATCTCTCCCTGCAGCGGGTCCTCAGTTTTATCTTGTGGTCGTAGTGATCAGGGCAGGTGGAATGGGCCTAGGAGCTATATCAATGTGCGGCCATCTCTCTAAGCGGCCAAGCTCTGCCCCGGGAAGAGCCTTTTGACGGTGGATGACAACTAGTAGCCTCAAAAAGAGCATTCTTATCTGTGTCTTTTCTGAAAAATGTTGTATGGAGTTTGCCTTCCTTGATATAGATTCTCAAATCCAGAAAATCAACAGTCTGTTTATGACAGGACATCTTGAACTGTAGTGATGGAATAGTCTCATTAAGTGCTTGAAACCAATTATGGAACTCTAATTCTGTCCCGTCCCAAAGCAGGAAGAAATCATCAATGTACCTTTTAAAGTACTTTATATGATGGTGTTTAAATAGATCTGTGTCACACTCTTCAAATTGTGCCATAAATAGGTTGGCGTATGATGGGGCCACATTCAACCCCATCGCCGTCCCCATCAGCTGTAAATAAAATGAATTCTCGAATTTGAAATAATTTCTGGTTAAGCATAATTCAAGTAACTCCATGATGAGCTCCACTGGGGTCCCACAAAGGGATACCGATTTAGCTGGTTAATAATGGCCATCAGTCCTTCAGTATGGGGAATCACAGTATAAAGGCTTACTACGTCAAGTGTCACCAGTATCAATGATTCATCAAATATTGGGAATAGCTTCATCTCCTTGATCAGGCTCATGGAATCCAAAAGGAATGAGGGCATATTGCGTACTAAAGGTTGCAAAATCTTATTGAGAAACAAAGCAATAGGTTGCAATACAAACCCAATAGATGACACTATGGGTCTGCCGGGTGGGCGGGTGGCATGCTTGTGAACCTTTGGTAAGGTGTAAAAGGCCGGGATGCGGGGATATTTCACTGTGATAAAACCCACCTCATTTTTATCCAAAAAGCCCCCCAATAGTGCCTGGTTTAAAACTTGGTCAATCTGTGTCTTGAATACTTTTGTTGGATCGTGGGGAAGTCTTTTATAGGTCTTTTCATCTTGTAACTGTGTCAATATCTCTTGTTGATAGTACACATAATCCAGCACCACCAACGCCACACTCTAATCTGCTTCTCAAAATACCAGGTCCTTCCTTTTACTTAGAGCATCCAACACAGTCCTCTATTCTTTAGACAAATTTTTGCGCAATGTGGTTTAACCAACACGCACATATCATTATTCTGTTCAGCTAGCAACCTAGCATAGGTCTTAATGCTGGGATTGAGACTAGTCAGATCAAATCGCAGGTACCAACCGCAGATTCTCCATCCAGCATAGAGTAACCTGCACAACTAAACATATTGTGTATTTGTTGCATTGCCGGTGCGGGTTATGTCGGTAAGATGGTGGATGATCTCTGGACACGCATGGCCAATCATCGTTCTGCAATTAGAGCGGCCCTAGTGAAAAAGGGATCTGAACAACCAGTTGCTCATCATTTTGCGCTGGCTGGCCATGCCATTGCAGATTTGAGGTATGTGATTATAGATCACATCCCCCCTCCAATGAGAGGGGGAGATAGAAGTAGGATGTCGCTTCAGTGCGAGTCAAGGTGGATATTCAACCTGGGGACCTTGGTTCCATGGGGTTTGAATACACATCATGATGGGCACTGTTTTTTATAATAAAAATCTGTGTATAAAACCTACAACTAAGGGTTATGCTGTAGATCATGTATATATGTACAAATATTGTGACCTATGTAAAGCTTGTCCTGGGAATCTTCAGGATTTATTGGAATATTAAGCCATTATAGCTGTGGTATAACATAGACAAGGTAGCTCTCCCTTATAGATGTAGTTTTACACTTGTATGACCCTGTCTATCAGCTATATGGTGACAGTATTAGCAAATCTGGTTAATTGTAGGATAGATATTGTGTCCCTATAGGTTAAACATAGTATTTATGCCACTTATGTAATGTTTTTTTGGCTAACAATAAGAGGTAATCCCTAATATGGGACATATTAGACATACATAGTAGCATTTAATTGGTATCCATGTTATCATGAATATTACGATGTATAATGTATAATTTTTCCGTTGTTCTTCTTGTTACTTTTTTAGAGACGCCACTTCCGGTAACCACGGCAACAGGCTGAGCGTGCGCAGTGGTGCAGCCAGGACACTGGCGAGTTTCCGGGTTGGCGGCATAGGTACTGGGTGTTTTGGGTATATATGGAGTAAGGTATGTTCACATTTTTTACTATATGTGGTCTGAAGACGGGGTTAATAGCCCTGAAATGTCACTGATATGAATCAATAAAATTGTTATGTATGCTGTAAAGACCCGGTGAGTGCTTTTCATTGTACGGATCTATATCTATATATACATACATACATACACATAAATATACACCTTGAGTGCCACCATGAACAAGTTTTCATAAGAAAGGCTCCCAAAAAGGATTTTTGTGTGATAACTGACTACTCTTAAAATAGAAACTGGGAAATCTCCAGAAATGGTCACATACAATAGCCCATTTACACCTCTTAAGGTTTCAGGAATAATATATGTATACAACCCCTTTGTTAACTCAACAAAGAAAATACTCATGAAACATAGAAACATAGATATTAACGGCAGATAAGAGCCATAGGCCCAGCAAGTCTGCCCGATATTACTCATTTGATTGTTAGAGCCAGATTTCTGGTACTTCTCATCTGGTACTTCCTTGTCATCTCCGTTACTGACTGTTGTTTGTCTGACCAGTCTTAGCCTATCCTAACAGTGCCTGTGTATGCTGTTTCCAGTCTGTTGCAGCAGAACCTGTGTATCCTGTCTCCTGCCCTGTCACTGTAGTAGCTGTGTACCCTGAAGTATCTTTGCCATTGTGGGTCTATTTGCTAAACCTGAACTATCTTTTGCCACAGTGTGTCAGTCTACAAAGTCAGAGTCTGCTTTGTTGTAAGATTTCTTTAACCAGATTCTTAGCCAGTCTCAGACTTTATTTCTGTATTATTGCTTCAGAGAGACTGCCTGTTAGCCTGCATTATCTTGTCAAATATATCCAATTCATTACAGTTCTGCAAAATACTGTTCGCTGCTGTTCAACTGTTCTTATTTCTGTACCAAATAAATGTTATTAAATCTGACTAGTTTGTGCTTAAATAAAAAGGTATTTCACTAAGCCTATGCACGACACAAACTTAAATCCCATAACATCAAATGTAAGAGGACAAGCTCTAAGAAGTCCCTACATTTTTTGAAACACACACAAAGCACACAAATTTTTTAAATGATTATGTTTGTTGTTTTTATACAGCAGCAAAAATTGAGCTACTACACAAAAATTGCTCCAACTAATGCAAGCCTGCTTACCGCAAGTTACGAAACATCACTTCTTAGAGGCCCATTTATCAAGCTCCGAAAGGAGCTTGTGGGCCCGTGTTTCTGACGAGTCTTCAGACTCACCAGAAACGCAAGTTATGGAGCAGCTGTCTAAAGACTGTTGCTCCATAACCCTGTCCGCCTCATCAGAGCAATTCAACCCGATCGAGTTAGATCGGGTTGATTGACACCTCCCTGCTGGCGGCCGATTGGCCACGAGTCTGCAGGGGGCGGCGTTGCACCAGCAGCTCTTGTGAGCTGCTGGTGCAATGCTGAATACGGAGAGCGTATTGCTCTCCGCATTCAGAGATGTCTGTCGAACCTGATCCGCACTGTCGGATCAGGTCCGACAGACATTTGATAATTCGGCCTCATAACCTTGTCACCACTTCAGAGGTGGCAGCGTTAAAACAGCCGGCACTGCACAAGGATTTTCTTGGACAATGCTAAATAGAGGCAGTGGGATACAACGTCCGTTGCCCGCTCATCGCTATCAAGATGTAAAGGTTTTTATTTGGAAACCTTGTCTATTTGTTATTTGCTAGATGGACGCCACACCTGACAGCAAGCAGTGGCATGTATTATATCTGCAATAACTCAATTTATGTCTTCTCCAAAACAACAATACACACCACCGTCGGCTGTCTAAGACAGGGTGATTGAATATAGTACATAGAGCAAACATGCCACTTCAACACTGAAATCTATCACTGGATTAGGGTAGCTTTTACTAGAAGCATTTTTGTTATATACTGTATATGTATTGCAAAAATTCTACTATTCAAATGTGATATGCATTTTAACATATGTCCCTATAAATGGTTAGATATCAGGAAAAAAGCTAATTTTTGGCTTTCTTCAGCGATACAAAAATATGATTTTAAATGATCTGTGTAAAAAAAAATAAGCACAATATATTAAACTATAGTCATGTATGAGTAAATAGGGACATTTTGCCAAGAAGGATCAAAGTATATTGGTTTAAAATCCATCATAAAGAAATTGGCAAGCTCACACTTCGCTATATATTGCCATTATCAGTAAAATAAGATTATGCTGTTCAACTGAGACCTGCTTATTCTTGACATGACCAATCTTAACCTAATTTTGTGAAATCCTTTAAAGATATTCATGTATGTTTTACGATTAAGCTACATGATTTACATGAATTGATATTAGATCGATAAAGAAGCTTATGGGAGAAAAAAGCTCTCACAAGATCACTAGTTTGCTGACTCAAAGCATCAGAGGAATAAAATAATTTATCATGTACTTAAATATCCCAGAGGTTCCGATAATGCAGTAACATTTTCTGCTAAGGGAAAATATGGCACTTGTGATATAGAATTTTAACCAAATATAATTCTTTAAAAAGGTATTTATTAAAGTGAGTTATCAACAACAACAAAAAAATAAAAAAAATAAAGGAGGATACACATTGGGGTTAGAAAAATGACTCAGAATAAAATTAAAAAAAATAAAAAAAATGCCAACTTTTTCTTTTTGCCCAATTACAATCAGGTGGTTATAGGGGCATCAAACGTATAATATATATATATATATATATATATATATATATATATATATATATATATATATATATATATATATATATATATATATATATATATATATATATATATATATACTGTATATATATATAATTTAAAACTTTAATATGTAAGCACATTTTGTATTGTTTTACATTTACAGTCTTTAGACATAAGGTCCTGTATTGGTATAAGCAATCACTGTGTAGAATGTGGCAAGATCTGGCTTCTGAAGTCTGGGGTATGTACCATCACCTCTTACAAGAAATAGAGGGGGAAAGCACATTTTTGAAATTGTTCAGTTTCAAGGGGGTAGGGAAATATATTAAATGGTAAGTTTCTTTTTTATGCACAATTAAACATATTATGCAAATTAAAGGGACAGTCTACTCCAGAATTGTTATTGTTTAAAAAGATAGATAATCCCTTTATTACCCATTCCCCTGTTTTGCATAACCAACACAGTTATATAAATACAGGTGGCCCTCGTTTTACAACGGTTCAATTTACACCGTTTCAGAATAACAACCTTTTTTTTCAGTCATGTGACTGCTATTGAAAACATTGAGAAGCAGTGCATTTATTAAAATAGCCAGTAGGTGGAGCTGTCCGCTTGTGTTGCAGCAAAGCCAAGCAAGCCCAAATAAATCAGTTTAACCAGTCCTGAGCTATCGAGCAGATTTCAAAGGAACAAGATCTTCCTGCCTATAAATCAGTCCAGATTGGAATGCATAGAAAGAACTGTTTGCAGAAAAATGCAAGTGAAGTCTGTGTTGTGTGATTATTTTATTAAGTTTATAATGCTGTTTAGCAAATGTTTTTGTTCATTTATCTTAGTTTACTTATATATTCTATGTTGTGTGATTATTTTATTAGGTTTATAATGCTGTTTAGCATTTAAAGTCTTCATTTCAAAGCTTTAAAAATAATGTATTAGGTGTTACTTATGACAATTTTGAGATTGGCCTGGAACCTATCTCCCTCACTTCCCATTGACTTAAGTTATAATCTGTGTTTCAATTTACAACGGTTTCAATTTACAACCATTCCTTCTGGAACCTAACCGCGGTGTAAACTGAGGGCTACCTGTACACTTTTTACCTCTGTGATTACCTTGTATCTAAGCCTCTGCAAACTGCCCCCTTATTTCAGTTCTTTTGACAGACTTGCATTTAGCCAATCAGTGCTCTCTCATTTGTAATTTCACGGGCGTGGTCACAATGTTATCTATATGGCACACATGAACTTACGCCCTCTAGCTGTGAAAAACTGCCAAATGCATTGAAATAAGGGACGGCCTTCAAGGGTTTAGAAATTAGCATATGAGTCTACCTAGGTTTAGCTTTCAACAAAGAATTCTAAGAGAACAAAGCAAATTTGATGATAAACGTGAATTGAGAAAGTTGTTTAAAATTGCATTCGCTTTGACTAGACTGTCCCATTAAAATTTGAGTTTTATGCATCAATATTATCTACAGTGGCACTCACATAAATAATAAAATAGTGTTATTGAAATACTCCAACAGCCAGGTGTCATGTATAGGGTTTAGATACTTTTAAATCTTCTTTGTAATCTCTTATGTTCAAACATTTTCAGTAGAGTATCAGACAAAAGTGGCTTCCAAATTGTCCCCTCCTGATGACTGTTAAGAGAACTTAAAGAGCCATAAAAGTGTTAAAATTACATACTCTAATCTGTTATTTTAACACTTACGATGCTGTAAAGTTGTGTAATTAAAGGGATATTCCAGCTCAACATTTTATTTATTTATTGCAAAGTACTCACACATTTGTTTTTTAAAGAGATATATATCAAACAAATTAGTGATACTTAATATATTGTTTCCACTCACACAAAAGGCCTTTTGGAAGTCCTCACAACAAGTTTAAAAAACGCCCGTCATGAAAAACTTGTTTTCAGTCTTGTGTAGGCTTCTGACGTTGTCCAATCATTTTTAGTATGTAAATTAGTCACTGATAGCCAGAGTGCACGCAAGCTCATCCTCATTTGCCATTTTTTACCAGTAAGTGGTAGGGAGGTGTCTGA
This sequence comes from Bombina bombina, assembly GCF_027579735.1. Lineage (NCBI taxonomy): Eukaryota > Metazoa > Chordata > Amphibia > Anura > Bombinatoridae > Bombina > Bombina bombina. The sequence continues at coordinate 90,418,887 of NC_069504.1, forward strand.
TCTTCATCGAAAGCCATTTCTTTATTGAATATTTTTATTTATTAAAAAGGTATTAATGCAAACAGTCACGTCTAAATACACACACTATAGTAAAATTAGCTTTGTTCTTTGGTATTCTTTATTGAAATGCATATCTAGGTAGGAGCAGTAATGCACTACTGGAAGCCAGGTGCTGATTGGTGGCTGCACATATGCCTGTTCTCTTTGGTTTACCAGATGTGTTCAGCTAGCTCCCAGTACATTTCTGCTCCCGACCAAAGGATACCATAATAATAAAGCAGATTTGATAATAGCAGTAAATTTTAAAAATTATTTAAATCTGTATACTTTATCTGAATAATGAAAGAACGATTTTGGGTTTCATGTCCCTTTAAGCATTTAAGACAAACAGAATGCTTGTAAAATGGTAAACTTGCATAGGAGTAATTCATGCACTTAACAGAAATGCCCCAAAATCTGAACATAATTAGCTATATAAATACAGGTACATACTCTCAATTCCAGAAGTCCAAAATCTAAACTTATTCTAAAATCCAAACTTTTTCACTAATACGTTGTTATTGTTGTTTTTTTAAATAAAAATGTAAAAAATTACCATTTTCCCTGTCTGTAAGTCACAAAAGTATTTAAACATGATATAAATGTACCTTTAGTTGCATGTATAAGCTGTATTATGAAATGTAAATATTGCCTAAATGACATGATATTGTTGTTTACTTTTGGTTCCACTCCCTCTCCCAAATGTCCCATTTTAAAGGTGCAAAAATTCCAAAATCCAAAACATTCCGAAATCAAAACTTTTTCCTGTCTCAAGCAGTTTGGATAAAGGGTTTTCTACCTGTAGTCAGAGGTGTAACTAGAAACCACAGGGCCCAGGTGCAAGAATCTAAGAAGCCCCCCCCCCCCAAAAAAAAAAGTGAATTTGATACATATATTTTTTTTCTTTTTAACATTTAACACAGAAAAAAAATGTGAATCAGATTACGTCTGCAAAAGGAGGTACCCTGTGCCCACAGTCTGTGAGATGGTCTGACCCCTAATACTGTATATAGTGACACCGTTTAACCCACCAGTACTGTATAAAGTGAGTTAGTGACACAGTCTGTAAACTGCCGGTGAGATGGCTGGAATGATCCTACCCACCTCAGTACTTTATAAAGTGACCACAGTAGTCTGTGACATAGTCCAGCCCCCCAGTACTGTATATAGTGGTACTGTATAGTGACACTGTTTACCCCCTCCCCCCCATGCTGTAGTAACAAGGTCTGTAATTTGCTGGTTCCACAAACATACACACACATACATGCATAAATACACACACAGTCACATGCATACACACACACACACAGATACATGCATAAATACACACACAGTCACATACATACATACACACATACACACACACACATAAATACACACACATACATACACACACATGCATAAATACAAACACAGTTACATACATACATACATACACACACACACACACATACATGCATAAATACACACACAGTCACATACATACATACACACATACACACACACACATAAATACACACACATACATACACACACATGCATAAATACACACACAGTCACATACATACACACATAAATACACACACATAAATACACACACATTCATAAATACAAACACAGTTACATACATACATACACACATACACACACACACATAAATACACACACATACATACACACACATGCATAAATACAAACACAGTTACATACATACATACACACATACACACACACACACACACACATAACATCAATGGGTAAAACAGAAAGACTAACCCTTGTAGTCAGAGACACTAGTGAAGCATCATGTCTCACTCACATGATATCAGTGCAGGTCAACGTTTTTTATTTTAAAAAAAATTTGAAGCTGGGCAATTGCAACCTCTGCACCCCCTGTAGTATATATAAAGATTCTGGCACCTACATACATAATAAACATAAGAATACTTTTATTTTTTTTGTGCTACCTTTATTAACCAATCCTATTAAACCAACTGATATTAGAATACAGCCAACCGTATATTATATATTAAAAAGCATAAAAACACATTAAAATAATCAATAGATCACTATTTAATCATTACAAATATACATCCTCCTTGTTATATCATAAACATTACGCTGGAATCTCTACGCATGTCTGTTGAATACACGAATCACTTATATGCATGCATTTGGTGTTTTGCAAGTGTTGTTTAAATCTTATGCTCCTCTGTTTAAATTTCAGAGTCTAGATGCACAGTTCTCAACAAAGGAACAGTTTAACCATTTACGTGTGTTAAATTAGTATGTTCTACGTAACCCTAAAAGTGAGAGTGGGAATGGTATTTGTTTACGAAATATTGATTTTACCACAGTATCTCTTTCATGGTTTTACTACATCAAATCAACCTTGAAGGTTATTTAGTGGTATTGGAGTCTGAACAGCATCATACCACCTTGCTTTGCATTTCTTGTGTTTATTTCAAGATATAGATATGTAGCCGTGAAGCATAGTTTCTTAAAATAAGAGTCAGTTGGAAAGAACAGTATCAACGCCATTTTTGACTAATACTTACGGCCAAATTATGAGTGGAGCGGTAACTTTGCACTAGAATCCATATCCAAGTGGTACACTGTTTAAATTACTGCAAATCTGTTTGTACACATTTACAGTAATTTACACTCCTCATATTTTCTATGGGCAGTGTTGAGGAGCAATGTCAGCTCGTATTAAAAGTTGAAATTAAATGTGGTCGCTCAAATGCAATCATATTTAATGCTAAAACCGGAGGTTACAGTTCCACTAAACCAGGGACGTGCAGTCATAGGAGGCAGGGGAGGCACTGCTTCCCCTGCCATATGGGGCCAAAGTTTAGTTAAATTAATTTTAATTTAAAAAAAATTGTAAAAAAAAAATAAAAATAAATCACCAATTTTTTCCCACCCATGTAATGCTATGGAGAGGCATCATACAGGACTGCATCTCTCCATAGCAAAACATGGTTACATTTCTTCAATAGCAGCAGCGCCACCAACTGGTGGTAACTTAAAACTACCTGAAGCAAAAATAATGACCAATAGGAGGCATTCCTCATGATGCCTCTTAGGGAGAGAGCCAATCAGAGAAGTAAAACTATTCTTGGCATTATTAGTTATGCAGGATGCAGGGCTGGCCCTGTCTGATGTTCACTGACTTCCTGTTACTGTGATCCAGTCTGGGACCCTCTAGCACAGGCTTCACTAGAAACAAGAGGGGAGAATAAGGACTGCAGTAGTGCAAGAAGTGCACAGTAAAGGTTAAGGTTTATAGCTTTCCTCATTCTGTTAAATGATAGTGTTAATATTAATGATTTTAATATGAACTGTAATCTTTCTACTTATTAGCAATGTTGACTGTTGTGATTGAGGAGTGCTGGTAATGATAATAGCTTCCCACATTTTGCTGGCAGTTTATTTGAACTTTTTTTGTGTGTGAATATTTTGTTTTTAATGTGATCTGGTAATTTGCTGCTTTTTAACAAGTTAACAACATTGACTGCAGAGCCTGCTTTATTACTACAGCTCTCAGTAAGTATTATGTTGTCACTAGCTGTTGCCCTTGTGCAAAAAAGGAAATGCTAGTGCCTTTTTTATGCAGGAACCTCTTCTGGTCTGTATAATAAATGATGCTTTATTACTACAGCTCTCAGTAAGTATTGTGTTGTCACTAGCTGGTGCCCTTGTGCAAAAAAAGGAAATGCTAGTATTGTGTTGTCACTAGCTGGTGCCCTTGTGCAAAAAAGGAAATGCTAGTGCCTTTTTTATGCAGGAACCTCTTCTGGTCTGTATAATAAATGATGCTTTATTACTACAGCTCTCAGTAAGTATTGTGTTGTCACTAGCTGGTGCCCTTGTGCAAAAAAGGAAAAGCTAGTGCCTTTTTTATGCAGGAACCTCTTCTGGTCTGTATAATAAATGATGCTTTATTACTACAGCTCTCAGTAAGTATTGTGTTGTCACTAGCTGGTGCCCTTGTACAAAAAAGGAAATTCTAGTGCAATTTTTATGCAGGAACCTCTTCTGGTCTGTATAATAAATGATGCTTTATTACTACAGCTCTCAGTAAGTATTGTGTTGTCACTAGCTGGTGCCCTTGTGCAAAAAAAGGAAATTCTAGTGCAATTTTTATGCAGGAACCTCTTCTGGTCTGTATAATAAACAATGTACTTTCCCTCCTGTAAAACAGTCAGTGCTGAGTACACTTCTATGTCACCCAAGATATAAGGTGAGATCTACTGGGTCCAGACACTATTTTTCAGAGCACATAACTAATTTACTCAGACGTTAAAGAGAACAAAACTGTGCTGATTTTGTTTCTATGTAACAGTATGTGGATTAGATAGACTGATTGATTTAAGGTCAGCACTTCACTCTTACAGTTCACAACCTACAGTTGTTTCCCTTCAATAAATAAACTTTTTTTTACTGCAGTTTCCCATGCTTTTGGGGTTTTACTGTTTATAACACCTCACTTTTTATTGTCATTCTGTAATATGATGATCTGTCTGTCATTTATTAAAAAGCATAGTTTTTATATTTTTAGTATTAAAAAATTATTTTAGATGATATATTATTATTAGTGGTTTTCATATTAAATCCACAAGTGAGCTGTGAAATCTCTCAGGAAATGTATGGGGGCAGGGAGTCTTGCACCTTGCCTGGTATATTGTGGAATTTAGCTGGCATTCATGTGAGTAGGGGAACTGATTGGCAGATTTAATATGGTATATGATGAGTGGCATAAACAATAGAAGGGAGTCATGTGGCAGAAAACTGTAATAAGTGGTTGTAAAGGGCCCTTAATCTTAATGAAATGTAGTGTATTACTGGCACACAGTTAGTAGGAGCAGGGGCCACTCTATCTTATCAAGTACAACTGGCATATAATATTAATAAAACATTTTATTCAACTATTATGTATTTAACTCATGTAAAAGTCACGTAGAAGTGTGTATATGTGTGTATCTGAGTGTGTGTGTGCTTGTCTGTATATTTATGTGGATTAGCTAGTCTCTTGGTGTGTATTCCTGTGGGTGTTTGTGTATGTGTGAGTGATGATGTATGTGGCTTCTTGTCTGTGCTTTTTGGGTGCCTGTTTGTGTGTTCATGTGGTGCCTGGTTTTGTGAATGTTGGTTCTTATGTGTATATGGTATCTGATGGTGCTTGCGTGCCTGTGCGTGTCTGTCTGTGTGAGTCTTCTTGTATATCTGAGTGTATATTTCTGTGTGTGATTCTGTATGTGTCTGTTTCTGTGTGTGTCACTGTGTGTGTTAGTGCCTCTGTATGTCCTAGTGTGTTTCTGTGTGTATGTGAATCTATGTTTGTGAGTGTGTTTCTATGTATGTGTGGGGGCCCTGATTAATGGTTTTGTGAGTGGGTGTACAAGGATGTCAGTAGTATGTTAGTACTGTACATGGATGTCAGCAGTTTTCTGGAAATGTACATGATGTCAGCAGTATGCTAGGGCTATACATTGATGTTAGTAAAAATAAATATATATGTTTTTTTTTCCATTAAAATTCAGTTTTTATAGCCTTTTTTCTATCATTTCTTAGGTGCTTTGCTTCCCTTGTATTTTAACTATTGGATATAGAATTTCATAGTGGGCAGGGTTTTAGTACTTGGGCCACTGAATTGTACTTGCCCCCTGGTTCCAAAATTGCCAGTCATCCCCTGCATTTTTTATGCATTAGTTGTATTAGGGAGTTTCTGGTTTTAACATGTGGTCAGATTGTTTGGAAGCCTTGTTTGTGTGCTTGCAAGTATTTCATCCTGCCTGGGTTAGAATTCAGTCTACACCAAAATCGCTATTATTTAAAAGATAGATAACGCCTTTATTACCCATTCCCCAGCTTTGCACAATTAACATTGTTATATTAATATACTTTATAACCGTTTAATCTCTAAATTTCTGACTGCTTAAGCCACTACAGATTGCCTCTTATCACATGCTTTTTTATTAGCTTTTTCACAAGAGACTGCTAATTTATGTGTGTCATATAGATAACATTGTGATCTCTCCCATGGAGTTGTTCAGGAGACAGCAGTAACTGGCTAAAATGCAAGTCAATAGATAATAAATAAATAGCCCTGAGATAAGGGGACTGTCTGCAGAGGCTTAAATACAAGATATTAGATACTATTCTAATCGTCATTGTGTAACCGGCTAATTTAATCGTAAATTTAAGTTACCTCTATTAGGTTCATATATGTGCTTCTCAGGCTTATCATAGCCACTGCCTCACTAGCCTCAGATCTCACTGCACTAAACTATTCTATATACCCCTAAACCGACACATCCCCACATAACAAACTAACCCACTACACTATAAACCTCTAAACCACCACATCCCAAAGTAACCCACTATAGTGTTAACCACTAAACCGCAACAACCCCCAACTTAAAGTAACCCACTAATATCTAAACCCCCTAACCAGCTAACCCCCTAAGTTACCCTCCAAAAAATACTAACTTTACTTGTAAAAAAAGAAAACCTAACCTTACTTGAAAAATTGCTGAAATAAATAATAAAACTACCATTACAGAAAACAAACAAATTACCAAAAATAATGAACAGTTATGCCTATTCTAAAACCCTACCCCAAAATAAAAAATCTATTTTAACAATAAAGTACAGTAATAACCCTTAAAAAGCTCCTTTGTAGGGTATTGCCCTAAAGTGATTTAGCTCACTACACCACTCTACAAGTAAAGCCCCCACCCAAAAAAAAAGTGTTTCTAAAACAATCCCTGAAAAAAGGACATATAATTTAATTTTTTTATCGGCAGCAAAAGGGCATTAAGCTCTTTTGCTGCTAATAAAAAAAAACTAATTAAAAATAAAAAAAATACCCACCCAAAAAAATTGTAACACTAAACGCCAAAGATGTTACTCACCTAAGATTAATCCCGGGGGCGGCGCACCATCTTTATCCTGGTGGCGGTCTTCTTATCTTCATCCATCTTCTTACCTTCTGTCCAAGACATTCTCTTCCTGAGGTCACCAGCCACACACTGAATTTTGAATGTGAGGTACCCCCTTTCTATAGGGTATCCTTGCATTCCTATTGGCTGATTTTTTTATTTCAAATCAGCCAACAGAATAAAAACTTTATATTGGCTGATTTGAATCTGAAAATCAGCCAATAGGAATGCAAGGGTACAGCTGGTGATCACATGAAGAGGATGTCTGGGATGGAAGATAAGAAGATGGATATAATTATATTGAATGCAAAAGTTAAAGTAATGTATTGCAGTGTTCCTCAACTCCAGTCCTCAAGTACCCATAACAGGCCAGATTTTCATGATATCTTAACTAGAGCACAGGTGAAATAATTAGCTAATTGGTGAGAGCAGGTTAGTAACCATGGTTATAGATCAGCCAATTATTTTACCTGTATTTTATATATCTAGTTAGAAAATCTGACCTGTATAAGGAATTGAGGACTGGAGCTGAGAAACATTGATTTATAGCTCCTTTAAATGTGAGTAGTTATCTAGAAGGATAAAATGATCATTATATTTAAAGCGGCATAGAATACTATCTGCCCCCTCTTTAATTTTGGCTAACTGGCTTATTACTTATTTCTTGCAACACTTGTACACTGTGTTTCTCCTCATTTATTTAGTTGTACACTTTGTTTCTTTTGAATTAAACACAGTTTTAGTGATCACTGTTTCTTATTGTGTATTATCTAACCTATAATTATTATGAAATCTTATAACCAATTTGAAATAAACACTTAATTTGAAATGTTGATATAAATGTGGATTTAGGCATTTATTTACCCTATCAATCCCCCAACACTGCTCGGTGATGGACCTATATAAGAAAGTAAAAAATGGTTGTCTTAAATAGACATAAAGCACTTTTAATATTCCTGATAAAGGGCTAGATTACAAGTGGAGCGCTAATTTATTGCGTGCCCACAAACAGGAAAATGTGCCTGTTTGTGGGCACATGATAAATAACCAGCCATTAGTGTTCAGAAAATTAACTACATATCAGATCTCTGGTTAATTTTCTAAAATTCCCCTAATTGGCCCCAAATTTCAATATAGTAATTTTTATTAAAAAATAAAAATGGTAGCATCTTTATTTTTTACTACAGTAACTGCAACAAAAGATTATAAGGGGCTAAAAGTGTCGGCTAAACGATAATAAAAAGTGCTCTTACATGGGAACTGTGTGTTCCCTGGAAATATATATGCATTTGAATATATACATATATATTTATGTGTTAATATGTGTATATACACATATTAACACAAACATATATGTACAGTATATACTCATATACATATTTATTTATATTTGTTGCCTATCGCTGCTTGACTTACTCTCTTCACTGTGCTAGTTCTCATGCCATGTTTGACAGCATGAGAACGAGGCACCCATTGGAGTCTATGGAAGCGCGCTCTCAAGGTCACATTCGCATTTCACTTCAGTTGTAATACCAGCGCACATTTGCGTGTTCTGATATTACTAAGTTGAGCGCAAATATCATTTTTGGGTAATAGATATTTTGCGCTCAACTCGTAGTCTGGCCCAAATTATGCAAAGCAAACGAACCTGCAATATACTTTAATTATTCACCCCCCTCTTCCTTTAGTGGGTCTCCAATTTAAACCAGAATTGGATGTGCATACTCCAAAATTCACACAATACATGTTGCCCCAATTAGGTACCAAAGGGCCAAACTATTTACTGAACTCAGGTTTCAAATGTGGGGAACTTTTAGAGGGTTGTGGCAAAAGGCTGGAGGAGATATGGAAATATAAAAATAGATATACAATAAAGATATTTACTCCCCCCTGGTTTCTAGAACTGTTGCCTTCCCACAGTCTCTCCCAAAGGCTGTTCAATCGATGTGTGTGAATAGAGGGAGGCGCTTGTTCACCAAAGGTTCCAATCAATTCACTGGGGAATATTCCACAGCTTCCTCAAAATGAAAAGATATGGCACTGAAATATTGTATCCATAATGTAAAAAAAGTGTAGATACTTAAAGTAAAGATTGAGATAAACGGCTCCTCAAGTGTTTAATGAAAGGTTTCACCAGCTTTCTTATAAAAAGCAGTTTTTTATTTTTTCCAACGTGTTTCAACGGTCAATACCGTATTTTTCAAGAGCATTCACAAATAATTTGCTTTACAATGCTATCGTTTGTAAAGCAAATTCTTTTTGAATGCTCTTGAAAAAGACCATTTGTCAGGATGCCAGGTATCAGACAGACGAGAAGTGCAAAAATAATCACACCTTTATTAATAGCAAAAAATAATAAAAAGTCCATAAGTCAAATAACAAGCCAGGAATCAAAACCAGAGCTGGTAGTCAGACGAGCCGAGTCAGGAGCCAAAGCAAATAATCAGACGAGCCGAGTCAGGAGCCAAAGCGAGTAGTCAGACAAGCCAGGGATCAGGAAACAGGAGGGACGTCAGACAGCCAGGTAATACACAGGAGCTCTCACAAACAGGTCTGAGACAACGCAAGGGCAAAACATACTGAACAGAGGCCCTTTAAATAATAAGTGATGACATCAAAATTCTGAGACTGCATCCTGTCTCACACGGATGATGTACACCAGTCTGGCCATAAAAGGAAGTGCAGAAAATGAGCAGCATCAAACAGTATGCACCAGAGTCAGCAAGAGAGGTGAGTAAAATGGCTGCCAGCAGCACATGGCAAACAAAACAGGGAAAAAAACCCTGACAGTACCCTCCCCTCAATGACCCCTCGCCGCGGGAGGACAAAAGGCTTATTTGGGAAATGGGCATGGAAGGCACGGAGGAGGGTGGGAGCATGAACATCAGAGGAGGGAACCCATGAACACTCCTCCGGACCATAGCCCCTCCAGTGAACCAAATACTGTACGCGGACCCTGGACATACGAGAGTCAATAATGCTGCTGACCTCATACTCCTCATGGTTGTCAACAAAGATAGGATGGGGACGAGGCAACACAGTGGTAAACCAATTACAAACCAATGGTTTCAAGAGGGAGACATGAAAAACATTGGAGATGCGCATTGCAGGAGGAAGGTCAAGAGCATAGGCCACAGGATTGACCCGTCAGAGTATTCGAAAAGGACCAACATAATAGGGAGCCAGTTTATTGGAAAGCACACGAAGGTTCAAGTTGCGGGAGGACAGCCAAACTCTCTCACCAACCTGGTAGGAAGGCGCGGGCAGATGCCTACGATCAGCCTGGAACTTTTGGTGCAGCATAGAACGATGAAGGCAATCCTGAATCTGCACCCACGTGGGATGGAGTTGCTGGAGATTCTCCTCCAAAGCCGGAATACCCTGAGACATGAATTAATCAGGCAACAAGGATGGTTGAAACCCATAATTCGCCATGAACGGCGATATCTTGGAGGAAGCATTAATAGCACTATTACGAGCAAACTCTGCCCAAGGTAACAGTTCAGACCAATTATTGTGGTGATCTGAGACATAGCAACAGAGGAACTGTTCCAGAGCTTGATTAGACCGTTCCGCAGCCCCATTGGATTGAGGGTGATATGCCGAGGAGAAAGAAAGCTGGATCCCCATTTGAGTACAAAAGGAACGCCAAAATCTGGAGAATAACTGGCTACCCCGGTCAGACACTATCTCCTTGCATAACCCATGTTAACGGAAGACCTCCTGCGCAAAAATTGAAGCAAGCTCCTGAGCGGTAGGCAACTTCTTCAAGGGAATGCAATGTGACATTTTAGAAAAACAGTCAACCACCATAAGGATAACAGTATTGCCATTGGAAACAGGGAGCTCGACAATGAAGTCCATGGAAAGATGTGTTCAAGGACACTCACCATTAGCAATAGGTTGAAGAAGACCCACAGGAAGACGATGAGGAGTCTTATTCTGTGCACAAACTGAGCAGGAGGCAACATACCCAGCAACATCAGAACGAAGACCTGGCCACCAGAATTGTCGAGTGACAGACCAAATCATTTGGTTCTTGCCTGGGTGACCTGCGGCTTTAGGATAGTGGTAAGTGTGCAAAATTTTAGTTCGAAGATTCTCAGGAACAAAACACTTACCACTAGGTTTTTCAGGAGGTGCATTGGTTTGTGCAGCCAGGATCTCCTCCCTCAAGGGAGAAGTCAAATTAATACGTATGGTAGCCAAAATATGGTCAGGAGGTATAACTGGAGTAGGTACAGACTCCTCCGTGGACAGAGATGAAAATTCTCGAGAGAGGGCATCAGCCTTAACATTCTTACTACCAGACAGGTAGGAGACCACATAATTAAACCGAGACAAAATAGCGCCCATCTGGCCTGTTGGGGTGACAAACGTTTTGCTTCAGATAGGTAAGTTAAATTCTTGTGGTCAGTAAGAATGAGCACTGGCACGCTAGTACCCTCAAGTAGATGCCTCCATTCCTTGAGTGCCAAAATTATGGCCAGTTATTCCCTGTCGCCAATTTCATAATTGCACTCCGCTGGAGACAAATTTCTTAGAGAAGAAACCACATGGATGCAAAGAACCATCAGGCGTAGGACGTTGAGACAAGAGGGCACCTACTCCAGGTTTAGAAGCATCGACCTCTAGAACGAAAGGCAGGACAGGGTTAGGATGAGCCAGAACTGGAGCGGCAGCAAAGGCAGTCTTAAGACTATCAAAGGCCTTAATGGCAATAGGTGACTAATGGAGTGGATCATTCTCTTTACGGGTCATGTCTGTGATATGTTTGACCAAGGAAGAAAAGTTTTTAATAAACTTTCTATAGTAATTGGCAAACCCCAAAAAATATTGAATAGACTGAAGACCAACTGGGCGAGGCCACTGCAGAACTGCAGATAACTTGTCAGGATCCATGGAGAACCCTGCAACGGAGATAACATAACCTTGGAAGGTTACTTGAGTCTGATGGAACTCACATTTCAAAGAGTTCTGTAATGAGCGGAATAGGGTAAGCATTGTTAATGGAAAGACGATTAAGACCCCTATAATCGAGGCATGGTCTTAACTCGCCACCCTTTTTCTTCACAAAGAAGAAGCCAGCCCCTGCAGGAGAGCAGGATTTGCTGATGATCCCCCGCGACAGATAATCGGCATCATACTCCTCCATAGCACAATTCTCCGCAACAGAGGGTAAACCCGGCCCCGAGGAGGAATGGCTCCGGGTTGCAGGTCTATGGCACAATCGTAAGACCGGTGAGGAGGCAACGTACCGGCACCCACCTTGTCAAAAATGTCTAGGAACTCTCGGTACTCCTCTGGCAATTGAGATACCAAAGAAGTGCACAAGACTTTAACTGGTTTCCAAAGACAAGTGGAAATACATTGCGGAGACCACGACAAAATGTCAGACCTGCACCAGTGTAATAATGTAACAAAGTTCCAATTCCACTTTCTAAAATATAGTTTGCAGCTGATTTTGTAACTAAGATTGGATACTGTAACAACCTTAGTAAAGCACAAATGTCAGCAAGTTTATCAAGTAGTTGATAATACTATTAAATGGTTAAACAGTATTTTGTGTGGAAGTAATATGAGAGGCAACAGGGTTAAAGAAATGCTCAGAACTGAGTAAGATATACAATCTATTGGCACTTATGGAACAGTTGTACATTTAGTGTGGTTCCCAGTAACTCAGAACTCCTACAATATCCATTGATAGAAGTTAGATTTAAGATGCTGACAATTTACACACAGACCAAGATAAATTATATTAAGGTTGCACAAAAGCAGGTATTCAAAGTAGCAACTTTGAGGTAAATACTGTTATACTTGTGGTTTCCACAGGCTCTGATGTTTGGAAGATTCTCAGGTAAGTGTGTAGCTGCAGACTGTGTTCCAGTAATGACACAGGTGAATTCAGCTCAGAGCTAATGAGGCTGACAGGCTAAGCAGGAGAGGATGAGACTGCTTAGCACAGACAAAAAATCCAGTGTGAATGCTAGGATAAGATACAGGTTATTAATGTTAGCAAACATGGATTGAATATATCTGAGAATAGTTTTGAAAACACTGAAGTTAGGCTTGGAGAGGAGTTAAACTTAGAGTCTAGCTACTAGATAGAACAAAATATTCAAGCACAGGTTGTAGGTAAAACAGATGTTAAGTAAACTTTGGAATGTGAAAAGGGGGTGGTAACCTGCTTAAAGCTACAGTACCGTTACAGATCCCCCTTCTCAAGGGATCCACTCTGTGGATCATCCAGACGGCTTGTGAGGGTACTGAAGATGGAAAGTCTTCAGCAAATCGGGTGCATGGATCTGAGTCCTATTAATCCATGAGTCCTCTTCAGGACCATAACCCTTCCATCTGACAAGGTATTCCAATCTTCTACCCCGTGTCCTTGAATCAAGAATGGATTCTAATTTGAATTCCTCGTTACCATCAACCTGTATAGAAGGAGGAGGAATAATGACACGACCCAAGCATTTATTAGGATGGTGGGGTTTTAAGAGAGATGTATGAAAGGTAGGATGTATGGTATACTGTTTTGGGAGGTTTAATTCGAGGGTCAATGCATTCAGGACACGTTTAATAGGAAAAGGGCCAATGAACCGATTTCCTAATTTCTTTGATGGTTGTATCACTTTTAGGTGTTTGGTTGATAGCCAAACTAAATCTCCAATTTTGTAGTTTGGGCTTGGTCTATGTCTAAGATCGTAATAGTATTTTTGGTCTGCTTTTGTCTTTTGTAAATGTGTTTTTAATATCTCTAAACCTCTTTCAGTTGTTCTGAATATAGTATTGCTGCATGAGAATTGATGATGGCAGGATTCATGGATATAGTCCTTGGATGGTATCCATATGTAGCATGGAATGGTGTGGTTTTTATGGAGTTAGACATAGCATTGTTATAAGCAAATTCGGCCATGGGCAGGTATTCCATCCAATCATCCTGTAAATGGGTGATGTAACAACGTAAGTACTGATCCAGAATCCTATTTACCCTTTCGATGAGACCATTTGTTTGGGGGTGATAAGATGTTGAGAACCTCAGGCCAATTTTGAGCTTTTTGCATAATGCTTTCCAGAAATGAGATGTGAACTGAGTCCCACGATCCGAGATGATAGAAAGGGGTAAACCATGTAAACGTACAATGTGAGATATGAAGGCGTTAGCAGTTTCGGTGGCACTGGGTAGAGATTTAAGTGGAACAAAATGTGCCAATCTTGTTAAATGATTCACTACTACCAATACAGTGTTATAACCCTTTGAGGATGGGAGTTCGACAATGAAATCCATAGAAATCGATGTCCAGGTTATTTCTGGGATAGGTAAGGGTGTTAAATATCCTATTGGTTTCTTATTTTCAGTTTTATTCCTTGCACATGTGTCACATGAGATAACATAGTCATAAATGGTTTGATCGATCTCTGGCCACCAAAAAAACCTTTTGAGTAATTCCTGTGTTTTATTGATCCCAGGATGTCCTGCCATGTGTGCATCATGAAAGTGTTTTAGGATGTTATAACGCAGAGAGGATGGGATGTATATCTTATTCTGGTGATAATACAATTCAGAATCCAGTTTTTGTAATTGAGACAGATTTGGGTTTTTTCTGTTTTTGTGCTTTTAATATCTCATTTTCAAGTGAATCAAGGTTGCCTATTATTTTATGGGGGGTATGAGTGGCATTTCTTGTTCTGTATGTTTAATCATATCATGTGTACGTGAGAGTGCATCTGCCTTTATATTTTGAATCCCAGGTCTATAGGTTATTAAAAAAACAAACCTGGGGGGGCGTGTCTAAGCATCAGACATGGCTGGCAGCACATTTGAGAGCTCTGTGCCTTTATCAATCTAACCTGCAATATATCTTAGGATAAACTGCACATCTATCTTCTCAGAATATAAATTCTGAATTAGAAACCAAAGATCGACTTACTCAAGCCTCTCTTATGCCAAAAGGAGCTCTAAAACTAATACCATTGAGAAGCAAGCTGCGAGTCACATCAAACTATCCCTAACCTTCCTCCTGGATTGTCCGGGTGTACAGTTATACCTTACTAACCCTGAAACTACGAGGCTGGAGTACAGCCATATCTATACCTAAGAGATTACGCATCTACACAGTAAAACAGATAAAATAGAGGCAGAGATTGTTTTCATGCTGCGGAAACTTGAGGTTAAGATGGATGCCCACTTCCGCAATCTGCAAGACACTCTCAAAGAAGAATGGATATCCCAGTGAGAGGCCTGCAATTTACTACAACTACACACTCAACCCACACCTGCTGTAGATTGCTCCGCAACCTCCTCTCCATGTTATGATCGAGACCCTAGTGCTTCACTTACCTCTGTCCAGACACCTATAGAGGACTCCCTAATGATCACCGCAGAGGAATTAGTCCCCCCGGTTCAGCTCAGGAGAGAGGAGGTGAACAATCCAGCTAGTGAGAATCCAGTAGTAGAGCAGGGGATCACACCATGCCCGACAACCACTCCAGCTGAATCTATACCAGCCGCATTGGGAAGAGGGTTTGGATAAGCTGTTGAGCAGTTTTAAAACTGAGTCGCCAACGAGAGCGCTACTGGGACCCCAGTCCGCCAAATCTCCTACCAAGACCTACACACCATGTGGTCTCACACTGAAGCTTGAATGTGGTCTTCCTTTCAGGTGCTCCATGAAACTTGGAGTAGGATGACATTAGACGCTGCGCTACTGAAGCCGTAACCACCCGCTCCAACATCAGGCTTCTTTGTAGCTGTGACTTTTGGACATCGGCATGAGCCCTATACAGCTGATTGCATTTGGTTTCTAACTTAGTCTTAAATGTTATATGGACTAATTACATTATAACCCTGAGATCCCTTCTGATAGGTAAACTTTATTTGGCTCTCGATATCTGGTCTCACACACATACCACTCAATGTTAGTTGTAGGCTATTATGTTCTATATAAGTACTGTTATGTTATTACTGTTTTACTTCCCTTGCTCTTTATGTCTCACCTTTTGCTGTCATTATTATTATTAATGGAGCCAAAAAAGCTATCTCAATGTTACAGAGAATCTTCATCTTTTTTTTTACTGAGAGTATCAAACATGACATCTTGCATTACCTCCAGAAAACAGATATAAGAGCAGTTTTAAATATACTTAATATTCCTTTAATCACGCAAAACCTTGATAGTTGGCTTCTGCTCTACTTTTCATACAGTGCTCTGTTGGTACTATTTGACTCACTGATATTTTAAAGTTTTGAAATATATTGTACCATTGCCTAGTATTGATTGTCTTTGCTGTTCCTAATTAGTTATATAACTTACAATTGTTAAACTACACTACAACCTCAGCCAATTATGTTTTATCTGTACTGTTTAACACTACCCATATCCCTTAAAGCTTAAGAAGACAGAAAACTCCCCCCGCTGAGAGCTTCCACTACCATAGGAGTCCTAGTTCCTTTAATATCTGCTCTAACTGCAGTAACTTTTCACCTCCAGACCTTTAACCTTATACAGTTATACTGCACTGGTCATTTTAACTCTGCAAACTGTTACGGTACTGCCTCTGACTAACATTGAATTGATCTTTATCATTTTATTATGTAAGCTCTCAAAAATATTAGGAATACTATTGCAGCTTACTGCATATTCTTTTCTACTTAGATAGCTTGTTAAAAGTTTTATAATTCGACGGTATAGGCTATTGTGACTGTTACAGAATGTGGCTATGCACCTGTATGTATGTACGCATATATAATTAATCCCGGTTAGTTGGTGGTACCCTATCCCTTCTGTTCTTCCCTTTAGTATAGTAGAGTGACTATGGGTTTGTGCATTAATATTTAAATTCTCTTATATTTACTATTTATATGAAGCAAATTATTTATATGTTCCCTGCTTCTATTTACCCATGCTACTGTGTGTGGTATTCATATTCTATCACTACTAAGGGTTCTAAGCCATGTATTTTTGGATCCCAATCCTGTCTCCCAGTATTACACCCCTACGCTAAGCTCATCCTAGTGGTTTTAGTATTAAACTATCATTATCCCATCCTCATTCCTACACATTATATTATTATGACTCAATTTTTTAGTGAGTCTCTTACAAACTCCTGGGGTTCAGAACTTCTATAAATGATGTGGGCTCCTATACTACTTGCCAGACCGATACTTTAATTTAAGACTATAAGCTTTACTAACGTGCGGGTCATAGTTCCCACATATACTTTACACAAATGCTTACTTTAGGTACCCGCAGTCTTTGTCTGGCAATCATGGTTGCTGTCTACTCCTCGTTAGATTCTCATAATTTACCCTCCTATAGGAAGTTTGTCTCACTAAGACGGAATGCTACTTAAAAGGTAAAGCACTCCCTTATATAAACTAATTACAAGATACCTATTCTACTTGTCTATAGTTCTGTCATTACGTCTCTCATTCTTTTAGTACCTCCTTCCACCTCCTGAAAGTTTTCCCATAAGCTCTAGAGGCCACCTTATTTTATTTTGTTTGTTTTTTTATATGTTATCACTTTTGTTTTGAGGTTTTTTTTTTATTGTTGGCTCAAGAACAAGTTCTGTTATAATTATCCCAGAGTGTATTGCTCCAGTTCGGTTTGCATGCTCCCTAAATTCTTCTCCGGCTCCTCAAGAACACTACCTTTCAAGACCCCCCACCTAAAACCAGCTAACCTTTTCACACGCCCTATATATATTGAGTGCCTTTATGGCCAGTCTCATTTGTATTAGCGCAGATGAACTAATCTCCACAAAGCCTAAGATGCCTATATAACCCGACCTAGCATTGGTCATCATCTTCTTAGGAAGATTTCTACTTTGGAATTAATAAGACACGCCCCCCTTCCTGTCCTATTATACAAGTGGCTCTCGCCCACTGCACCCCTCCCCCCAATATCTTACACAACAAAAGTTCTAAGTAACTGCCATTTGACATAGCATTCACAATATATTTGGCCCATCAGTGACCAAAGTAACAGTTACTTCGCATTTTTAAACTAAGAGAAAAACGAGGTTCCATGTATGTTTGTTCAGTTCTTTCGTTATTTGTACTTCTATACTAGATATCTACTCCTATAAAGAATGTCTGGTTTTCATACACAGGTAGTTATTCTTGCTTTATCGCTGGTTGTGTAATTGTATATGTACACTTCTGTACTTGTTAGCGGTTACTCAACCTTGATTTCTTTAGGTTTCCTGTTCTCTGATTTGTTATTTTGTTATTAGCAAAATATGTTTCTACCTGTGAGCACTAATATTCTTATCTGAGAAGTCAATGCATACATTTTTTTTTTTTTTCTGATATGTCTGACAAACTCATAATATCAGTATCTCTTTACAGCCGGTCCCTTTAATTATGCCTCTTGTGTTCCTTTATAAGCATCCTAGCTCCTTTGCTCATTGCTTGTTATTGAGGAATCTCCCCTGGTTTCATTTGAGCCACTTACTGCCTTGTTCAGCTGCTTCCTGCAGCATTACCTGGAAGTCTGCCTTCAGATTCAGTGTGCACCTGGACGCCTCCCCCTTTCAGACTGGAGCTTTGCAGTCAAACAGAAGCCTGCTGTTCTTTGGTGACAACACATCCTTTTTGTCAGCGGATTCCAGTAAGTACTTACTGCATTACCATACTACTTCAGACTGTTGCTGTTTGAATCTCGCTTTATATTTTCCCAAGTCACTTCAGTTGTCCAGCTTCTGTTACTATAACCAAGACTTTGTTTATCTTGCTTGTGATTGAGGAATTGAATCACCCAGTTTACAAGTTCCTTTGCTTAATGCTCTTATTTTTTCTTAATGTTTTTAACATCGATGTAGCAAATTATCAGCATCTTTATTTTTATATCTTTTCTGAGTCCACACTGTGATTATTACATTTGCAAATGTTACATTGAGATCAATTACTAACCACTATATTAAGAATGTAATGTTAAAGTTAATCTTACATTCTGATAATGTGGGATATAAAAAGTCTGCAGTTAGTTTTTATTTCAAAACAGTATGTGAAGTAAAACTAAAGCAGAAACAACACTACTTAATTTTTTCTATATATTTGACTAAATCTGCACATTTGATTCTTTTAGCTAAGGAACATTTCTGATTATCAGCAGCTGTGACAGAATAACAAGCCTGAAAATGGATCAAGCAGATTTGGCCACACATGTATACAATCTCTCACAGAGAGTAGATCAACTTTCTCAAGGTTTAAGAGAGTTGCAATTAGAAAATCAGACATTACGAGACATTATAAAAGATACTGCAGCTCCTAAACAGGTTACTATAGATTCAACAAATGAGCCTATTGTATCACCTCCAGAAAAAATTTCTGGCGATAGAAGTCAGTTCCGTGACTTTAAGAATGCATGTTACCTTTTATTCACTTTAAGACCAAAAACATACACTACTGATTAACAAAGAGTATTGACAGTTATTTCTTTTCTCAGAGCAGAGCCTAGAACCTGGGCCAACTCTTATTTTGAGCAAAATGATCCCATATTAGATAACTTAGAAGCTTTTTTCCACGCCATGGCGTTATTGTATGATGATCCGTGCAAACAACTCACATCAGAAAATTCAATGAGAGCTCTTAAACAGGGAAAGATGCCTGTAGAGGACTATATAGCCGAATTTAAAAGGGTTTCAAAAGATTCGCAGTGGAATGACATCTCACTTAGAAACCAATTTAGACTAGGTTTATCAGAAGCCCTGAAAGATGAGCTATCTAGAATAGACATACCAGAAAGTCTGGATAATTTAATGTCTTTGACAGATGTTTAAGGGAACGAAAGAAGGAAAGATATAATTCAGATTCAATAATAAGGAAATCCTATCAACCTTATAAAGTTACAGAAGAACCAATGGAAATTGGTGTAATCAGGGGACCTTTAAGCCCTGAAGAGAAAAAGAGGAGAAGGGAAAATAACCTCTGTCTTTATTGCGCATCTAAAGAACATGAAGTAAAAGACTGCCCTAACCTTACCAAGATAAAAAGAGGTAAGAACTATAACTTCAGTACTACTTCTGACATAAGTTTTGATAAACCATCTTACTGTCATTTACTTGTTTCCTTACAGTGGGGCTCAAAAGAGATTATGTTGAAGGCACTCGTTGATTCCGGTGCTTCAAGCAACTTTATTGATTTAGATGTGGTGTATAGGAATGAAATAGCATTAAAGAAAAAACAAAACTCCTACGTTTTACGTGTTTTTGATGGTAGTCAAATTTCTAACGGTCCAATCACACATCAAACAACACCTATTATTATGGTTACACACGGGGGACATAAAGAACATATTTCATTCGACGTAACACCATCACCTCTATTTCCATTAATCTTAGGCTTACCTTGGTTACAACAACACCAACCTAGCATTGATTGGCAAACACTTAGTACACAATTCCAATCTCATTATTGTAAGCAACATTGTTTACCAAAACAAATATACTCACATATAAATAATCTGACCACAACAAAGAATCAAGTTGGAAAATTACAACACCCAGTACCTGAAATCTATTCCCAATTTCAGGATGTATTTGATAAAAAGGAGGCGGAGACTTTACCACCGCATAGGACTTACAATTGTCCAATAGATCTCCTTCCTGGGTCACCAATACCTTTTGGTCACATTTATCCACTATCTCAGCCTGAGCTACAGCACTTAAAACAATATCTAGATGAGAATCTAAAAAAGGGCTTTATAAGAGCTTCCACTTCGCCAGCAGCTGCTGGAATGTTTTTCGTGCGCAATAAAGATGGGACACCTAGACCAATTGTTGATTACCGACAGCTCAATAAGATTACAATTAAAATAAATACCCATTACCTTTGATAACTGAATTAATTGAAAGGTTGGGTAAGGCATCTATTTATATTAAACTAGATTTGAGGGGCGCATATAACTTAATCCGTATAAGGAAAGGGGACGAATGGCTCACAGCGTTCCGTACCAGATAGGGTTTGTACGAGTACACTGTGATGCCATTCGGCCTCTGCAACACCCCAGCAACCTTTCAACATTTTATTAATGAGGTTTTCCGTGATTTACTGGATGTTTGTGTAATCATCTACTTGGATGACATCCTAATTTACTCAGAATCCTTGCAAGAACACATAAAACATGTAACTACAGTACTAACCAGATTAAGAGAGAATCATCTCTATGCAAAACCAGAAAAATGTACATTTCATACCCAAGATATATCATTTCTTGTTTACAGAATTACAGCAGATGTTATCAATATGGAAGATACTAAGATATCCTCCATTACAAATTGGCCACAACCAACCAATGTAAAAGAACTTCAAAGTTTCTTAGGATTTTCGAATTTTTATCGAAAATTTATTAAAAAAAATTCTTCTATAGTGAAACCTCTCACAAGGCTTACAGGAAAAGGGACACCTTTTGTTTGGACTCCGAATGCACAACAAGCATTTGATTTACTAAAAGAATGTTTCACAACTGCACCAATACTTCATTTCCCAGATCCTACAAAACAGTACATCCTAGAATTTGATGCATCGGAGTATGCAATAGGTGCCATCCTATCTCAAAGGACAAGTTTAACAGAACCCGTTCATCCGGTTGCTTATTACTCACGATCTTTAACACCTCCAGAAATTAACTATCCAATAGGGGAAAAAGAACTCCTATCGATCAAATCAGCTTTCGAACATTGGAGGCACTTGTTGGAGGGTACAGATATACCAATTCTTGTATATACTGACCACAAGAACCTAGAGTATTTGCAGACTAACCGCACGTTGTCATCAAGACAACTAAGATGGAGTCTGTATTTCTCTAGGTTTAAAGGGACAGTCTACACCATAATTTTTATTGTTTTAAAAGATAGATAATCCCTTTATTACCCAGTCCCCAGTTTTGCATAACCAACACAGTTATAATAATATACTTTTAACCTCTGTGATTATCTTGTATCTAAGCCTCTGCAAACTGCACCTTTTTCAGTTCTTTTGACAGACTTGCAGTCTAGCCAATCAGTGATGGCTCCCAGATTACTTCACGTGCACGAGCACAATGTTATCTATATGAAATACGTGAACTAACACCCTCTAGTGGTGAACAACTGTTAAAATGCAATCTGAAAGAGGTGGGCTTCAAGGTCTAAGAAATTAGCATAAGAACCTCCTAGGTTAAGCTTTCAACTAAGAATACCAAGAGAACAAAGCAAAATTGGTGATAAAAGTAAATTGGAAAATTGTTTAAAATGACATGCTCTATCTGAATCATGAAAGTTTATTTTGGCCTAGACTGTCCCTTTAACTTCCATATACAATACAGACCTGGATCACGTAACGGGAAAGCAGATGCTCTGTCAAGACAGAGAACACCCCCTAACCATATTGAACCACAGAGAACTGTTCTATCTCCAGGAAATTTCATCTCCTGCATACAACCTTTTACACAAGAATTAAAGGATGCTCAAAGCAGGGATGTTAATACAAATAAATATAATCTCGTAAAACATCCAGATGGTTTATATTATTTTGAGAATCTCTTGTATATACCACCAACTTTACAAAAGGTAATTCTACAACAAAACCATGACTCAGTCCTTAATGGACATCCTGGTATACAAAATACATATGATTTAATTAAAAGGAAATATTGGTGGCCTAAGATGTGGAGCTCAATAGAGGATTACGTTAAAACTTGTACTTTATGTGTTCAAAACAAAAAGGATCACAAAAAACCTTATGGATATTTAATGTCATTACCGATACACGATCGACCATGGAAAGAAGTCGCTATGGATTTCATAGTAGAGTTGCCTAAATCAAAGACTTATACTACAATTTTAGTAGTTATCGATTTATTTACTAAGATGGCACATTTCTTGCCCATACAAGCTTTACCCACTGCATCTCAAACGGTGGAGTTGTTTTTATCACACATTGTAAAATTACATGGACTACCAACAAGTATTCTCACAGACCGTGGTAGCCAATTCACATCTAAATTTTGGCAATCTTTATGTGACAAATTGAATATCACAAGAAAACTTACAACATCATATCATCCGCAAACGAATGGCCAATGTGAACGCACCAACCAAACTTTAAAGCAATATTTACGTGTTTTCTGTTCCCAGCAACAAGATAAATGGGCTGAATATTTGGCAACCGCTGAGTTTGCCTATAATAACACCAAAAGTGATTCCACCCTGCTTTCCCCCTTTTTCGCCAATTATGGATTTCATCCTACTTATGATCTCCTACCCAATATGCATGCTCAATGTCCTACTGTTAATGACTTAGTTAATTCCATCGCTCAAAATTTTAAATTATTACAGGATAATATCACCCGGGCTCAATCCCGCCATCAACACTACTACAATTTACGCCGACGACCAGCTCCGGATTACAAGGTCGGGGATTTGGTCTGGTTATCCACCCGCCACATACGAATAACAGCTACGAAAGCTAAATTCAACCAGTTGTATATAGGGCCATTTCCCATAGAAAAAATCATTAACTCCAACGCTGTTGTACTACAGTTACCAGAAAGGTATCGCATACACCCTTCATTCCACGTTGCCATGATTAAACCTTATACTTCTGTCCGATCTGTTCCATCATCCATTCCAGATTCGGTTCAGTCCTTATCTGATGAAGAGGTGTATGAGGTCTCTGAAATTCTGGATTCTAGAGTGTTTCGGGGTGTACTTCAGTATTTAGGCCATTGGGAGGGGTATTCGCATGAGGAGGATTCTTGGGAGCCTGCCACTAACATTTCTGCCCCTCGTTTGGTCTCGCTTTTTCATCAGAGACATCCTGAGAGACCCTCTTTCTGAATCGACTCCTGGAAATAAAACCTGGAGGTTTTCCTTGTGTGGGGGACCTGTCATAATATCAGTATCTCTTTACAGCCTGTCCCTTTAATTATGCCTGTTGTGTTCCTTTATAAGCATCCTAGCTCCTTTGCTCATTGCTTGTTATTGAGGAACCTCCCCTGGTTTCATTTGAGCCACTTACTGCCTTTGTTCAGCTGCTTCCTGCAGCATTACCTGGAAGTCTGCCTTCAGATTCAGTGTGCACCTGGACGCCTCCCCCTTTCAAACTGGAGCTTTGCAGTCAAACAGAAGCCTGCTGTTCTTTGGTGACAACACATCCTTTTTGTCAGCGGATTCCAGTAAGTACTTACTGCATTACCATACTACTTCAGACTGTTGCTATTTGAAGTCTCGCTTTACTCCGATATTTTCCCAAGTCACTTCAGTTGTCCAGCTTCTGTTACTATAACCAAGACTTTGTTTATCTTGCTTGTGATTGAGGAATTAAATCATACAATTTACAAGTTCCTTTGCTTAATGCTCTTATTTTTTCTTAATTCTGTTAACATCGATGTAGAGTCCACACTGTGATTATTACATTTGCAAATGTTACATTGAGATCAATTACTAACCACTATATTAAGAATGTAATGTTAAAGTTAAACTTACATTCTGATAATGTGGGATATAAAAAGTCTGCAGTTAGTTTTTATTTCAAAACAGTATGTGAAGTAAAACTAAAGCAGAAACAACACTACTTAATTTTTTCTATATATTTGACTAAATCTGCACATTTGATTCTTTTAGCTAAGGAACATTTCTGATTATCAGCAGCTGTGACAGTATTCTCCTCAATGTTGTATCACATAACAACCTCAATAAAAAATTGTTTACAAAAAACAAACCTATCTAAGAATAACGCCCATCTGATCTGTCTAGAAGACAATGTTTTGCTGCTCTTTAAATACTGCAAGTTTTTGTGGTCAGTATATATCATGAAGGGTTTAGAAGCCCCTTCCAAGATATGTCTCCATGTCTCGAGGGCAGACTTGACTGCTAACAATTCTTTATCGCCTATGGAATAATTTGACTCTGCGGGAGATAAAGTCCTAGAGTAATACGCTATAGGGTGTTGAAAAGCTTTTTCATCTTTCCTCTGAGATAAAATTGCCCCAATACCAGCATCTGATGCATCAACCTCCATTATGAATTGGCAGGTATGGTCAGGCAAAGTCAAAATGGGTGCTGTCCCGAATTTCCATTTTAGGTAATTAAAAGCATCTTCAGCTTGAGCGGTCCATTTGAATCTTTGTGTTTTCTTGGTTAAGGTAGTTAAGGGTTTGGCAATTATAGAAAAGTTAAGGATAAACATTCTATAAAAATTAGTGAACCATAAAAACCTTTGGAGTGATTTAACAGAGGATGGTCTTGACCAATTGGTTATGGCAGTTAGTTTATCAGGATCCATTTGTATTTTATCGGGTGTGATTACATAGCCTAGGAACTTTATTTTATGTACATGAAAGTGACATTTTTCTATCTTGGCAAAGAGTTTATGTTCACGTAATCTGGTTAATACCCATCTGACATGCTTAACGTGTTCTGTTAATGATTTGGAATAAATTAAAATGTTGTCTAAGTATATGATTACACATGTATCGTTGAGGTCTTTAAAGATGTCATTAATGAAATGTTGGAATGTTCCTGGGGCATTACAGAGCCCGAAAGGCATTACCTTGTACTCATACAGGCCATACCTGGTCCTGAAAGCCGTTTTCCATTCATCCCCTTGCTTGATTCTGATTAAATTATAAGCCCCTTTCAAATCCAACTTGGTATATATGGTAGCCCCATTTAGGCGTTCAAGAAGCTCAGGGATGAGTGGTAAAGGGTAACGTTTTTTTATAGTCATTGTGTTAAGTGCACGATAATCTATTATGGCCCTCAAGGAATCATCCTTATTTCTGATGAAGAAAAGTCCTGCAGCTGCAGGGGAAGTTGATGGTACAATGAACCCTTTTCGTAAGTTATCATCCAAATATTCTCTTAAATATTTAAGTTCTTTTTGTGATAACGGGTATAATTTACCATGGGGAATTTGTGGGGGAAGTGTCTCTGCCTCTTTGATGTCAAAAACCTCTCTTAAATCTAGGTACTCAGTTGGGATGTGGTTTGAGATATCAGTTTGTTGCGTAGTTAAAATTTGGTGTGGGTAACAAGTACTAGTACAATATTTAGAATTAAAACTTATGTCGTTATGTGATGAGTCAATAGAGAGGTTATGTTTTATAAGCCAAGGGTATCCTAAAATTACATTGTGTATTGCTGTGGGTATTACATCAAAGGTTATGCATTCAGTGTGTCCATTATGTGTTGACACTAGTAAAGGTATATTGTTATGAGTGATGGGGCCTTTATGGATTAAGGTCCCATCAATGACTTTTACAAACATTGGTATATGCTTTGCAACTAACGGAATTTTATTATTATTTACAAAACTTGCGTCAATGAAACATCTGAATGCCCCAGAATCAACAATAGCTTTAGAGCGAACTTGCTGCAGATCCCACTGTAAAGATAAAGAAACTGTAAGTTGTGTATCTGTGTTATGTGGGGTGATGGTATTAATCTCACATCTCTTACCCTTCTTTTGGTGGCTTAGTATGGGGCAGGTGGAGACAGT
The DNA here is from genome assembly GCF_027579735.1 of Bombina bombina. Lineage (NCBI taxonomy): Eukaryota > Metazoa > Chordata > Amphibia > Anura > Bombinatoridae > Bombina > Bombina bombina. The sequence goes on from NC_069504.1 coordinate 90,445,359, forward strand.
GTGTTCCTTGTTGGCGCAATACAAGCAAAGATTGGACAGTCTGCGCCTTGCCTTTTCCTCATGAGTTAATGGTCCCTTGAGAGTGCCTATTTCAATAGGTGTTGGTGAGGTGTGAGAACTTTCTGCTACATAGGGGGAGTGGACCAGGAGCGCTACAGCTAAAGGTGCTAAAAAATAAGACAATATGTTTGATACTTGGAAATATGACAAGGACAATAACGTATCTAAAATGAGACACAATTTAATTGACAAAAATAATAACAAGTAAAAACGGACGTCTCCGTAAGTAAAAACTTCTTAAGTTGCCGCCATATAAATATTGCAATAGCAGAAAGAGTTCGTGGTGCAAATAGAACTAGTCCAGTGTACACTTACAATTGCTCTATTCCGTGTTGGTTTGCTAGCAAACAAGGGCTTACCCCAGACCTTCCACTCGATGTTCTCTGTTGGTAAGTTACAGCCGTTAGCGCGATGACGTCCCTTATGTGGGCGCTGTCCCAGACGGGCTCTCTGATTGGACCAAATTCGGAAACAGCCGACAGCGATAATAGTGACTCTTTTAGCTATGGTATAGCAATCCTCCAGTGACAGATACCTGCTCTTAGTGCTAGATAGCACGCAAGGTACAGAATAAAAGCTGTGAGCGGACTTGATTATCTATAAGGAGTTCAGAGAGTTAGTTGCAAGTCTTTCCAATAGCTAATTATATTAGCGAATTTGCACAATCCTCAGTGAACACTTTGGTAGCTCCAGCTACAAGTAGTAAATCTTAGTGGTTGTTGCAGCAACCTGTCACTGGAGGATTGCTATACCATAGCTAAAAGAGTCACTATTATCGCTGTCGGCTGTTTCCGAATTTGGTCCAATCAGAGAGCCCGTCTGGGACAGCGCCCACATAAGGGACGTCATCGCGCTAACGGCTGTAACTTACCAACAGAGAACATCGAGTGGAAGGTCTGGGGTAAGCCCTTGTTTGCTAGCAAACCAACACGGAATAGAGCAATTGTAAGTGTACACTGGACTATTTCTATTTGCACCACGAACTCTTTCTGCTATTGCAATATTTATATGGCGGCAACTTAAGAAGTTTTTACTTACGGAGACGTCCGTTTTTACTTGTTATTATTTTTGTCAATTAAATTGTGTCTCATTTTAGATACGTTATTGTCCTTGTCATATTTCCAAGTATCAAACATATTGTCTTATTTTTTAGCACCTTTAGCTGTAGCGCTCCTGGTCCACTCCCCCTTTTTAGTCATTTCACTTACCTATTTTGGGAAAACATAGGTATTCTCAGGAGTTTGGTGTGTTCACCCTGCGCTCACTGGTTTTAATATCTTTTGTTAACTTTCTGCTACATAGCAGCTTTGTCTTCTTGTAGCTGAGTCAGTCATCTGTCTTTCAGCTCGACATTCTCTTATTCTGCAGTCCAGAGTGGTTGACAACTTTATAATTCCATCGAGTGTTTCAGGCATTTCCAATCTGGAAAGTTGATCTTTTAGTAATTCACTTAACCCAAGCCTGAACTGGTTCTTTAGGCTTATTTCATTCCACTTTGAATCTGCTGCCCACATTTGGAACTCCATTATAAATTCTTCAACCTGTCTTTTCCCTTGTTTAAGGGACCGAAGTTTTGTCTCAGCATTCAATTGCTTGTTTGTATCCTCATAAAGGGACGCCATTGCTGCAAAGAACTGATCCAATGAGTCCAGCACAGTACTGTTAGATTCAAAAAGGCGATTTCCCCAGGCCCTTAGTTCGCCTGCTAGAAAGGAAATGGTTGTGCATACTTTTAATTTTTCAAATGGTAGGTCCTTGGTTTCATAGTAAACATTAAAATACAGGCATTTTTGAAATCTCTGAATTCGGATCTTTTTCCAGAAAATATTAAAGGAGGGTTTATAAGTGGTTCAGGTGGCTCTGCCGGTTTTCCACCCACTATATCTTTTATGACTGCTTTTAAGACTATGTTCTCTGCCTGGAGTTCAGTTAGCCCCCTAGCTAAGTAGTCAATTTATTGATTCAGAGAATCAAACTGGGCGTTAACCTCTGCAGGATCCATGTTTGTTTTACAGGCTTGAATATTATGTAATAATGTAACAAAGTTCCAATTCCACTTTCTAAAATATAGTTTGTAGCTGATTTTGTAACTAAGATTTGATGCTGTAACAACCTTAGTAAAGCACAAATGTCAGCGAATTTATCAAGTAGTTGATAATACTATTAAATGGTTAAACAGTATTTTGTGTGGAAGTAATATGAGAGGCAACAGGGTTAAAGGAATGCTCAGAACTGAGTAAGATATACAATCTATTGGCACTTATGGACCAGTTGTACATTTAGTGCAGTTCCCAGTAACTCAGATTTCCTACAATATACGTTGATAGAAGTTAGATTTAAGATGCTGACACTTTACACACAGACCAAGATAAATTATATTAAGGTTGCACAAAAGCAGGTATTCAAAGTAGTAACTTTGAGGTAAATACTGTTATACTTGTGGGTTCCACAGCCTCTGATGTTTGGAAGATTCTCAGGTAAGTGTGTAGCTGCAGACTGTGTTCCAGTAATGAGACAGGTGAATTTAGCTCAGAGCTAATTAGGCTGACAGGCTAAGCAGGAGAGGATGAGACTGCTTAGCACAGACAAAAAATCCAGTGTGAATGCTAGGATAAGATACAGGTTATTAATGTTAGCAAACGTGGATTGAATAAATCTGAGAATAGTTTTGAAAACACTGAAGTTAGAGTCTAGCTACTAGATAGAACAAAATATTCAAGCACAGGTTGTAGGTAAAACAGATGTTAAGTAAACTTTGGAATGTGAAAAGGGGGTGGTAACCTGCTTAAAGCTACAGTACCGTTACAGCCAGTCGAGACTGGGATTGTGCTTTTGGAGCCAGGGATAACCCAGAACAACCGGAAAATGTGGAGAGTTTATCACCTGGAACTGGAGGGTTTCAAAATGGAGAGCCCCAACAGCCATGAATAACAGAGCAGTTTTGTGAGTAACGAGTGCGGGCTGAAGGGGCCTGCCATCAAGGGCCTCAATAGCAAGCGGAACGGACCGAGGCAAAACACGAACGGAGTGCTTTGATACAAAAGCACTGTCAATAAAAAAGCCTGCAGCACCGGAGTCAACAAGAGCCTGGGTGACTATGGAGGAGTCCACCCAGGAAAGGAAAACCGTGACCAAAGGTTTCTCCTTTAGCGGTTCCGGTGACAAGGATAAACTACCCAAGGTCTGCCCCCGACAGGACCTTAGATGTGAGCATTTCCCAGACGTGTAGGACAAGACTTCAAAAGGTGGCCCTGTAATCCACAATAGAGGCAGAGCCCCTCCCTCCTCCTAAAGGCCCTCTCCACCACGGAGAGACGCGTGAATCCCAACTGCATCGGCTCAGCAGTACCTGGTGACTCAGGACCAGGAGGCATGGAGGAGAGGGAGGCATGGCTGGGAACGAACACGTAGGAGACAACGGAAAAGGAGGCTTCCACAAGCGCTCCATGAAAGAGGGCCTCTCTCTGAGTCTGATGTCAATTAGGATAAAAAAAGACACCAATGCCTCGAGATCCTCTGGTAAATCTCTGGCAGCAACTTTGTCTTTAATCGCATCAGAGAGCCCATGAAAGAAGGCGGCAACAAGGGCTTTATTGTTCCAACCTACCTCTGCGGCAAGCATACGGAACTCAATGGCATACTGAGCAACAGATCTTGTACCTTGCTGAATGGACATGAGTCGTTTAGCAGCAGAGGAGCCGGAACATCAAATATCCTTCGAAAGGAGGCCACAAATTCAGGGTAATTTGAAATCACAGGTTTATTAGTCTCCCACAAGGGATTAGCCCAGGCAAGAGCTGTGTCAGAGATTAACGAGATGAGAAATCCCACCTTAGCTCTGTCAGAGGGAAATGCCTGAGGTAACATCTCAAAGTAAATGCCCACCTGGTTCAAAACCATCTGCACTGATTAGGATCGCCTCCATATTGCTGAGGTAGAGGTGCAGAACCGGACATGCTCCTGGTAGGACTTTGTGCAGCAGCGGAAACAGGAGCAGCCATAACTTGAGGGACACTTTGGTCCAAATGTGCAGGGTTTGCAGGGCTAGTGCAAATTGATCCAAGCGGTGATCCTGTTCATCCATCCTGGAAATTATGGCAGGTAAAGGTGGATTATTAGCACTATCAGGATTCATGGCCCTTGCGTAATGTCAGGATTCCAGGAATCAGACTGAGACGAGAAGTGCAAAAATAATCACACCTTTATTAATAGCAAAAAATAATAAAAAGTCCATAAGTCAAATAACAAGCCAGGAATCAAAACCAGAGATGGTAGTCAAACAAGCTGAGTCATGAGCCAAAGCGAATAGTCAGACGAGCCGAGTCAGGAGCCAAATCGAGTAGTCAGACAAGCCGGAATCAGGAACAAGGAGAACAATAGAGTCAGGAACAAGCCAGGGATCAGGAACCAGGAGGGACGTCAGATAGCCAGGTAATACACAGGAGCTCTCACAAACAGGTCTGAGACAACGCAAGGGCAAAGCATACTGAACAGAGGCCCTTTAAATAATAAGTGATGACTTCACAATTCTGAGACTGCATCCTGTCTCACACTGATGATGTACACCAGTCTGGCCATAAAAGGAAGTGCAGAAAATTAGCAGCATCACACAGTATGCACCAGAGTCAGCGAGAGAGGTGAGTAAAATGGCTGCCAGCAGCACTTGGCAAACAAAACAGGAAAAAAAACCTGACACCGTTTAAACGCGTTGAGAAAAATAAAAAGCTGATTTTTATGAAAAAGCTGGTGAAACCTTTCTTTGAACACTTGAGGAGCCGTTTATCTCAATCTATACTGTGAGTATCTAAATTTTATATTACGGTGTATGGATACAATATTTCAGTGCCATATCTTTTCATTTTGAGGAAGCTGTGGAATAAACCCCAGTGAACTGATTGGAACCTTTGGTGAACAAGTGCCTCCGTCTATACACACACATGGAGGAGATACGGGTCTGCAAGTAAACAAAATTATTTACTTAGGAATTGGCCAGCAAATTCTAACTTTGTTCTTAAAATTTAGCTACTAACGTTTTTTTTCTATTTCTCTGTTACAGTGCAAGAGGTTTTAACAGACAGTTACTAAAAGTAAAAAAGTATGGTTGTGGTTCAGACTAGTCAGTCCTGCTAATAATCCATCTATCAAGGAGTAAGTTTAACCAACAGCAAACAAACTTCCTTGACAGACAGAGGCTTGCTGATTTTAAGAATGGTCTAACCTCTGAGCGGTAATTATTGGCAATTCAGTGTAGGTTGGGCCAAGGACTGGTAAACGAGGGAAACAGGAACAGATATTATGTGTTCTGTATGGGTGAACTTGATAATGTCACTTGTGCTTTGAGGCAACTGTGGTGGCCCTTGGGCACCATGTATTTGCCCAATTTTTCAGGGCCAGGGCTATTTGTTGGAATTACACAGTTATATGTTGTGTATGCCACCACCTCAGTAAACAGGGCTTTAAGTCTTAGGGAACTCACAAGATGTCTCAGGTCTCTTATTAACAGCAGCACTCATACATACAAATATAGATATATGAATCGGGTTGTGTAAATCCCTTAATTTTTATTACTTTGCTAACCTGTTATATATTTTTCTCTTTTTTTATGCAATGCTATTTTGATGTGGATCGAATACCTTTTAACTAGGTGGACAAACAAGATCTATCACATTTAGAAAATGTACTCAGTGGCGTCACTAGGGGGTGCGGGGGGTGCAGGCCGCACCGGGGTGACACCCTCCAGGGGGTGACACCACCAAAAAAATTTTTTTATTTTTTTAAAAATTTTATTGAAATTCAAAGAAATACAATGTAGAGATACATATATTTTTTTATTAGAGGGGACAGCATTTGTGAACATTAGTAGGACTGGGAAAGTTGTAGACACTTCATTTTTTTGCCCCTTGAGCCAGCGCTGCAATTTCCACAAATAGTTTTCCCGGCTGCTTTTGCTTGTTTGTACTTTGCTCCTCCCCTATTTCACTATAAATGTTGTGGGCGTGCCGTGGGGCTTGCGAAGTTGCGCTGCTAGCCTAAACCTGCCAGCCTATCTGTGCTCACTGTTCAGTGACGTGTGGAGCAGTGGAGTCACTCACTGCTGTGCTGTCTCTCTAGACAGGAACTGGGAAATCATGAGGGGGATGCCTGGCACCTGACCGCATGACTGTCTGACACTGTCTCTAAAGTGAAGGAGCCACTTATGATGCTCACCAGACCGGTACGGTTACGGTACACTAAGTGCACACTGAAGAGGTAGGAGGGGAAGGCAGACGGGGGTCTGGGGGTGGGCAGAGAGCAGAGGTGCTTGGCCATAAGAAGCGGTAGGCACGCGGCCCGGGGCTGTGCACTGATAGACTTGGAACAGAGTCAGAGTGCAGAATTTTCATAGTTTGCGCGCCTAAACCATTTCTTTAGTATTTATTTTTAGAGTGCTCTGTTTATCTTTCATTTGATGCTCTGCTGAGCCAGGGAGCAGCTCTAGGCATGAGCTTTATAATTAATGCAGTGCAGTTTACATATTTTGTATGTGTGTGTGTGTGTGAGTTTTTGTGTGTATGTGTGTGTGTGTCTGAGTGTTTATGTGTGTGTGTGTGTATGAGTGCTTTTGTGTGTGTGCCTGAGTGTTTTTGTGTGTGTGTGCCTGAGTGTTTTTTTTGTGTGTGTCTAATTGTTTGTGTGTGTGTCTGAGTGTTTTTTTTTTTGTGTGTGTGTGTGTGTTTCAGAGTGTTTTTGTGTGTGTGTCTGGGTGTTTTTGTGTGTGTGTCTGAGTGTGTTTCCGAGTGTTTGTTTGTGCATCTGAGTGTGTTTTTAAGTGTGTCTGAGTGTTTGTATGTGTGTGTGCCTGTGTGTTTGTGTGTGTCTGCTTTCTGGGGGGGAGGGGGAGTGACACCATAACTTACTGCACTGGGTGACACCAACCCTAGTGACGCCACTGAATGTACTATAGAAAATAAGTGCCTGCATTGGGAAAACAACATATAGCTTGACCTGGAATCAAGTGGATTTTTGTGGAAACATTATAACAAAACTATTAAATACATTAATAACACTGTGATCTTTATCTCTAAGAGGATAAAATTCAAAAGGCTTAATATTTCTCACTTTTTTGTAACATTACATTGTATAGCCCCTTGGGGCGGTTCTATAAATGTTCTTGTCAACCTCTGTCTGGAATCTTGTCTGTAAACATTAGATTTCTCAAATTTAAATATTGAAATAAATAATACTGAGTGGCAAGTGTTTCCCTGAGCATGATTTATCTGCAGTTTCTAACATTCTAGCCTAGTTTCTTACATAGATAATTTTATGACTGTATAAATAATTGTATATACATCACATATCAATTTAGGTGTTTTATTGTAATCATCTTTAATCACAGAGTCATAATGTTTTTGACTTTAAAGAATCAGTTTAAGATTGCATTGGGCCAGGATCTGATATAATACATGTTATGATACTGTAGTTTTAGACCCAGGAATGCAATGTGACCAATTTATCAAATGTTAAATGTTCCTATCAGCTGTAAGCTCATATGAGGTTTATGCATACAAAGAGAGAAGTGCTCTACCAGGAACGAACAACAGCTTAGTAGCTTGTTCTGTGATGAGTTACCACCTAGGAGCAGCCTCTTTTAGCCCAGTTGTGCTTTTCACAGAGAAAAACGTTCCTGAAGTATATCAGTCAGATCCTGCCAAGTATGGTCAGTCCAGCCCCGAAATACCAGGCAATTCTCCTCTGAACAGTGAACATGACAGATGTTGACTGCTTTGCCAATGTGCTTAGAGAAATATGGCTACACCTCACTGACAAGGCCCACAGATGGCCAAAATGATCATCTGGGGTTGTCATGTTCCTTGTTCAGAGGAGAATTTCCTTGTATTTCGGGGCTGGACCGACCTTACTTGGCAGGTTCAGACTGATGTACTTCAGGGAAGTTTTCCTCTGTGAAAAGCACAACTGGACTAAAAGAGGCTGCTCCTAGATGGTAACTCGCCATAGAACAAGCTAACGAGCCTTTGTTCGTTCCTGGTACAGTACAATAAAACAGGAAAAGGTTGGTAGATGTCTGCTTAAAAAAAGGAACAGTAAAGTCAAAATGGAACTTATTTAGATAGAGTATGCAATTTTAGACAACTTTCCAATTCACTTTGATTATGTGCACTATTTTTTACATGCACACACACTAGCTTCTACTTAGCATGTGCAATAATTCACAGTATATACAAATCTTCATTTTGTTATTGGCTGATGGCTGTCAGAAGGAAAATAAAACTAAATGAAATTTGTCATAATAAGTTTAGAGAACTTTGACAATGTGTATTTATATGATAAGACCATGATTGCAATGGTACAGTTTGCAAAAATACTAAACTATGTATATAAAGGGATTATACAGCAATATGACTTATCTCAAGAACTTCACTGTAAAAAAATTAAGGTTTCTTACTGGACAACTACATAAAAATTATGACATATTAAACATATCAAACCACTGTATGAGGTCTAACAGACAGGCAACTGTTTAAAACATTATGACCAAGGTTCTTGTTTCTTGCATTTGAAAATATATGCCAAGGCACACTCTATTCCAGGACAATAAAAACAAACAGTGCATCCAGTGCCTTCTTTTACACAATGGCATGAGTTGGCAGAAGGCACCTCCAGAGTAAGTTTAATAATTTATCATTATAGCTACAGTATTGTGTGTTCGACAAAAACTATTTTAAAATGTTTAAAGTACTGTAAGTCTCTGTAGACTCTTAAGAACATTTTAATAGCACTAGATAAATGAATTACATATCATTTGGGAACACAGCAGAATAGTATTTGTGTCAAATGAAGGAAAAAATATTTATTTTTTTCCTGAGTCATAGAATTATTTTGATATCAGATGAAACATTACATAAGAAAATAGGAAAGCTACAACCTATGGAACTGCTTGTGTAAACAATAGAAATATTCTATACTAATTATATGGACCATAATTATTATAAGTATTTAAAGCAGAAATACATTTCATAGATCTTCTTATTATATGTATCTCCATTTTGGAACCTAGAATACACTGCAGGTAATGGAAGGAAAGTTTCTGTTCCCCTTCAAACACATCAGCACTGAAATGTAGTGAACGCTAGATTTCAACATGGCAGCAACCATAACTAGAGGTAGGCAGGTTTAACCTCAATTATAAGCTCATAAAATGTATTTAGGGCCAGATTATAATTCGAGCATTATTTAAAGCTCAAACGCTAACTCCGCTAGAAGTAAGCTTTTTAAATGTGTTGGGTAGCGCTTGTATTACAGGCTGGTAGCAAACAGTTTTCACATGAGCACTAACCTAAAGCGTTTAAAAAGACGAAGTTAGAATATCATGTGCACGTTCAAGTATTCCCCCATAAAAGTCAATGAAGCAAAAAAAGTGAAAAAAAACTTTTCAGGGTACAATCTTCAATATAAACAATGCATCGAACAGGATGCACCCTCAGGATTTCAGCATCCCAAACTTTATTGTGAACCTTTTTGAGGCTATCCCCCCTTCCTCTGAGGAAGTGGTGATAGCCCCGAAAATGTTTGCAATAAAGTTTGGGATTTTGTAAATCCAGATAGTGCATCCTGTTGTATTTATTATATATATTCCTCAGTCATGTATTCTATTGTTTAAGAAGTCTTGAATTTAGCCTACATATTCTGAAAGGTGTTCTTTATAGAACATTCTGGTATTTGAACTGAAAATTTACAATAAATGACCAAGTATTAGGATGAAATTCCAATTCCCCCTGAGAGAGGAGACCCCGAGTGCTCTTGCCACTACTAGCACTAACAGTCCTGTACTATGTATGTGTATGTATTCCCCAAAATATATATAGCCGTTCTCAGTGTCCTTCAAGTTGCATCTCTAGACCATGCTAATAAGGTGCAACACTCCACTTACCCCCACTTCACGGCCCAAACTTCTATGCACTGTATAATTCAGCTTTTAGGGAGACCCTTCTCCTAGGCTCTGTTTGGCAATGTGGTGTGTGTGGAGTTCTTTAGCTTGGAGCTATGATGCTCTTACAAGCCTTCCACCCTCACGGTTCCGTCACGGCTCAACCGCCGCCATGTGTATCCACACGCCTCCGCTCCAAATGATGACGTCACTGGTCGTGGCCGACTTACTGGGGGTAAAGTGAATTACTCAGTACCTTTTTGGCTCCGATTAGGACAATGTCCTGTTGGGTACTCAGATATATGTGCAATGAGCTTCCTGGGATCAGTGCTGCTCTCTCACCATTCGGCCAATAGGTACTTCAAACAACAAATACGGAGAGGCAGCAACTTTGTAAAAACACAGTTCTTTATTATTCTTCTTAAAAACATTAACAGATGAAAAGCAAAAACAATGCCCTTTAGCTTTTGGCAAAGCTTATGCGTTTCAGCAAAAGTGCCGTACTCATAGCTCTGAGTTTACCTTCTGCTAATGGGCTTAAAAAGAGGGTAAAAACATTTAATTCGCTAATGGGCAGGTAGTAATAACACGTAATTAGAGGCTTACCTTAAAGGTATACTGCCTCGAATAAGTACTCTGATAGTTTTTTGTGTAGCTTAAACGTAATACTGTTCACACAATAATTATTATGCAACTCGTAAGTAACTGTTTCAACTGTCACAATACAAACAGTATAATGGATAATACTATCATTTGAATTATTATATGCATAATCAAGTATTCCCTTAAAAATATATATTTTGTATAGGTACAGTTATAACCTTTCTAGACCAAACAAATTTTATACATACATACTGTTATAGCCATCTGTCTGTACGTACTGTAAAATACGGTCAAAGGTTAAAATAAACTGCACCCTATTTTGACACATGCAATTACATATTAAAATAATTACAATATTTTCCATTATTAAGACCATATTGAATTCATGATTTTTAATAGATCTATATATAGTTCCTTGAACATAAAACTGGGGACAAAGGGCAATCCTATCATATCACATCCTATACAATTTTAATCCCCTAATGTAGATTTTCTATACATTCAATAATTTAACAACATCATTTGCACTTGGACATATTTTTTAAACATCTAGTCAATGTATGTTACCTTTAGTATCTCTTTAACCCTAAAGTGTGTTTTTAATAATCTTACAGGGTCAATGCCTTTTAATGCCCTTTAAATAATGAAATAACCTACTGAATATCATCCTTAACATTAAAATTAATTTTGAATATCATAATCCTTACAATATGTCCCCTACCTCTTATTAATTCCAAAAATTAATTAGGTAACATGCTGAGTTAAGACCATTTGGGAACCTCGTCTGTAGCTGGAAAATCCAATACACCTCTCTTTTTGCCAAGGCTTGGTCTCTTTCCCCTCCTCTCCTCTCCACATTTACTATTTCAATGATGGTCCATTTAAAGCTTGTATCAACTTTATTGTGGACCCTGTTAAAATGTTAAACCAGGGGGGTGGTTAGGGTACCCGCCTTGATATTACAGAGGTGTTCCCTAATGCGTGAGCGTACCTCTCTGGTCGTCATGCCCACGTGGTGCAAGTGGTGCAACCTGCTAGGTACACTGTGTACACATTCCTACAATTGTTTGGGTATCTGTACTTTCGTATAGGACCTATATAGTGTTTGTTTAATCCTCTTTCTTTAACTTATCCCCTCTAACACTTCTAACACTTCTAACAGCTTGCATTTCACCCATTGGTGTTAGTATTGCATTTGTATTGCACTGTCTGTATTTTACTATTTATTTGTATATTCTTGAGGGTGTTTTTTCCAAGTGGTCCATAATAGTGTGGTAATTAGACGGGCCACAAAATTCCATTATACAACATGGAGGTCGAAGTAGTCACAGAGACAGGGGCATTCTTCTCTTTAAAATCACTACAAGAGAGGGATAACAATGTACAGGATTTTTACATCATTTTTTGCACAGATAGATCTAAGTTCACCCTGGCTAAACTATTTAAGGAAATGGAATTTCTTCCTACTAAGGAAAACAAGTTGAGATGGGACATTCTGACATTAAACAAATACCATGAGCTAAGGATTATACCAAGGGGCCTTAGGCTAAATACATTCCCTACCTTCCAAACAGAGGATAGGGAATTTATAAATGAATGGAATGTGATTTTGTCAGACTGTTCCCTCCAACTGATGTTACTCTTGGTGAACTATAAAACAAGAGCATTAATTACAATTAATAAACAAATAGAAGTGATACATGTTGAATTGAATCTTAGAAGGACAGCACTTGATTATCCAAAATATGACAATATATTGCAAAAAACTTTGATAGAAGCCAAATCGTTGTTAATTGAAGTAAAACACAACAAATACCTGAGGGATCAGTTTGACTATGACAATAATAAAATATATGTGTAGAACAAGAAAGAATGATTTGAAGGTCGTAGAGCCTTTAATCGGTCAGGGGGGAGAGGCAGGGGCAGATGGAATAGACATAATAGGAGTAATGTTGAGACTGAACTTAGAGAAAATGACTCCAATAGCAAGAAAGTAACATTCTCAGAAAGTGAAGCAAAGTCATATGATGAAAGCTCTGTATCTGGTGGGGAGGAAAGTGCAAGGAATACTAACCCTGTTCCAGCAAATACCCCTGAAATTCCCCTAGTTGTAAGACCAAAAGTAATGACTAACAAAGGAGTCCCACCTATCCTTAAGAAGCAACATCAGGGAGGGTCCAAATACACTCCCGACATAGAACAGACTGATGGCCTGATGACCAGTAGTACTACCACATCTCTTAATGTAGAAGATAGGCATACCCTGGAGCAGGTTTTTTCCATCACACACACAAAACCAAAAGGGGGGGGGGAGAGGAAGAGGTGGACAAACCAACAACCAGGGTAAAAACAGGTATCCAATCAGGCAAGGAAGGTATCGGAGCAAGTACCAATAGAGAATAATGTCATTAATTTGTCCAGCTATCCATTATCAGATACGGAATTAAAGGTATGAAATGTAGGTTTGGGTTTTCTACCATCACATACGTTTAACTTGTTCAACACATTAGTGGATGTGAATAAATTGATTAGAGAATTAACGTTACGCAAATATTTTTTTCAATAGTGACAAAGATAACAAGGATGATCCCACTGAAACTATAGCTACACCCAGGAATAAAATGTATGATGCATTAACCTTTAGTGAAGGGTGTGATTTGGGGTTGTTGGAACAGCTCTTTCAGGAAGGAACGGTTGTAGAAAACCAACAAGTAGGTAAGATTCCTAAATTTAAAGAGCGGTCAAAATTCTATCCAATACAATGTAGGGATAATACATTAGAAACTTTTCAGGCACAGGTTGAAAGGGATCTGACCTTGCTACACCAGTCTTCCCCTGATGGTCTGCACAACTTGAGTAAAAAGGAGAGAGAGGTACTCAAAAAACTCCAGGACAACGCAGAATTGGTAATAAGGAGCGCAGACAAGGGAGGGTCTGTGGTAGTAATGTCCAGATCCCAGTTTATTTTGGAAGCCAAAAGGCAATTACACAATGATACATATTATTTGAGACTTAGTGGGGATCCCACTTCGAAATACAAACATGAGCTCACCCATCTATTGGATGATGGTAAATATTTGGGGTTTTATTGATGTGCCTACCTGTGACTTTCTCCTAGTGGACAATCCAGTAGTACCCATTTTCAATTATTTACCGAAGGTACATAAATCCCTGGAGGGGGTCACGGGCAGACCTATCGTGGTATTAGGTTCCTCCTGGAAAGGTTGTCCCAATGGCTTGATGGTATATTGAAACCTCTTGTATGTGGCCTTACTATCTATAAGATACAACACATGTATTGAACTTGATGCGCAAGTTTCTTTGGGAGGAAGGTGATATGTGGCTCACCATAGATGTTAGGGCACTCTATACATCTATACCACATAATAAAGGCCTAGAGGCCCTGGAGTTTTTTCTCCTTAGAAATACTGGGTACCAAAAAGAGTTCGTAGATTATGTTTTAAGGATTGCCAAATTTCTACTTACGCATAATTATTTTTCCTTTTAGGGGGTTTTCTACCTCCAGAGATACGGGACAGCTATGGGCACAAAGTTTGCGCCCTCTTTCGCCAACCTCCTCATGGGATGGTGGGAGCTGTCCCGCATCTATGGAGATGGGAACCCCTTTAGGCAAAACATACGGATGTACAGGCGTTACATTGATGATCTGCTCCTGGTGTGGAGAGGGACAAGTGAGACATTGAATTTGTAAATTGGCTAAATGACAATGATATAGGATTAGAGTTCACTTTTGAACTGAATCAATTGTGAATCAATTTCCTGGATTTAACCCTTAAGGGGTTAAAACTGAGGTATATAGAAAACCTATCACTGGCAATACTCTTCTCCACGCCAGGAGCAGTCATCCAAAGCAGATCTTAAGATCAGTTGCCAAAGGACAGTTTGTTAGGTTGAGAAGAAATTGTAGCACATAACATCAGTACGAGATACATGCTAATCAACTAATGGAACGTCTAAAGGACAGGGGCTATAAACCACAAGAGATTCAAGACATAAGAAAGGAGGTGGCTAGGACCGAGAAACATGATTTATTGATCAAATCAACTGAAAGAAAATCAAATAAAGAAGAGAACAAAGGGACATTTTTCATCACAGATTATAGTACACAGTACCATAAGATTTGTAGTATTATACAGAAACATTTTAGGCTATTAGCAGCAGACGATGCTTTGGTAGATACGATACATAAGGGGTGTAAGTGTGCCTTTAGAAGAGGTGTATCTCTGGGTAACATATTGGCACCCACTCAACTTAAATCTACACAGAGAGAGGATCAGAGATCTTGGCTTAGATTCAAGGTTGTTTACAAATGTAGTAATCATACTTGTAAGGTGTGCGAACATTAGTGGGAGAAGGCTTCCGAAGTGAAATCATCCACAAGACATATAATCATAATAGGTGTATGAATTGTAGGAATGTGTACACAGTGTACCTAGCAGATTACACCAGTTGCCACTTGCAATACGTGGGCTTGACGACCAGAGAGGTGCGCTCACGCATTAGGGAACACCTCTCTAATATAAAGGCAGGTACCCTGACCACCCCCCTGGTCCAACATTTTAACAGGGTCCACAATAAAGATGATACAAGCTTTAAATGGACCATCATTGAAATAGTAAATGTGGGGAGGAAAGGAGGGGAAAGGGACCAAGCCTTGGCAAAAAGAGAGGTGTATTGGATTTTCCAGCTACAGACAAGGTTCCCCAATGGTCTTAACTCAGCATGTGACCTAATTAATTTTTAGAATTAATTAGAGGTAGGGGACATATTGTAAGGATTATGATATTCAAAATCAATTCATTAATTTTAATGTTAAGGATGATATTCAGTAGGTTATTTCATTATTTAAAGGGCATTAAAAAGGCATTGACCCTGTAAGATTATTAAAAACACACTTTAGGGTTAAAAAGATACTAAAGGTAACATACATTGACTAGATGTTTAAAACATACTGTTTGTCCAAGTGCAAAGGATTTTGTTAAACTATTGAATGTATAGAAAATCTACATTAGGGGATTAAAATTGTATAGAATGTGATATGATAGGATTGCCCTTTGTCCCCAGTTTTATGTTCAAGGAACAATATATAGATTGATTAAAAATCATGAATTCAATATGGTCTTAATAATGGAAAAAATGGTAATTATTTGTATATGTAACTGTAATTGCATGTGTCAAAATAGGGTGCAGTTTATTTTAACCTTTGACCGTATTGTACGGTACGTACAGACAGATGGCTATAACAGTATGTATGTATAAAATTTGTTTGGTCTAGAAAGGTTATAACTGTACCTATACAAAATATATATATTTAAGGGAGTACTTGAAAATGCATATAATAAGTCAAATGATAATATTATCCATTATACTGTTTGTATTGTGACAGTTGAAACAGTTACTTATGAGTTGCATAATAATTATTGTGTGAACAGTGTTAAGTTTAAGCTACACAAAAAACTATCAGAGTGCTTATTCGAGGCAGTATACCTTTAAGGTAAGCCTCTAATTAGGAGTTAATTACTACCTGCCCATTAGTGAATGAAATGTTTTTACCCTCTTTTTAAGCCCATTAGCAGAAGGTAAACTCAGAGAGCTATGAGTACGGCACTTTTGCCGAAACGTGTAAGCTTTGAAAAAAGCTAAAGGGCATTGTTTTGCTTTTTATCTGTTCATGTTTTTAAGAAGAATAATAAAGAACTGTGTTTTTACAAAGTGGCTGCCTCTCCGGATTTATTGTATCAAGTATTAGGATAACTCCCTACTAATTAAGTTCAAGTGTTTCAGCCACACCCATCGCTAACAGGTGCATACAATCAAGCACATATCCATGAAATCTACATAGAAAAACATTGACAGTACAATGGGTAATATGGAACAGCTTAGTGACTTTAAATGTGGCACTGTCATAGCATGCCACCTTTGCCACATGTCAGTTCATAAAATATCTGCTTTACAAACCTGCCCTGGTCAACTGTAAGTGCTGTTATTGTGAAGTTGAAGCATCTAGAAGCGACAGCAGCGCAGTCAGGAAGTAGAAAACCTTGCAAACTCACAGAGCAGGCCTGCAGAGAAAGTAAAAACTGCCTACCATCTGTTCTATCATTCACTACATAGTTCTAAACTGCTCCTTGGTGTCACAATCAGGTCCGGCGCTTGCTTAAAGGCAATTTAGGCAACCGCCTAAGAACACCCCAGCATTGGGGTGCAAAATAGGAGAGCTCAGAGCAGTGATTTATAAAAAAAAATGTATAAGTGGCGGAACTTCCAGGATCCAAAAGGGTCACACAAACCATTTGCGGCCACCGGACCCTGGAGATCCACCACTTAGGACTCCCAGCAGCATTGTTTCCCTTTTAGGTGCCACAGTACTGTGCCAGCAGTCAGTGCCAGTATAAGCTCCTCCTCCATCCGGTCCCTAAAGCACAAGCGGCACTCTGTCAACTTACTTACCACTTATCCCTCTAGGCTCTTCCATCCCGGCCGGCACAGTGACAGAGTAGACTGTGTGTGTATCTTTACACGCAAATCTTTGCATCCGTCTCTCCCGGAGTCCTGGTAAATAAATAATACACAAATGTAAGTTGTGACCATCACTGCATTTTACCACCGTGGGTATTTTAGGAGAATTAAGGGGATCAGTTTGATGTAATTTCCCACTAGCGAATATTTGCTATATTTTAACTGGGGACTTGGTTCCCCAGCTCTCGATGTAACTTTGCCTTTATTGGATAGAGTCCAAAGAAGTCTAGATACACAAACACTGAACTGACATAGCTAGCAGTAACAAGGCTTATTCAGCTATAGTATATATATATATATATATATATATATATATATATATATATATATATACATACATACATAGTGTGTGTATATATATATATATATATATATATATGTGTGTGTGTGTGTCCAGACACAGACGTGTATTTTGGCCAATCAGTTCTGACTCATAAATAACTCCACGGAAGTGAACACACTGTTATCTATAAGGCACACGTAACCATTGTCTAGATCACGTCACATACTACAAGTTGGCCTACATTTAATATACCCATACATGACACTAATATGTAACAGAATAAAAAAAAAAAAGCTGAACCTTGTGAATTCATTTAGAATTCTATCCACCCCGTATAACCTCCTCGAACCACTTTCCATTATAGTCGATAAAGCATCATTTATCTCATAACCAATCACCTTTTGGTGCATCAAATAAGTTCTACAAAAACTTCAACATATTAAAATAGAAACAAAAAAAATCTCCTCTTTCAAACAGTTCATTCTAACATATGGGGGTCTATTTATCAAGCTCCGTATGGAGCTTGAAGCCCGGCTCGCCAGAAACACAAGTTATGAAGCAGACCGCTGCTCCATAACCTGTCCGCCTGCTCTGAAGAGGCTGACAGACATCGCTGAAAATCAACCCGATCCAATACGATCGGGTTGATTGACACCCCCTGCTATCGGCCAATTGGTCGCGAATCTGCAGGGGGGGGCGTTGCACCAGCAGTTCGCAAGAACTGCTGGTGCAATGATAAATGCCATCCAAACAGCAAAAAAGTTTATTCCAGCCTCCAAAATTTAAAAATGACCTTTATTGTTTCACTAGGGTCCATAGAAAAGAAATACAATGTTTCAGGCCTGCTATAGGCCCTTAGTCATGTACATGACTAAGGGCCTATAGCAGGCCTGAAACGTTGTATTTTCTTTTGGATGACTATTGGGACGTGGCAGGTCCTTTATTCCCTGCCCCACAAGCCAAAGGACAGGTGTGCTGTTTTTCAAACCGTTTGGAGAAATTGGCAATGATAAATGCAGACAGTGTATGCTGTCGGCATTTATCGATGTGCGGTGGACATGATCCGCAATTTCGGATCATGTCCGCTCGCACATTAATAAATAGGCCCCATGGACATAAGAAAAGATAAAAAAAATGTTCAAAAGAAATAAAATAATAATGAGACAAACTTATCAGCTTTGAAAACTGAGACATGACTGTGAATTGACATACCTACTAGAAACCTCAACCATGTTTTCCTGGACACTTATGATTTACACATGTTGCAGGGTGTGCAGCGGGCAACATGCATTGTGCCTCTGGACAGCACACAAATAGTTACCCTCAATAGCAATATTCAAGTTCCTCCCTGCAACATGTGTAACTCATAGCTGTCCAAGAAAACACGGCCGAGGTATATATATATATTCTGCACCATAATAAATAGAGACTGTATAGAGCAGTGTATTGAAAGGGAAAACATGCCTGTGTCTTAGAGGTATCATTGAAAATGTCCTATAAGAAACAAGTTCTCGTTACACTAGTTAGGCCCAAAGTAAACAGAAAAATCCCGAGTCTACTCACATAGATACATTATCTGTTCTCCTTTTCTGGTAGCTAAGGCTTTATACTCCAAAGTACTTCTGTGCCTGCAATCTTCATAGGGCCAATTCTCGGCAGTGACGTGCAGTGAGGTCAGAGGCTGGTGAGGCACTAGATATGATATGCCGGAGAAACACATGTACAGAGGGCCGCAAGTACCCCCAACAGGGCAGGTTTAAATGATAGCTGAACTAGTGCACAGGTGACATAATCAGGTGATGGGTGAGAGCAAGTTAGTAACCACTGAGTTACTGATCAGCTGATTACTTCCCCTGTGCACTGATTCAGCTATAATGAAAACCTGGCCTGTTGGAGGTACTTGAGGATCATTGTTGAGAAACACTGCACTAAAGCACCAGCTCATCGGAAATGTATTGATTACCTGGAGAATAAAGCACACATACTCTGCTCACTGACACCCACACACACTCTGCTCACATACACACTCACACAATTCTGTGGCACAGTGCCAGTTGCTAAGCAATTAGAATGATACACAATCTCTTCTCTACTCACTACTGTATTGTAAAAATATAAATAATTTACCATACAAGTTTTACACAAAGGACAAGTTATCAATACTGCCAACACAGCTGCTGCAATATGGTGTTCAAGAAATGCACGTGCACATCCCACTTAGGTATGCTCTTCAACAAAGGACACCAAAGGATACAAAAAGAATGAAGTACATAATAATAAACGTAAAATACAAAGTTTATTTGTGCCATTTCTATCTGAATGATGTAATTTGATTTGCTGACATGGGGCCAGTAACAGTTGATGCTAATTCTCAAAATATAAATAACTAGAAAAGTCTATTAAAATAGCATGCTCTACATCAATCATGAAAGTTTAATTTTAAATGTCTCCCTTTGACTATGTGTTTAACCAGTTACTTTACAGTGGCATTATTTCTAAAAACATTTAACTGCAATAATTACATATATTTTTTAAATGACTCATTATCTCCTTTTATTAATATAAACTTGTATAAAAGCAGCACAAATTAAAAACACAATGCAACAGCTTTCAATTGATTTGTGAATTACAAGTTCACAGCCGTCTTTAAATAAATGGAGACACAGAGAAAAATAAAAATAGATACTGCATCCTCTGACTGAACAGACATAACATATATGGAGTTTGTACCTAATTAAATCAAATAACCATGAAAAAGGGAGGCTTAGCAATATTCAATTTCAAAAACTTTAGTTTAAATAATGTGGACACTGCACACTTAACTTCAAACTCTGGGTTTAAAATTATGGATTTGAATTTGAATTGTCCCTTTGACTTCCTGTCAGTATTGGGTTATGCTCACTTACTGCCCCCCCCCTGTTAATGAGCTGTGTCTGAACACAATTTGTGAATCACAAGAGATGTAGAATACTACTTTACTCTTCTGCTTGGGTTATGCTCACTTACTGTCCCCCTGTTAATGAGCTGTATCTGAACACAATTTGTGAATCACAAGAGATGTAGAATACTACTTTACTCTTCTGCTTGGTGTCATATGTTCATAGGTTACCTCAGCTTCCAGTTGTGTCACATGACCCTGCTCACTGCATCCTCCTTCTTATTAATCTATATATCCTTCACTTGCTAGGAGGCATCAAGAGGGGTGCCTCCTATTGGTCCCAATTTTTGCTGCTAATATTTTGACAGAACACAGGTGGTGCTACAGCACAGCTTTTCCTTTGACCCATGTACTGCAATGGAGAGAAGCATTCTAGTACCTGCCTCTCCATAGCATTACATGGGGGGAAAATATTTTTTTTTTGGACTTTCTTTTTGTTTTAATTAAAATGTAATTAATCTTTGGCCACATATGGCAGGGTAGGCACTGCCTCCCCTGCCTCCTATGAGTGCACATCCCTGCTCTGCTTTAAGCAATGCTGCAAATTTAAGAACATTTAATTGCTATATTTATCTTTTTGGGCAGAAATAACCCAAGTCTATAAAAATATAGAGAAAATCCACTGTGCACATGCCAGTGCCAAGCAAATCAGAAACAAAGAAAGGCTAGCAGACTGCAATTCTGGTATATGATGAAAACTTTACATTAGGAATATAACAATATTATAAAATCCAGAATCACATTTAAAGGACACACAATTAGTCTAGTAACAGAAATGTCATTAAATGTGCAAAGTAAAAAAAAAAAAATCCAGCATTTACATTGCAGGGTCAGGACTACACCCAAGACATGCCACATACCCCAGGATCCTGAGCTCATCATCCTACAAGGGGCAGTTGTGCCCGGGATAGGGTCTGAGCCTCAACACAAAGCCAACTTCAAACTCCCACAACCAAGTCAGCAAAACCAAGTGAACCAAAGCACATGAGCAGATTGTAGGCTTCCTTTGGACTGGGCAGAGTGGGTGAAAATCAAGTGTGGGGGCAACCACTGGATGGAGCAGGGAAGTTGCACCCCTTAGAGGGGGGCAGGTTGGGTTCACCCTTAACTGGGCACGGTGAGTGCACTGTCAGTATGGGGAAGATTTGGTTGGGACAAATGCCTGTAGGCACCCAGGGTTATAGTGAGAGCATATGTATCGCTAATCCACAAGATAAGGCTGATGATCGCTTACTACAGCACACAGAGGTGGCAGCCACCAGTGTACATGGTGCTAGCTCAATGCATGTCCCCAGCAAAAAGCATCATACACACCATCAGCAGCAATGCTGTCACTGTCTGCTGACTCAATAGCAGGCACTCCAGGGTACACAGATCCCCTAATGAGACCAGCTCCTGTCTTGGCCGTGGGGTGTTGCAAGGTGCTCCTCTCCTGTGACGGCACGTGTTCCCTCCCTCTTCCCACTACACTGACAAGCTGAGCCGAAGTAACCCCTGGGACCCCACCTCCTCCCTGACTGTGCAGACAGTTCAGCAATGTGGACAGCGCAACCTGGCGATTCCGCTGCAAAGGTGCCTGGTGTAGTGTTTGCGGGAGGGGATTTGTACCCGGGGGGAAGGCTGCGGAGGGTGTGCTGTGTATAGTGGGCTGGCAATTGGTTCACAAAGCGCCATGTGCTGTGTATAGTGTGCAGGGGCAGCGGGTGCACATGGCACTGTGTGCTGTGTATAGTGTGGGATGATTTGTAATCACGCTAGCTGCTACTCTAGTAATCAGTATCACAATAGCTGCTGGGACAGTCCGGGACATTTAAATGACCGGGACCCAAATTCCGGGGCTGTCCCAGCAAAAATGGGACAGTTGGTAACTATGTGGGCGCAAGTTAAATAACCAACCATTACAAGTGGCTGATTAATGCTACCGTGAGCTTGTGGTAGCAATTAGTGCTCCAAAAATTAAGGTCAGACCTCTTGTTCATTTTAAAAAGTTCCCCCAAAATAAACTGCAGTGTTGGTTTTTAGAATAAAAATAAAATAGCATCTTTTTATTTTACTATAACTGCACAAAGTAGTTTTAAGGGTTTTAAAGTGTGCGGATGTGTTATAAAAAAAAAGTGCCTTTACATTGAGGTCTGTGGGGACTGTGTTAATGCTCATAATATATATGTATATGCGTATATACATAATGTATATATTTATGTGTTAATATGTGTATATACACATATAATCACATAAATATATATGTATATATTCATATATTTTTACACTTTGCTGCCAATTGCTGCGCAACTTACCCTATTCGCTCTGCTTGGTTCTGTGACGTGTGTGACGGCATCAGAACGAGGCTGCCATCGGAGCCTATGGAAGCATTCACATTGCGCTTTACCTAGAATACAATGGATAGACAATTATATCCTGCGCCAAAACAACTAAGATTAGCACCACACTAAAACAAGAAAATCCCCCAAACTTGTTCAGAAAAGCCTAGAAATGTATTTAAACTATGTGTGCGCCACAACTGGTTAAATCCGACAGTTAATGCATCCACTTAAAGAGTCAGTAAACATAGAAAATAATGTTATATAATTCTGCACATAGTGCAGAATTATATAACATTATATTAGTGCTAGAGTTATATAACCTAATATTGCCTGCAAAGTTTTATTAAAAAATACTGTTTTCCAGACCCGCTCTCTGTGCTTTTCTGAGCGGGTCTGTTTTTTACACAGAGCGCATCTGGCCAGCTGTCTAGTTACAGCCTGGCCCGACCGCACCATTACTCTCAGTGCAGCTCGCTCCCACTGTCAGACAGAGCATGAGCGAGCTGCACTGAGAGTAATGGCGCGGTCGGGCCGGGCTGTGACTAGACAGCTGGCCAGATGCGCTCTGTGTAAAAAACAGACCCGCTCAGAAGAGCACAGAGAGCGGGTCTGGAAAACAGTATTTTTTAATAAAACTTTGCAGGCAATATTAGGTTATATAACTCTAGCACTAATATAATGTTATATAATTCTGCACTATGTGCAGAATTATATAACATTATTTTCTATGTTTACTGTCCCTTTAATATCTATTTCAAAGATAAGAATTAAAAAAATCAAAAGATAAAAATAAACATTTAATTTTATTCTAACATTATAAATAATTTAAATAAGGTTATGTTATAATAAAATTAAATGTGTAGCTTTACCTATAATACCAGCGCACATTTGCGTGCGCTGGTATTACGAGTGGAGTGCAAATATCGTGCTTGTGAAAGCGCAGTTTTGCGCTCCACTCATAATCTGACCCCCAATAGGTTTGTTTTCTCTTAAGTCTGTATCAGTTACCTTGGAAAAAAATCTCCTAATATGGAATCACCCTTGTTAGTTCAACAATCAATGATGAAATGCAGGTTTCCTGTAGAACTGCACCTTGGGATTTCAACCTAGCAGTTCTCTGCTTGTCAAGTGACTCAGTTTCTCCGGGGATATTGTTTCCCTTTGCTTAATACATCCACTTCACATCAGTTCATTAGGTTCAAACACTTGCACCTGAATTATACCTTGTAAGCCCTGCAACTATATTGTCTGCCTCTGTGTTTTAAAGGGATAGCCAAGTTATGTTTCTTATAGCAAAAAGCTGCAAAATTCATCGGAAGAATTTAGTGATACGTTGCATTAACTAGTTATTAAAATGTGTCTTATGTAAATGTTAAAATAAGATCAACTACATTAAATATTACATAATAACTATTTTGTTTTCTTCATAAATAGATGGTGAGCACATTTTATGTTACTTATTTCAAAACAAATTACATATTGAAAGTAAACAATACTGAAAAATTATTTAGTTACATATAGGGACCAAAAATTTGCCTAGCAGCCTACACATGATTCAGTGATTATTTAAAAGGTCATGAAACTCAAAAAAAATTATTTCACAGTTCGGAAAGAGCATACAGTTTTAAACAACTTTCTAATTTAATTCTATTATTGAATTTGCTTATCTTTTGGTGTTCTTTTTTGAAGGAGCATCAATACACTACTGGGAGGTAGCTGAACACATTAGGTGTGCCAATGACAAAATGCATATAAGTGCAGCCGCTAATCAGCAGCTAGCTTCCAGAAGTGCATTGCTGCACTAGAGTCTACCTAGGTATGATTTTGAAAAAGGGTAGGATATATATATATATATATATATATATATATATATATATATATATATACATATATATATGGTAAGACTCTGCTTTGAGTACTAAGTGAAACAGATGCTGTATGAAAAACAGAGAATGAGCCAATTAACATTATTGATGATGTCATAATGACATTCTCATGGTATTATTATATACATATTTATTGTGTGATTTTGTGTGTGTGTGTGTGTATATATATATATATATATACCAGGTTTGACCCCCTTTTGCCTTCAGTACTGCCTTAATTCTTTGTGACATAGATTCAACAAGGTGTTGGAAACATTTCTCAGATTTTGGTCCATATTGACATGACAGCATCACGCAGTTGCTGCAGATTTGTTGGCGGGGCGGCACATCCATGATGCGAATCTCCCGTTTCACCACATCCCAAAAGTTCTCTATTGGATTGAGATCTGGTGACTGTGGAGGCCATTGGAGTACATTGAACTCATTGCCATGTTCAAGAAACCAGTTTGAGATGATTTGAGCTTTGTGACATGGTGCATTATCCTGCTGTAAGTAGCCATCAGAAGATAGGTACACTATAGTCATAAAGCGTTGGACATGGTCAGCAACAACACTCAGGTAGACCGTGGCATTTAAAGGATGTTCAATGTGTACTAAGGGACCCAAAGTGTGCCAAGAAAATGACCGCCAACACCATTATACTACCACCACCAGCCTGAACCGTTGATACAAGGCAGAATCGATCCATGCTTTCATGTTGTTTACACCAAATTCTGACCCTACCATCTGAATGTCGCAGCTGAAATCGAGACCAGGCAACACTTTTCCAATCTTCTATTCTCCAATTTTGGTGAGCCTGTGTAAATTGTAGCCTCAGTTTCCTGTTCTCAGCTGACAGTAGTGGCACCCGGTGTGGTCTTCTGTATCCCATCTGCTTCAAGGTTCGACGTGTTGTGCATTCAGAGATGGTATTCTGCATACCTTGGTTGTAACAAGTGGTTATTTGCGTTACTGTTGCCTTTCTATCATCTTGAACCAGTCTGCCCATTCTCCTCTGACCTCTAACATCAACAAGCCATTGTCGTACACACAACTGCTGCTCACTGGATATTTTCTCTCTTTTGGACTCTCTGTAAACTTTAGAGATGGTTGTGCATGAAAATCCCTGTAGATCAGCAGTTTTTTAAATACTCAGACCAGCCCGTCTGGCACCAACAACCATGACATGTTCAAAGTCACTTAAATCCCCTTTCTTTCCCATTCTGATGCTCGGTTTGAACTTCAGCAAGTCATCTTCACCACGCCTAGATGCCTAAATGCATTTAGTTGCTGCCATGTGATTGGCTGATTAGCAATTTGTGTTACCAAGCAATTGAACAGGTGAACCTAATACAGTGACTGGTGAGTGTGTGTGTATATATATATATATATATATATATATATATATACACACACAGTATATTACACATACTCATCTGATAATATACGCCCAAAAGTAGGACATAAAAAATCTACATACAGACTAATTAAGACATTATTTTTGCAAAGGAATTGAAAAGGCTTTACCCTTAACCCCCTCACGTCTTTATGAAGTTCCATGCCATCCTAACAGGGCTTTAATGACGAAGGACAGCGTGGAACGTTCTACCTTATAAGGCATCCTGAAGCCTGCATTGTAAAGTAGGCAGTCCCCCATGATCCAATCCCGGCATTGAAATCATGTGATTGCATCGACAATCACGTGAATGTCATTTTTGCAGCGTGTTTACATCAGAACTTTGTTCTGATGTTAAATACTTGTGCTTGCTGTGAAGGGGTTAAGAGATATTGAACAATAAATAAATGCTAGATATAATAATGTATTCAAAGAAAAAATTAGTCTGTTGATGTATTTAAAAAAAATATATATATTTTAAAGTTATAATCGTTAAAGCTATGTTTCTATAAAGTATTTTAGTTTCTATAATGTAATGGGCGCCAGGTAAGAAACTTGGCTTTCCCCTTATCTATCTCTTCTGCTGAGGACAAACTTTAGTGAATAAACTTCATACACTAACATATGAAATGAAGATATTAAATAACAACGAGGGTGCTGGGAAGTGTTAAACATTGTCAAAGTGCTAAGTGAAATAATAACACAATAATTAATAGAGAGCAGATTATACAAGGTATAAAAAAAATGGACATAAAACTATTTATTTCAATGTTGTATCTTTATCTTATTCAAGATTTAGCATTTTTCTTTTCCTCCAAAAACAAACAAACAAAGAAGTGTGGTGTAATATTGTTAATACGTACGTATGTGGTTTGCTCACAGCCAGGTGGTACTCACATACTCGTCACCTACAACAGTAAGTGTATACACACTATTACACACTACCCAGGCAACTGGTTGCAAATCCACTGAGGGTCCCATAGAGGATTAATATACTGGAACAATGGGTATATTTAAAGTGATTATTTATTATACAATACAATACTATATAAAGCAGCTTGAGACAATATTGTGCCAGATTACGAATAGAGCGCTATTTAGCACTTATGCTAGAGCGCTAATTGCACTAGAAGTAATTTTTTGTGCGTGTCAGGTTGCGCTTGTATTATGAGTTGAAAGTAAAAAGCTTGTGCTGCTGGGCTAACCCAACGAACACAAACCACTTAATTCTATCGCAATTAGAATACTGCACGCGCAATAACCTATTCCCCCATAGAAGTCAATGGAGAAAAAAAAATAGTGTGAAGAAAAGCTAACACCCTACTCGCACACTAACCCGAACTCATATTCACATATGCGCTAACCCAACCGCGTATTCACATATGCGCTATCCTGACCCTGCGTATTCTAATGGGTGCTAACCCGACATGAAAATATGAATATTTCACATTCAAATATTCTGCACATAGAAGAATATGTTCTATTTATTCATAAATACATATTTCTACATGTATCTGATGGAATTTTGGTACAATATATATCTACTATATATATATATATATATATATATATATATATATATATATATATATATATATATATATAGGAAAGCAGGAAATTGCACTCCCAATGACAAAAGTCCTTATGCCCTGGGTGCAGCAAACAAAATAGATAGAAATACAGGACAAGCGCACTCCAAGGGACTTATCAAAAATCACTTTAATCAGTGTCACACTGATTAAAGTGATTTTTGATAAGTCCCTTGGAGTGCGCTTGTCCTGTATTTATTTATATATATATATATATATATATATATATATATATATATATATATATATCGCTATAAATATATACAGATATACAGATATATATTTATATAGGAATATCTCTTTACAAATATATAGAGCATATTCTGCTATGTGCATAACATTGGACTGTGAAATATTTACAGTAAATACATAGTTAAAACCTTTATTGAATATGAATATTGCATAAATAAGCTTTTCCATGTTTTAATCTACTTAACTGCAAGGGGCGCCAATGCACTTTTATATATGTCTGTTTATATGTACATGTGTATATATGTGTTTATATTTTTATACATGTCTGTCAATACATATATACACATATAAATACATATTTACACATATACAGACATATTTATAGACATATATATATATATATATATATATATATATATATATATATATAGTGAAAAGTTAGTGTGTTACACAATGTTAACTGCGCACACAAGAAAAAACAAATATAACTCTATAATAGAGTGAATAGAATAGAAGAGCTCTTCTAAAATAAGAGCACAATTTTAAACAGTCTTATCTGAATATGTTCTGATTCAGTTTTCTATACGTCCAAGAAGAAACTGCAGCTTATAGATAAATCCTTCAATACCTAGTGAGGGATTCCAAAGTAAAATGTGTCCAATCTGAAAAATAAGCGCACAGAGAAACTTCTCATAGTATAGTCTATTTAAAGGGATACTAAACCCACATTTTTTCTTTCATGATTCAGATAGAGCATGCAATTTTAACCAACTTTCTAATTTACTACTATTATCATTTTTCTTTGTTCTCTTGCTATCTTTACTTGAAAAAGCAGGAATGTAAGCTTAAGAGTCGGGCCATTTTTGGTTTAGCATCTGAGTAGCGCTTCCTGATTGGTGGCTAAATGTAGCAAACCAATCAGCAACTCTGCTGAACAAAAAATGGGCTGGCTCCTTACCTTACATTCCAGTATTTTCAAATAAAGATGTCAAGGGAACGAAGAAAGATTGATAATAGGACAAAATAAGAAAAGTGCTTAAAATTGCATGCTCTATCTGATTCATGAAAGAAAAAATGTGGGTTTAGTATCCCTTTAATAAATTTCCAGAAAAAAACACACTTCCAACAACCCGTGCAGGGTGGGTACTCACACAGATGACCTCAATCAATATGAGGCAAGTTGAATGCGTGTCTTACACAGAGGTATAATAGACCAGTCTGCTGCCGATGGAGCCAAACTCAATATGTCTGTGATGTAATGATCTTCACTGAGTCGTTCCAAAAGGGCAGCCCAGTCAATGTGGCAGAAGAACCAAGTGGCCATCAGCAAAAAGGTAAAATAATAGTAACAAAATATCGGAGCTGTGTATACAAAGTGCTACAGTATAGCGTGTATCCCAATCAGTGTCCTGCTCTGTGGCGTAAGGTGGGCATGGCCTAACGCGTTTCACAAAATAGTTCACACATACGTATACATCTTTAGACATGTATATGTATGTATCTCAATGTCCTTCGCCTGCCTTTTTATTCCAACACCTGAGACCTCAAATATTTGAGCACTTATAACTTTTGTGTGCAATTCTTTTTTGGAATAATTTTTATTTGATTGTGTTATTATGAGTGTAAGTGTACTTTGTAATGTATTTTTTGTGTGTTTTGTGACACTTTTATGTTTCACAAAACAGTTAACCACAGCTTTGAAGTTGCGGTAATCATTCTAGCTTAAATAGTGATTGTGCTCAACTCGTAATACAAGTGCAATTTAACCTGTGTGCAAACGATTGCGGAAACACAACCGCAAACATTTGTGCTCCACTTGTAATCTGACCAATTGTGTATTAAGTCACTTAGGGATTCTGGCCTATCAATATAACAGTATATATAATAATACTAATTCTAATGTGCACACAATCAGTGTTTATAAGCTCTGCTTATATAACTGATTTGAGCTTAAGCAACAGGGCCACACATTGAGGCCTATTTAACAAATGTCTGTCGGACCTGATCCGACAGTGCAAATCAGGTCCGACAGACATCGCTGAATGCGGAGAGCAATACGCTCTCCGTATTCAGCACTGCACCAGCAGCTCACAAGAGCTTCTGGTGCAACGCCACCCCCTGCAGACTCGCAGCCAATGGGCCGCCAGCAGGGAGGTGTCAATCAACCCGATCGTACTTGATCGGGTTCTATTGTGGCGATTCAGCAGGCGGACAGGGTTATGGAGCAGTGGTCTTTGTGACCGCTGCTTCATAACTGCTGTTTCTGGCGAGTCTCAAGACTTATAGGCCCCTTAGAATTTGTGAGGCCCTGAGCAAGACAAATTTGTGGGGCTGCTCAGCTTAGCCCCCTTTTTTCCCTTCTTCTCTATGCCTTGCATGCCCCACCCCTTCCCCAATATACACCTCCTGATACCATAAACACTTCTTCATAAACTAAACACAGGATGTGTATTGCACCTTTGGATACTGTCACCCCTGATAACAGTGTGGGCTCTCCAAAGTGCAAGGCCCTGAGTTGGTGACCCTCTCGCCCTGCCCAAAAGTCAGGCTTGTTTTGCTGTGTTAGATATTTTTATTAGTTATGTATTTAATTATTTGTTTTTAGTTTGTTGAACTCTTGATTTTAGTTATTTTTATATAATTATACTAACAGGTTTACCAGCCTGAATCTTTCTTGTTTGAACACAGATATTCCTTTGTATGCAGATATACGTCCTGTTGCTGTATATACTTAGCAGCAGGTTGTGTGATAGTAACTGTATGTTTAATAGTATTGGGGATTTACACATGAATGGCTTTAGGAGATTGCATTGCAGAGTTACTTTAAAGTGAAAGTAAATTTTCAGGAGCAAACTTTAATAACATCTATACATCTCATAACCCTATATCTAATCACAAACTTTTAAAAAAAAAATACCTTTTTATTTATTTTTTATTTATTATCTTACAAACATACTGTTACTTATGTTCCTCTACCCAATCGCTCATTTCCGGATTTTTCTTTTTCACAAATAAGAACAGTCCCACCTGCTCTTACGTGTTCCTCCGTGAAGCATGCTGGATTGCACGTCGCATATTGATCTCTATAGATTGCTGTGTTTGCTCATTGTCTGAAGTTGGGGAGCAGGGTCCAGAGGAGGTAGTGGTGGAATGTTTCGGAGACGAGCCAGACTCATTATGACTACTGAATTAAGGCTACTGAAGGCAATGCGAGAGGCAATGCGCATGCATGTCTCATGAACATATTGGAAAAAAATTGGTCTATGGTGCGCTAAGACAAAAAAGAGATTAACAAACTCCCCCTAAATGACAATATCCCTAAAATTGTCACAAAGTATAAATATAAGAAGAAAGGGTTAAAAGGGAAGCGCTAAAACAAAAGCTAAAGGTAATCTCTCACTTAATATATACAGGGAGTTCAGAATTATTAGGCAAATGAGTATTTTGACCACATCATCCTCTTTATGCATGTTGTCTTACTCCAAGCTGTATAGGCTTGAAAGCCTACTACCAATTAAGCATATTAGGTGATGTGCATCTCTGTAATGAGAAGGGGTGTGGTCTAATGACATCAACACCCTATATCAGGTGTGCATAATTATTAGGCAACTTCCTTTCCTTTGGCAAAATGGGTCAAAAGAAGGACTTGACAGGCTCAGAAAAGTCAAAAATAGTGAGATATCTTGCAGAGGGATGCAGCACTCTTAAAATTGCAAAGCTTCTGAAGCGTGATCATCGAACAATCAAGCGTTTCATTCAAAATAGTCAACAGGGTCGCAAGAAGCGTGTGGAAAATCCAAGGCGCAAAATAACTGCCCATGAACTGAGAAAAGTCAAGCGTGCAGCTGCCAAGATGCCACTTGCCACCAGTTTGGCCATATTTCAGAGCTGCAACATCACTGGAGTGCCCAAAAGCACAAGGTGTGCAATACTCAGAGACATGGCCAAGGTAAGAAAGGCTGAAAGACGACCACCACTGAACAAGACACACAAGCTGAAACATCAAGACTGGGCCAAGAAATATCTCAAGACTGATTTTTCTAAGGTTTTATGGACTGATGAAATGAGAGTGAGTCTTGATGGGCCAGATGGATGGGCCCGTGGCTGGATTGGTAAAGGGCAGAAAGCTCCAGTCCGACTCAGACGCCAGCAAGGTGGAGGTGGAGTACTGGTTTGGGCTGGTATCATCAAAGATGAGCTTGTGGGGCCTTTTGGGGTTGAGGATGGAGTCAAGCTCAACTCCCAGTCCTACTGCCAGTTTCTGGAAGACACCTTCTTCAAGCAGTGGTACAGGAAGAAGTCTGCATCCTTCAAGAAAAACATGATTTTCATGCAGGACAATGCTCCATCACACGCGTCCAAGTACTCCACAGCGTGGCTGGCAAGAAAGGGTATAAAAGAAGAAAATCTAATGACATGGCCTCCTTGTTCACCTGATCTGAAACCCATTGAGAACCTGTGGTCCATCATCAAATGTGAGATTTACAAGGAGGGAAAACAGTACACCTCTCTGAACAGTGTCTGGGAGGCTGTGGTTGCTGCTGCACGCAATGTTGATGGTGAACAGATCAAAACACTGACAGAATCCATGGATGGCAGGCTTTTGAGTGTCCTTGCAAAGAAAGGTGGCTATATTGGTCACTGATTTGTTTTTGTTTTGTTTTTGAATGTCAGAAATGTATATTTGTGAATGTTGAGATGTTATATTGGTTTCACTGGTAAAAAAAAATAATTGAAATGGGTATATATTTGTTTTTTGTTAAGTTGCCTAATAATTATGCACAGTAATAGTCACCTGCACACACAGATATCCCCCAAAAATAGCTAAAACTAAAAACAAACTAAAAACTACTTCCAAAAATATTCAGCTTTGATATTAATGAGTTTTTTGGGTTCATTGAGAACATGGTTGTTGTTCAATAATAAAATTAATCCTCAAAAATACAACTTGCCTAATAATTCTGCACTCCCTGTATACAGTTTATTTAAACATATATAATTCACATCAAAGGGACGTCTCCCCAAATGACACTGTCATAAAAATGTTAATACAGTATATAACAAGGCCGCTATATATAAAATCAATAAAATATATTGTACATTGATTGACGGTTCTAAAACATATCATAAATCAGAGTTCAGTTAAAAGTTCATGAAATTGACAATTAAAACCACCAAGCTGCCAGAGGAAAAAGTTAATATAGTAGGTCTACCAATCAAAGTGTTCTGAATATTCCACACTTCCTTAAGAGAGATACAAGACCAGCGCATGCACAGAGATGTTATGTTATGAGTTCATGACAGTTACTTTACCCACGATCTCCTGATCGTCTGCAGTACACCTTCCCTGTTCGGTATCTCCCTCGAGTTGATCCGACTGGGGTTTCTCGGCGTCTGACGTCACGGCAAAGAGAAGCGGTCAGAGCTTAGCGCTTCACAGGTGCGATTCTTTCACATCCACCCTGCACTTAGTGCTTTAATGCATGCAAGGGTGTATACAGGTATTGTAGAGAGATGTTGTAGAGAGGTATTGTGGTGAATATTCCAACTTCATTCAAACCACAAAACATGTAGTAGAAATTCCAAATAGGAAAATGAGTTCCATTACTTATAACCCGGGTTAAGTTTAAGGAATCCAAATGGTGTAGATATATTGCACATATAACAAAGGGTAGTCCTGCCTTCACAGCCGACGCGTTTCGCCCTCTTCAGGGCTTTATCAAGGTAGTGATGGCAAGTCCAGATACCTTTATTTAAAGGTGTATTTTTAATTTGATTGGTGCTGATTTTAATTGAAAAACTCTCTTAAGGTGGTATTTGGCTTCCAATGCAGCGTATTCTTAAGGTGGTATTTGGACAAATCTTAGTGCATCTCTATATCTATAATAGCGCATAATTCACAATAGGAACCCTAAATGGGATCTCTATTTCAATAAAGTCTCCGGGATAGAATAAGGGAACATCTTCTATGTATAGAAAAAGAGAAAGAAGATACACATCTGTACAAGCACTTTAAGGAGGTTCACGGGGGTAACACTAAAGATTTGGAATATTGGGGAATACACAAAATCAAAAATCACTGGAGGGGGGGGAATATTGAGAAAATGCTCCTAATAAGGGAGGCTGAATATATTTACAGATATGATACTCTATACCCCAAAGGGCTTAACTCGGAATTGGACCTGTCCCCCTTCCTTTTTGAGTAAAATTAACACAAGTTTATATGTTTATATGTAGTTGATTTAGATATTTATTTTATTTATTCACATAGCACTTTAAAAATTTCTTATCACACACAAATTTATATGTTTATGTCTACACTACGATATTAATAATATTAGCTGTGTCTATGCGAGTCATCTGTTTATCCTTATTGAAATAGAGATCCCATTTAGGGTTCCTATTGTGAATTATGCGCTATTATAGATATAGAGATGCACTAAGATTTGTCCAAATACCACCTTAAGAATAAGCTGCATTGGAAGCCAAATACCACCTTAAGAGAGTTTGTCAATTAAAATCAGCACCAATCAAATTAAAGATATACCTTTAAATAAAGGTATCTGGACTTGCCATCACTACCTTGATAAAGCCCTGAAGAGGGCGAAACGCGTCGGCTGTGAAGGCAGGACTACCCTTTGTCATATGTGCAATATATCTACACCATTTGGATTCCTTAAACTTAACCTGGGTTATAAGTAATGGAATTCATTTTCCTATTTGGAATTTCTACTACATGTTTTGTGGTTTGAATGAAGTTGGAATATTCACCACAATACCTCTCTACAACATCTCTCTACAATACCTGTATACACCCTTGCGTGCATTAAAGCACTAAGTGCAGGGTGGATGTGAAAGAATCGCACCTGTGAAGCGCTAAGCTCTGACTGCTTCTCTTTGCTGGATCTCGATTCCGTGACGTCAGACGCCGAGAAACCCCAGTCGGATCCACTCGAGGGAGATACCGAACAGGGAAGGTGTACTGCAGATGATCAGGAGATCGTGGGTAAAGTAACTGTCATGAACTCATAACATAACATCTCTGTGCATACGCTGGTCTTGTATCTCTCTTAAGGAAATGTGGAGTATTCAGAACACTTTGATTGGTAGACCTACCATATTAACTTTTTCCTCTGGCAGCTTGGTGGTTTTAATTGTCAATTTCATGAACTTTTAACTGAACTCTGATTTATGATTTAGAACCGTCAATCAATGTACAATATATTTTATTGATTTTATATATAGCGGCCTTGTTATATACTGTATTAACATTTTTATGACAGTGTCATTTGGGGAGACGTCCCTTTGATGTGAATTATATATGTTTAAATAAACTGTATATATATTAAGTGAGAGATTACCTTTAGCTTTTGTTTTAGCGCTTCCCTTTTAACCCTTTCTTCTTATGTCTCATGAACACCCTTGTTTGTTGTCAGTCAATTCAATGAGACACGCATGCGTACTTTAATTTGGGGGCGTAGTTAGTCTATTCAGACGCCAGTGGGGGACCTATTAGAATGAAGAAGACGATCTTTATCGTTTCCATTTTTTTTTTTTAAAGCCAGGCGGAGTGACGGCGACATACAATAGAGGATCTAAAGGTAAAATTATATGGTTATTATGACGAAATTAAGAAAATCATGAATTTAACTCCACTATGTACTTTCAGTTGCAACATAGACGTTCATTATAGTTTACTTTTCCTTTAAGTATTTGTGAGATACATTATTTTATTGTAATAATCTTGGTGATCCTTAACACCTTTGTAAGTATAATTAGTGAATTATATACACAATGTAGAATATATGTGTTTGTCACAGCATATATAAATTATGGCTGCTAGTTTAGTCTAACCAATAGGAGTGCAGGAGATGTTCTTTGTTTTTAGATTTTTAGCCAATAAGATTAGATTTGAAGGTATTTCATGTGAGCATTTGGAACAGAGACACAGCTTTGATTACGGCAGAACGCCGAAAAATGTCAGCTGATTTGTCCTAACTGCCTTATTCCTTTGATGTAGTCCTCGATTTTTACACAGTTTTAAAGGGATATTCCGGTCAAAATTTAAATGTGCATAGATGAATTATAAACATATTTGCAATATACATGTGTTGGCAAAAAAGCTTCTAGTAAAAGTTATCACCATTTTTGTGTTAACATTTTTCTCTGCACGTGCATGTGAAGGAAAGCTGTAAATTCTCAGTGCGCCAGTATTTTAAGTATTGCAGCTGTTCAGAGCATCATTGGGGTTTATATATAGTCAGCAATTAACAAATTGAGTCATTACCAGATGATACAAGCACCTTAGGCTCCCTAAGAAAGTGTTTTGTTTAAAATGCTGGTGCACGGTGCATACTTAAATACACATTTGAAACAGCTATAGCTTTTGTTAGAAGCATTTTTGCTAATACATGTATATTATAAAAGTGTTTCTATTCAAAACTGAAATGCATCCATGTGGATTGCAGCCAGTTTTATCTGGAATGTTCCTTTAAGTCTGTTTCCAATAAAGGTTATGTTTTATGCTTTTTCCGGTGCTCCTCGCTTATGTTCTTTTTTGATCTTTTATTTTCATCCTCAATTTTCAAGGTCTAGAACCATCACAGCTAAACACACCTAAACGACTTGGGCTACCAATTAAAACAAAACAAATGTCAAAACTAAACTTTCATGATTGAGATAGATACTGTAATTTAAAAATCTTTTTAATTGTACACTTTCTGAGGCACTAGTATCTTCTAAGCATGTGCTAGAGTTCATACATTGGCTGATGGCTGTCACGTGAATCAAGGGGAAAGGGGAATAAAAAGTAACTGAACTTTTCCAGAAAAAAATGTACTGCTTGTTTTAAATTCATGTAATTGTATTGTCATTTTATGATGAGTTTATTGGTTATGCAATTCTACTGTATTTAATTGTGCTTTAATCTGATCAGCACACATTTGTAAATATCAGGCAATGTATGTAAAGTCTCCATAGCATGCACTGCAGTATAGCCCAATACAGCATCAGGGGCGCAATCCGATATACGGCGTAGTTTTTGGCACAAGCGAGGGAACCTACGCCGGCCGTAATTTCACCTCACACATCGGGCTACTCAATATACGGCGCCGTCAGATGCTAAAGTAGCGTAAGTAGGACAAACTGGCATTGTTCAGAAAAGTGCGCAAATACCCATTTTAGTCGTCGCAAGTACTTACGCCAGTCTTTTGTTCACGTAAAGTCTCAATAAAGTGTAGTTTATGCAAATTTGGCTAAGACTCGTAAAAATTACCCGATACTCCATCTAAAACTGCGCAACGTAATTACGCTATTCAAAAGTCATATATAAACCCATGCGCAGCCGCCATTTTCTTTAGTGTGTTTGGATGGTTCGTTGAGCTACAGCACACTACAGTGAGTTGAGGATTAGTAAGAGTAGTGAGAGAGGCGCAGCATAATAGTTAGTTAAGTCGGATTGTTGTTTGGGTAAGCTTGTACATTTACTTACACTTATTTTCACATGTTGCACACATATTGCATACATACATATACAAAATACACAACACTTTTTTTTTCTAACACCTCACACAATTTATTTAAATTTTACAGTGTGATAGGCTGAGTGTTTGGTTGTAATTGTGTGTGATTGAACTGGGAGTGAGTGTGAGTGTGTGTAGTTTGAGGGTGCCAGGGAGAGGTAGGGCGGAGGGGCGGAGGGGAGGAGGAAAGCAGAGTTACAGGTAGAGGAGTATTCTAGTGGACAGGAGGAGCAGCGGGGTCCCCGTCAGGGAGTTAGTGGAGTGGGGAGAGGGAGAGTTAGAAGGGATGATGGGAGGGGAGATGCCCAGAGACCAGGCACACTTAGAAGAGGGTCAGAGGGTGAACATGGGGACAGAAGGGGGGAGGAGGGAGAGGATAGGGAGGAACCCACACCAGGGACATCCCAGGGAGGAAGCCAGGTGGCCACAGAGGAGGAGCGCATGAGATGCCCAAATTTCTCATTTGATGAGAATGTTGCGCTAGTCCAGGCCATCATGGACAACCACACTGCCCTCTTTGGCCAGGAGAAGGGCAGAGGTGTTGCCCGAGGGCATAAGGAAGCATGGTCAACGGTAGAGGAGGCTGTAAACAGTGTGGCCCCGTAGAGGAGGACTGTCGAGGGACTGAAAAAAAGATGGAATGATTGCAAGAGGCGGGTGAAGGAGAAGATGGGCCAGGAAGCCATGCACCAGAGGGGAACAGGCGGTTGTCCACCCTTGGAAGCAGAATACAACATATGGCAGGAGATGATACGTAACTCTCTGAGTATCACAGCAATCCGTGGACTTCCAGGGGCTCGTGACTCAGGGGTTGCAACCACAGCACCTCATGCTGGTGAGTAACATCCCACACACCAGTATGATATGTATTTGAGATATAACATCCTTTAATGTCACACATTCATGTACACAATGAGGAGCATGGTATTTGGCCTACTAACAAAAACATCTACAATTAGATTTGACATTAATCCTTAACACAATGCAATTCATGATATGAGGTGGAATAGTGCAATACTAACATGTCTCAGAGTAACACAGGCCACAAGCCACATGTAGAGTTTTCAGTAAATGGACACTATAGCCATCACAATACTTTTAGCTCAGAAAGCAGGTTCTGTGCCTACATCAGGCTAAAGTAAATTGTGTGACCATATCGTCACTTAAAGAACACATTTTCTCCATCAATAACATCACTGACATGTACACATAACTCTTGTATGAAACACATACCTGTATACTGTGCAGATTAAAATCCCTCATAGAGAGTTTGACATGAGAATTAGTATTGTCCCTAGCATGTATCAATGTATATTGTATGCCCACATGGACATATATATGACTGTACTAATCCCTATCATCATTTGACTCCTCCTCAGAACCTCCTGTCACCAGGCTGCAAACTGGCATGCCGCCACCTCCACCACCACCACAAGTCACAACCATGCAGACACCTCCACCACCGGTCTTCATGCAGCAACATGGACATTATGCTCCCAGGCATGAGCTGGGTTGGATTGCCTCCGTTGAGGACCCAGAAGTGATGCCACCACCATTGGCATACGAGCCATGGCAAGATACCTGGCCTGAGGAACATCCTTTTGGCTTTGAGGGGGAGCCAAATCAGCCAAGAAGGGTTGATGTCTTTACCCCCCCAACACAATATCAGGCCAGTCATGGCTTTTCCACACAGGGGATGTCGCAAGGTATGCAAAGTGGACAGGCTGAGTGGTCACACACTAGTGGACAATGGGACTACCAATACAGCATGAGAGCTCCACCATCTGCTTCCCTTGGGAGAGCTCCACCATCCGCTTCCCTTGGGAGAGCTCCACCATCCACTTCCCTTGGGGGAGCTCCACCATCCGCTTCCCTTGGGAGAGCTACACCATCCGCTTCCCTTGGGAGAGCTCCACCATCCTCAGATGAGCATATAGCTGAGGTTGTCCCTGAAGCACCAGCAGCTGAGGTTGTCCCTGAAGCACCTGCAGCTGAGGATGTCCCTGAAGCACCTGCAGCTGAGGTTGTCCCTGAAGCACCTGCAGCTGAAGTTATCCATGAAGCAGATGCAGCTGAAGTTGTCCATGATGCACCAGCAGATAGAGCAGAACCTGCACCTAGAATCACTGCTGCTCCAGAGCCTTTAGATCCACTGTATTCTCCCCTGGGAGAGGAATACATTTCACTACAGAGGAGTCTGATAACAAGCTGCGAAAGCATTCAAAGAGGCCAACAGAGGTTTCATAGGAGCCAAGAGAGGCTACTCAAGCGTAGCATCGAGCTTCAGAGGGACATTGCAGCCTCATTAAATGGAATTGTCCAAAATCAGTCCCAAATTATGAGAATCCAGTTTGATATGCAGATACAGATGGACAACAGATAGCGTGAACAAAACCAACTCTTGGGTGTGTTGGTTGAGCACTTCCCACACCAGCAGGACACTGCCTCCAGCCTTTCATCTGTGGCCAGCACTCCAGCAGAATCATCTGAAGCTTCCCAAACCAGGAGAACCAGGAAATCCACTCCAGTCACCTCTGCCCCCTCATCCAAGAAGCCTAAAAAAAAAAAATATTCTTATAGTTCACCATAAATCTTGTCCTCTGTTTTTTACCATATAATTGTCATCCACATCCATGTGAGGGGTGTTTTAGTACACTAATATTGTTAAAATATATAATAAGGCCTGTGTGGAAATGGCCCAAAAAAAGGTAATATTATCCTATTTCTAACATATTCTTGTACTATAACTCCCATCCACAATAGTTGTTTCTGAAGGGTACATATAGTAATATTCACTTGTAAGATGTAAATCAATGTATCTCACATCCAATATAAATTGACCCATTGGTAAATATAGTAGTGATGTTACTGATAGGGTGGGCATTATCAGGTGTTTTAAGTCTGCAGGTGAGAGGTTGTGGTGTGTGTGATTGGTTTAAGACAATTGCAAAGAGACAGCCTTCAAGAAGGTGTTAGAAATGATCATATGAGCCATCCTAGGTTTTGCTTTCAACTAAGAATACCATGAGAACAAAGCAAGTGTTCAAATTAAATCTGAAAGTAGTTAGAAATAACATGCCCTATTTAAAATAAGAAGGTTTTCTTTGGAGTTGACTGTCCCTTTATATATTTTGGCATCAGTGCCAAGCTGTGTTAGCATTAGAATAAATTACACTCCAGTGGGTTCTAAAGAGATGAAGGTAATCCAATTTACAGTAAATAAGCAAGTATATGTCCCCAATGTGATAAAGTACCTACAAGCTCAATCCATGACTATTTCAAATACACAAATAAACCTTAAAAAAGAAATATCATAGTATACTGTCACTTTAAATGGATAGTCAAGTGCAAAAAAAACTTTCATGTTTTAAATAGGGCATGCAATTTTAAACAACTTCCCAATTTACTTTTATCACCAATTTTGCTTTGTTCTCTTGGTATTCTTAGTTGAAAGCTAAAACTCGGAGGT
Source organism: Bombina bombina (assembly GCF_027579735.1). NCBI lineage: Eukaryota > Metazoa > Chordata > Amphibia > Anura > Bombinatoridae > Bombina > Bombina bombina. The sequence goes on from NC_069504.1 coordinate 90,486,061, forward strand.
TCATATGCTAATTTCTTAGACCTTGAAGACTGCCTCTAATCTGAATACATTTTGACCACTAGAGGGCATTAGTTTACATGTTTCATATAGATAACATTGAGCTCATGCACGTAAAGTGACCTAGGAGTGAGCACTGATTGGCTAAACTGCATGTCTGTCAAAAGAACTGAAATAAGGGGGCAGTCAGCAGAAGCTTAGATACAAGATAATTACAGAGGTAAAACTTGTATTATTATAACTGTGTTGGTTATGCAAAACTGGGGAATGGGTTATAAAGGGATTATCTTTCTTTTTAAACAATAACAATTCTGGTGTTGACTGTCCCTTTAACCTTGAGATGCTGCTTAAATGTATGTGTTTGTTAAGGCTTCCAGGGTTGTTGTTTTTTTAGTCAGTGCAAGGGCTCCTGCGCCTGCAATTTGTGGCGAGATGAGAATGGAGTAGATTTTCTGAAATCTGCGCGCGTAAGTCCTTACGCTGTATATTGGATACCAAACAGCGCGTGTTTTGTATGTAAGTCTATGGGTAAAAATAATACGGGCGAAGGCAGAAATATACGCGCGTAACTTCTAGGTTACGCCGTATATAGGATACCAAACCCGCGCAAAATTTGGCGTCGCTGACTTTTGCAGTCGACGCTGCATATCGGATCGGCCCCAGAGTCTTACATAAAATGGCACTAATAAAACACACGCTAGCACAGCACATATATACAGCTACTAATTTGTAGGCACTTTCAAAGCATAAACTGTATGTCACTGCTGGGGGACATGAAATGACTGTGAACCCAAAACAGGAACAATTCAGCAAAGCAAATGCAGCTATAATCTGAAAGCATTCTTTTTTTTTCTACCACATGAAATTCTACAAATGTTTTGTACTGACAGGTTGCATTGGGTCACATCCTTTAGATTACGATGACCCAGGGGTCTATTAACTGCCTTACCTCTATGTCAACCTGATCCAGGATATACATTGCTGGAAATTCCTAGTAGAGAATGCTTAAATATAATAAGCAATGCACAATATAGAATTAAAGGGATAGTAAATAACAAATATGTTATTGTTTAAAAAGATAATCCCTTCAATTACCATTCCCCAGTAATTACCTTGTATCTAAGCTTCTGCAGACTGCCTCCTTAACTCAGATCTTTTAACAGACTTGCATTTCAAGCAATTAGTCCACGTGGATAAGCACAGTGTTATTTATATGAAACACATGAACTAACGCCCTCTAGTTGTGAAAAAATGTCAAATGATTTCAGATTAGAGGTGGCCTTCAAGGGCTTAGAAATTAGCATATGAGCCTACCTAGGTTTATCTTTCAACTAAGAATACCAAGAGAATAAAGCAAATTTGATGATAAAACTAAATTAGAAAGTTGTTTAAAATTGCATGCCCTATCCGAATCATGAAGTTTAATTTTGACTAGACTGTCCCTTTAATGTAAAAATAACAGGCAATCATATTGGACTTGATTTCAAGTGGCGAGCTAAAGTTAGATAAGCAACACTGCAACCGCGCTAACTTGTGTGCGTGTTACAAGTTGAAAGTAAATGGGTGCATTTGTCCGGTTAGTATGAGTAAAGACCTAACATAAAGTGTAAGGGTTAAAAAAAAAGTTACACGAAGAACATTAAAATGAATTATTAAACTCATATGTACACTAACTGATAAAAATCATTCATATAAATATTTATTTTTATTTTTATGAAGGTTAAAAGGCAGGTTGTTTTTTTTGTGGGGGTACTCACTGGTACTGAGTACCAACATTACTCTTGTTTTCCCAAGAGGGGGCTGCAAAATACATCAAACATTGTGAATAATCTTTTCCATTTGCTTTTCTCAAAATTCCTGAGCAAAATATATTAATCAAAAATCAAAGATTATCGGCACCTTTTCTTTTACAAAAAAGCACTATTAAAAGGTATATGGTACATGGCAAGGTGTTTGACTGGAAAGGGCTATTATGTGTGTGTGTGTGTATATTATAGTTTATTATAAAAGCATAGGTGTTTTTTTTAAAGCAATTTTTTACAGCATTTAAAAATGTTTTGTTTATTTGCAAGTGGATTTGCGCCAATAACCCTCCGATTTGTGTAACTATTTGGTCTTATTGGCTGCATTCCCACAGATGTATTTAAACTTGTTGTAAGGTGTGCTAAAAAAAACTTTGTGGATTTTTATACAAGAAAAACAAGGAAGACAGACTATCTTCCATTGGTAAAAGCACCCCACCCAAGCTCAGTGTTAGGACCAGTTAACACTGGGACACATTGTTGTGAGTTGGTGACATGCTAAGCAGAATATGGCCATATTGTGTGACTAAGATCTAAATTTTAATATAACAAAATGCACAGGTGTTTTTTGCAGCATTTAAAATTATTAACAAATGAATCTGCATCAATACCTACTATTAAGTGTGTGTGTACAGTATATGTGTATATATATATATATATATATATATATATATATATATATACACTAAATATGTGTATGGATATATATATAGTGTGGTTATTTTTCACAAGCATAAATCCGGCTTTGAAAAGAACCAAAGTCAATAAGGGGCCACCTACCTCAGCATTCGGCAGCTAACAAAGTTGCCGTATACCCATGTCTATTTAATGGTGCTTTCTCAATGCTTACCCATACATATCTGAATCATGAAAGTTTAATTTGGACTTTACTTTCCCTTTAAAACATAATAAAATGTATTAAAATTTAATAAATATTAATTTTCATGATTAAAGGTATTTGACACTAACATCAAACAATAGAGCAGTCACTTCCCATCAGGCGAGATATTATAAGAAGTCTCGTTGGTATGGCAAGGTCCTTAAAAATATTAATATGTGTATGGGTATATATCTTTGTGTGTGAAAAAAGGTTTAATGGTAGACATGGGCATTCCCCAGCTTCATTAGCTGCCAAATGTGGGAGTAGGAGGCCCCTCATTGGCTTCTGCTCTTTTTCTGAGCAGGATTTATGCTTGTGAAAACTAACCACACATATCTCAGTCTGGTGATTTTTCACAAGCATAAATCCGGATTAAAAAACAGCAGCCTCGTTGGATAAGGTCCTTAGTAACACAAATTTTAACTTGAGAAATATTTATGTTGCTAAGTAGTGTTCTTTATTTGAAACCAAGACTCTTACATGTCACGGCCCTGCCCAGGATTGAACCTAGGCCTCCTGATTCACAGCCTGAAGCCCAGTCTCTGTGCCACCAGAGGGATCTTGCCTGTGTTGATGCTTTGGGAGACCTGTTGTCTGCACTGGTTGTACTATTTAGCTCCAGCTGCAGGCAGTTACCTCATCAGCAGAGCTATAAAAGGCAGCCTCACAGACCACTCCCTGTTCTGACAATGTGGTTTTACTAGTCTGTTAGTGCCGCTGTCCTTGCCTGAGTGCCTGTTTGGTGTTCTCTTTGGTTCCTGAATTTGGCTTACCTCTTGACCACTCTCTTGGCTTTCCCTTTTGTTTATTGAAAGATTGGACTGCTATTCTGGTATACCAAACTTGGCCTTGTCTCCTGACCACTCTAATGCATTCTCCCTGTATTTGGTGACTTATCAGACTGCTCTCAGGTATTTGACTCTTGACTTGTCTCCTTGCTTCTCTCTCATCACTAGCCTGTCACTGCTACCTCATACAGTAGCAACACCCTGCCTTCTCCAATATCCTGTTCAGTTTCTAGCCCTGTAGAGGGTGCTTGCCAAATTCCAGTATCTAGCTACTGCATCCAAGCTCTGCAAGGAGTGTCTGCCAAATTCCAGTATCTAGCTACTGCATCCAAGCTCTGCAGGGAGTGTCTGCCAAATTCCAGTATCTAGCTACTGCATCCAAGCTCTGCAGGGAGTGTCTGCCAAATTCCAGTATCTAGCTTCTGCATCCAAGCTCTGCGTAGGGTATCTGCCAATGCCAGGCTCCAGCTACTGCACACAAGCTCTGCAGATGGTTTATGCCAATGCTAGGCTCCAGCTACTGCACACAAACTCTGCAGAGGGTGTCTGTCAAGTTCCTGTACCCTAGCTCTACAGAAGGTATCTACCAAGTGTCTATCTCCAGTTCCTGCTTCCAAGTACTGCAGAGGGTATCTGCCACATACCCGTATCCAGCTATTCTACTCAAACTCTGCGGTTGGTGTCCACCCAGCTTCTGTATCCTGTTCTAGTCTTTGGCCTCAAGTGGGCACTCCAGTCTAAGCCTTAGAATGTGCATTCATGTTCCTGGTCCTATCGTGGGCATTCCTGTCTTCGACCTCAAGTGGGCACTCCAGTTTCGGCCTTAGGGGGCGATTTATCAAGTGTCTGTCCGACATGATCCTCTCACCAGATCATGTCCGTCAATCATTGCTGAATGCCGACAGCATACGATGTCGGCATTTACATTGCACAAGCAGTTCTGGTAAACTGCTTGTGCAATGTCGCCACCCTGTATATGATCGGGCAGATTTATGTCCGCAGCCTCGGAGGAGGCACACGAGTTAAGGAGCAGCGGTCTTAAGACCGCTGCTTCTTAAGTCCTGTTTCCGCCGAGCCTTAAGACTCGAGCGAAAACAGCTGCATTGGGGCCGATTGACAGCTGCTTAGAGTGAAATGCTTGGATTTACCATCACTTTAAGCCTTTCTGACATGTAGAAAAAACCTTTACACCTTTAGCGTAACTTTTTTTCACACATGAAAAAATCAACTACATGTTGCATGTATTCAGCAATTTGTTTATTCATTAAAGGGGCAGCTCTTTTTGCTTTTTCAAACAGATGAAAAAATACAGAAAATGTTGTGATTTCATGTCAAGTGGCAAAAAATAAAAACATAGGGCGCCACAATACTGTATTGTGTTTTAGGTTTAACTTTAAAAAGAAGACAATATGATGGCACTTATATTAAAAATGCTAAATATAGCGCAATGGGTTTTCCTATCACACAGCTGCTCTTTTTAATAAGAGCGTTTATACTCTCCACTGAAGTTGCAGGAAACATAAATGTATTGCTTCAAAAACATATAGGCCTAAATTACATGTTGAGCGCTAATTTAATTTGTGCGGGTAATAAATAACCAGCCAATCCATTACAAGTGGCTGATTATTGCTACCGCAAAAATTGTTGGAGGCTGTAGGGTGAAAAAAAACTACACTGAAAAGGGCCTTTACATTGCAGTCTATGGGAACTCTGTGTTCCCTGTAAATATATATGTATATGCTTATATATTTATGTGTTAATATGTGTATTTACTAATATTAACACTTAAATATATATGTATATAATCATTATATATATATATATATATATATATATATATATATATTATAATCATTTATATTTAATAATTTAAATATATAAGTATGTAATCATTTATTTATTTATATTTGCGGCCCATCGCTGCCATAGGCGTCGCTACATGGGGCAATTGCCCCCCTATTTAATTATTTGCCCCCCCCCCCCTCTGAATTAAACAAATTAGGCAGCCACAAGGGCACCTAATTTGCAGACCGCATATTTTTTTTCTTAATGTTGCAATCTGTACAGTGCACACTGTTCCTTTTTTCCAGCAGACTAGAGCGCACACAAGCCTCTCTAAGGTGCGATCCTCAGCCCCAGACCCAGTACATTTTTATTTTATTGCCACTTGACTCGATTATGTATGTTTATAGTAGGTGAGCCAGGTGGCAGAAAATTATTTTTCCCACAGTGACCTGGCTGCATTTGTGCCTAACATGGGTGCCTGCCAACTGCCTAGGGAGAGACCGCATCTGTCGGAGCAGCAGTCACAGGAGCGGAACTAATGCAGGTGGAAGTGGTCACAGTGCCTTGCACTGGAGCCCGGGCTAGGGGCAGACTCAGAAAAGCAGCTAAATGGAGCAGCTGTTAAACTCCTGTTCATGTTGGGTTGTAAGATTTATATCGGACCCTTCAGGGGTGGGGCTTGGCTCTCTACCGGCCTTCATATTTGGAGGGGGCGCTGCTGTGTGTGATGTGGACAGTCAAAGTTGGAGTTGGAGGGAAGTGAATATCAGGCAGCTTAAGGTTTGTTTCCGGCTGTAACAGGCAGGTAGCAGGTAAGGTACCAGACACTGGCACCATACAATGCATAATACGTTGCCTACTCATTTTTCTTTCAAATGAGTTGTGACATATAATATAGTATATAGACTGACACTCATGAATATATATAGGGTGATAGTCATCAAGCAGCCAACCAACGGGTCAGGAAATATATAAATAAGATGCCTGGTGGTTCCATATGATTTATTGCCATTTTAGATCCTCCTTTTTCTGCAGTATAGTACTTGTGCAATGCATGGAAAAATTTAACTACTGAAAAATGCCCTGCTGACACAATTCCAACCATACATGATAATAAATAAGTTTTTTTTTAGCAGGACATTTTTACATGTGTTGTACAAGTACTATATACTACAAAAAAAATTAGCATCTATAAAGTGGGAGTAAATAGAAATAGAATAGTGACAAGAACTTTTTGCAAATTTCCCCACTACAACTCCTATGTCATTGGGTTGCACATTTACAAGGACTCAAATCAGCACAAAATATAAGCTCTGTCACAAATTAAATATTTTAGGATAGGAATGTTAACAGTAAATGTTTTTGGGCAATATATAATATATATTTTATATATATATATATATATATATATATATATATATATATATATGTCCTATATTATAATGATCATGTGTCCGTGTAAAAAGTAACTAGCTTTTTTCTTTCAACATTTTGTAACTGTAAGGAGCATGCTCACTGCAGTGTTTGACTGAGGAGTTGGGGTTTAACCTACTGGCAAATAAAAAAATAAAAAAAATAAAAAAAAAAAATATATATATATATATATATATATATATATATATATATATATATATATTTGACCAATTGGCCATAGCAATGTAACCTATGGCTGGAAAAAAATAATATACACAAAGGGGAAAACTGGACTCAACTGTCTAGTGTCTACCATGGGGCATTTTTTTAAAATTTATATTGTACTGTATAATTTAAATATATTTATTTATATTGTTAGATTTTGGGGGTCCCCAAAAAATCTTGCACCAGGAACCTTTGTTCATTAGGTCCGCCACTGAGCAGGCAGGTAGGCAAAGGGTGCCTTGCTAATAAACTGTTTGATTTTCCTGGGTGCTTACATTTTGGTTCCTAGACAACTGCACATTAAGTTATTTGTCTCCACTCAACTCAATTATGTAGTGCTGAGTTCCCAATCATTTTCTACCATATGCTTCTGCTCACAGTCCTATTTAATGCATTAAAGCAGTGCTGGCAGGGCTGTTACCAGCACATAGATTGATGCTTGAGAACTTAGGACTACATAAGTGCAGTGATATCAGCAGAACATGAGTTTATGTATATTTTTAAGTATAGGTCAATATAAAAAGTGATGTATTAAAGAGGAACAAGGTTCAAGTCGCACATCATTGAAGTCTGCACCTATTTCACTAAGATGGCTTCATAACTATGATATTCTTTGCTGCTATGGTTGATAGAGATGGCTGGAACACAACACAAAGCCACATGATTCAGTTTCTTTAATGTTGTCCCCAACAACTCCGGCTGGCTTATTTTTTATATAACATATCAGTGACTATATGCCAAACATTTTAATTAAATCAATAAATATGCACTCAAAGGCTTATAAAATGTGACTATCCACAGCATGATTTTCATGGGGAAATGCCTTCTTCCTTTTAAATAAGCTCAGAGATCAGTACCTTTTTCTTCACCCTGCCTGATTGATATCTTTAGGTTGGTGAGAGGGTGGGTGTGAGTGAGAGGGTTGCTGAGGGTGTGAGTGAGAGGGTTGCTGTGAGGGTGGATGTGAGAGAGAGTTGCTGTGAGGGTGGATGTGAGAGAGAGTTGCTGTGAGGGTGGATGTGAGAGAGAGTTGCTGTGAGGGTGGATGTGAGAGAGAGTTGCTGTGAGGGTGGATGTGAGAGAGAGTTGCTGTGAGGGTGGATGTGAGAGAGAGTTGCTGTGAGGGTGGATGTGAGAGAGTTGCTGTGAGGGTGGATGTGAGAGAGAGTTGCTGTGAGGGTGGATGTGAGAGAGTTGCTGTGAGGGTGGATGTGAGAGAGAGTTGCTGTGAGGGTGGATGTGAGAGAGTTGCTGTGAGGGTGGGTGTGTGAGAGGGAGAACACTCAGGGTCTGTTCATTGGTCTTCATTAGTGACATATTTAAAATAGATATTTACAGAGCCCTGGTGTTTGCTAGAATTCATTTAAACTATATTAAAAAGCTTTTGAGAGTTTTCCTCTATTTCTCAGGTCTGAAGCAATACCTGAGGAAGAAAGGAAAACTCTTGAAAGCTTGCCTTTTAAATATTAAGTTATTACAATAAAAAGGTATCATTGCATACCACATTACTGGTATTTTGTAATCTTATTTTTATATATATATATATATATATATATATATATAGGGTTTTTTTCAGTAGTAGTATGATTTAGTGGTGAAAATTATTATTGCCCCACCAGTTTTGACTGTGGTATCTTATGTGCCCCCCTATATATTGTTCCTAGAGTCGCCACTAATCGCTGCACAATTTACCCCCTTCGCTGCGCTAGTTCTCATGCAGTGTCTCACAGCATGAGGACGAGGCTCCCATTGGAGCCTATGAAAGTGCGCTCTCATGAGCGCAATGCTTCCCAGCAATGCGAACGCTTGGTCGCTTTTGCATTGCGGCTTACTTAAAATACCAGCTCACATTTGTAGTCTAGCACATAATCTGCAACATACTTCTCAACCTTACAATCTGTCAGTAGTTCATCATAATGTTTAATGTTTTTACATAGATATGAGTGCGCTACCATTGCCAGAATGGAGGCAGATAGTGGTAACAAAAGTACATTTTGTTAATTTAAAGTTGCACAAAAACACTAGAAACACTTCTCCATATTGGTGTCTATGGTTGATACTTCAAGGAACAAGTGTCCTTCCCAGATTTTGCATATCTGAAATCTAATTTCTAGAGGCCAGTGAAAAAGCCTTAGCTTACTTCTATAGACAGGCAGCAAGAAAGGAGATGAAACAAGCCCCTTAATACATAGAGATGCCACATTTGAAATCATTCCAATTTGTCACCATTAGACTATCTGTTTATCAAATGGTTGATGTAAAAATGTGGGGGGTTTTTATGCATTTTCAGTTTAAAATAATATGAGGGCTATGGATATATGTCCCTTTTGGGGCTAAAAACAACAAACAAACAATAAACAAACAACAGAAAGCTCTACATAATAAGTAGTTGGTTGGTGGGTTTTGAAAATGATGTTCATTTCATCAGTAAAAATAAATTAATTCACCAAAAAGTTCCTCATTTGAAAAGAGAAGAGACGTCACTTTCCAATGAGGAGCCATATGGTCCTATAGAAGCCATTTAATTCCTACATTTAAAAGTTAATAGATATTTCAAATGACACCATATTTAAATTAATAATAAAACAGACCATAAAACTGCTCACGCAAGACCAATTTTATCAGGAGAACAGTCTGGACACAAATTGAATATTAGGAAAGGTGACATTGATGCCCTAATAGCTGGCCATTTCCTCAAATTGGGACATATCATTAGGCTAAGGGATAGTTGTCTGTGTGTACCTTGACCCCCATGAAGCAATAAAGGTATTTTTTATAGTTATAGCCTGAATTGTTTTACATATTCAATTGAGGAGTCACATGACACTCTAGATATCACATGATCAATAAAAACTGGTAAAGTAAGAGTTATAAAACTGCAAGTTTATACTGTATTTGTTTATATTGATTTTATGTATTTATTTATTTATTATTTTTCCTATTCTCTTTCATCCCCAAATAGGTTATTGCACTTTGCTTGTATACATTTCTGAAATAAATAAATACATATAAAAATAAATAATATAAAAGCTTTTATCTGCAATCACAAGAAAAACTTATTTATTTTTTCTGAAACCTCTTCAAATAAGCATTTTAAGATATGTTACTTCAAAATAAATATAAATATAAAATTTTTATCTGCAATCACAAAAAAAAAAATCAGCAAAGGCTGTAGAAGGCAATTTTTATGGTTATTTGAAAGCAACGGTAAGCCCCTCCTCTATGTTCTGTGTATCTAGAAATAACTATTCATAGGTGTGCTCGTGACATATTTTGTTAGGGTATGCACTTTAAGGAGTGATTGGTGGTGGCAAACTGGGAACTCCAGTTCATTAAAAGCGTTAAATGGCAAGTTAATAAGAACATGCTTTTAAAAAAAATGTCATCACTATTTGAGCAAGATCCTATGCTTGACACTACTGACAATGACAAAGTGACAATATAGTGACAGTTCTGATACTGTCAAAAGAGTGGATTTGCTATAGCACTTATGCATACAAAAGTTATTCTGTGTAAGCACTATTGCAGTTTTCAAATATTAGTGAGAAAAATAATTTCTATGATAGCAACACAATGCTGACTGCCGCTATTACTGAATAACTTTTAGGCAACCGAACATCAAAAGGAGAAGAGAGAAAATAAATTATCCTCCACTGCAATTAACCCTCTTTTCAACTGGTTCAGCTCACTAAACCACAATTAACCATAACCATGATATTACCCAACTAACATTTTCACTGATTGCAATGTTCCCTCTACCCAAAATTAACCCCAGAAACCATCTTTATTCTAGGTGCACACACAAATATATCTCTAACTCTTAAAATGACGCTGTTCCCATTGCACCCCCAACCTCTAACCTCTTTGTTCACCTAACTGTCCTTCCCAAAATAAAAAAAAGAAATGATTGCCTTGTCTTTAAAAGACAGACAAAATAATAATAAAACCCAAAGTCCATTTACCATAATGTCCAAATGAAGTATGGGAAGGTTATTGTAAAAAATATGGTTAACCCATCAGAACAGTTCACAAACTAATTTTCAACAGTGAGCCCATGGGGTGGATTTAACAAAGGTCGAGTGGACATGATTCGCTGTAGAGAATAATGTCTGCTCGACCTCGTTAAATGCCAACAGCAAATGCTGTCGGCATTTAACATTGCACAAGCATTTCTGTTGAAATGCTTGTGCAATGCCGCCCAATGCTCACTGGCACCCATATCGGATTTTTAGTCCGCTACCTAAAAGGTGGCGGACAAGTTAAAGGGACACTGAACCCCAAATTTTTTCCTTTGTGATTCAGATAGAGTATGCAATTTTAAGCAGCTTTCTAATTTACTCCTATTATCAATTTTTCTTTGTTCTCTTGCTATCTTTATTTGAAAAAAGAAGGCATCTAAGCTTTATTTTGGTTCAGACTCTGGACAGCACTTTTTTATTGGTGGATGAATTTATCCACCAATCAGCAGCAAGAACAACCCAGGTTGTTCACCAAAAATGGGCCGGCATCTAAACTTACATTCTTGCATTTCAAATAAAGATATCAAGAGAATGATGAACATTTGATAATAGGAGTAAATTAGAAAGTTGCTTAAATCGTCATGCTCTATCTGAATCATGAAAGAAAAAAATTTGGGTTCAGTGTCCCTTTAAGGAGCAGTGGGGTTACAATAGAGAGGTGATAATGTGAGTGGTAGTTAGGATATAAGGAGGGTAACTAAGGTGGGATATGCTTGAGGATAAAATTAGGCACAATTCAACTTTACTGTAGGACGGAAGTTACAATTAGAGTTACAGGGATATGAAACCCAAAGCATTTCATTGTGATTCAGACAGAGCATATATTTTTTTTAAAAAAGCTTCTATTGGACTTCCGGTGGGCGGCTTTCTAAGATGGTGGCAAGTCTTTTTTGCTCCGCAGAAAAACCTAGATTATTCCGTTTATTGACCACTATTTCTAGCCATTCGTGCCTCCCTTGACAGGATACGCTGTCCGGGAACTTACATCGAACAGAAGAAAGTACATCTCTTCTACCCCGGAAGGCATATTAAAGAAATACTAAAGATTTTGCCGTGCTGACGGTAACCATCGCACATTCTTGCTATGACTAGGCAGTGTACAATTGAATCGGTGCTGACCGAACTATCAGACATTTTCTTGCCTCTATTTGACGCACTCATTACTCAGTGCTCAAGCTTGGGTGAAACAATCCGGCTGAAATCGGCCCAGACCTCTGACGACGGAGCCCGGCAAGGTAGTGTAAAGGAATGGGCGCCAATTCCGAAACAAGAGGCTGTAAACACCATTCCGGATGCTAAGAGAACGAGTGGGATCTGCATATCATCGGGCTTTACACAAGAGCTGACGGAGCCTGAAATCTCCTACATGACATCAACCAGCATTACCCGAGAACGGAGTGGAATCCGCTCTCTACTGTCTTGCTCCGCTGACCCGCTCCAGTACCAACTCCTAGAACAACACACCAAGCTGACCGCGATACATCTACCTGCTGATATACCCTGCAGAAACAAAGCTGCTGCACACATCCTTCAATGTTCATGGCTCTCTCCTTCAGGGGAGCTGATCATCCTGTGCTGCTCTGTGTGTCAGGCTGGCTGGCTACCGGACCCATCTTGTCAATCGTTAGCTCAAGGCAGGGTTGGTGTCGGGTAGAGTGGGAAGAACACACGCAGGCTGACTTGCGTGGAATTTGGACTAACGCTCCTCAAAATCTGACCGGCTCTACCACACTGGGCAAGGTGTGATGTCAGGTTGTGTAGAACTTCACACGTTTTTTGTTTCAGTTTTTGTTTTCATTTAAACCGCATCCAGCTACTATCTAGACATGTTGGACAGTATATATTGTTGTCCTTACTTTGCTTGCTTTATGGGTATTGAGCGAATCCAACCCGATTTGTTTTTTTTTGTTTTCTAACACACATTCATCTACGATGGGTATACTGCAACAGTTGTATTACGCTAAGTGGGGTTCGCATCCAATGAGGCTTTCAGGACATAACTTATATGCTCCTTCAAGATCAAGGCAGCCACTTATACTGTAACAGAAATGGTTCAAGTGCAATGTTGTTATTTTACTTATTTCCGCATGCAGATCTATCCATGAATTGCAACTTGATGTTTTTGGATATATTCTTGCTTGCTTGGTACACTACAACCCTTTAAGATTTGCCTGATCTTCTCACACTTCCCTTGCATACATAGAACTGAGAGTTCCACCTGAAATATACATTCTGTACTTCTCTACACTCTATATACCATTAGGGCACAACTGTTTACTATATCGCTAGTTTAATCTGGGTTGACGGTGCAAACATGCTGTACAGGATGTAACCTGAGTAAGCTAAGGGAGACAAATACTGAACTATATGCAACATAGCCTGCTAGTAATCTATTAGCGTTCAATTATAAGCGCCACACCTATTTTCTGTCCAAAAATATCGGCAACTTTATCAAGCTTTCTTACTATGCACCTGCAGTCTCCTCAGTAGCCTTTACTACAGACCCCCCTACTCTCCTGGACCCCACATCATTTATCAGGGAAACCCATTTTATTGCCTGAGAACGACACAAATGCATGTTATATTGCAGTAGATATATTTTCTTAAGTTGTGTGCTTATGTTGGAATGTTATTTTACTCTGCCAGCATCTAACCTCCTGAAGTGCAAACACCTCTCTGTTAACATCTCCCGTGTGAAAAAATTTGACATATCATATGAATACTGTCGATGACCCATTGTTGCACTAATCTTAATCTGTCATAACATGAATTATCCTGGGAGACAGGCAGAGAAGTAACTTATAGGATTGCATATATTTGCTGTGTTCCCCCCCCTCCCTTATCATTTTACCCTTACCTCTCCCCTGTCCCCCCCCCCAAACTTCCCCTGTTATGTGTTTGTTTGTTCATTTGTTAAAATGTTAAAAACCCCAACATAGTGGTACAAACCCATATCTAACAAGACAACAGCTGCCTTATTGACAGCCCTTAAAGCTTCATGTATGTTATAACAAGCTACCTGTATTGTTTTATCTGCCTTATTTGCTCATCCTGCGAGATGGGCTGAAGACATAACTTGTAACCTTGTACCCTTTGTTGGTTATAAATAAAATTTAAAAAAAAAAAAAAAAAAAGCTTCTATTATCAAATTTGCTTTGTTCCCATGGTATTCTTTGTTGAAGAGACACCTTGGTAGGTATCTGGAGAATTACATGGCAGGAAATAGTGTTGCTATCTAATGCTCTCGCAAATGGATAACATTATTGCAAAACTGCTGACATATAGTGCTACAGACAGGTGCAGGTTCCTGAGGTTATGTTCATGCTTTTCAACAAAGGATACCAAAGGAACAAAGGAAATTTGAAAACAGAAGTAAATTAGAAAGTTGTTTACAATTCCATGCACTATCTGAATCAAAAAAGAACAATTTTGGGTTTCATATTCCTTAAAGGTTTATAACAATGGTATCTAAGCAATATTGGGACTATTGTTATAGAAGTACAAAGAGAGAGAAAGTGGAAATCATATAGCATCTTGTCACTAAATAACTGTAGTTTGATTTTGAACTATCTAAAAGACAGTTACTGTTACAAAATTGTGCATTTGCTAGATATTTTCACAGCAGATTTAATATTGCAACTTGCATAGGTTCTAATCCTTGAATCCTTAAATTCTTATTTAAGAACAAATTTCAGAAGCATAGAAAAAGTTTGACATATGCACATAAAGATGCAAACATTATGCAAAAACATGTACTGACAAATTTCTCGCAAAAAAAAAGAATTGACTGCAATCCATACTGAAAGGGAGGTGTAACAAATTGCATTTATACACACAGCACAAGCCTATTATATCTCTTAGTCTAAACAAGATTAATACAATGCTCAAGAAATCATAAATGCTAAAAAAATGTCTATAAAATGGGCTCTGGCACCCATTAATTTGTGTCAGCCAGACCAAGCACATGCAGGTGTGTCAGCCAGAATCAGAATGTGAAAATGTGTCAGCCAGACTTAGCACATGTAATTGTGTAGGCCATTCTTAGCACATGCAACTGTGTTAGCCATATCCAGCACATGCAACTGTGTCAGCCAGATCCAGCACATGCAACTGTTAGCCATATCCAGCACATGCAACTGTGCCAGCCAGACCCAGCACATGCAACTGTGTCAGACAGACCCAGCACATGCAACTGTGTCAGACAGACCCAGCACATGCAACTATGTCAGACAGACCCAGCACATGCAACTGTGTCAGACAGACCTAGCACATGCAACTGTGTCAGACAGACCCAGCACATGCAAATGTGTCAGTCAAACTCAGGGTATGCAAGTGTGTTAGCCACAACTAAGAGCATGCAAGTAAGTGTGTTAGCCAGACTTTGCACATACAAGTGTGTCAGCCAGTCTCAGTGAATGAAATTGTGTTAGCCAGCCTCAGCATGTGAGAGTATGTTAGCCAGACACAGAGCATGCATGTGTGTTAACCAGAATCAGAATGTGCAAGTGTGTCAGCAAGACCCAGCACATGCAAATGTACCAGCCAGACTCAGAGCATACAAGTGTGTCAGTCAGCATCAGCATTTTCAAGTGTATCAGCCAAACTCAGGGTATGCAAGTGTGTCAGTCAGACTCAGCACATGAAAGTGTGTCAGCCAGACCCAGCACATGCAAATGTGTCAGCCAAACTCAGGGTATGCAAGTGTATCAGTCAGACTGAAAGTATGCAAGTGTGTCAGTCAGACTAAGAGCATGCAAGTGTGTCAGTCAGACTAGGAACATGCAAGTGTGTTAGCCAAACTCAGGGCATGCAGGTGTCTCAGCCAGACTCAGCGTATGCAAGTGAGTGAGCCAAGTCATCACATACAAGTGTGTCAGTTGGACTCAGAGCATGCAAATGTGTCAGCCAGACTTAGCACATAAAAGTGTGTCAGCCAGACCCAGCACATACAATCGTGTCAACCAGACCCAGCACATGCAAGTGTGTCAGCCAGACTAAGGGTATGCAAGTGTGTCAGTCAAACTCAGTGCATGTAAGTGTGTTAGTCAAACTCAGCACATGCAAGTGTGTAAGTCAAACTCAAGACATGCAAGTGTGTAAGTCAAACTCAGGATGTGCAAGTGTGCCAGCCAAACTCAGTACATGCATGTAAGAATATATAACCATAATGACGCCATTTTGTCTCTAGTAATCCATTTTGTGTAAGCATACCATTTAAAGATGAGTTTATTACAGTTCATTATAAGGTAGTTATTATGCTGTGAGAAAATTATGAAGCTGAACACGTTATCTCAATAATTTGTCTGACGGCCTTGCTATGTCCTGGGGATGCGGACGGATACACCATTTTCTAAAACTGTTTGTTTCTCAGTACAACTCCTTTTTATTCCTTATTTTTAATGAAGTTCTTTGTACTAAGCATACAGTGTGAAATGGTGTGATTATGATTACGTCATTGTTTAACCCCATATACTGTAACCATTGTCTATAAAAGTCTGTGTTGCCTTATAATAAACAGAACAGTGATTAGACTTTACTTGCTGCCTGTCTAAATGCTGTTTCCCCAAATCTTGGCAAGTAACCCATTCAGTTCCAGGTGAAGGTGTAGCCTACTGCTAAGTATCAAGTGGTACTCCCGTTTATAAGATTACGCCTAACAATTCTGGTGTCAGAGCGTGGGATTCACACAGGGGTAAGTAGATAAGTGTTTTTATTCTGATTTTCCCTCTGTGAATCTGAACCCAAAGTCTGAACGGTGTTAGTGATATGTAAAGGGTTAAAGTCCCTTTATAAGGGGTTAAACTCTCCTGGACAGGTTTGAGTCCTGCCATTAAGCATGGGGTTGCATAGGTTTGAGTCCTAGTGCAAGTTATAGCAAAAATTATAGCGTGAGTTAAAGTCTCACCTAATTTGTTTGCAAGTTAGAGTCTTGCGATAACGGAAGTTATCTAAACTAAATTAGGGGAGTATTGTTTTAACTTGATTACTCATATTGCTTGTTTTGTATTCTCTTGTAATTGTGTTATTTTTATTGATCATATTAGTTATAAGAAGTCATATAGCTTTGTCTGCAGAAAAGTATGCCTTATTTGTATTAGTACACATTGTAGTTTATGTACTTAAACAAAGTAACCCCCCAGATAAGTGTAACTCTAAACCTTGCAGTATTGTAACCTATTGTAACGAATCCACTCACACACAAACCAGAAATAGAATATTTGTAGCTCTTTTGTATATCTATCTCTGCAAACACAGACTTAGTTTGAACAGAAATGGTAACAGTGAGCAATTAATAGCCAGTATAGTAAGTTTTAGAACTCTAACTCTGATAGCCCAGAATCAGGAGTTAGATAAAGTAATGATTTGTGGATGAATCATTTATCTTCTGTAAACCTTGATTCAGCGTCTAGTATACTTCACACACATTCACCCAATAAAATATATACAAAGTCACTCACACAAATTGCTTATTACAACTTTAGGTTTGTCCAAATATGTAACTTGTAAGCAGTATTTGTTGTGGAATAATATGCAGAGGTAAAGTGATTCACATCCCATGCGTATAGCAATATATATAGACAGAGTCAACTTGAATATATGTGGCAACAAGAGAGATAACCGATGCAAACAATATCCAGAATTTGTAACAAACAGAGGTTACCTGTGATCAAGGAGTCAGAGAGAGCTTGCCTGTTGTGAGAGTGAATGGCTTGCGGTGAATGTGTGACTCACTTCCGGTTTGAGGTTCAGCGTCGGAAAGCTGCGGAGGTTCCGCGATGAGAAAAATAAACTGACAGGAGCTGCAGAGGGAGACCTGAAAAGGGATTTTTGTGCAGAGCGGTAATCGCAGAAATTTAGTAACTGGTTTATAACACAGAGGTAGCTGTGGATATTCAGTTCAAGGTTAACAAACTTTAGGTATAATTCCCAATCATAAATTTGAAAGGTAACGAAGTGACCTGAGTAGTAGCAGAGGGAAACAGCCTCCAGGCTGTTGAACTTCAATAATCAGGCAAAGATTGATTGTAGGAGACTCCCTTTTAAAGGAGCAAGGTGCATGAAGGGAGATACCTTAAAGGTATATCACATACCCCCCTCCTCAAGGGCAGTCAACAGGGGTGCGGAGATATGGCTTTCCAGGATACCGCCGATGAAAAGCGGAGAGTAGATCAGGAGCGTGAACATCCTCATGAGATTCCCATGAGTTGCTTTCAGGACCATAGCCTTTCCATTGTATCAAGTATTGTACATGACCGCGACGTATCCGGGAATCTAGGATGGACTCCACTTCATATTCCAACTGATCTTGGTGATAAATAGGTGGAGGAGGATCTGCCAGTTGTAATGAAGGGTTTCCTACGTAAGGCTTAATTAGAGAGACATGAAATGTAGGATGAACAGTGAGATCTTTGGGCAGAGTCAACCGAACAGCGTTCGAGTTAACTATTGCCGCAATCGGGAACGGACCAATAAATTGATTGGCCAATTTTTTACATGGCACACGAAGTTTCAAATACTTGGTGGACAGTAGAACCAAGTCTCCTACTGCATAAGTGGGACTAGGGGAATGATGTAGGTCATAGTACTTCTTTTGGTGTTCTTGAGCATCCTGCAAGTGAGTCTTAAGCAACAGAAGTCTATCTTGTAAAGAATTACTAAAATCCATTGCTCCTGGGCAATTCACTGTAGTATGGGATATTGTGATAGTGGTTGGATGGAAACCGTACGTGGCGAAGAATGGTGATACTTTGGTTGAGGTAGAGATTGAGTTGTTGTATGAGAACTCTGCCATTGGGAGGTAATCTACCCAATCATCCTGAAGATGGCTTAGATAACATCGTAGGAATTGTTCTAGCGTCTGATTCAAACGTTCAGTCAATCCATTTGACTGAGGATGAAAAGCTGTGGTATAACGTGTATCAATTTGTAACAGTTTGCACAGAGACCTCCAGAATGCTGAGGTGAACTGAGTACCTCTATCTGTGATCACTGTAGTCGGTAATCCATGTAATTTGACTATATTATCCAAAAAGACCTTTGCAGTAGTAATGGCTGTGGGTAAACTTGTTAGTGGAATAAAATGACCCAATTTAGTTAAGTGATCTACAACCACTAGAATAGTGGTGTACTTTTGTGAGACTGGAAGATCAACAATAAAATCCATTGATATGGTGGACCATGGCATATCTGGTATTGGTAAGGTAGTTAATAAACCAATAGGTTTTTTGTGTGCCACTTTGTTTCTTGCACATATATCACATTTTTTCAGATGATGGATAACATCTTGATTTAGCTGTGGCCACCAGAAGTGTCTTTTGATCAAGTTGGTGGTCTTTTGTACACCTTTGTGGCCTGACATAACATTGTCATGATAATGTTTTAATATCATCATTCTAAGAGCCTTAGGTACATATAAGCTATCTTTGTGGTACAACAACCCTGATGTGGAATCTCTCTCACAATTTGGAGGGCAGTCATTTTCTTTTTGAGTTTCCAGAAGAATGTCCCTTTCTAAGTTAGAAAGTGAGTATATAAATTTTTCTTCTGGTATGATAGGATTGAGGGTCTCGGAGATATTCGTAGAATCATACATTCTCGAGAGGGCATCAGCTTTGGTGTTAGAATGTCCTGGTCTGTAAGTAATCAAAAAATTAAAGCGATCTAAAAACAAAGACCATCTGACTTGGCGTGCAGAGAGAGTTTTACTTTTTCTTAAATACTCAAGGTTTTTGTGATCAGTAAAAATGAGAAAAGGTTCTTTTGACCCTTCTAATAGATGCCTCCAGTGCTCTAAGGAACTTTTAATTGCTAAGAGCTCTTTGTCTCCAATGCTATAATTTATTTCGGCTGGGAGCAAGGTTCTGGAATAAAAAGCTACAGGATGCATTTCTTGGTTTTCCTTGATTTTTTGTGATAGAACTGCTCCTATACCAGTGTTGGAGGCATCAACCTCTAATATGAATTGAGATTGATAGTCTGGCAGCGTCAGCACTGGGGCAGTGGAGAAACAGTGCTTTAGCTTGTTAAAAGCAGTTTGAGCTTCTTCATTCCAATGAAATCTTTGGGATTTCCTTGTGAGTTGGGTTAATGGTCTTACTATAGTAGAAAAATCTCTGATAAATTTTCTGTAAAAATTCGAGAAACCCAAAAACCTCTGTAGTGCTCGAACCGTGCGTGGTATGGTCCATTCCTGAATCGTGTTTATCTTTTCAGGGTCCATTTGGATTTTTTGAGGAGATAAGATATAACCAAGGAACTTAATCTGTTTAACATGGAAATTGCATTTTTCCAGTTTGGCAAACAATCTATGTTGTCTTAGTCGGGTGAGTACCCATCGTACATGCCTTTCATGGTCTTGTAAATTTGTGGAATAAATTAGAATATCATCTAGATAAATTACAACACATATGTCAGTTAAATCTCGGAATATCTCATTGATGAAATGTTGGAAAGTAGCTGGTGCGTTACTCAACCCGAAAGGCATGACATTGTACTGAAATAACCCGTATCGTGTGCTAAAAGCTGTCTTCCATTCGTCTCCACTCCTAATCCGAATCAAATTATATGCCCCCTTCAAATCCAATTTGGTATATATGGTAGCATTGGTGAGTCTTTCCAGTAATTCTGGTATTAAAGGCAATGGGTATCGGTTTTTTACTGTTATTGCATTTAAGGCTCGGTAATCTATTATGGGTCTTAGACTTAGATCTTTATTTTTAACAAAAAAAATACCAGCTGCTGCGGGTGAAGTTGAATGTGATATAAAACCTTTTTTAAGGTTTTCATCCAGGTAAGTGCGTAAATGGGTTAACTCATCCTGGGACAGAGGATATATTTTGCCATAGGGTATTTGAGACCCGGGTATTAATTCGATGGGGCAGTCAAATTCACGGTGTGGCGGCAATGATTCAGCCTCTTTTAAATCGAATACATCTACCAAATCAGAATATGCCGCTGGTATACCATTCTCAATAGAAGATATAGAACAGTGTGGATAACACGTATTAGTGCAATATCTAGATGTTAAATTTATCTCACCCTTTAACCAATCAATGCTAGGATTATGTGTCTTTAACCACAGATATCCTAAAATAATGGAATGTCTATCAATAGGAATGATATCGTATGTAAGGTATTCTGTGTGACCATTTTTTGTGGTGGTAAGTAAAGGTATAGTGTGGTGTGTGATAGGACCTTTCTGGATCAGAGTACCATCTATTAACTTCACAAAAATTGGTTGCTGTTTACACACTGTGGGTATTTTATTCTTTTTAACAAATGTATCATCAATATATATCCCTGAAGCACCAGAATCTATTAACGCGTCACTCTGGATGTGGAGACGGTCCCACTGTAAAGAGAGAGAGAGAGTGAGCTGGGTTGCAGTAGATAAATTGTATATTGATACAATATTTTTTTCCTTATCCTTCTTCTGTTTTGATAGGAGGGGGCAGGTTGCAACTGTGTGCTCCTTGTGAGCGCAGTAAAGACATAAATTTCCTAATTTCCTTCTTGTTTTTTCCTCTTGTGTCAGAGGTCCTTTGATTGTCCCAATCTCCATTGGGGTGCTAAAAGTCTGATTTCTGTCTTGAGAGACCGTAGATGGATGAAGGCGTCTGATAGAGGGGTCATACATGCTTTTTTCAGCTTTCCTTTCCCTCAGACGTCTATCTAATGTGGTGCTTAGCTTGATTAAGCCGGTGAGTGTTTCAGGCAGTTCCAATCGTGAGAGTTCATCTTTTAGAGATTCAGACAAACCTAGGCGAAACTGATTACGTAAGCTTACCTCATTCCACAATGAGTCTGAGGCCCACATCTGAAAGTCTGTTGTGTATTCCTCTACAGTCCTTTTGCCTTGTTTTAATGACCGTAATTTGGTCTCAGCTTGTATTTGGCTGTTTGAATCCTCATACAAACTTGTCATTGCTGAAAAGAAATCAGTTAATGAATCTAGAATAGGGTTGTTCTGCTCAAAAAATCTGTTAGCCCAGGTACGTGGCTCTCCTGTCATATATGAAATTGTGGTGCAAACTTTAATCCTGTCTGAATGATAGGTGTGTGGTTTCAAGGAAAATAGCAAGTTACATGCGTTTTTGAAATCACGAAACTCAGACCGTTTTCCAGAAAATGGTGTTGGTGTATGTACTTGGGGTTCAGGTATATCCATAGGTTTAGGTGTTATGAAATCCTTTAACATTGCTTTTATGGCTACATTCTCAGCCTGTACTTCTTGTATAGCATGGGCTAAATAATCTAATTTCTGGTACACATTAGTGAATTCATTTTTTACTTCTGTGGGATCCATGTTTTAGTAATTTAACAGGATCAGTTTTTTGGCCTGATTATTATGTAACGAATCCACTCACACACAAACCAGAAATAGAATATTTGTAGCTCTTTTGTATATCTATCTCTGCAAACACAGACTTAGTTTGAACAGAAATGGTAACAGTGAGCAATTAATAGCCAGTATAGTAAGTTTTAGAACTCTAACTCTGATAGCCCAGAATCAGGAGTTAGATAAAGTAATGATTTGTGGATGAATCATTTATCTTCTGTAAACCTTGATTCAGCGTCTAGTATACTTCACACACATTCACCCAATAAAATATATACAAAGTCACTCACACAAATTGCTTATTACAACTTTAGGTTTGTCCAAATATGTAACTTGTAAGCAGTATTTGTTGTGGAATAATATGCAGAGGTAAAGTGATTCACATCCCATGCGTATAGCAATATATATAGACAGAGTCAACTTGAATATATGTGGCAACAAGAGAGATAACCGATGCAAACAATATCCAGAATTTGTAACAAACAGAGGTTACCTGTGATCAAGGAGTCAGAGAGAGCTTGCCTGTTGTGAGAGTGAATGGCTTGCGGTGAATGTGTGACTCACTTCCGGTTTGAGGTTCAGCGTCGGAAAGCTGCGGAGGTTCCGCGATGAGAAAAATAAACTGACAGGAGCTGCAGAGGGAGACCTGAAAAGGGATTTTTGTGCAGAGCGGTAATCGCAGAAATTTAGTAACTGGTTTATAACACAGAGGTAGCTGTGGATATTCAGTTCAAGGTTAACAAACTTTAGGTATAATTCCCAATCATAAATTTGAAAGGTAACGAAGTGACCTGAGTAGTAGCAGAGGGAAACAGCCTCCAGGCTGTTGAACTTCAATAATCAGGCAAAGATTGATTGTAGGAGACTCCCTTTTAAAGGAGCAAGGTGCATGAAGGGAGATACCTTAAAGGTATATCACACCTATTGTATGGCCTACTGAGTATAGAGAATATGTTTGCACCTTTATAGTTTAAAGAAAATGTTGCAATATCTCAGAATATTCTAGACCCTTCACCATTGTAGAACACAGCAGGTCCCCCCATGTTTCTATACCGCCCCTTAATATTTAAGCGAAGAAGGGATATATATGTGTTACAGTGGAGAAAGGTATGAGAATAGGAAGTTTTTTGTAGGAATTTCCCATTGTAATCATTCCTTAGTGTATAATCAAACTACTCGAAATAAAAAAGTGAGGACACGTTTCTGCTAGAAATTTATATCAATTATAAGAAATATAAGGTTTGGGAGTAGTATAATTATAACGATATTGATGGTATATTTTCTACTTACAATGGCTCTTATTCGATCTGTGTTATGAAAGCAAATGTATTTTTCCATTTATTAAATGGTATGGTATCTGCTATTTGAGTTTTGTAATTCCAGGTGTTTCTCAGAGAAAGGAATTATTTTACCATAAAGATGTGTTTACCTGCAAAAAGATTGTGTAGTTTTAATAATGTTATGATTGTATTCTTACCTCATACAGGAGTGTGAGAGAATTTAGGTTGCATAAAATAATTAGTTAATTAGTAGTTTTTATATCAGATGAGACAGCTGATTCTACTAATATCATATTTGGATAATTATAAACATTACATATAGTAGCTTTGCAGAATAAAACAACACTAGCGCCTAGATTACGAGTTTTGCGGTAACAGGGGTGCGGTGCTAACGAGCAGTTTTCTCTCACCGCTCACTTTCCTACATCGCTGGTATGATGAGTTTTTACAAACCCAGCGTTAAAAGACAAAAAGTGAGCGTTGAGCAAAATTTTGCTCCAAATCTCACTCCAATACCAGTGCTGCTTAAGTCAGCGGTGAGCTGGTGTAACGTGCTCGTGCACGGTTTCCCCATAGGAATCAACGGGGAGAGCCGGCTGAAAAAAAGTCTAACACCTGCAAAAAAGCAGCATAAAACTGAGTAACGCAGCCCCATTGATTCCTATGGCGAAATAAAATTTATGTTTACATCTAACACCCTAACATGAACCCCGAGTCTAAACACCCCTAAACTTACTCTTATTAACCCCTAATCTGCCGTCCCCGACATTGCCGACACCTGCATTATATTTATTAACCCCTAATCTGCCGCTCCGGACACCGCCGCCACCTACATTATACTTATTAACCCCTAATCTGCTGTCCCCAACATCGCCGCCACCTACATTATATTTATGAACTTCTAATCTGCCGTCCCCTATGTCGCCGCAACCTACCTACATTTATTAACCCATAATCTGCCACACCAACGTCGCCGCCACTATAATAAACTAAACTAAACCGCCGCACTCCCGCCTCGCAAACACTAGTTAAATATTATTAACCCCTAATCTGCTGTCCCTAACATCGCTGCCACCTACCTACATTTATTAAAACTTAATCTGCCGCCCCCAACGTCGCCGCCACTATATTAAATTTATTAACCCCTAAACCTAAGTCTAACCCAAACCCTAACATCCCCTAACTTAAATATAATTAAAATAAATCTAACTAAATATTCCTATCATTAACTAAATTATTCCTATTTAAAACTAAATACTTACCTATAAAATAAACCCTAAGATAGTTACAATATAACTAATAGTTACATTGTAGCTAGCTTAGGGTTTATTTTTATTTTACAGGCAAGTTTGTATTTATTTTAACTAGGTAGAATAGTTATTAACTATTTAATAACTACCTAGCTAAAATAAAGACAAATTTACCTGTAAAATAAAACCTAACCTAACCTAAGATACACTAACACCTAACACTACAATATAATTAAATAAATGAACTAAATTAAATAATATTAAATAAATAAAATTAAATTATCTAAAGTACAAAAACAAACAAACACTAAATTACAGAAAATAATAAACAAATTACAGATATTTAAACTAAAAATAAAAAAAAAACCTAGCCTAAACTAAACTACCAATAGCCCTTAAAAGGGCCTTTTGCGGGGCATTGCCCCAAAGTAATCAGCTCTTTTACCTGTAAAAAAAAAATACAAACAACCCCCCCAACAGTAAAACCCACCACCCACATAACCAACCCCCAAAATAAAAACCTAACTAAAAAAACCTAAGCTCCCCATTGCCCTGAAAAGGGCATTTGGATGGGCATTGCCCTTAAAAGGGCAGTTAGCTCTTTTGCAGCCCAAACCCTAACCTAAACCCCCCCCCCCCACCCAATACACCCTTAAAAAAACCTAACACTAACCCCCTGAAGATCGACTTACCGGGAGACGTCTTCATCCAAGCCGGGCGAAGTGGTCCTCCAGACGGGCAGAAGTCTTCATCCAAGCCGGGCAGAAGTGGTCCTCCAGACGGGCAGAAGTCTTCATCCAAGCCGGGCAGAAGTGGTCCTCCAGACGGGCAGAAGTCTTCATCCAGACGGCATCTTCTATCTTCATCCATCTGGCGCGGAGCGGCTCCATCTTCAAGACATCCGACGCGGAGCATCCTCTTCTTCCGACGAATGAAGGTACCTTTAAGTGACGTCATCCAAGATGGCATCCCTTAGATTCCGATTGGCTGATAGAAATCTATCAGAAAATCGGAATTAAGGTAGAAAAAATCCTATTGGCTGATGCAATCAGCCAATAGGATTGAAGTTCAATCCTATTGGCTGATCCAATCAGCCAATAGGATTGAGCTTGCATTCTAATGGCTGATTGGAATTTTATGTAATTTAGTGGGGGGGTTTTGTACTTTAGATAATTTAATTTTATTTATCTAATATTATTTAATTTAGTTCATTTATTTAATTATATTGTAGTGTTAGGTGTTAGTGTAACTTAGGTTAGGTTTTATTTTACAGGTAAATTTGTCTTTATTTTAGCTAGGTAGTTATTAAATAGTTAATAACTATTTAATAACTATTCTACCTAGTTAAAATAAATACAAACTTGCCTGTAAAATAAAAATAAAACCTAAGCTAGATACAATGTAACTATTACTTATATTGTAGCTAGCTTAGGGTTTATTTTACAGGTAAGTATTTAGTTTTAAATAGGAATAATTTAGTTAATGATAGGAATATTTAGTTAGATTTATTTTAATTATATTTAAGTTAGGGGGTGTTAAGGTTAGACTTAGGTTTAGGGGTTAATAACTTTAATATAGTGGCGGCGACATTGGGGGCGACAGATTAGGGGTTAATAAATATAATGTAGGTGTCGGCTATGTTGGGGGCCGCAGATTAGGGGTTAATAAATATAATGTAGGTGTCGGCTATGTTGGGGGCCGCAGATTAGGGGTTAATAAATATAATGTAGGTGGCAGCGATGTCCGGAGCATCAGATTAGGGGTTAATCATTTTATTATACTGTTTGCAATGCGGGAGGGCCTTGGTTTAGGGGTTAACAGGTAGTTTATGGGTGTTAGTGTACTTTTTAGCACTTTAGTTATGAGTTTTATGTTACCGTGTTGTACATAAAACTCTTAACTACTGACTTTCAAATGCGGTAGAAATCTTGACAGGATAGGGTGTACCGCTCACTTTTTGGCCTCCCAGGACAGACTCGAAATACTAGCGCTATAAAAGTCATTTTGCGGTAAGGCCAAAAAAGTGTGCGGTGACCCTAAACCTGCAAGACTCGTAATACCAGTGGTAATCTAGGCCTAAGTTATTTTGTTTAGTAATTCAAAGAGAAAATGTGAAGAAATTAATTTTAAAGAAAATGTTTTTATTGACTGTTTTACTTTTCATTTTTGTTGCAGGGAAGGCCTTAGCACAAGTTACTTAGCATAGCCATAGAGCCTCTTGATGAGTTATTTTCGGTAAAAGTATAATAAATGTATGTAACTTTTATATATCCACAATGTTTTCCTGGTTTTAAATGACATAGGATAAATTAAGCTATTAAAGGAAATTGTGATGCTTGCAAAAAAGTGAAAGAAGTTTTGTTGGGCATAATTGTGATTGTATTAGGATGCATGCTCATCTTGTGCTTTGTTTCTTTCTTAGACTCCTTCTGACTTGAGTGTTTGTTGCTATGAGGATCCACCTGTTTCCCTTGTCTACCCTATGAACAAACCATCATACTTCCAGCATGTATCTGCAGATGGACACTATCTCAGGTGCAAAGCACCCTTACTGCAAATGGACTATGGTATTGAAGCAGAATGTCTGAGGGAGGTGGAGCTCTAAGAGGACAAAGACTGTTCTTAAAGTGATCAGAGGCCACCCAGAGATACTTATGCTGTTTCCATGTTATGCTTCACTGTGGAGAGTGTACAGTGCAGGGAACTGTCTATGCTATTTGGGGATGCTAGCTATGCAGGTTGAGAAGTAAAGATGCAGCGTTATTTGGGGGTAGATAGGGAGCTGGTTGGGTCTTTGTTTAGATAGAACAGTAGTTTGTGGATGCTGGGAGGTAGACAGAGAGTATTGGAGAGACCGTACTCATGTTCATTGACATATTGTGCCCTATTGGCCTATTTAGCATTTTAATTTTAGTTAGCTATTATAGCAGTAAATGTGAATACATTTGTTTACAGTATTCTCACATAGAATCATGTTATACCGTAGTACTAGGCTTACATTGTTGTTAATAGATTTACTCATTTCCTGTGCCTTTTTTATAGTAATTTTCATACAGCTAGAGTAAAAGTTATGCGTCCTAGAGGGTATTTAACGAATGCAACAAAAGTTGCGTTATTTCACCCTCTATAGTGCTGCCATTACAAGTTTTGAAACAGCCGGCTTGTGCGTGCGATATGGTTGCGTTGAGCTCCATACCGCACAGAATACAAGCGCTGTTTGGACATGCTCTTGCACGCTTTCCCCATAGACATCAATGGGGAAAGCGTGTTAGAAAAAAACTTAACACCTGCGATCGCGGAATGAAAATCTCTGTAACACAGCCCGATTGATGTCTATGGGAAAAAAAAGATACTTTTGAACCTAACACCCTAACATAAACCCATCGTCTAAACACCCCTAATCTGCTGCCCCCAACATCGCCGCCACCTACATAATGTTATTAACCCCTAATCTGCCACTCCCGATATCGCCGCCACCAAAATAAATCTATCAACCCCTAATCTGCCGCTACCAATATCGCCGCCACTATACTAAAGTTATTAATCCCTATTCCGCTGCACCCCAACATCGCCCACACTATAATAAATCAATTAACCCCTATTCCACCAATCCCCGACATCGCCGCCAATAAATAAAGTTATTAACCCCTAAACCTCTGGCCTCCCACATGACTACCATTAAATAAACATATTAACCCCTAAACCGCCAGCCCCCCACATCACAACAACCTAAATTAAACTATATTAACCCCTAAACCTAACTGTAACCCTAACCGTAATTCTAACCATAACCCTAACCAAACCCTAAATCTAACACCCCCTAACTTTAACATAAATAAAAGAGAGCTAAATTAAAGTTACAATTATTAACTAAATAATACCTATTTAAAACTAAATACAAACTTATCTGTAAAATAAAACCTAAGCTAGCTACAATATAACTAATATTTATATTGTAGCTAGCTTAGGTTTTATTTTTATTTCACATGTAAGTTTGTATTTATTTTAACTAGGTAGACTAGTTAGTAAATAGTTATTAACTATTTACTAACTACCTAGTTAAAATAAGTACAAACTAACCTGTGAAATAAAACCTAAGTTGCCTTACACTAAAACCTAATATTTCAAAAAAAAAAAAAAAAAATTATAAAAAATAAAACACTAAAATTACAAAAAATAAAAAAACTACCATTACAAAAAATAACAAACTAAATTATTCCTATTCTAATACCCTTTAAAAAAAAAAAAAAAAAAAAAAACCCTAATCTATAATAAACTACCAAGGGCCCTTAAAAGGGCCTTTGTAGGGCATTGCCCTAAAGATATCAGCTCTTTTTCTACAATAGAAAAACAAACACCCCCTAACAGTATACAAACCCCCACCCCACAAAATAAAAATAAAGTAAAAAGTTATCTACTCATTGCCCTGAAAAGAGCATTTGTATAAGCATTGCCCTTAAAAGGGCATTCAGCTCTTTTGCTGCCCATTAAAAATAAAAAATGGCTATTCTAAAAAGAAAAACCCACCCCAAAACGAAAAAAAAAATAAATACACAAAATAACAAACAAATTAACAAAAATAATAACAATTATTCCTATTCTAATACCCATAAAAAAAAAACACCCCAAAATAAGAGAAACCTAATCTATAATAAACTACCAATAGCCCTTAAAAGGGCCTTTTGTAGGGAATTGCCCTAAGTTAAACATCTTTTTTACCTTAAAAAAATACAAAGACCCACTAACATTACAATCCCCCATCCCCCCAAACCCACAAAATAAAAAAAACTATCTAAAAAAACCTTATCTACCCATTGCCCTGAAAAGGGCATTTGTATAATGCATTGCCCTTAAAAGGGCATTTAGCTCTTTTGATTGCCCTGAAAAGGGCATTTAACCCAAACCCTAAACTAAAAAAAAACCCCACCCAAAAACCTTAAAAAAACCTAACACTAACCCCTCTTTAGGTACTCACAGATGCTGAAGT
This sequence comes from Bombina bombina, assembly GCF_027579735.1. NCBI lineage: Eukaryota > Metazoa > Chordata > Amphibia > Anura > Bombinatoridae > Bombina > Bombina bombina. The sequence continues at coordinate 90,515,825 of NC_069504.1, forward strand.
CCCACTTGAAGGATCTTCATCCCGGCGGCTCCATCTTCATCCAGGGGGCTCCATCTTGATCCAGGCGGCATCTTCTATCTTCATACCGGCGGCGCGGAGCGGGTCCATACTGAAGACATCCGGCACGGAGCATCCTCTTCATACGGTCGCCGCCGTATACTGAATCTTCAATGCAAGAAAGCCTTTTCAAAATGGGGTCCCTTGCATTCTTATTGGCTGATTTGATTTTAATTTAAATCAGCCAATAGGATGAGAGCTACTGAAAATCAGCCAATAGAATTTCAGTAGCTCTCATCCTATTGGCTGATTTGAATAGCCAATAGGATTTCAGTAGCTCGCATCCTATTGGCTGATTTGAATTTCCAAAATCAAATCAGCCAATAGGAATGCAAGGGACACCATTTTGAAAAGGCTCTCTTGCATTGAAGATTCAGTATATGTCGCGACCTTATGAAGAGGATGCTTCGTGACGGATGTCTTCAGGATGGACTGGCTCTGCGCCGCCGGGATGAAGATAGAAGATGCCCCTGGGATGAAGATAGAAGATCCCCGCCGTGATGAAGATAGAAGATGCCGTCTGGATGAAGATAGAAGACGCCACCTGGATGGATGAAGACCTCGCTGCCTGGACGAAGACTTCTCACTGCCTGGATGTCTGGACTTCAGAAACTGTAAGTTGATCTTCGAGGGTTAGTGTTAGGATTTTTTTAACTTTTTGGGGTGTTTTTTTTTTTTAGTTTAGGATTTGGGCTTTTCTTAAGGGCAATGCCCATACAAATGCCCTTTTCAGGGCAATGGGTAGCTTAGGTTTTTATTAGAGTTAGGTTGTTTTTTTGGGGGGCATTGGCTGGGTGGGTGGTTTTACAGTTGGGGGGTCTTCGTATTTTTTTTACAGGCAAAAGAGCTGTTTAACTAGGGGCAATGCCCTGCAAAAGGCCCTTTTAAGGGCTATTGGTAGTGTATTGTAGGCTAGGTTTTTTTTATTTTGGGTGGGCTTTTTTATTTTTATAGGGCTATTAGATTAGGTGTAATTCTTTTTTATTTTTGATAATTTCGTTTGTTATTTTTTGAATTTAGTCTTTGTTGTTTTTTGTAATTTAGTATTTTTTATTATTGTATGTTTTAATGTGTAAGTTTAATTTGATAGTTATATTAGTTTAATTGTTAGTTTAAACTTAGTTGTTTTAATTTGACAGGTAAATTTTAATTTAATTTAAAATAGGGAAATTGTAATTTTCATATAAAGTTAGGGGGCATTAGGTTTAGGGGTAACTAGTTTAAATTAGTTTATTGCAATATATGGGCTTTCGGTTTAGGAGTTAATAGTTTAATTTAGTATATTTTGTTGCAGGAGGCTTGCAGTATAGGGGTTAATAACTTTAGTATAGTGGGGGCAATGTTGACGGACGGCAGATTAGGGGTTAATAATATTTAAATAGTGTTTGTGATGCTGGAGGGCAGCGGTTTAGGCGTTAATACATTTATTAAAGTAGTGACGATGTCAGGGAGCGGCAGAATAGGGGTTAATACATTTTAGTAGTGGCGGTGATGTCGGGAGCGGCAGATTAGGGGTAAATAAGTTTAATTTAGTGTTTGCGATGCGAGAAGGCCTCGGTTTAAGGGTTAATAGGTAGTTTATGGGTGTTAGTGTACTTTGTAACACTTTAGTTATGAGTTTTGTCTAACAGTTTTGTTGCGTAAAACTCATAACTACTGGTCTCAGATGGCGATACGGATCTTGTCGGTATAGGGTGTAACGCAAGCTTTTTAGCCTCACTGCAAAACCCGTAATGGCAGTGCTATGGAAGCCCAATGAAAAAACGTAATTTTACAAGTGCGGGACTGATGTTGCGTTACAGGCTAAAAGGCTTGCGGTACAGCTATACTGACAGGACTCGTAATGGCTGTGTTGCTGTTTTAGCGCTGAAATGACCATTTTTTCGAACCCACAACTCGTAATCTACCTGATAGTATGTTATTCTGTTAGAATAAAAGTGTGGAATGTAAGAATATATAACCATAATGATGCCATTTTGTCTCAAGTAATCCATTTTGTGTAGGCATACCATTTTAAGATGAGTTTATTATAGTTCATTATAAGGTAGTTATTATGCTGTGAGTAAAATATGAAACTGAACACGTTATCTCAATAATTTGTCCGATGGCCTTGCTATGTCCTGGCGCTGCGCCCGGATACACCGTTATCTAAAGCTGTTTGTTTCTCATTACAACTCCTTTTTATTCCTTATTTTTAATGAAGTTCCTTGTTCTAAGCATACTGTGTGAAATGGTGTGATTATGATTACAATATTGTTTAACCCCATATACTGTAACCATTGTCTATAAAAGTCTGTGATGCCTTATAATAAACAAAACAGTGATTAGACTTTACTTGCTGCCTGTCTAAATGCTGTTTCCCAAGATCTCACCAAGTAACCCATTCAGTTCAAGGTGAAGGTGTAGAATACTGCTAAGTGTCAAGTGATACCCCTGGCTATAAAATAACGCCTAACAATGCAAATGTGTCAGTCAAACTCAGCATGTGTAAGTGTGCGAGCCAAACTCAGTACATTCAAGTGTGTCAGTCAAACTCAGCGCATGTAAGTGTGTCGGTCAAACTTACAGCATGCAAGTGTGTTAGTCAAACTCAGCGCATGCAAGTGTATCAGTCAAACTTACAGCATGCAAGTGTGTCGGTCAAACTTACAGCATGCAAATGTGTCAGCCAGACTGAGAGCAAGTGTGTTAACCAAGAGGTTTTGATCATTGTTTTGAGGGATAGTCTAGTCAAAATGAAACTTTCTTGATTCAGATAGCGCATACAGTTTTAAGCAACTTTCCAATATACTCCTATTATCAATTTTTCTTTGTTCTCTTGGTATATTTATTTGAAAAAGGAAGAATTTAAGCTTAGGAGCCGGTCCATTTTTGGTTCAGCACCTGGGTAGCGCTTGCTGATTGGTGGCTACTTTTAGACACCAATCAGCAAGCACTACCCAGGTGCTGAATCAAAAATGTGTCGACTCCTAAGATGAAATTCTTGATCTTTCAAATAAAGATACCAAGAGAACAAAGAACAATGTATAATAGGAGTAAATTAGAAAGTTGCTTAAAATTGCATGCTCTATCTGAATCATGAAAGTTTAATTTTGATTAGACTATCCCTTTAAAATTAAACAACTCTTGATTTTCTGTACAAAGTGTGCTTTTTTCCCACACTCCCTATAGAGGGCAAAAACCAAAGTATCATAGCTTTTCAAAATCTTGCAAAATCGCCTATATACCCACTACCTGATTTGAAGCTTTTGCAAGTTACAGAATTTGCATTTTGATGCCTAGGGAGCTTGGAAAAAAAACAACAATATTTAACACAAAAACAACATTTAATGTCTTCTTAAGAGTTATGTGTATTAAAAGAAGTTGCAGAAACACCCTTGCTGGGCTTTCTCTCACTACGCCCTCTGGGAGATTGATTACTGTTTGCATAGCTTTTCTATAGCCAATACTACATTATTAATATTTTCAGTATAAGTGGTGGTTTCAACAAACAAAAACGGCTATTTCAAATTACAATGTAAATGTAACTGAGCTATTTGTAAACAATTTAATACACTCCTCCCGTAGGTAAAATGTATTATTGGAAAAACATAAAAGGAAAGAAAATTGTCCATTTGAAAAACCTATTGAAAAATCAATGTTTCCAGATATCAAAAAAAAGAAAACAAATACATTAAGGAATCAAGGGATGTGCGTGTGTTTGTAAGTGATTACCATGGGATTATAGACAATGCTGCTTAACATTGTGATTTCCCTGCCATATGGAGTGGATTATTGATTTTAAAGGATATCTTGCAATAGCATGAGCAGTTCAAGATTCAAGATTGCATGTAACAGCAGGTTTTTATAGTATCTATACGTAACTATTTTATACTAATTTAACTTTCCCAGCTATAGTGAAATTCTATTTGAATGTATAGAGTAAAGGAACATTAAACACTTTCAGATGTTTAATTATATGTAATAAACACCTTGCAATAAACATTTGCGATGCTGTAATTTATGGCCCTTTGATCTAAAGTTCTCAGCACTCGTGAGATTATCTAAGACGTCTCGCCAGCACTGTGAGGTCTCTCAAATAATTTTAGCTTGAGAGATGGTTATCTAGTTATTCAAAGTTCTGGATGTTAAAGGACCACTCAAGGCAGTAGAATTGCATAACTAATAAGTGCATAATAAAAAGACAATAACTTAACACCTACTCTGAATTTCAAATAAGCAGTAGATTTTTTTTCTAACAAATTTATTTTTCTCCAATTTTCCGGCCCCTTGAATCATGTGACAGACATCAGCCAATCATAGACTAGTATACGTATACCCTGTGAGCTAGTGCACATGCTCAGTATAAGCTTGATACGCAGAAAGGGCTCCATTTATCATTGCAATTCTCCTACATTTACACCTATAAATACGCCGGCGTAAATTCTCTCCTATGTATTAAAACCAAATACGACCAAAAAAACTGATTTTCGACCGAAAAATCCGACCACTCTATTCTATCTCGCCAAGGCGCACATGTGCGCCGATTGAAGCTTAAAACAGCGCTTTTTCGGTCGTATTTTCATCAAATCGACTAACAAATCGCCAAATGTCATATTTATCACTATTTTGCGCCATGGGAGAACCTAATATTCTCCTACAATTACGCCCTCCAAAGTTCTCCATATCCACTGAGGAGAACATTTCATTTACTTCATTTTTTGTGAGAGAGAAGATGGAATATTTTCTGCTGTTGGCTGCTATTTCTTTGGCAAGGGGCCGTGAAAATCGTCTTGCTGATGGTAATATGCCCATACGGAGACGCCAAAGAGTGCCTATAGTTTTTTTACCCCGGTGTGGACTACAGTCATTGTCTGATAAGGAGATAAAGCATAGATTTCGTATAAATAGGGAGAGTATTATAAATCTTTACTCTCTGATCCAAAATTACATAGACCCTAGGACAAGAAGAACAAGGGCGATACCTGGACTTTAAAAATTATTAGCAGTTTTGCATTTCTTGTCAAAAAGTAAAAGGTTGTGGTTTGTAAAAAACCCCCAAAAAGAATAATAATATAGAAATTTGTTCAATTCATATTACAAATATAAATGTTTTAACCAATTATATAACATTATTAAAAAGGATGGCTATTAGAATCCAGTAATAAAAAAGGAAAATACCAAATACGAAGATGGAATGGTAAATTAGGCGCATATCGAATAATATAGTCGAGATTTATCATTAACACGCCGCATCTCGACTTTGGAAAACAGCGGTATAATACGACCAGTTTTTTTATAAATATTGGCGCACAAGTGCGCCTCACAGAGGGCGAGCTGCGGAGAACTTCTGGGAGAACTGAAAGTCGGATTTCTCCAAACAATGATAAATGGAGCCCATTGTGTGAATATAAAAAGACAAAATGTGCAAAATGTGATAATGGAAGTCAATTGGAAAGTGTCTTAAAACTAACTACATGTTTTGTTTATTTTGTCTTGAGTGTCCCTTTAAGTAGAAACACATGCATTGCAATATAATGATCGCAAAAAGCTCACAAAATTTGTGCTTGATTTCTCTAAATGCCAGAGAGTTATTGATCTTCAGGCTATAAATTATCTTATATTTAAAAGTCTTATTTCACATCCCCAGCTAAGACCAGCAGAGGTGGCTCTAGAGTCCGGGCCCGATGGTCTACGGGCTTTCGAGATTATTCAGGAATGCTCGCCAGTGCTTCTATTTCCCTGGTGGAATGATCTAAAGCCACTTTTTACCCTGAAAACAGGGTGTCTCGCTAAGGGGCGTATACTGCATTTTCATTAGGGGAGGATATACATACATTACAAAAGTGCACAATAAAATATGTACTTTAAAAATCTTACAAAACTAATAATTGAACCATTCATGCAAAAATATGCAGAAACAAATTGTATTGTTAAGGTGCATCAAAATCGTAACAAAATGCTTCACCAAAAATCGTATTTTATCAAAAATGTAAAAGTTTTATGAAAATGATTAAGGAATAAATTATTTTAAATATCTTCAGCGTAAATTGTAATTTAAGTACATTGGATACTCAAAAAACACACAGAATTCGTACTTATAAGCATTAAATACAAAGCATAATATTATTATTTTTTTGTACAATGGGTTGAACATGGGATATATGAAATTGTCTCTCTACTCCCAGAGTAATTCTGTAGAGATTTTCACATTACAGATCTCGCAGTTTTTTCTCGCCAACTAAAAGGTGGCAAGCTTTTCTCAAAACTCTGAAAATACTTACAACCCTAATAGGAAAACACTTGCATACGAAAATATAGGTGATTGTAAGGTGCTATACACAAAAAGCAGGGTGATGTCATTTATATTGACTGCAGGATTTCATTTTTAAAGTGCGCCCCCTGCTTACTGCTAACTTTACTCCACTTTGACCCTTTCCAGCGAGCTCCATTACTTTTAATAGGTGACATCTCGCTACTCGCAGGTACTGCCCCTTTTTATGATAATTACACCTCGTCTGAAATTGTGAGGTTTAGATCATAGGGCTTTCCCAACTATACGTAGAAAGGGCAATTCTGCCAACTTTGAATTTCATCATTTTTCATATTCAGTGACATCACAGGAAGAGATGGCATAGGAAGAGATGTCACATGAAGTAAAGAAATATACAAAACAGACTTTTAAAAATGCTAAGGAATAAAAAGATTTTTTTTACTTTAGAGTTTGTACCAGTAAACAGAAAACAGTCTAAATCACTTGTCAAGTTTTATTATAGTGTCTACTTTAAACAAATAATACATGTGCACATATATTTACCCAAAACTATTACTATAGTTACAGTCATTCATTCTTCCAAAAGACCATAAAAATAGAAGCATTCTTGTACCATTGCAGTAGTTATAATGAAATATTAACCATCTCCTAATCAATTATTTTGAACTGTCCAGCTCTAATATATTATCACTTCCTTATATATTGCCCTATTACAGGGTTCAGCTAAGTTCTTAAAGACACAGAACTGAAGTGACACAAAACGACCTTAGATCCACTGTCCTAATAGCCAGCAGCAGCAAAGTTGTCCTGGACTCCTAATGACACTCTGAGGTCAAATGTGCAGGGGAGGAGCTAGACTGCAGTGTGTCAAATTACTATAAACAGCAAGAGAGACACAGCAAACACTCAGTAAATCTGATCTTACTGTGTGATTATGCACAGCACTGGACTGGGTGAGCTGTTGGGGCAAAGGGATTTTCGTATTTTGTTTTACAACAATTTTTATATTTTTACACTGTGTGTAGGAAGTGGTGTATGTTTAAAACTCATGCTAAAATTAGTAAGCTGCAAACGGTACACAGTGTTAAAATATGAAGATTACTGTCAGACTAAATAATGCAAAGATGCAAACTAATTATTTACAGTAGTAGCCAAGTAATCCCAAGTAATCCCCCCTCTTTACAACAAATCAGCACAGCTCCTTACCTAGTGTGGAGGAGCTGTTTGTAATTGTTATATTCGCATTACCGACCCAAGATAACTGCAAAGAGGTTAAAAACATAAGTAAAGGGGGGCGGAGCCAGCAACGCTTGAGAGTGGATGGACATTTTTGAAGCTCCAGCTAGTATTGCTCTAAAATTGATTTTAAATGCTTCTTAAAGACATTTCTCATCCTCTAAGTATTCAAGAACATGAGACAGATTCCTGCTTCATATTCGATGAAGGTCATAATATTGCATTGAGACAGTTTTCTTAAGTTAGAACCGGAGGCCTTATCTGAAGTTGGACGGGCGGTGGCCATTTTCCTGCCCACGTGGTGGGGAAATTACCTTACACAGACCAGCCTATACTTTTCTGTGTGAACTAAGACTTCTCTCGCTATCACCCTAACCTTCAGCATCTAAGATGGTGGAAGCCCATTGTATCCTATCCGAACTAAATAAACTTCTAGAGTCTTATAGACTTACTTTCATCACAGCTTTGATCGGAGCCCCAGACTCTGCGGATGTCGGCGGAGTACAGGAGGAAGCCTGCATATGTCCGGCCAACAGCGGCAGCGAGAGGGGTGATGCTTTGGGGCCCCAGCATCTCCCGCATACTTCCGCGGCTGAGTCTTTGAGTGTTGCTGCCGGTGGGGGCTGGCCACCCGATCAGTGCAGATCCCGCAAAGCTGGAAATGAAGGTTTGGCTCTGGATCCCAGTGCTTTCTCGCACAACCCTACCCTTACCTACTTGCATTTGTCACTGCAAAACCAAACATCTATGGGTCCTTCACGTGGGTTAGCCTCGGTCAGTGATTATGCTTCTCATCTAAGATGCCAGGAGAAGAAAGATAAGTGCGGCTTTCTCTCTGACCAAACGCTTAGACTGCACTTGAGACTCAGCTTTGAACGAACTCATGTACTTGGGGACAGACTCTCCTTCCTCTGGCCCTCCGGCGTGGGATAAATAAACCGAGATGAAGCTATTGAAGGCCCTCCTAAACAGATAATGTAACTATGAGGGTGAACTGACATTAAGATACCGTGGGACTGCATTCTTTTATTCACTTCTTGAGCAGAGTGCTTGTTTTTTGGTTATAGGACGGACTATGTTCTTATGTTCTTATGCTATTTGTTAAGTGGCAGGTTAATGGGTTTTATATAGTATATAGTTTTATATGTTCCGTCAGCTCATGCAATGTTAGGTAATTATCACTTGGTGTTGCTTGCTAGACATGGTATATTTCACACTCATCAATGGGTTAATAAATTCTATAATCCACTCAGTTGAGAGAGCTAGTTAGAGCAGATTTTATTAGTTTAGATGGTTCAAACGATGACATTTATGATCCTAGGGTTTTTGTGGTCAGCAACGCTACTCTCCCTATATGTTAGCATTTATAAGCTGGTTATTACCCCATGCACTACATATTAATGTTGTAGTTTATACGCTCCAAATGACACCACCTATGGCGTTGGGATCCTCTGTGATCAATAACATTATTCTATCTATATGTTGTTATTTGCAGGTTAACTAGTTAATCTTTAGATTTCTGAAATAATTTGCATGGTATTAAACATAATGCTAGATTGGGTGCTAACATTCTCAGTACGTCATTGCCATAGATGCCAGTTTATACCATTTTCCACGTATGTATGACCACCTCCCCTCCTCCCCCCCCCATTCTCATATAATGTACCTTCCTGTTTGGAAGGGCTAGTTATGCGGTCTGTCTTAGTTGTACCGCAACCTTTATCATTGAAAGTATTAATGTGACATTTCTCTACTTCATTTATACTGTAATGCTAGTCATATGTGACTATGGAATAGTCCACAAGATATAAGAGATTCTCAAAATATTTTTGTATTACAAAGCTGATTAAACATGGCTGCAGGTTGTTTCCCCTAAGTTCTACAAGTATCCATGCTATATTATATATGTTTACAGAATGTTTCAGGATGTAGGGGGACCTCTTAATTCTTTATGTCATAGAACTAGAAGTGCATATCAGCAAAATGTTTTACAGCCAAACTAAATCTGAAAAAGTGAGGTATTTATTTTGTACGGGTAAAACTCTTTATGATATAATGGTTATGACTATATATTTGTAAGTATCATGGATATGATGTTGCTCCTGTTCTGTTGCTCTTTCTATATGTCAATATCCCTCTTGCAATGTGACATGCATGTTGTAACCTGCTTTTAACCTCAATAAAAAATATAAATTTAAAAAAAAAAAAAAAAAAAAAAAAAAAAAAAAAACATAAGTAAAGTTCCAGATGGATCTAGAAGCATATATCAGCTTGAAATTGGTGGGTTGGACGACTAACACTACTAGGGTTTCTTGATTGGGGTTGAAATGCTTGTAGCTCCTGAACATTAGTTTATCTATTTGTTTAATCCCTTTGCAGTAATGCAAAAATGAAATGTTCTAATGACTCAGAACATTTCATTTTTTGTATCACAATGTCCTTCCATCATTATGGGGAGGTGGATCATAGAAGGTCCTTGGGTGAGTGTACAAATCAATTTGGTGATTTTTTGTTTGTTGTATCCTTAAATTATTTTGACTATCTAAATAAGCTTGCTTTGTAAGGAGAGTGTAAAGTAAAATTTTCATGCATTTGAAGTATTCTCAGTGATCCATTTTATCTGTTGGAGTGTATTGTTTATAAATAGTTCCTTTGCTTTAATAAATAGGTTATTTTTACTTTTCAAATTGCTAGCTACACTGAAAATATAAATATTGCAGTACTCTCCGTAGTAAAATAATGTAAAAAGATAGCTAACAGTAGCTTTTAATCCTTCAATGGGGTTGAGAGAGATAGGTACTGACATTTTCATTTTCAATTGCTTTCTCTAAATACCCAATGACCGAAAGCTCTCTGGTCCATCAAGATGATTAAAGGGACACTCAAGTCAAAATAATTTTTTATGATTCAGATAGAGCATGCATTTACTTCCATTATCAAATTTTGCATAGTCTTTTTATATTCACACTTTCTGGGGAACAAGATCCTATTGAGCATGTGCACAAGCTCACAGGGTATATGTATACTAGTCTCTGATTGGTTAATCTCTGCCTCGTGATTCAGGGCCCGCAAAATGGGAGAGACAATAAATTTGTCAGAAATTGTAAGTGCTATTGCATTGTCTTTTTATTATGTACCTGTTAATTATGTAATTCTACTACATTGAGTGGTCCTTTAAGAACTTTCTTCATTACTGCAAGGCCCCTAAACAATTTTAGAAATGCAAAATTTAGATTGAGAGTTGTTTATTTCATTATACAGGATTCTGGAGGTGAAGAAGACTCCTAACTTACAATATAAGTTCTAAAAAAAAAAATCCCAAATATTTTATGTGATTTCTCAGTGAGTTTTAGAACATCAGGCCCTAAGTTTTGACCTTTGTTTATAAAGAGAGATAAGATAATGGTGTCTGCTCTCTCTGCAGGTGAAGTCAATTTCAGACAATATTTTCTTGAGAATAAGGGATTGTAGTTTCAATAAGTAAAAACAGCTACTGCAAATACAAAAATAAAGCCAAATGAGCAATATACGATATATTTTAAACTCTGCAGCTGGAGTAACAAGACTTTGGAAACATATTCAAGGAATGTTATATACAGGCTAGACATAGTGATGTATTTAAAGCTTTAATTAAAATTAGAATGCTACATATTTATTTTTATGATAATATTAGTTTAAATATTGCAAATTTAAGTACAAAGCTTATTTATCTCAGTTTGTGCAAACTAGGCTGTGTGGAAACCTTTTTTAGATTATCCTATGTTCCACATAGACTTGTTTGGACCTTCTCTTTGATTGCCTGCTTTATATCTGTCCCTGATTATCCTCAGCAGGAGAAATACGGGGAAACTTAAAGGGACAGTCTACACGAAAATGGTTATTGTTTAAAAAGATAGATAATCCCTTTACTACCCATTCCCCAGCTTTGCACAAACAGCATTGTTATATTAATATACTTTATAACATTTAAACCTCTAAATTTCTGCCTGTTTCTAAGCCACTACAGACAGCCTCTTATTACATGCTTTTTTATTAGCTTTTCACAACAAGAGACTGCTAGTTCATGTGAGCCATATAGATAACATTGTACTCACGCCTAATGAGTTATTTAAGAGTTAGCACAACACAGTACTAACTGCAAGTCAATAGCTAATAAATAAATAAAAAGTCATGATCAGGGGGCTGTCAGAAGATGCTTAGATACAAGGTAATCATAGAGGTAAAAAGTACATTAATATAACCATGTTGGTTATGAAAAACTTGGGAATGGGTAATAAAGGGATTATCTATCTTTTACAACAATAAATATTATATTGTAGACTGTCACTTTAAAGGGACATTGCACACTAGTTTTTTCTTTTTATAAATGTTTTGTAGATGATCAATTTATATAGCCCATCTGGTAGTGTTTTTTTAAAAAAAATGTATAGTTTGGCTTATTTTTAAGAACATTGTGCTGATTTTCAGACTCTTAGCCAAGCCCCACAGTGTCAGATGTATACGCGTGTTTACAGCCTCCTGCTTGCTCCTGTTTATGTTATCTGTCTTTTCATATGCAGGGAAGGGGTAAAGTGGGGAGCGTCTGCTATTTTTGTTTATCCTGCACTATTCACTGTGTGTCCCAGACTAATCTCATCAGCAGTACTAAACTGGGAGCTTCTAAGTAAGTTTTTAAAAGGTTTTAAACTGTATTTTCAGATCAGTATCTTTGCATATTCTTCTTTATAGTAGTGCCTATTACATGCAGTTATATGAAAATTGGTATATACTGTCCCTTTAAGTTAAAACAACTTTATAGAAACTCTGGGGGCTTTAGAAATTCAACAATTTTCAGAGCTAAATTACAGAGAAAGGGGACAAAATAAATAATGAAAGTGTATTGCAAAGTTTTTTTATCTCCACGTTCTATATTACAATCTCATACTGTTTAATATCCCTTTAAGGGGGAAACAAATTTACAGTGCCCCTTTAACTCACCAGTCAATGAAATCTGATTTTTCTTTATTTTAAGATATATCTAATATTTTTAAGGATATATATTTTATTTCTATACATATTCTGCATAATTTGCAAAGTGGTGCTTTGTGATTCAAATAATAAATGTTATTTTTTTAATTAGTCATTTTCTATTATAAAAAAGAATGATTTTGTACGGTAAAACGATGCTTAAAGGGATAGTCTAGTCAAAATTAAACTTTCATGATTCAGATAAAGCATGCAATTTTAAGCAACTGTCTAATTTACTCCTATTACATTTTCTTCATTTTCTTGGTATCTTTATTTGAAAAAGCAAGAATATAAGCTTAGGAGCCAGTCCATTTTTGGTTCAGAACCTGGGTAGAGTTTGCTGATTAGTGGCTACATTTAGACACCAATCAGCAAGTGCTACCCAGGTTCTGAACCAAAAATGGTTCGGCTCCTAAGCTTACATTCTTGCTTTTTGAAATAAAGATATCAAGAGCGGAATCTGTTGGCGCTCTACAAATAACCGATAATAAAGAGAACAAAGAAAAAATTATAATAGGAGTAAATTAGAAAGTTGCTTGAAATTGCAAGCTCTATCTGAATCATGAAAGATTAATTTTGAATAGACTACCCCTTTAATGTGGAAGTTGAACCATAATGTGTGTTTTTCAAATGCTTAAAGGGCCATAATACCCAAATGTTTAAACACTTGAAAGTGCTGCAGCATAGCTGTAAAAGGCGGACTAGAGAATATCACCTGAACATCTCTATGTAAAAAAGAAAGATATTTTACCTCAAAAGTTTCTCAGTAGCCACATCCCATTGTAAAGAGGCTTTAAGCAGAAAATCAGTATGTCTGTACCGGGACAGCGGAAGGAGCGAGCTTTCTTGCACACTCATCTTATTTCCCTATTCAGTGTAAGAAAGTTTACAATGAAATCTCATGAGAGTTAAGTGAAATCTCATGAGATCACAGTAAAAGAGTTCATGACCTCAGCACTGCTGATGCTGATTGGCTGCTATTCATTTCTTTCTTTCTTTTTAACCTGCAGCTGGGCAGCAGCTAAGTATAACTTTTTACACAGAACTTACTCTGCTGAGCTGAGGAAATTGTGAGGTAAAATATCTTCCTTTGTTACATAGAAATGCTCAGGTGATATTTTTATGTCAGCTTTTTACAATTATACTGCATCAGTTTCAAGTGATTTAGCTTTTAGCATATGAGTATGATGTCCCTTTAAGCAATAATGATGCCTGTACCTGTGCCTTATCACATTTTTGCATTTGGACTGGTGGAATAAACAAGGTATGATTTGTGTATGTGCTTATATTTCACAATAAAGCAATAAAATGCATGTGCAAGTGGGCAACATATATGAGTGCAAAAGATTGAATATGATTTGAGCAGTGGGTGGTAGAAATGGCACAAAAATGATAGGGTTAGCTTTACATTACAATATTTATTCACATAAAGTAATAGTTGGTTAATTATAACATTACCTTAGACACACACATACATATATATATATATATATATATATATACACACACATATATATACACATACATACACATACATACATATACACACATACACATACACAGACATACATATACACACACATATATATATATATACATATACACACACACACACATATATATATATATATATATATATACATACACACACATACATATACATACATACATACACACACATACATATACACATATACACACACACACATACAAATACACACATACACACATACACACACAAATACATATACACACACATACATATACACACACACACACATACATATACACATATACACACATACACAAACACACACACACACACACACACATACATATACACATATACACACATACACAAACACACACACACACACACACACATACAAATACACATATACACACATACACATACAAATACATATACACACACATACACACACATACAGTATACACACATACATATACACACACAGCAAAGGCTGGAATGGCCTACCAGGATACCAGGACATTTCCTGGTGGCTGCAGCAACTGGGAATGGAAAACTACACTTTAAAGGGATGATTAATGGATACAATTGGGTTATAGGGTGCCTATATATCAACAATCTGGCACTTTTATTTAACACAAATTGATATAATTTAATTCTAAAAACAATATTCGAGTACGGAGTATCCCATTAATCCCCTTTAAGAAAAATGGAGCTTGGCAATTCTACTGACTTAACAGAAAATAAGGCTAGTCTCCACATATTAAACCATCTTTAATCTTATAAAAACAGGAAAAACTATTTCTTGTAACAAGCCTTCTTTGACCTTATAAAATAGGATGTAAAAGTCTATAAAAATTATTTACAATTTAAGTTGCAAACTGTTGCTCTACTGATTAACATGCACTGAAGTGCTGTGCTCTGAAAACCTATCTTAGGCTGCAGTAATTTTGACGTCAGGTCATCTCCTTTGTACCTTTAAGGAGTAGGATGGAAACATTAATGATGCCTTTGTGATCACCTGCCAGAGCTGAGCATGCTCACTACTCTAGAAAGGTGGAGTCTGGCTTTGCTAGAATTTCCAGCAAGGTAGTCAAGATAAATAAATGCTGTAGTACATTACTGTAGAGGTCCATCCACAGGATTAAAAGGCAAAATAGGGGAGGGGGGATGTGAAATCCGTGGTCATAGTAAAACCTGTAGTGTTGAAAGGAAGCAGGTGTCACATCAGATATTCCAGTCTCATGAACGTGCATTCTGCTACAGATCCCTCCCCTTCATCCATCGCAGCCTCTCTCCTCTTTGCTCAGTAAAGGTGGATTAGCACAGACATTCTGAGAAGGAGTCTGGCCAATTGTCTGTACTGGATAAATGATTGCAATACAACATGTTCTGCTTAGTGATGATTGACATAGTAAAAACTAATATATATATATATATATATATATATATATATATATAAACGTGATGATAAAAAATCATGTATACACCTAATTGTAAAATGTGAAATACAGATGAATATAACTATTTAATGCGATTAATTACACCCCAGCGGGTTTATATTCACATTTTTTAGTGCACTTGAGTGCTCAGCATAACTAATCAGAACCCGAGGACAGTATAGACTCTACGCTAGTGTCTGTCAGTAGTGAGTCATCAGGGACAAGTGGGTTGAAATGCCAGTGAACAGCTTATTAATATGTGGTTATGGGCACCCATACTGTAAATATAACTGATAATATGCAGTGTGCATGTTAACATAGAAACATAGAATTTGACGGTAGATAAGAACCAAAAAGGCCCATCAATTCTACCCATATTACATGTTACTTTTTTCCTTAAGATGCCTTATGCATGTCCCAGGCATTTTTTAATTCCTTTACAGTCTTTGTGTTTACCACCTCAAATGGAAGTTTATTTTATGAATTCACCACCCTTTCTGTAAAAAAATGCTTTCTCAAATTTCTCCTGAATCTGCTACCCTCTAAACTTTAGATTGTGACCCCTTGTTTTGGCATTTATTTCAGCTTCTATTTTATCAAGTTCCTTCATATATTTGAAGGTTTCTATCATGTCACCTCTATCCCTTCTATCCTCTAAACTATACATATTTAGATCATAGAGTCTTTATTTGTATGTTTTATATTTTAGACCATGTACCATTTTAGTAGCCCTCCTTTGGACAGCTTTTAGTTTATTTATATCTTTCTGTAGATATGGTCTCCAGAACTGTACACAGTATTCCAGATTTGGTCTAACTAATCTGTAAAGTGGCATAAGAACCTTGCTATTTCTGCTACTAAAACCTCTTCCAATGCAACCAAGTATTCGACTGGCCTTACCGACTGCACTGCTGCATTGTGTACCACATTTTAAATAATCTAAAATAATAATTCCCAAGTCCCTTTCTTCTTTAGTTACAGTCAGTAATGTACAATTGAGACTATAATTGGCTTTTGGGTTTTTGGATCCTATATGCATAATTTTGCTCTTGGTAATATTACATTTCAGATCCCATTTATTTTACCAGTCCTCAAGTTTTTTTATATCACAGTTCATTTGATCAACCCCTCCTGGAACATCTACCCTGTTACAAATTTGTGTATCATCAGCAAACAAGAAAACCTTCCCCTTAAGCCCACTTCCAATATCACTTATGAACATGTTAAACAAAACAGGCCCAAGAACTGACCCTTGGGGAACACCACTAGTAACTGATGCTTACTTTGAATGTACTCCATTAATTGAAACCCTTTGTTGCCTATCTTTAAGCCAGCCTTCTACCCACTTAACAATCATAGCATCTATTTCAATACAATACATTTTGTGAATAAGTTTGTTGTGTGGGACGGTGTCAAATGCTTTGCTAAAGTCTAGATATGCAACATCTACAACTCCTCCCTGGTCTATTATTTTAGTTTCATGGTCAAAGAAATCAATTAGATTAGTCTGACATGATCTTCCAGTAGTGAAACCATGCTGTCCTTTGTCTTCTAAGTTGTTGGTCTGAAGGAAAGATACAAGTCTTTCCTTTAAAAGTGTTTCCATTAATTTCCCTGCAATTGAGGTAAAACTGACTGGCCAATAGTTAGCAGAATCTTACCTACTACCCTTTTTATGAAGAGGGACTACAATGTCAATTTTCCAGTCTTTTGGAACAACTCCTGTTAGAAGTGATTGATTAAATAAATCAGCTAATGGAGTAGCTATCATGGATCGAAGTTCTCTTAGAACCCTTGGATGAATATTATCTGGACCCACAGACTTATTTACTTTTATTTTTGATAAAGCCATTGAAACCTCTGCCTCTGTAAAAAGAAAAGTACTACTCACATTTTATTTACAGTAACATCCCTTAATATAATCTCACTTCCTTTACCATCTGGTGTAAAGACTGAACAAAAGTAATCATTTAAAGAGTTTGCTATTTGTTTATCTTCTTCCACTACACTATCATCATGTAATGATTATGTAGGTTCAATGTCGGTTCTGTTACATTAAAGGGATATGAAACTCCCCCAACAAATATTTTGTGATTAAGCCAGAGCATACCATTTGGTGGATAAAAGAAACATTCTGATGCACAAATTACATGTTCTAATTTGCTGCATTATTGACTCTAGCATCCTCTATGTTTTAACTCCAAAAAGTGTTACATACATAGGTAAAGTATTGCATGGGAGCAATAAGGATTACTGCCCTCTGCAGGCAACTGCCTTTAGTTGTGGCACCATGTTACTAACACTTCTAATTGGCTTTACTGGTTGTTTTATACTTGGTAATTGTGTGTGGTTCCCAAATGAACTTATGTGTTTAACCTCCTGACTCTAAGCTAAGTATATTATTATGATCTATCTTTCATGGGTCTTTGAATAATATTTCACATAATAATAATAATAATAATAATAATAATAATAATAAAGCAATATAAATTCCAAAGAGATCCAAAGCACTTTACAATTAAGAAGAGGAGATACAAGAAAAGAAAAATAATGTGTTAAACATCCAGAGGGAAAAAAAATATTGCTAGAATAGTTGTGGGAAGTATTATATATTAAAAATAAAATGCTATATTTTATTAGCACGTTTTACTATAAAATACATTCTCTTCTTACACTATTTGGCTACACCCTGCTAAGATAATAGTGAAATAGTGGATATGAAATACTTTTCTGCTGCTCCAGATGAATATGGCTAGTAAATGAGATATACATACATTTGCTCTCCTGGCTTGCTCACTGTTCATAGCTTTTCTAAAGCAGCAATGCATTGCATAGGGGTGTGTGACTATTGTAAACACATATTAAGGAAAGGGAATTTGCTTTAAAATAGGATCTAACAAAATAGAACATTTAACTGTGGTATAGAATAATATATTAGCTGCATTCTCCTGTAACACGTATATAATGTAGCTCTGTATTTACAATGCCCAACTTGACCATGTGGAAGGCAGCTTTCTAGCTTTGTATATGTTGCTAGCTTTATAGTGACATTGGATAAATCAGTCTGCATTTAAAGGGACATTAAAGTCATAATTAGACATGATTTAGACAGAGCATACAATTTGCATAAACAATACAGACTTTTTTATTTCATAAAGTAATGCATTCGTTAACCCCCTTATTTAATCTTTTTTTGTCACTGTTGAATAAATATTTATGTAACTATGTATTTCTCTCTTGTATTCTTATTTTTATTTATTTGTTTACCAATGAAACTGCTTATAATTTAATTCAATTATTTGTGCAGTTACATTATGCTACACAACCATATACTATAGAAATTCAATTTAGGCATTCATATTTTTTAAAGATCCCAATTTTCAGATATTTAAATCACAATAATAGTTTGTAAATAAACAATCTGTTATATTGCCATTAAATCTAATGGAATTCATTTTGCCCTTCTGTGAGTAATTTAGCAGGAGTAACTATCTATCTCTGCTAATCCACCTTAAGAAGAAGGAAAAAAAGAGCAGAGAGGCTGTGACAGAAGCAGGGGTGGGCTTTGGGCTGAATGCTGGTTCATGAGAGAGAGGGATGCACTGTAGGATCTGCTGCCTGCACGGAATCTGATACTACAGGATTTGGGAACAGGTTTAATTAAGATTAGGGGCAATCATGGGGAATGAGGGAAGTATGGAAGGAGGGGAAGGGATAGCTGGATATCCAGGGGGGGTGGTAAGTGATGGAAAAGGGGGATTCGTTAAGATCCCTTCTGGAATGGAGGCTGATCTGAGCCAGCTGAGTGAAGAGGAGAGAAAACAGATTGCTGCTGTGATGTCAAGGGCGCAGGAGCTACCGAGAGGAAGCCAGCCGGATCGCCCAATGCAAAGGCATGGAATTTATCTTATTTTATTGCTCTACAGTTCTGCTGGTGGGTCGTTATAGGGAGTGTACATACAGGGGAGTAAGGCAGTATCATAACAAGATGTCTGATATCTGAAAATCACATGGAAATATATATTTCCCTTCCTCAAATGGATTATTATTTTACTCTTCTCACTCACTGTAAGGGACGTGACATGCAGCAAATTGAATTAATTTTAGGGGTACTCAAATTATAAAATATTTTCTATCTTTACATATATATGGAGCTATACAATTGAATAACAATTACAATATAATATGCATAGTATATGATTATATTTCAGACGGTGTTATTGGCTGAGCGTCATTAATTATGTGGTTAAGGTATCCTGTTTCTTTAACTAGACCCTTCCTGTTTCAGTACTAGGAAGTACCATTCTAGCCTATCTGGTGCTGTATCTTATATATGGATTTATAATATTACTCGTCTAATCTGTGTTCAATATAATGGTTACACATATGAGGGTGTATTTTTCCATTATTCTAACGATGCACATTTGATGGTCATCAATTTAATTAACGATATATTGCTGGGCAATTGCCATATATGGGGTTTTTTGAGCTGTCATAGTTCATTTCAAAATTATCGGGTTACACAATGGGGTTTCTTTTCTTGCAATGCTTGTAATACGTTTCACAATTTATTAACAATAATACCTATATAGTTCTTCCCTTTACTGCCAGGTAAAGCTTCAGCTCCCTCCCTAGCAAACAAGGTGTTAATGGAGAAAAAAAAAATCTTCATAACCTTTTCATCTGCAATATAATCTTACTCCAAATAGAATGTTATTGGGGTTATGTTTTCAGTTCATTTGTACGTGCTCTGTCCATGGTGCTGAAGTTAAGCACTCTGAATGCTGCTGATGTTGTGCCCGTGGCTTTTTCTCTCTCCTTATTATGCCAATACAATGTGCCACACTAGAGCAGTAAAATGCTTACACAATTAGAAATCAAGATGCAGAACATTCATAGGGAATTCTAATGCACATTATTATCTTGCAAGCTTTTAACAAGCATATCATACTAAAACAGTTAACACTTTATCAGTGATATATGTTTAAAATTATATTTTTCCTGATGTGAACACACATGCATTTATCATTTAAAGTGTCTTTTATGATATATTTTTAATGATGTTATGCTCTCCAGTGTGTATCACATATTTAAAAATATGTCATTTTTGAAGTATACAGTTACCTGCAAATCATATTTTATTATCTGTGTGATACAATACATAGACAATTTAAATACACACACACACACACACACACACACACACACACACATACACACACACACACACACACACACACACACACACACACACACACACACACACACACACACACACACACACACACACACACACACACACACACACACACACATATATATTATTTATAACATATTATTTTCAATTGATTAAAGATAATGTTTTAATATTGTTTCCTATATAGGACTGAATGAATTGCATTTGTGTAGGATTATGGACACTGAACCCAAATTTTTTCTTTCATGATTCAGATAGAGCATGCCATTTTAAGCAACTTTCTAATTTACTCCTATTAACAATTTTTCTTCGTTCACTTGCTATCTTTATTTGAAAAAGAAGGCATCTAAGCTTTTTTTTGTTTCAGGACTCTAGACAGCAGTTTTTTATTGGTGGATGAATTTATCCACCTATCTGCAAGAATAACCCAGGTTATTCACCAAAAATGGGCCGGCATCTAAACTTACATTCTTGCATTTCAAATAAAGATACCAAGAGAAGGAAGAAAATTTGATAATAGGAGTAAATTAGAAAGTTGCTTACAATTGCATGCTCTATCTGAATCACAAAAGAAAAAAATTGGGTTCAGTGTCCCTTTAATGTAACTAGTGAATAGTTGCAAATAACAAACTTCAGAATTAAATCACATTTTCATGAGATGGCAGAGCTGTGTCATCACTTTAAATGCTAATGCAAAAATTAATTTGGAGATTATTAAACAACTTTTCACTCCAAATCATTTTAATTTATTAATATAGGTCAGTTTATGAAGAATATATATACTGCAGACTTGAGCCTTTATAATTTGTGTGTATATCTGATGCCTAGTAAAGAAATCAATCATTGGTCATCAAAGCCAATACACTTGTATTAATAATGTCTCTGTTTTTTCTATAGCTAGCCTTGTATGATTTGCCATTGATACATATAATAATTCATATAGTACTTAAACTTCTATGTTGGACAGCATCAAAAAGTTGAAAATGCAATATGAGCTCAATTTATCAATCCATGGCGGAAAGGGACAGACATATTCCTTTGCTCCTTTGCGTGCATGCAACCCCACCCCCTGCCCACGCACAGCCAATCGCGTGCGGACAGGAGCTGTCAATCTTCCCGGTTGGATGAGACTGGGGAGATAGAAAACCTCCACCTAACAGGTATGGAACAGGGTAGAAAAGCAGTGGTCTGATGACCGCTACTTAATAAATCGTGACTGCAGGTTCTCTTGCGCGAATCTGCAGTCACAGTGGAGAAAAGCGCTTGATAAATCTTGCCCTGTGTGTGTGTGTGTGTGTGTGGGGGGGGGGGAATTGCTGTTTTAACGGATATTAAACACAAAGGGCCAGATTACAAGTGGAGCGGTATTTACCGCTCCCACCTGCACGCTAACTCTGCTAGAAGTAAGCGTTTTGCGTGTGTCGGGTAGCACTCATATTACAAGTAAAAGTAAAAAGTTTTCGTTCACGCACTAACCTGATGCATGCAAAAAGGCAAAGTTAGAATATAGCGCATGCGTTAACGTATTCCCACATAGAAGTCAATGGAGCACAAATATGAATATTTCACATTCCACTTGACTGCAAAAGGCTCAAATGCACTTATATGTATTTATGTGTTTATGTGTATATATGTCTGTCAATACATACTGTATATACTCATATAAATACATAAATAAATATGTACACACATATAAACATTTATATATATATATATATTTTTATATATATATATATATATATATATATATATATATATATATATACACACACACAATCACATACATATTTAGACATGTATATGTGTGTATCTCTATTTTAAAGCCTTTTATCTGCCTTTTTATGACCTCATATCTTTCAACCCTTAGAATTTTTTTGTGCAATTTTTTTTAAAATTGTACTATTCAATGTATTTTTGATGTGTTTTGTAACAATTTTTTGTTTTGCGAAACAGTTAACCAGAACTCTGAAGATTTGCTATCCTGACGCTCATTAACTTCAATTGCGCTCAAGTGATCATGTTTATTTTCAACCTGTAGTACGGGCGCTACACCCCATGTGCGCAAACAGCCACAATAAACCCAATATCATTTGTGCGTAACTGTTAGCGTCGCCACTCATAATCTCGCCACTCGCCTGAGATGTTTGACCCATGGGTAGAGAATTTTAGTAGCTCACTTATTTTTTTTTCAGTCCTATGATGAAACTATGAACTAACATACTGTAATGGACTGATTTATCAAGCTCAGTATGGAGCTTGATGCCCCTGTTTCTGAACAATCCTTCAGGCTCGCCGGAAACAGAAGTTATGAAGCAGCGGTCTAAAGACGGCTGGTCCATAACTTGTCCGCTTGTTCAGAGGCCACGGACAGAAATCAACCCGATCGAATACGAGCACAAGAACTGCTGGTGCAATGATAAATGCAGACAGCGTATGCATTTGATAAATCTACCCCAAGTATAAATTGAAGGACCATTAAGTACAGTATAATTGCATAATAAACAAATGCATCATAAAAACACAATGCAGAAACACTTATTCTGAATTTCAAATGAGTTTTTTTCTGAAAAATGTCAGTTAGTAACATTTTTCTTTCCCCTGAATCATATGACAGCCATCTGCCAATCACAAAACACACGTATGTATATATTGTGATTTTTTTGAACATGCTCAGTAGGAGCTGGTGCCTCAGAAAGCATACATATAAAAAGATTGTGCACATTTTGATAATGTAAGTGAATGAGAAAGTTGTTTACAATTGGGTGCTCTATCTGAATTATGAAAGTTTAATTTTGTTTGAGTTTTCCTTTAAGTTATCATTTTTTTTTGAGTTATCAATAATGGGAGTACTTTTGAGTACTTAGTATTTATTTTCTTAAAGACAATGTGTTGTTTTTTTTTTTTACTTCTTATTGTAGAGAAATAAGGAGATGCAGCTTCATTTTAGGAGCACTAAATTGTACCAGTCTTGACTTTCAATGTACATCTTCCTTATTCATTAGAGATTTTCTTAGAGAATGGTTATTGACATTTTCGGCTAGCACTGATAAAGTAGTCACTGCCAAAACGTGTATTGATTAAATGCATTGTTTAGCCAAATCTGCTTCTTATACCCCTCTGTTCATCTCTTTTTCAATTTCTCAAGCAAACATCAAAAGACACTGACCTCATAAACCATTTGTTTATTTATTTATTTTACATGAAAAAGGTTAAGCTAAAGCTGTTTATTTTGATTTTTAAATGAACAAGCAGCTATACAAAGTGGTCGATTTATCAACCTCTTTGTCTGCCTACGACTGCAGGTTCTCACAAGAGAACCTGCAGTCCGTATTTATGAAGCAGCGGTCATCAGATAGCAAATTTTCAAGTCTCGTCCGACCGGGGAGATTGACAACTCCTGCCAGCGCATGATTGGCTCTGTGCGGGCAGGGGGCAGGATTGCAGGCGAGCACAAAATAGCACTTGTGTGCAATGCAGAATTCCGGCAGCGGAATTTAGCCCGCCAGAGGCGAGCTGCTGCGGACAGGCGCGCATATGTGCTTCCCTGTCTGCCGCATCTTGTTAAATCGACTCCATATGAGCAACTGGGCCATGGAATAGAAGCACAATAGTTAACAAGGACAACTTAAACAGCTCCATTGGTGGACAATGACATGCCCACAAGCATAAAAACAAAATGTACTTTTTTGCAACACAGAAATATCTTATTTAAAAAAAATTTAATAAATATTTTCATGCCATCTTTTAAATGAAACAAATTAATTAATTGAAGGGACATAAAACAAGGGATAGAGACAAAATATAATAATATGTACTTTAATTACTTTACCTGCAAATTTTTACTGCAGTGCCTCACCATTAACACTTTCTTTAACCCCTTACGACCAACGACGTATGGGGTACATCCTGCAAAAAAGTGTAGTTAACGACCAAGGACGTACCCCGTACGTCGTTGTCTTTGAAAGCGGTGGAAACAATCCTGATCGCTTCCAGCCGCTTTCATGTTATTGCAGTGATGTCTCGATATCGAGGTATCCTGCAATAACGTTTTTTAGCCATCCGTTGCAGAGAGAGCCACTCTGTGGCCCTCTCTGCACCGGACATTAATGGACGTGATCATTGGTGGGTGGGAGCAGATGTGGGAGGCGGGTGGGCGGCCATTGATGGCTTCTGATGTGTAAAGGAGGACGGGGTCGGGGTCATCGGGGGCGCACACGGTGGGCGGCGGGCAGGCGCGCGCGTGCACGGAGTGGGTAGGAACCACTACACTATGGAAAAAATGTAAACTAAAGTGGGAGAGAGGAGGGAGGGAATTGGGATCTAATGGATCTGGGAGGGGGTGGGGGGAAGGTCTTTGGGGGGGGAAGCTTCACTACAGAAAAATAGGGAGAAAAAAAACCCAAAAACATTTTATTGTAAACTGAGTACTGGCAGACAACTGCCAGTACCCAAGATGGAGCAAATAAGGTAGAGGGGGAGGGTTAGAGAGATATTTGAGGGGAGGGGGATCAGGGAGGTTGGGGGCTAAGGGGGGATCCTACACAGCATAATATTGCTTTAAAAAAAAAATATTAAAAAAAAAAACGTTTTATTTTAGTTCTGGCAGACTTTCTGCCAGTACTTAAGATGGCAGGGACAATTGTGGGGTGAGGGAGGATAAAGAGCTGTTTGGGAGGGATCAGGGGGTGTGATGTGTCAGGTGGGAGGCTGATCTCTATACTAAACCAAAAATTAACCATGCAAGCTCCCTACAAGCTACCTAATTAACCCCTTCACTGCTAGACAAAATACACGTGTGATGCACAGCGGCATTTAGCATCCTTCTAATTACCAAAAAGCAACGCCAAAGCCATATATGTCTGCTATTTTTAAACAAAGCGGATCCCAGAGAAGCATTTACAGACATTTTTGCCATCATTGCACAAGCTGTTTGTAAATAATTTCAGTGAGAAACCTAAGGTTTGTGAAAAAGTTTGTGAAAAAGTGAACAGTTTTTTTTATTTGATCGTGTTTGGCGGTGAAATAATGGCATGAAATATACGAAAATGGGCCTAGATCAATACTTTGGGTTGTTTTCTACACCAGTGATTTTTAACCTTTTTTTGCCGTGGCACACTTTTTTACATTAAAAAATCCTGTGGCACACCACCATCCCAAAATGTTAAAAAAAAAATCACACATTGTAGCCTAATACAGCATATATATATATATATACACATACACACAAACACACACATACTGTATGTATTGTGCTGTTATGCCATGCCTCCTACAAACTACCCCTGCACTGGGAGTAAAAAACAAGCAAAGTTAAAAAAATGTCACACTGTTGTCAGTCTGCCGTGGCACACCTGAGGATCTCTCACGGCACACTAGTGTGCCACGGCACACTGGTTGAAAAACACTGTTCTACACTACACTAAAGCTAAAATTAACCCTACAAGCTCCCTAATTAACCCCTTCACTGCTGGGCATAATACACGTGTAGTGCGCAGCGGCATTTAGCAGCCTTCTAATTACCGAAAAGCAACGCCAAAACCATATATGTATGCTATTTCTGAACAAAGGGGATCCCAGAGAAGCATTTACAACCATTTATGCCATAATTGCACAAGTTGTTTGTAAATAATTTCAGTGAGAAAACTAAAGTTTGTGAAAGAATTTGTGAAAAAGTGAACAATTTATTTTTATTTGATTGCATTTGGCGGTGAAATGGTGGCATGAAATGTACCAAAATGAACCTAGATCAATACTTTTGGATGTCTTCTAAAAAAAAAATATACATGTCAATGGATATTTAGGGATTCCTGAAAAGATATCAGTGTCCCAATGTAACTAGCGCTAATTTTGAAAAAAAGTGGTTTGGAAATAGCAAAGTGCTACTTGTATTTATTGCCCTATAACTTGCAAAAAAAAGCAAAGAACATGTAAACATTCGGTATTTCTAAACTCAGGACAAAATTTAGAAACTATTTAGCATGGGTGTGTTTTTTTTCAATTTTTTCCTCATATTTTATTTTATAGTAAATTATAAGATATGATTAAATTAATGTTATCTTTAGAAAGTCCATTTAATGGCAAGAAAAATGGTATACAATATGTGTGGGTACAGTAAATGAGTAAGAGGAAAATTACAGCTAAACACAAACACCGCAAAAATGTAAAAATAACCTTGGTCCCAAACGGACAGAAAATGGAAAAGTGCTGTGGTCATTAAGGGGTTAAATTTTCAGAATTGTACAGCTCTCCCCACACAATTTTTTTATGGCTGCATATATATCCACCATTGATATGGTAGAATACAAGACTTTAACAGTCATTGGGGTCTATTTATGATAGTGCAGACAGACATGATACAATGTAGCGTATCATGTCCGCCGCACATCGATAAATGCCAACAGCATACGCTGTCGGCATTTATCATTGCACCAGCAGTTCTTGTGAACTGCTGGTGCAATGCAGCCCCCTACAGATCTGTGGTCAAACGCTAGCAGGGGGTGTCAATCAACCCGATCGTATTCGATCAGGTTGATTTCTGTCCGCCGCCTCAGAGCAGGCGGACAGGTTATGGAGCAGCAGTCTTTAGACCGCCGGAAACACGGGGCATCAAGCAACGTACGGAGCTTGATAAATTGACCCCTTATCTGCTGGAGCATGCCTAGAAGCAAATAAGCTGCTGTGAACTCAGTTAAATACAATGCCTGTGTTTCTGATTCTAAACACTGATAATGGGGGTGGATCAGACTACTCTAGACAGCATAGCTATGTAAGTAATTTTGCTTATTTTTGAAAAATTACTTTAAAATACTTGCCAGCAATTTTTAAACATTTTTTTATGGAAACTAGTTTTACTTAAAGGGTCACTGAACCCAATTTTTTTCTTTCGTGATTCAGATAGAGCATGCAATTTTAAGCAACTTTCTAATTTACTCCTATTATCAATTTATCTTCATTCTCTTGCTATCTTTATTTGAAAAAGAAGGCATCTAAGCTTTTTCTTGGTTCAGAACTCTGGACAGCAATTTTTTATTGGTGGATGAATTTATCCACCAATCAGCATGGACAACCCAGGTTGTTCACCAAAAATGGGCCGGCATTTAAACTTACATTCTTGCATTTCAAATAAAGATACCAAGAGAATAAAGACAATTTGATAATAGGAGTAAATTAGAAAGTTGCTTAAAATGTCATGCTCTATCTGAATCACAAAATAAAAAAATTGGTTTCACTGTCCCTTAATTAACCCTTTTAGAATATGCACAGATCTCAACATGTTTTATGGCACTTTAATATCCCCTTATAATATTACAATGGAAATATTAAACTTTCTTAGAGGGACATGAAACCCAATGTGTTTTTCTATCATGGTTCAGATAGAACATACAATATTAAACAACTTTTCACGTCACTTTTATTGTCAAATTTGCTTCATTCTCTTGGTATCATTTATTAAAATAACTGGGAACTATGTGTGCCACCTATCTAGGTGTTCTTTTCAACAAAAAATACCAAGAGACAAAAGCAATTTAAATTAAAGAAGTAAATCTTAATCATGAATGTTTAAAGGGACACTGTACCCAAAATGTTCTTTTGTAATTCAGAAAGAGCATGCAATTTTAAGCAACTTTCTAATTTACTCCTATTATCAATTTTTTTGGTTCTATTGCTATCATTATTTGAAAAAGAAGGCATCTAAGCTTTTTTTTGGTTTCAGTACTCTGGACAGCACTTTTTTATTGGTGGATGAATTTATCCACCAATCAGCAAGGACAACCCAGGTTGTTCACCAAAAATGGGCCGGCATCTAAACTTACATTCTTGCATTTCAAATAAAGATACCAAGAGAAAGAAGAAAATTTGATAATAGGAGTAAATTAGAAAGTTGCTTAAAATTTCATGGTCAATCTGAATCACGAAAGAAATTTTTTGGGTACAGTGTCCCTTTAATTTTGAATTTACTGTCCCATTATATTTTAGAAACAGTTATTCACTAAGGGTTGATTCTTAATCAGCTAAAATTGTTAGCCTTCAAACCAGAGAACAGAACAGAGAAACACAGATAATGTTAGCTGTGCAAATATTTGCTCACAGTTATAGCCTGAAACAACTGGGGGGATACAATTAAAAGGAATTATAAATCTATTGTGGGTCAGAACACATCTGTCACTATACAATTGCACTTTTAACGAAATTTGGAAAATCCACAATTATTATAGTTAAAATACAGAGGAAGGGGACAAAATAAATCTTGAAAGCATATTGCATTTTTTTAGCACGCATAATTAGACATTTAATACTACAATCTCAAGTGTTTAATCAAAATGTAATTCACTACAGGAGCAGTTGTAAACACACTTCTATATTTTTTTTACTAGCTACAGAGAGGCTATATGGAACATCCAGAATTGATATCCAAGACCCTACATCTTTCTACACAGTGATTGCTTGATCAGTGGAGGAGCTAATTTATATGTGATCCTAAAGATCTTTAAGATGCATTAAACATACTGACAATGTTTTCACAGGGTATGTTTCTAGACTGCAAAGTAACGCACAAACTGTAGATGTTTAAAAATGTTAACCAGATTATCTTAACATGGTTAAAACTTTTTTAGAGTGCTCTATACTTTTAATGGATAGTGCAGGGAGTGCTATTAGCAAGTGCACTACTTGTGTAACACTCCATTTCTTGCACATGATTGGCTTAATGCACCATTGGTTTAGCGCTAAAGCAATATCCGACAGGAAATTTACTGTGCGTCCCATAGAAGTCTTATATGTGAGGGATTTAGCACATCCGCACTCTCCGACATGCAAATGTTACTGTGCCTTAGAATATCCCTCAAACAATACAACATAACTTACAGCACAAACATAGAAGTGTTATTGATTGTACTCTATTGATATTAACACACAATATCAGAAATATTTTTGTGCTGCACTTGTAGTCTAGGTCATATATTTTTGTATCCTTATCTTTTACAATACAGTAATTAAATGCTGATATATACTATATATGTATGAAAGTTGGCAATGTACTACTGTGATCTAGATAGTAATTGGGGCTGCACATATATGCATCTTGCTATTTGCTAACCAGAAGTTTTCAGCTGGGTACCAGTAGTGCATTGCTGCTCTGTCTGGAGGGGAATTTATCTGTGTGTTTAACCTCTTTGCAAAGGTTAAACACACAGGGCCATTTTACAAGTGGAGAGCTATTTAGGGCTTTCGCTAAAGCGCTATCTGCCCTAGAAGTAAACATTTTGGGCACGTAAGGTTGTGCACATATATGTGTATATACAGGTACAGATCATTGCTTTATATTTATGTATAATTTTTTGTTTTATTTTACTTATTTTTGTTCTTCTAATTTGATTAGTAAAGGAAAACATGCATGTACAGTTTTTATACTGTAAATATTCATGAAAACAGAAAAAGGTAGACCTTTGGTTTGATTTACAGTTTATATGCGCTAGTAGACTCCAGATATATTCCACACGGTCATTCATTGCACACTCTACTGAGCCATTTAGAATTGTCCCTAATTGGCTTAAGCAGAAAAAAAACTAGATTACAACATGGTGGCTCCCAATGCTTTATGGACACTACTTTACAAATATTTTTTCAATATTTAAACACCTAATATCATTTAAAATATACATCTGTATATTATTCTCAGTCTATTATTTGCTTTGAATTATTCTATCTAGCATTTATTTTGGAGTGGAGCGCTACCAGTTACGCACAAGCGATAAAGGTTACATCGTGGGTGTTTGCGCACATTGTTTTTTTTTTTGCTCGTGTTACTATCTTGTAAAAATTGTTCAAAAAAAATATTGTACACAAAAAGGGTAAGGTGTGACAGATATGTGGTCTCAGATGTTAGGAAAAAAAAGCAGGCAAAGATACATACATATACATGTCTAAAGATGTATTATGTATATATTTAGATATATTTATATGTGTGTATATATATACTGTGTGTGTGTGTGTATATATATATATATATATATATATATACTGTGTGTGTGTGTATATATATATATACTGTGTGTGTGTGTGTGTGTATATATATATATACTGTGTGTGTGTGTATATATATATACTGTGTGTGTGTGTGTATATATATATATATATATATATATATATATATATATAGTATGTGTGTATATATATATAAATATGCATTAAGAACCTTTGCAGTTAAAAAGATAAAACATGAAAAAACATATTCATCCAATATTCATATTTAAAGGGACACTGAACCCAATTTTTTTCTTTCATGATTCAGATAGAGCATGCAATTTTAAGCAAGTTTCTAATTTACGCCTATTATCAATTTTTCTTCATTCTCTTGGTATCTTTATTTGAAAAGCAAGAATGTAAGTTTAGATGCCGGCCCATTTTTGGTGAACAACCTGGGTTGTCCTTGCTGATTGGACAGAACCAATAAAAAGTGCTATCCATTGTACTGAACTAAATATTGGCTGGCTCCTTAGCTTAGATACCTTCTTTTTCAAATAAAGATAGCAAGAGAATGAATAAAAATGATAATAGAAGTAAATAAGAAAGTCGCTTAAAATTGCATGCTCTAGCTGAAACATGAAATAAAAAAAATTGGGTTTAGTGTCCCTTTAATAAAGGTTTTAACTATGTATTTACTGTAAATATTTCACATTCCTATGTGCAGAATATGTTCTTAGTATTTATAAATAGATATTCCTATATATATATATATATATACATATATCTGTATATATCTATACCTATATATAATAATCTAAATATATATATATATATATATATATATATATATATATATATAGATAGTATTTTCAAAATAGGACTGCACTCGCTGGATTTAAGCATAAAACTTATTTTATTGTGGTAACGTTTCGGAGTCCACAGACTCCTTCCTCAGACCAGTCTGTGGACTCCGAAACGTTACCACAATAAAATAAGTTTTATGCTTAAATCCAGCGAGTGCAGTCCTATTTTGAAAATACTGTGAATATTACTGACCTGGCACCCTGGTTGATGACTGGAGGAGATTGAGAGTGCAGATACACATGGAGGATATATATATATATATATATATATATATATATATATATATATATATAAAATATATATATTGTACCAAAAAAACATTGGCTATACAGTACTGTAGAAAAGTCTTAGGCCACCATTAGAGTTGTTGTTTTAGCAATGGTATAATGACCATATATAATTATTTATCAGTCTCTTTATTAGAATACAACCAGAAAAAACAAAATGTTTATATGCCGTATTAAAAAAAAACAGAAAAAAAATCAGAGAAAACTGCTTCTAAAGGTTAAAGTGGCTAGTATTTAGTGTGGCCTCCCCTTACACTTCCGCAATAACAGGAACCTGGCTCTTGTAAACCTAAACGGAATGGAACCCTAATTAATGTGGCCAATTTCAAACTGGATACTCAAGATGTGGTTTTCAAGCTGTTTTAAAGAAATATGAAAAATCAGGAGAGCTCAAGGACAAAAAAAATGGACTGGAAGGCCAAGAAAACTTTCAAAATCTGATGAGAAGTTTCTCAGTGTTTCTTCTTTGAGAGACCAGAAGAAGTCCAGCAAGGACCTGGCTCAGCATCTGGCTGGTACATCAGGTTGCCAAGTTGACCCTTTAGTCCAAAGAAGCTTGATCAGGAATGGTCTTTGTGTTAGGGTAGCAGCCAAGAAAACACTTTTTTTGGTAGGGGAACAAGGTGAAAAAGCTCAGATATGCTAAAGATTGGAACGAAGATCAGTGGAAAAGAGTATTATGGAGTGACAAATCCAAGTTTGACATTTGTGGTTCCAATCATCAACAATATGTGTGAAGAACAGTCGGAGAGAGATGGAATAATGAGTGCTTGTGGACTTAAGAGGGTCTGTCCTGGTTTTGGGCTGCATTTCTGCCAGTGGTGTTGACAATATTGTCTAAATTGATGGGATCATGAATGCTGAAAAGAGGTTATAATTCATCATGCCATTCCTTCTGAAAAGCACCTGTTTGGGAATGGTTTTATTCTTCAGCATGATAATGATCCCAAGCTCATAATGCAGTGAAATCATATTATAGAGGCAGTATGGGTTCACCTGAACAGAGAAAGAAATAAAAGACAACCTAAATCTAAAGAAGAACTCTGAGAAGTGCTGAAAGAAGATTACTATAGAAAACTTCAGGACAGTCTCCCCAAAAGAGTTAAAGATGTGCTTAGTACCAAGAGAGGTCACACTAAATACTGATTGTTGCCTGAAGAAGCCATTTTGTTCTGATTTTTTTTTATATATTTTTTGTACATATTTCCTGTATTTTCTGTTTGTATCTTAATAAAGAGACAAAAAAATATTTATATGGTCAGTAAAATTTTGCTAAAACATCAAATCTAATGGTGGCCTTAGACTTTTTCACAGTACATATGTAGAAATATTTACTTATGAATAAATAGAACATATTCTGTGAAGAACATTGGAATGTGAAATATTCATATTTTCATGTCTGGTGAGAGCACATGAGAATATGCAATCGGGTTTGCACGCGAGTAGGGTGTTTTTTCCCCCATTTTTTTTTGCTCCATTAACTGCAAGGGGAGAATAGGTTATTGTAAGTTCAGCTTTTTTACGCTTGTTGGGTTAGTGCGCAAAAGAAAACAGTTTACTTTCAACTCATAATATGAGCTCAACATGCGCAAAAAGCGTACTTATAGTGCAGTTATTGCTCGACGGGAGTGTTAAATAAAGCTCCACTTGTAATCTGGTCCTTAGTGTTTAATATCCCTTTAATTTATTTTCAGGTCTGCATTACTATGAGATAAAAAATGGTTTATGAATCTTACATTGTAATTAGAGCTGAGTTTATAGTAAAGGTGACATTCAAAATACTCAAACTAATGGTCTACTGGGCATTTGTTTTGCATCATTAAATGTTTCTATAGAATAAATATTTTTAAAATAATTGCATAATGTTCAGATGGCAATTTTTAATGCTCCAACATAAATAGAATGTCAGAAGATTTTTCTATTTTGAATGGGGTTTTCCTTAACTTAAATGTAACATTTTAGTCTTTTTTTTTTTCCCACTATTAATTTAAAATGAATATTTGAAATAATAAGATCAACATTTTAAAAATGTTTTAAAAACATTTATAAAACAAACAAAACGAAAAAAACAAAATAAAAAACAGCCTCTATAAAACATTCTAACATATGCACAAAAGAAAACTTAAAAAACGTTAAAGAAAATAAAAATAAAAAAAGACAACATTGTCAACTTTCTATATTTTTTATTTTTAAATCCCACATAATGAGGCCGAATTATGAAAGGTCTTGCGGACCTGATCCAACAGTGCAGATCAGGTCCGCAAGACCTCGGTGAATGCAGAGAGCAATACGCAAGAGATTAAAAAACAGGACTGTAATAAATATATAAAGCAACACCTTATTTTTTTTTTTTAAACTTTTATTTATAACCAGCAATATAGACATACACAAGCCAAGATTTTCTACCACACAGGGTAGGAATAAACATAAACACACGTGGTAAGATACAGGTTAGCTTAAACAGAGAATTCAATAATGCTTTTTACGTACAATACTCATAACCTGTTATAGACCATGCTCATGGCCCAGTAACATTTTTCCCTTAAAGTCTACACTGCTGGAATTTTTCTCTTTATTGTTATAGGAAATAGGAGAAATGATACAACCTGAAGTTAGCAAAGTGAATGATCACTTTTAGATCTGCAACTGTATAATAGTTAGTAATTGGTGAAGCAAACGATAACAAGAGTGAATACAAATTTTGCTGTGAAAATAATATGATAAAATATATAGGCAATTACTGTAGCGAAGTATGTTGGTATACTACATTAAATTCTGAGGTACTACAGTTGAATGGTGTAATCAAGGGAGTTTTAAGCCATGCACAACAAATAAACTTAGTTGTAACTTATTAGGCCGTTGTTGGGCCAAAGTGGAGTATAAACTCAAGGGAGGAAAAAAGAATTATTTTAGCATGTGCAATTTGTAGGTACCATTGAAAACTATACTAAGGGTTGCAGCATAGGCAAGAAAAGCCGCATAGTTAGTTCTCCTTGACAAGGAGACACATTAGAGATTGGGGGGAGGAGGGGAAGTGGGTATATGTATGTAGCAGGATACGTGGGCAATATTACTGAATATAATAGCACATGGGCATATGGGACCTTGGGAAAATGATAGAAAAGAGTAAGTGGTGTATTAGGCCAAAAGTATATCTAATATAGGGGAGTGCAAAGGACATAGCATAGGCTAGATGAGCTACATGGTTGTATTGTCATAATTATGGGGGGAGAGAAGTGTTTATAAAAACATAGTAAGTAAGTTATAGGCTAATAATATGCTAGGCTGACGTCATTTCTAGTGCTAGGAAGCCTCAATTTCAATACTCACACAAATGGTATAACTCAAGGAGCTTGTGCAACATATTGCGCAAAATACGATCGTAAATAAGTATAGTAATACCAGTCCAGCTCGTATTACAGAATGGAGCTATGCATCTTAAAATATCTAAGTCTTTCCTAGCAAATTAGAACTTAGCACTCTGTATCTCATAAGAGGATAGCAAGACCCTTAATAAGGTATACAAGCCAAGTGGCTATAAATATTATAAACCTACTGTTGTATCATTGGATAGGTTACACATGCCACTCGGGTGGTCTATTTATATTACTTATCCTAAGCATGCGAACCATAAGTATAAACAGAAGTGGGTTGAAGGAGCCAGGTTAGTGTTTTTATAGTATAAATATTTCTGACTACGAAAGACTACACTTAGGATGCTTCCTGGACCTTATGACTCGGGTTAGAATGGGAATTGACATCACTTTCAGTAAAAAGTAGTCAATAACAATATAGGGAACATTAATATAAGAGGACAAACAAATGTGTCATATAGAGTAGCTATTACATTGTGCTTACTGAATGTTTAGGCGGAGCCTCGGCCGCTGGCTACGCCTGCGCTGTAGGGGAATAGATCTTAGCACCCAAAGTGTAATGTCCCCATTTGGGTCATGATAAATATATACATGGATTTAAGAGTAATTAAAGTCCCACCTAACCATTGAACCTACTCAGAGAAAACAAGATATCAGGTCCTATAAAAAATAGAGCATATTAGAGATATTAATCTGAGACAATTTCTGGCAACATAGTGGTAAAACAGTTTTTAAAAATGTTATGAAACCCAGATTAATGAACAGACATATGAGCTATATCAAGCGCCCAGAATAAGCAAAAAGAGCAATACAAATATAAGAGACCATATTGTAGTAAGAGCATGGGCAACCAACAATAGGGGAAGAATATAGTGGAGGGAGTGCCCCGGTATAACAATTAGCTCATTAAAGCAGTCAGTAGAGTTGCTATTATATACAAACATTGTAGTGATTAACTCTCATTGTCTGCACAAGAAATGGCCCATGGTAGCTGAGCATAGAACACAGAAAACTTAAAAGTAGTATAACATCAACAATAGCTATCAGTAGGAAAGCATTTAATCAACAGTGCTGTGGAGTGATATGTCCCTCATTCCAAATATTATGAGAGTGGGAAAGCAAGTCTAAAAACCCAGCACCCGGAGTCTAGGTTCAGGAGCGTGGTATAGGCATAGGAAAAGCTAGATACCTCAAAATATTACTAGTCCGTATACAGAGTCTCAGACTCGCAGATGTGTCTCCCATTATAAGCACTTGATCTATATGCAAACTATCCGATCCCCTTTCTGAGGCCATAAGGGATCGTCACCTCCAGGCTCCATGTGCTGCCGTAGCACTGCAAGAAAGTTAGTCTTTCACATCTGAGATCCTGCATTCTTCGGCCGTTTATCTCCAGTATACAGACCCTGAAGCGCCATGAAGTGTAGGCCAGCTTCCCCATGCCCGCTTGTTGTGCTGTCATCTGTGCAGTGGCATATGAAGTATTCTCGGCTAGCAGAGTGGCGTATTGGGTATCCGACTTATAGTCGTTAGGTATTAGCATATCAGACCGCACCTCATCAGAGACTAAGTCTGAACCTAAGTTTCTAGTTTCCATCATGGCGGCTGGTACGAAAGTGCGCGCTTGCCTGAGTAGATGGCCATTTATCTTCTGCGGCTCAACTGTACGGCAATAATCAGGGTTCAGTATGGAAGGCCCCTCTGTGTTCGGTTTGCAGGTAGATGTGGAAGGCATCAGTGGCAAATGAAGCACAGATCTAAGTTCACTCACGAACTGTAGGAATTGCTGCTTGGTTAGCTTTAGAATTGGTGAGTCCCATGCTGCCACGTTCTCCATATTGCGCTGCTATATCGTTCTGAGATTAATACCTGTCTCAGTAGTGATCTTGTTCCAAAGTGCTCCCTCGATAGTTATAGGGGCAGCGTGTTTGTCCACAGCCTATTTTCTTGGCAGTTAAGCTAGATTGCGGCTCAATACCCATGCGTTAACGACAATGGCTGCTCCCAGAGTGAATAAGTTGCAGGCCTGCTATCCGAAAGATAGGATCTGTACATCAGGAGGGTATTCTGCTCCTCCACTTCAAACCACAATATCGTTAAAGTTTCTGTATTACCAAAATTGTAAAAGTTTGGGAATCTGAACGGCCAAAAAGAGTTATATTT
This sequence comes from Bombina bombina, assembly GCF_027579735.1. Classification (NCBI taxonomy): domain Eukaryota; kingdom Metazoa; phylum Chordata; class Amphibia; order Anura; family Bombinatoridae; genus Bombina; species Bombina bombina. The sequence goes on from NC_069504.1 coordinate 90,553,160, forward strand.
CAAAGAGTGTAGCCGGAGCTACTATAAGATGCGACCGTTCAGTTCCATAGCTGGCTCCTCCCCTTCAAAGCAACACCTTATTAACCTCTCAATATGAAATTACCTACCTTGCCTAATAGGAAATGTAGTCCTGTGGATAACCCTTTTATGGTTAGTATATGTATCAATTTTAAATAGGCTTTAGTGGTATATATTGCAATAGAATGTTGTTTCATTTCAGACTTTATTTGAATAATTTGAAGAATAGAAATGAATGTATAGTAGAACACTTTGTAGAGCGGTCCATTGGGATAACGTATAGTAGATTATGTTGTACAATGTTGTTTTGTTTAAATACCTTGATTTGAGACCTCGGTCTTATGCTAAAAAAAACAAGAAAACCCCTGTTTTTCATACTTGCTTAAAATTGTACCGTTATGTTTATTTTTGTATATGAAGTACCCCCAACAACTCATTAAAATGGGCTGATCTTGCAGGGAAAGCAGATCTCCTTATTTTATTAATTATTATACACTCATTTGCCTCCTTACCTTGTCGCTGTTTGTATACCAGAGCACAATACTTAGGGCCCGATTATCTAAACTTAGCCACATCAGATGTGGGTTTTCTCGCCAGCGCTCGCAAGGACTGCCCTGGTGGAATTATCGTAAGTGGCTTTAGATCATTCCATCAGGGAAATAGAAGTAATAACGATCATTCTTTAATAATCTCACCAGCCCAGAGACCTTTAGATCATCAGGGCAATAGAGAGAAGAAAAATATCATTTTATTACTTATCTCTCCTATCTCCCACTGGGAGTGTATTGTGTCCGCTGCAGAGGCGTAACTAGAAATATCACGGGCTGGTGCAAGAATCGATGAAGCCCCACCCCCATTAAAAATTTGCCCCCCACCCAAATTCTAAAGTGCAACATTCCTGCTCCTGGATGTTTCATACTTCACTGTCATGCACACATGAATACACAGACAAACATCTATAGGCACTCACATCACATGCATACACAAATATACATTCACTGACCACACAAACAGGAACTCGCATGTGCACACACAAAGGCACCTTCACACACACACACACGACGCACATACTTCCACATAGCACAAAAATATATATATACACAGGCTACCACATACTTTGAGATGCAAGCTTTGGGGTAAAACTTTTATTGGGATCATTATAATTTTAACAGTTGTTGAATTAGAAATAGTAATAAATGGTGAAGGCAGTTAATATCTATTTTCTTACTGAAATCCACAGCCACCTTTTTCCATACATTTCTTCTAGGATTTATCTTGTTTTATGATGACCTCTTAACAAATTGTGGGGGACGGCAGCAAAGACTGCTGTGTGTTTATTTTCTAAAAACATTCCTAGCACTGTTAAAGGGACATAATACTCATATAGTAAATCACTGGAAAGTGATGTAGCATAACTGTAAAAAGCTGAATCTCTATGTAAAAAAAAAAGGAAGATATTTTACCTAACAATTTGCTCAGCTCAACAGAGTAAGTGCTGTGTAAAAAGTTATACTTTATTTGCTGTCCAGCTGCAGGTAAAAAAAAAAAAGAAATAACAGCAGCCAATCAGCATCAGCAGTGCTGAGGTCATGAACTATTTTACTGTGATCTAATTAATATGATTTCACTTAACTCTCATGAGATTTCATAGTAAACGTCCTTAAACTAAATAGGCAAATAACATGAGTGTGCATGAGGCACGCTACCTTGCAGATCCTGGGACAGACATACTGATTTGCTGCTTAAAGTCCTTTACAATGGAGTGTGAATACTTTTTGAGAAAAAATATCTTCTTTTTCTACATAGAGATGTTCAGGTGATATTTTCTTGTCAGCTTTTTACAGCTATGCTGCATCGCTTTCAAGTGTTTCAACATTTGGGTATCATGGCCCTTTAAGACAAAAAAACAAATGCTTTATAAATATATTATTTTCTGACTTTCTTTTAGTAAAAGTATAGTAATTCTGAGAACCTTGACAATTTTAACTACTGCTTGTAGATACTCTGGTTTCAAAAACATATTTATTTATTAATTACATCCAAACAGACATTGAGAGACAAATGTCTGATGATGACAGAAGGTCAGAAATGAATGTGGATGTATTTAACTGTTGGGTACTGAAACCCAAAGTAGCTAGTTGCATGTTAAGTTAGAGATTTGTAAGGTTCTAAACATAATTATACGTTTCTTAAAGGTTTCTGGTTAAAACCTAATTTTTTAGTATTGTATTATATATTTTGCAGGTGGGGCTATTTTTCGTGTGCTGTTTAAATCCTTATATTTGTTAATGATTTTTTTTAACTGAAATTTTACATCCTTTAGAAGACCCTGGTAGTTTATTGTTTATATATTACTTCTTAAAATGACATCTGTGTTTAAACAGCAATGGGTATCCACGATACAGCTATAACAGACTGACTAATTACACAATTTAATTTAAAAATGAGTACTTGACTAGTATTTCTCTTACCTTTAGTATTCTTCCTAATTAAACTGCACTGAGCCCTGCTCTGCTCTTTATAGCTCTGTGTAAGAGACATAGATGTGAGCACAGCAGCTCGGAAGGGGTCGGGGGAGGAACAACATAAATATATGAACATTCTCATCTGACAACACAGAGCTGCAGTAACTGTCTGCACAGTGGACCTCTCATGCTGCTCATGAAACTGAGTAAGTGCAGGGTGATGTTTCTGGCTGTGCTTGAAGACCTCTTAATTCCAGGGTCCAGATTGCATCTGTTGCTGCTGCTCCCCCCCCCCTCCAGGGCCCGTTAGCAACTAAGCCCTTTGCGACCTCTGTAGTTACGCCACTGGCCTGCTGGCAGTGTTAAGATAGCTTTTCTATAGCCAAGTATTGAAACCTTCTGTATAGGGGGAGATGCCACTGACAAAAAAGCTTCAAATATCAAAATAAAGATAAAAAAACTATCGCCTAGATTACGAGTTTTGCGCTAAACAGGGTGCAAAACTAATGCCAAAAAAAGTTGCATTATTTCACTCTCCATAGCGCTGCCATTACAAGTTACTGAAAAGCCTCCTTGTGCTGTGCGTTATGGTGCGTTAAGCTCCATACCGCACAAAATGCAAGGGCTGAGTTTATGTGCTCGTGCACGCTTTCCCCCATAGACTTCAATGGGGAGAGAGTGTTAGAAAAAAACACCTGAAGTGCGGAATGAAAAATCTCCGTAACACATCCCCATTTATGTTAAAACCTAACACCCTAGCATAAACACCCTTAATCTGCCGCCCCCGACATCGCGACACCTAAATAAAGTTATTAACCCCTAATTTGCCACTCCCGACATCGCCAACACTAGTAAAAGCTATTAACTTCTATAATCCGCCGCTCCCCGACATCGCCGCCACTAAATAAAGTTATTAACTCCTAATCCGCCGCTCACCGACATCGACGCCACTAAATAAAATGATTAACCCCTAAACCTCCGGCCTCCCATATTGCCGTTACTAAATAAACCTATTAACCCCTAAGCCTATGGCCCCACACATTGCCCCTACTAAATAATCCTATTAACCCCTAAACCGCCAGCCCCCCACATCACAAAACACTAAATTTAACTATTAACCCTTAAACCTAACACCCCCTAACTTTAAATTAAAATTACAATATTACTATATTTAAATAAATAAAAACTTACCTGTGAAATACAAATAAGCCTAAAATTAAACTATAAATTAACCTAACATAACTATTCTAATAAAATAAAAAAAATACTACCAATTAAAAACCTAAATTGCAAATTTAAAAAAAAGCTCACTACGAAAAAAAAATAAAAAATGTAAAATTACAAAAAATAATAAACACTAAATTACGAAAAATAAAAAACACTAAGCTTCAAAAAATAATAAACAAAATTATAAAAAAATAAAAACAATTACACCTAATCTAGTAGACCTATAAAAATAAAAAAGCCCCCCAAAATAAAAACACCCCCTAACCTACAATAAACTAGCAATAGCCCTTAAAAGGGCCTTTTGTAGGGCATTGCCCTAAGTTAAACAGCTCTTTTACCTGTAAAAAAAATACAAAGACCACCCAACCAACCCCCAAAATAAAAAACCTAACTCTAAAAAATCCTAAACTACCCATTGCCCTTAAAAGTGCATTCAGCCCTTTTACACTGCCCTTAGAAGGGCATTCAGCTGTTTTACAAGTGCCCATCCCTAATCTAAAAAAACCCCCACCCCTAAACATTAACCCCAGAATATCTACTCACGGTTCCTGAAGTCCAGACATCCATCTCCATCCAGGCGGCGAGAAGTCTTCATCCAGGCGGTGACACTTTCATCCATCGTGGGAGCATCTTCTAGCTTTATCCCGGCGGCACGGAGCGGAGCTATCCTGGAAGCCGATACCATCCTGCACGGAGCGTCCTCTTCATACGGTCACCGCCGTACACTGAAGTTGAATGCAAGGTAGCGGTTTAAAATGGCATACCCTGCATTCCTATTGGCTGATTTGATTTTTCAAATTCAAATCAGCCAATAGGATAAGAGCTTCTGAAATCCTATTGGCTGTTCAAATCAGCCAATAGGATTTTTAGTAGCTCTCATCCTATTGGCTGTTTTGAACAGCCAATAGGATTTGAGAAGCTCTCATCCTATTGGCTGATTTGAATTTGAAGAATCAAATCAGCCAATAGGAATGCAAGGTACGCCATTTTGAAATGGCTACCTTGCATTTAACTTCAGTGTATGGCGGTGACCGTATGAAGGGGTTAATAGTTTAATTTAGTGTTTTGCGATGTGGGGGGCCTGCAGTCTAGGGGTTAATAGGTTTAGTAGTTACGATATGGGGGGCTGGAGGTTTAGGGGTTAATACTTTATTATAGTGTTGGCAATGTAGGGAGCCGGCAGTTTAAGGGTTAATATGTTTATTTAGGTATCAGCGTTATTGGGGAGTGGCGGATTAGGGGTTAATATATTTAAATAGTTTTGGCGATGTGGGTGGGCGGCAGATTTGGGGTTAATAACTTTATTTAATAGTCACAATGTGGGTGGGCAGCAGATTAGTGGTTAATAGGTTTAATATAGTGTTTGTGATGCTGGAGGGTGGCGGTTTAGAGGTTAATAGGTAGTTTATGGGTTTTAGTGTACTTTGTAACAGTTTAGTTATGAGTTTTGTGAAACATTTTTGTTTTGCAAAATCCATAACTACTGCTCTCAGATGGCGGTATGGCTTGTGTCGGTATAGGCTGTAACGCAAGCATTTTAGCCTGAACGCACAACCTGTAATACCGGTGAGTATGGAATGGACTTTGCATTACAGGCTAAAATGCTTGCAGTATAGCTATACCGCTGCGACTCGTAATATGCGTTCCTGGCCATTCTAGCGTAATGGCCAATACAGTTAAAAGCCGTACCGAACCGTAACGCAAAACTTGTAATCTAGCCAAATGTGTAATAATAATAATAATACACTCTAGTAGGTAAACTGAATAACTCGAAACACTTTAAATGGGAAAATTTTTTAGAGTACTCTGTCCCTTTAATTAAATGTTTGCTAAATGCACATCAAACCAAGGAGCTAGTTAGAATATTGAGTATCTATCTGAGATTTTTTTAGGAACCAAACAAGAGTTTTTGTATACATATAACAAAGAGACACTGGAGAAACAATTAGTGCAATGCCATTTATTTATGTGTTTATTTAATAAATATTTTATTTAGGTATACATAAGTCAAAGACAATATAGAGTGTACATAGATAAAAAATTGGATTGGCAGTCAGCTTGTATATTACACTTAGATGAACAAACATGATAATACCACAGAAAATGAATGTAGTGTGTACACAAAATATATAACTTCATTTTGATACTAAATTGATAAAAGGGATATGAAAGCTATCTCCCAAATGAACCATAAGCCTTGTGCAGGGCCTCCCAGGACGACTCTTGCAACTTATTACTCGTGCAAACTGTTCTGATATTACTTGCATATACCCACACAAATTGTGTAAATTGAGAGCTGAGGCACATTGATCTTATGATGTTTTCACTAAGGTGGTCCAAGAGAGGTCTTTCTTATTTAAGCATAGATCAATTCCCTAATGATTATGTAACCATTTTAAACATGTTTAAAGGGTGCAATGTTATTTATTGTGTAAAACGGGTGTAAAATCTAAGGTACCACACCACATGGAACGCACAGTTGATTTGATGCATTTCCTGCGTAGAGGGGTATGTCATAGAGTATTTTGTATGCATGTGTATCTATAATAATCCAAAAAGTTAGAAGATATAAGTCAATTATAGGAGTTGTGATTATCTGACTCCCAGGATTTGTTCTGCTCAAGCTTGCATGACAGAGTAACAGTAAAAATAACCCCAACACCTTGCCCAGGAGGTCTTTATTTAACAACAAATTGGTGATTTTCATTGGATGTGAACAATAGAGTTTTAGTTTTAGTGAATTTTGATTAAAGGGATACTAAACCCAATTTTTTTCTTTCATGATTCAGATAGAGCAAGAGATTTTTAGCAACTTTCTAATTTACTCCTATTATCCATTTTTCTTTGCTCTCATGCTATCTTGATTTGAAAAAGCAGTACTGTAAGCTTTAGAGCCAGCCTATTTTTTATTCAGCACCTGGGTAGCACTTGCCGATTAGTGGCTAAATGTAGCAAACCAATCAGCAATCGCTACCCAGGTGCTGAACTAAAAAAGGCCGGCTCCTAACCTTTCATTACTGCTTTTTCAAATCAAGATAACATGAGAACAAAAAAAATTGATAATAGGAGTAAATTAGAAAGTTGTTTAAAACTGCATGCTCTATCTGTATCATGAAAGAAAAAAATTGTGGTTAGTATCCCTTTAAGATAATATTGAAAACCAGCTTTTCACAATGAAATAATTAAACTGTGGCATTTATAATAGTTTATAGATATATAATACAATTTTCATTAAACCCTTGAATGCAACACAAGCCAAACTGAAAAACTCTGTCCAAGCACATGAACTCTAAAGGTAAAACATGAGTTCATAATCTCTTATAGTTTTTATCATGACCTATGATACCTGGATATTGAAAATGCAGTATTCATTGCATTGAGGTTTGAACCTGTATGCCTGTCTCTTGATAAATTCATTATAATTTGTAATATTTTATAATGATATTTGGTTATAGGTGAAGTTATATCTGTGAAGAGTTCACAAATTAGCTCTTTGTAAATATTCTTCACTAGAAATATGTTTGTGCTTAAACCATGGACACAATAAAACAGTTATATTTGTAATTATTGTGTGACTTTTGATAAATTGATATTAAAAAAGAAAAAAACTTTTATGTGAACTTGTGTACTGTACAGGGGTGCTTTATCTCCTTAGCTATACTAACTATTGATAGGTTTTTATTTCATAAATACAATGGACAGATAATTAGAAACAGAATCGTCATAGACACAGGTGAAATATGTTTAGAAAAAAACTCTCTTTGCAAGATTTGCAATAGGGATTTACTAGTTCAAAAATCTTTTAAATCTATATTTAGCTGTTCTAATTTTAAAATGTCCACATCCTAGTATAAATAAAACTACTTACAAGGGTCGTATAAGGCTGATTATTAATACTGTCAATCAGTGAGTCAGTCTATTTATGTGATCAGGCAAGGTTTCTGAAAATATGTAGTTATACCTCTAACATAAATGTCATGACTGCATGTCATGGCTGATTAATTGTAACAGTTGAAAGTATAACAAATGGTATGATGATATGATGGTATGACACTATTATACAAATGGCATAGTGTTAAAGGGACACTCAAATCAAAATCAAAATTTAATGATTCAGATAGAGCACCATATTTAAACAACTTTATAATTTACTTCTATTAACAAAATGTGCACAGTCTTTTTATATTTACACTTTTTAAATCACCAGCTCCTACTAAGCATGTGCAATAATTCACAGAATATATGTATATGCATTTGTGATTGGCTGATGGCTGTCACATGATACAGGAGTGGGAAAAGACATAACTTAAAATATTAAGAAACAAATCTACTACTCACTTGAAGTTTAGACAAAGTGCATTGTCTTCTTATCATGCATTTGTTGATTATGCAGATCTTCTGTATTTACTGGTCCTTAAAGGGCCATTATACACTCATTTTTTCTTTGCATAAATGTTTTGTAGATGATCTATTTATAAAGCCCATAAAGTTTGTATTTTTTAAAAATGTATAATTTTGCTTATTTTTAAATAACATTGCTCTGATTCTCAGACTTCTAACCAAGCCCCAAAGTTTTATTTGAATACTGTCAGCTACCTTCTCCAGCTTGCTCCTGTTTGTGTAAAGGGTCTTTTCATATGCAAAAGAAGGGGGAGGGGGGCAGTGTCTTATTTCCCAGTTGCAGTGGGCTTTCCAACTGCCTTTTCAACAGAGTTAAACTGAAAGCTTCTAAGTACGTTTTTAAACCATTTTATACTGGTTTTTTATATCAGTATCTGTGCATCTTATTCTTTATAGTAGTGTCTATTACATGCAGTTATATGAAAATGAGTGTATACTGTCCTTTTAATTTCCCTACTGTGCATGTGTGAGCAACAGTGAAATAATGATATTTTGGAGATTTATGTCTTGTTTTTTAAAATCCCCATAAGATCTACCAACTTGCCAGCTTTTATTAAGATTGATAGATACGTATTTTGCAGAATATTTTATATTTTAGTAGAATATTGTAGTAGAACATTTTGTGCAATGTTTATTAGAACGTTATACAGGTATACCTCACTTTACAGCGCTTCACTTTACAGCGCTTTGCTAATACAGCGCTTTGTGGAGCTGAAGTTCAACCTCCAAGGATTTTGAAACAGTGCTGTAATCTTTGTGATATTGCAAGAAAAGTGTCTGGCACCATTTTGTTATGCTAAGTTCACTCTGTTTACAGCATTACAGTGCAATCTGTGTCTCAGTGTTATAGTCTGGCAAATGTTACTACTGTAATTGCCACTATTTTACAGGTACAGTATTTATTAAATACTAATTGAATACTGTGCTGAGTTAGTGTTAAACTAAACGTAGCACTACTGCACCCCTAATATATGTTGGTTCAAACATGTTTTCAAGTTTTTAAACACTGGTAAGTGAAAACAAAGCTATTTCCCTTTAAGGTGGTTTTAACTTTACAGTGGGGCTCCGGTCCCTAACCCGCTGTATGAGCGGGGTATACCTGTAGTTATAGTAGAATGTTGATAATCGCAACTATTTAATTCTAGAGTAATAAAACCTAGTGACGATCATTATGCTAAAGCTATTTGAAATGTGTCCAATATTGATTCTCACGGGAGCACACTGAATCAATGCATCTGTGTAAGAATTAACACATACATTTTACATTTTGTTAATGTGAATAATGCTGTGTCATAGCATACGTAAGATAAGCAATATTTAAATTAAAATGAGCAAAACGTGATTAAAATGTTGATGCTCATAAACTTGCATTATTGTATTTGAGTTTTGATTCCTACAAACTTGGAAGTATTAAATATTGGTCCTATCTCTACATTTACTGATTGAACATTCTGGTTTTAAATAACGTTATGGGGCATTCATCTGTCCATAGATAGGTCTTCATGTTGTACTGTTTAACCTTTTAAAGCCGTTATGATGTTCTATTCCGTCATAATTAGACTGGGCTTTAAAGCCGTTATGATGTTCTATTCCGTCATAATTAGACTGGGCTTTAAAGCCGTTATGATGTTCTATTCCGTCATAATTAGACTGGGCTTTAAAGCCGTTATGATGTTCTATTCCGTCATAATTAGACTGGGCTTTAAAGCCGTTATGATGTTCTATTCCGTCATAATTAGACTGGGCTTTAAAGCCGTTATGATGTTCTATTCCGTCATAATTAGACTGGGCTTTAAAGCCGTTATGATGTTCTATTCCATCATAATTAGACTGGGCTTTAAAGCCGTTATGACAGAATAGAACGTCATAACTAACGGCTGTCCTGAAGCCTTCTGTGCTTCAAGGATTTAATCGCGGTCTGGAGGGCATTCCTAGGATTGTAGGGACGCCCCCCAGATGCGATCCAATAATTGAAAGCTCGCGATCGTATGCAGTTGTTCCGATGTAGGCACTTTAACCCTGTCACAAAAGGGTTAATAGAAATGTACACATAAACCCCAGAAGAAAAGGAAATTGCACAAAATTTGAATGCAATCCTTATTTTATAAATAGTTACAAGTATGTCACAATCAGGAAATTTCTATCTTTTTTGTATCCTATTTATAAAACAAAATCTGATTACTTGAGCATGTACTATTTATTTATTTCTTATGACAGAACTGTTAATATATTCATGTAATAGTTATTGGCTTTGCTGTTAATCATTACCTTTTGTTGTCAGTTGCAGTATATACATTTTTAGAAAGGGTGGTGAATTATATAACTTGATTTCCAATTGTATATTGGTTATTTGCATGAGAGCAGATTTTTAAAAGATCTAATTTAAAAATGTAAACATTTTTATTTGGAAGTCAGTCATTTGGGGATAAAGCTTTAAATAAAGTATGAGGTACCTTGAGAGATATTAGAATGGAAACAATTCCGTCTGATGTACATAAGTTTGTAAGTAACAAATATAGTTTCCCTTAGGAAAAATAAGATAATTAAGATTATGTTTTACACAATTCATAGTATGTAATTATGTTTGCATGTGATTCAGATTGAACTCAATTACATTAGAAAATGTATACGTTCCAGTACAGTAGATAAAGTACTTAAATGATTTATACAAGTAACACAATAATACAAAAATATTAATGTTTTATTTGTTATATTTATCAAGTTTAACACACAGATGAATTGGCCCTGGTGGGCCAGTTTACTGATATAATATATATATGTGTGTGCGCGCGTGTGTTTGGGAGAGACTAAGGGGCCGATTTATCATTTGTCTGGTGGACATGATCCGCTGTAGCGATCATGGGGCCGAATGATCAAGTTCCGACTGGAGCTTGATGGCCAGAAGTTATAAAGCAGCCATAACTTGTCCGCCTGCTCTGAGGCTGTGGACATTAATCCGCTCGATCCTATATAATCGGGCTGATTGACACCCCCTGCTAGCGGCCGACTGGCTGTGAATCTGCAGGGGGCGGCATTGCACAAGCAGTTCACAATTACTGCTTGTGCAATGATAAATGCTGAGAGCGTATGCTGTCAGCATTTATCGATGTGCGGCGGACATGATACGCTACATATAATATATAATAAATCAGCCCCAAAGTCCGCCAGACATCGATAAATGCTGACAGCATACACTGTCGGCATTTATCTTTTGCACAAGCAGTTCTGGTGAACTGCTTGTGCAATGCCGCCCCCTGCAGATTCACGGGCAATCGGCCGCTAGCAGGGGTGTCAATCAACCTGATCGTATGTGATCGGGCGGATTGCTGTCCGCCACCTCAGAGGTGGCGGACGAGTTACGAGTTATTCAGTCTTTTGTTCAGGCTCAGTCTAGAATCAGGCCTGTTTTTAAACTGTCTGCTCCTCCCTGGAGCTTGAACTTAGTTCTGAAGGTGTTGCTTCTTAACTACTGTTTCTGGCAAGCATGAAGGCTCACATGGAAACAGGGGTATTCGGCCCCATTTGGGCCATGATAAATTGGCCCCTTAGTGTTTAAATTCCTACTGTACACTGTGTTCAGATTGGAGTGAAGAAGGGGATTTCCTCCCCCCAAAATGTTACCAAAATAAATACTTTATTTGAACAAATACAGCAAGTGCTAAAGATATAAATACACACACTATATAGCCAAAGGCATGTGCATACCTATACTTATTATTAAGTTCTGGTGTTTCAGACATACCCATTGCTAACATGTGCATAAAATATTAGCAATAGGTCACTGGCAGTACAATGGGCCATGAAGAGTGACTTTAAATGTTGTACTGTCACAAGTTGTTCAATTACATTTCTGCCCTACTATATATACCCCGGTCAGCTGTAGGTTCTATTATTGTAAAGTGGAAGCATCTAGGAGAAATAACAGCCCAGTCATGAAGTGCTAGATACACACAAACTCACAGAGAGGGGCTGCGGAGGGCTTAGGTGTGTAACACTTAAAATATCCCCTATCATCTGTTATAACATTCACTACATAGTTCCAAACTGCCTCTGGGAGCAACATCAGCACAAAAACTATGCATCATGAGTGTCATGAAATGGGTTTCCATGGCTGAGCAGCTGTACACAAACCTCACATCAATATACACAATGCCAAGCATCAGCTTTAGTGATGTAAAGCATCCTGCCAGTGGACTTTAGAGCAGTGGAAATGTGTTCTCTAGATTGACGAATCAAACTTCACTATCTGGCAGACTGATAGAAGAATCTGGGTGTGGCTGATGCCAGGTGAACGCTATCTACTGTAATGCTTAGTGCCTACTTTAAAGTTTGGTGGAAGAGGCTGTTTTTCAGGGTGCTACAGAATACAGGAAGAGGCTGTTTTTCAGGGTGCTGCAGGATACAAAGACATTTTAGACCAATGGTTGATTCAAGCTTTGTGGCACCAGTTTGAGTTTTTACTGTTCCAACATGCACAATGCAATATCCATGAAGACATGGTTTGACGAGTTTGGTGTGGAGGAACTCGAGTGGCCTGCACAGAGCCCTGGCCTAAACGCCATTGAACACCTGTGCAATGAATTGGTATGCCGATTGAGAGCCAGACCTTCTTGTCCAACATCAATGCCTGGCATCACAAATGCTCTTTTGGATGAATGAGTAAAAATTGCCACAGACACATTCCAAAATATTGCATAAAGCTGTTATAGCCACAAAGAGGCTGGCCAACTCCATATTAATTCCTATTGTTTTTAAATGGCACGTGCAACAAACTCATATAGGTGTGATGGTCAGGAGTACTTTTGTCCATATAGTGTGTGCGTATATGTATACATGCTGTGCACACATATGGTTTGTTCTATTACGTTGCACGTCATCATATGGCCACAATTTTGGTATAAATACAGTAGAACAACCTTCCTACTATCAGTTAAGCATACAAACCGGGGAAGAGCAGTGATCTAATGGACTTTGAATGTGATGTGATAGTAGGTGCAAGACATGCTGGATAAAGCGTATCTGAAATGGCAGTACTGAACTTTTCACGTACCACAGTTTCAAGGGTGTATTGAGAATGGTGAAATGAACAAAAACATCCAGTCAGCGCAGTCCTGTGGAAAACAAACACTCTTTGATGAGAAAGGCTTGACTTGTGCAAGCAAACAAAGAGACCACAATTTAGCAAATCACATCAGAATTCAATATTTGTGCAAAGATACCACAACTCACCACTAGGGCCACCTTGCCGCGGATAGGCTACAATTATATGCTTTATGTAACTTAGATATTGCACATGCAAATCTACTGTTCTTGCACTAAAAATTATTTATTATTTTGCTTTACAAGAACCATTAAATACAAGAAACCTACATAACCAAGAAGTATATAATAAAAAGACAATGCAATAGCAATAAAATTACAATAACAATAAAATGTATGTCAATTTGCCACCCCCTTGTGTCATTTAACAGCCATCAACCAATCATAGACTCATATACTAATGCACTGTGAACTCTTGCACATGCTCAGTAGGAGCTGGTGCCTCAGAAAGTGTGCATTTCAAAAGACTTAGAACAAATTGATAATGGAAGTTGACAAAAAAGTTGCACAAAAGACATAAAAAATACATTTAACAGTACAGTTATACTCATAACACTATCTGATAAATGTGTGTGTGTGTACAGATGTATTTATAGACAGATATACACATATAAACACATGTAAATATATAAATACATACGTACACATATATAGACATATTTTTATATATATATATATATATATATATATATATATATATATATATATATATGTATATATAAACATATATACAGTAAGTGCATTGTAGCCCTTTGCAGTCAAATAGATGAAAACATGACAAATCAAATTTATGCAATATTCATATTTAATAAAGTCTTTAAATGTGTATTTACTGTAAATATTTAACATTCCATGGTTCTGCAGATTGCAGAATATGTTGTATGTATTTTTAAATAGATATTCCTATATATAAATATAAATGTATATATCTATAACCAGGGGTGGAAAAATATCACTATGATTTACTAGTCAGGGGTTAAAAGCTACTAGCCCAGACAAAAAAACTTAGTAGTCCACTCAATGTTTAAGATAGGAAAAAGTCAAATTTCTAAGTTGTCTTCTGCAATTTTTAAGTCGTCTGGAACCACTAGACCAATGGAAATGTCAAGCCTTGTCTATATCCATATATAATCATGTATAAAAATAGGTATATATATATCTGTGCAAAAATCCATCATATATATATATATATATATATATTAATATCTCTTTAAGAATAAATAGAACATATTCTTCTATGTGCAGAACATTGGATTATTAAATATGTAATATTATAGTCTTATGTTCTGCTTTTACATAACCGTGATCTTGTTTTCGCAACTTTTCAACTTTTTCGGCTCCATTGAAGTCTATGGCCCCTATTTATTAAAGGTCTTGCAGATCTGTTCCGACAGTGCGGATCAGGTCCGCAAGACCTCGCTAAATGCGGAGAGCAATACACTCTTTGCATTTAACATTGCACCAGCAGTTCACAAGAGCAGCTGGTGCAACGCCGCCCCCTGCTGACTCGCGGCCAATCGGCCACCAGCAGGGAGCTGTCAATCAACCAGATCGTACTCGATTGGGTTGATTTCCGGTGATTCCTGTCCGTCTGCTCAGAGCAAGCGGACAGGGTTATGGAGCAGCGATCTTTAGACCGCTGCTTCATAACTTGTGTTTCTGGCGAGTCTGAAGACTCGCCAGAAACACGGCCCTTCAAGCTCCGTACGGAGCTTGATAAATATGGGCCTATGGGTGAAATGCGATTTTGTATTCGCGACTTCTCAAAGTCTTTTTGTTACCACGACTTTGCGAACGTGAGAGAGCAACTTTTTACTTTCAACTCATAATACTAGAGCAAAAAAATTACTTCTAGCAGTTTTAAAGCTCGACTCCTAATCTAGCCCTTAGTGCCCCTTTTAATAAGAATTAATAAGAATTACTCACGTAAAACACTTTTTAAATTACAAATATTTCTTAAAAGTAATCATACATTTACTATATATTTTTGGGGGGCTTGGTGTGCAAGAAAATGCTTCATGAAGCCAGTAAATATAGTTGTGTTGGTTAAATGGTCAGGTACAGCTCTAGTTCTCATATTATGTGGGTCTGGACATTGTTTTAGGAGCCAGGAAGCTACATATACTTGAAATTATAATCTAGATTTTAAAGTTCTGGAATTTTCTACTGATATCTATAAGCACCCAAATTTAACTTAAAGGGCAGTCAACACCAGAATTTTTGTTGTTTTAAAAGATAGATAAACCCTTAATTACCAATTCCCCAGTTTTGCATAACCAACACAGTTATAATTATACATGTTTTACCTCTGTAATTACCTTGTATCTAAGCCTCAGCAGACTGCCCCCTTATTTCAGTTCTTTTGACAGACTTGCATTTTAGCCAATCAGAGCTGTCTCCATGGTAAATTCACGTGCATGAGCTCAATGTTATCTATATGAAACATGTGAACTAATGCCCTCTAGTGGTGAAAAAATGCATTTAGATTAGAGGCGGCCTTCAAGGTCTAAGAAATTAGCATATGAACCACCTAAGTTTAGCTTTCAACTAAGAATACCAAGAGAACAAAGCAAAATTGGTGATAAAAGTAAATTGGAAAGTTGTTTAAAATTACATGCCCTATTTGAAACATGAAAGTTTTTTTTGGACTTGACTGTCCCTTTTAAAACAAATTGTCTTCTTAGGGTGAGAGAATATAACTGGAAAAGAGAAAAAGTCCCAGCACTTCAGGGGTAGGGATATATGAAAACAGTTAATTCATTGAAAATATTTTTTAAAACAAAAGCATGCAGGGTATTGTGGATTAACCCTCTGATGCATTTGGCGCTGGTACTAGCGCTTAATTATAGGTATCATCAGTTAACATCATTGCTTATTTAAATCATTAACATCCAATCAAATGCATAGAACCCAAATCTGGGAATTATCTAACCACAACTGATATTAAGGTGGAATACATATCATTAAGGCTTAACTAACTTCATACACATTTAAAAAAAAATAAAAAAAATAGAATAAATCAAAAAGGTATTTGTTGTGATGTTATGACTAACAAGTTGTCCACATGGAGTTCCTAGTCCTACTTTGGATGTAAACTTTATCCTATGAAATAAGAAATGTCTTATTCTTTTTTTATTTCCTTGAGGAAATCATAGTGCATAGTCTGTATATTCAATATATCATATCCCTTTATGTAAGGCATTTATGTGTATCGCCCCCTCTTAGTATCATTACAGAAAAATTAGGAATGTTGGAAAAATTTTCATTATTAAAATGCCTAGCTATAGGGGAATTCTTATCAAAATTTTCTACATCTTTAAGATGTTTACAGACCCTATTTCTTAATTTATGAGACATTTAACCAACATATTGTAAATTACATAAGTTATGATCAAGAAGATAAACATCACAGTTTGTTCTATGGGTGTCATAAAAAAATAACTTTGTAAACCTCTCCTGTAACCATAGATCTAAACTGTTTACCTGATACCAGCACTTCACATCTTTTACAGGTATAATTATTACATCTGTAGTTGCCTTTGGAGTGTAACCAGGTTGTCAGGGTTTTGCCAGCTTCACATACCATACCAGGGCAAAGTTTTGAGCCCAAATTGACCAGTTGCTTAGATACAAATTTAAATTTTCTCACTATTGGTGCTAGTATTGTATTATTTTCGATTAAAAGTAAATGAGTAAATGCTTTTTTAGGATGCTTACAATATTATTAGGCATTCATTTCTGAACTTCTTCAAAGAAGTTGTCCCTGGCATGTTGCAATAGATCAGGGGTGTAACCTCTACATAGGAGACTGGTTTTAAATTCTTCAGATTATAAATTAAGTGTTTCATTTGAATTAGTGTTCCATCTCAACCTAATAAACTGTTTTTTCGGAAACAAACGTAGTATAATTTCAGAATTATAATTCCAGCAAGGCCAATTTAGCCTGTCATTCTTCTGAGGTAGACTAAATGATCATCTTTAAAGGACCATTAAAGGGACACTGTACCCAAAAATTTTCTTTCGTGATTCAGATTGAGCATGAAATTTTAAGCAACTTTCTAATTTACTCCTAATATCAAATTTTCTTCTTTCTCTTGGTATCTTTATTTGAAAAGCAAGAATGTAAGTTTAGATGCCGGCCTATTTTTGGTGAACAACCTGGGTTGTCCTTGCTGATTGGTGGATAAATTCATCCACCAATAAAAAAGTGCTGTCCAGAGTACTGAAACAAAAAAAAAGCTTAGATGCCTTCTTTTTCAAATAATGATAGCAAGAGAACGAAAAAAATTGATAATACGAGTAAATTAGAAAGTTGCTTAAAATTGCATGTTCTTTATGAATTACAAAATTTTTTTTTTTGGGTACAGTGTCCCTTTAAATACAGAGTTGCATAATTAACAAGTGCATAATAAAAATGTAATGCAATAACACTTACTCTGAATTTCAAATGAGCAGTAGATTATTTTTTTCTGACAATTCCACACCCCCATATTGTATCTTTAAGTATTATGCGCTAAAACTCTACTCTTTGGGGAAAAAGTGCATCTTAAGTTATTATTAATAATAATAATAATAATAATAATAATAATAATCTTCTCTATAGTGAATTTACAGCAGTTGTTCAAATTAATTTATTACCTTGGTTTTTAAATTTTGTTATATAAGGTTTTTCCATCCATTAAATAAATGTTTTATTATTTTTAAATTCATGATTTTGTTATTTATTATAAATATGTTTTTATTTATTTATTTGGACATTTGGAAAATATGTAGTAATTATAGACACTCACTGTAAACAACTAAACATGCAATTTTTAAATAAAAGTGATTTGTAGTTCAGCATGCAACAGTGATTTTAAACAATACCGACTCACTTGAGAACCTTTTAATTATAGATTAGTGCACAGCCAGATTGTCTTTACACCACAGTTTTAAAATTATATACTATGTTCTGAAATTTGAATGTGCACAGAACATGTACTGTGATTTTTAGCAATATACACTGCATGCACGTATTTGTGGGATATCTTATTATAGTAAGTGAATGTAGGCATGAGAAATAAAAAACACCTTAGTTACATAATCTTGCTTGATAGACCTAAATTATTCTAATTCAGAGATGGCCAACTTCCTAAGAGGTTGCAAATCAATATATTACAAGCTTTAATAGCCTTTATGGTTATTAAACACACAAATAATAATAATATATTTACTAAATATTCCTGTAGTACAAAGACCGATTTAGGTAAGGTTGCAAGGTACCCATTGTTTGCTTTTTTTAAGCCAGCTCAAGTTACTCTAGAATGTATAAAATCAAGCTAGATTTGCCTTCCTGTAGAGACCCTACCCTCTTTGTGGGTCTGTGAAAGGAAGTAATGAACATTGCACAAATTAAGTTAAAAAAAGAAATAAAAAGTAAAACTCCATTTAAAAGGATGAATTAAACATATTACAGCTTTTTACAAACATGTTTTACAGCATGATAAATATCTAAGAATTGGGCATGTCCTGGTGGCAGCCATGTAAAGTCGCATAATCTAGAAGCTCTATCCTCAAGATTGAAAATCCACTGATTATCTACACCTAACTGGGTCATCCTGCATATAAACTACCTAATATTAAAAGTGAAAAATATATGGCTTCAGATGATACCAATTATTCAAGGTTTCCTATGATGGGAGCTAAGAAATTGCTTGTTGAAGAAAATTCTAACGGCAACCTTCACAAAAACCATAGCAACATGGAAGAGGACTTCAACTTACAACTACAAGCTGTACTAGCCGACTTTGAGCATCGACTGCAATATGTTTTTGATCAGCTCATGACGATGGTACAAAACCAGAATATAACATGGGAGCATACAGAACCCAATATTATGGTGACAGAGTCAGAAGAGAATGACTTAACTAGTAACAAGAGGTCTCAGATTTTGAACCTCCTACCTGACTCTGAATGTGTTCAGGGCTGCTTGTCTGACACAATGAAGACAAAAGCAGAGGATCAGAAAGCTACCAAGCCTGTTAGTTTTTTTATGAACCCGCACGCTGCAACAGCACTCTCACCCATAGCATATGTGGGAACAAATGATATCCAGACTGTTGTGCCTTATTCTTTGAGAGATAGAGGGGCCTCCATTTTCAGGAGGGGCATTGAATAACTCACAGTACTGCGGGTAGTAATTGGGGACGAAGTGTTGGACTTTAGGCTTCCTAGTGCCCCACACACAATTGATAATGAGGGCCTCATTTTTCCACAACAGCAACCAGGGTGTGACTGCGACAGGAGTGGATTAAGCAGTTTTGTTGACTTTTGTCTGAGGACATGTTGGGTATATTACACATAAAGTTTTCTCTCGCTTTATAAGTTAACAACAGGGAATGTTGTTTTGCACTTTTGGTTTGTGCCTTGTTAAGTCACTACCTGTTTGGTTCTATATTTAAGCGTTTTATGTTGCTCTCTTTGGTAAAGCTGTAGATAGGCTTCTTTCAAAGCACAGGGAATTGTAAATGTCGGCTCCTGTCTGAAGAAATACTATTTAAACCTGACCCAGAAATTGTTTTATACTTGTTGAGTCTTGCAGTGTTATCTAGCTTCCCATAATACACCTAATTTAACTAAACATTTGTCAAGACTACCATGACAAATGTACAGGTGTTTATTTTTAAGTATTCACAGGCTGTTTTTGTTAGACAGATGTCTTATAATCAATCCGTGTGCCATTTTTGTCTATCTCTTGGTTGATAAGGTTATTTATTACTACGTTTAACAGTAGCATTACTGAACGTACTTTCCTCTTACATAAGCCCTATTATCTAATTTAACAGGATGTTAAGATATTCATGTTAACCTTTTTTTAATAATGAACAGGCTGCTGACATATTTAAACTAGCAAACTACCACTAGAACCTAGCTATCTCCTGATATAGTTGACATACCTGCCCTTGGGTATAGGGCCCATACCCTGGGGGCAAGATTTATATGAGATGATTATATAGGATAATGGAACACAAGCTCTCTTACAACATTATATTGGTGTAACAACACTTCAGCTCAAAACCAACACGGGCTTCACTATGTTTTATTATTGTAGTGTTAGTCTTCTGGTATGAATATTTTTCTAGTCATGTGCCCATAAACTTGCATCTACATTCAAATTGGTTTACAGAATGAGGAACCTTTATTAAGTCCCTGACCTGGCCTACATTCATATATAGTTAAAATATTTTTAAACTGACACTCGTGGCTATTACCTAACACTCCATATAGATAGCAAAAATAGTATATATTACACTGCTACGATTCTATTTTTTCAAGGTTAAAAATATATCTTAGTGAAATGAAACAGGAGTCAAAGGTAAGCCCTGGAATACGTTTTTTTTTTTTTTAGATGATAGAAAGTTTCAACAAGTCACCATCCACTCATACCAAACCTGCTGCCGACCCATCTGGCATTTATTATTATAGTGGAAGGTTTCATTGATATCTACAAGTGTTCTCTCAACTATATATATATTTCTAAGTAAACTATTTACTACAGTAACCTACATAAGAATTATCATATGCATAGTGATGTCCACATGTGGCCTGTACAATTTGAACAATGTTCCCCACAAAGTGGCTTATGTTTAGTTGGGGATATGTTTTATATAACTAGAAGCAAAAAAAAATAAAAATTGAGGTGATATATAAGGTCTTATTTCTTGTGAGTTGTAAAACATAGCTTTACATAACACCCAGGTCTGAATCTTGGTTTGTTTGTAGAAATATTTGTATGTACCAAATAAGACATTTACATCCTAAGCTTGTAACAACCCATGTATGGCACATTATTCTTTTATTTATTTGTGATGTTTATTTTAACACCTCAATAATTTTTTTTTTTTTAAATATCTAAAAACCCACTATTGTAACCAGGAAAAGATGCATCCATTTTTATGCAGTAATATCCTGTACTGTTAATCTTGTTTCTAGACCAAAAACAAATTAAAAAAACACACGCATGGTGCCCAAGCTCAAATGGATTTAATGGCCAACTTCCTAACAAATGTTGGCCACAGAGCAATATTTAAGAAGTTTTAAGAGTCACATATAAATGTATGACAATGAAAAACAAATAATAATAATTCTCAACCGTGTCCAGTTGGCCATCCCTAGATGAAACAATAATGCATTTTATTTTTTGTTTAATATCAATATAATTAATTTCACAACCTCTGGATATGACAATGACTTTATCAGTGCTTTTCACTTTGGTTGATATTTCCAGTTTTAATGTTATTATGAGTACAAGGGTTATCAACTTAGAGCTCATGGTCGAAAGTATAGGAAGCGCTATATACTGTGAGCCTGCACAAGCGAGGTAGCAATATTTTTTCACACCCGACTTGTAACGCAGGTTCTAGCTGTACAAATGTTGCCACCTCACAATCGTGCTTGCACTTCTCATGGTAACATTTATGCTCCACTTGTAATCTAGGCCTATGTGTTTTTAAAGCAAATCCTCGTAACAAAAGTATATACATTAAAGAAAAATATTTAAAAAAAAAAAATATTTTTAACAAAAAAATAATACAACTGAGTATTTGAAAGTGCTTGATTATCATTCTTTCAGTTCTCCTAAACACTTGTGCCTCAAACGTTTGGAGAACATCTAGGCTTGTACATGTTGAATATTGAATTGCTGAGCTTCTGTTTTATTTCCCTATTATTTTAGTTTATATTCTTTAGCTTTGAGGTAAGGGTTAAAGTCAGGCTGGTTTTGGCATGTAATGGGTTGAGACATTACAGTCTAGAGCAGAACTTTCCAAACTTTTCATGTTGGTGACACACTTTTTAGACCTACATCATTTTGCGACACAGTAATTAATTCAGTTGTACTAGCAAAAAGGAGGTTAAACTAGCTTGTTTTAAGAGATACAGACACATACATAAATGATATAACAAAATGTATTTACAAGTAACAGTATGTAAGAATTAAAAAAAAAGTTTAATAACACCAATAGCTACTTACTATTTTAATGGGATGTATGAGGTTGATGGGATGAACACAATTTCTGGTTATTTGGTGGAATATTAGATAAAGACACTCGCATTTCATCATCAAGCATTTTTAAGCTTCCACTTCCTACCCATATATCAAGAGGAGGAGCAGCAATACACTACTGGGAGCTAGTTGCAAAAAAACCCCACTGACTTCTGACTTCAGCTCAGCGTTTAAGCTGCCGCCCTCAGAGCTCCGTGAGTCCGATTGACTACTGCCCGCTCTGCAAACACACTGCTGTCCCACTCAATGACTACACATGCAGTCACGTGCCAATTAAGGAGACTACACGTGCAGTCAGGAGCCAATGTGCCGTCAAAGCCGCCAATGGGAATAGTTTCAGTTCCCACTGAGCTGCGTCAATTGGTTAAGATGATCTGTGACCCACATAGTATCAATCACGTGTCAACCATGTGATATGCGTAGCAGGCAGGCGGAAATTCAGAAACCAAAAAAATAAATACATTTAAAAAAAAATTGTGCTAAAGCAGGGACACACCAACACACTCCTGCCGACACACTAGTGTGTCCCGACACACAGTTTGGAAAGCACTGGTCTAGAGAGTGTAACTCAACATTTGAGGCTCCCACAACATAACCATTAGACTCAGTGCAGGATGCTTGAGAGCTTGGATATAACAATAATAAAAGTTTATTATAAATATGCAACTAACTAAACCTACATCTGAGCCAATGAGCCCTATTCAATCAGGGACTTGCGGATAAGGTTCCCTTTACGGTAAGTGATCAGACTCTCTAGACTCTCTACATCTGCTGCCCATAGTTACTGTTGTACAAATATTTCCTTTTGCTTTGCTGCCCTGCTCTCAAGTGACATTTCAATCACCCCAAACAAGCAAGTTTGTGGTGGTTTATTTCCACCATCTCAGAGGTAGAGGAGAGGTAAAAAAACAGCAGTCATATGACCGCATCTTTGCAGCTTACAGTTGGAGACGAGTATGTTAACTTTAACAGACATACGCCTAGTTTACGAGTTTTGCGGTAAGGTGAAAAAGCAGCGTTAACAGGTCTTAGTGCTGCTTTTTTACGCCCGCTGGTATTACGAGTCTTGCAGGTATAGGTGTACCGCAAACTTTTTTGGCCTTACCGCAAACCGACTTACGTAAATTTCGTAAAGCCTTTTTTCTATGGGACTCCCATAGCTCTGGTATTACGAGTTTGTCCTGGGAGGCCAAAAAGTGAGCGGTACACCCTACCCCGTCAAGATACCTAACGCATTTTAAAGTCAGTAGTTATGAGTTTTACACTACTAGGCCGTAGCATAAAACTCATAACTAAAGTACTAAAAAGTACACTAACACCCATAAACTACCTATTAACCCCAAACCGAGGCCCTCCCGCATCGCAAACACTAAAATAAAATTATTAACCCCTAATCTGCCGCTCTGGACATCGCCACCACTATACCTAAACCGCCGCACTCCCGCCTCGCAAACACTAGTTAAATATTATTAACCCCTAATCTGCCGCCCCTAACATCGCCGTCACCTACATTATACTTAATAACCCCTAATCTTCCGTTCCGGACATCGCCGCCATCTACAGTATATTTATTAACCCCTAATCTGCTGCCCCCAACATCGCCGCCACCTACCTACATTTATTAACCCCTAATCTGCCGTCCCCAACGTCGCCGCCACTATTCTAAATTTATTAACCCTATAAACCTAAGTCTAACCCTAACACCCCCTAACTTAAATATAATTTAAATAAATCTAAATAAAATTCCTATAATTAACTAAATTATTCTTATTTAAAACTAAATACCTATAAAATAAACCCTAAGCTAGCTACAATATAAGTAATAGTTACATTGTAGCTAGCTTAGGGTTTATTTTTATTTTACAGGCAAGTTTGTATTTATTTTAACTAGGTAGAATAGTTATTAAATAGTTATTAACTATTTACTAACTAGCTGTAAAATAAAACCTAACTTATGTTACAATAACACCTAACACTACACTACAACTAAATCAATTCCCTACATTAAATACAATGAAATAAATTAAATTAAATTAGCTAAATCACAAAAAAACAACAACACTAAATTACAGAAAATAAAAAACAAATTACAAGATCTTTAAACTAATTACACCTCATCTAATAGCCCTATCAAAATAAAAAAAGCCCTCCCAAAATTAAAAAAACCCCTAGCCTAAACTATCAATAGCCCTTAAAAGGGCCTTTTGCGGGGCATTGCCCCAAATAAATTAGCTCTTTTACCTGTAAAAAAAAATACAAACAACCCCCCAACAGTAAAACCCACCACCCACACAACCAGCCCCCCAAATAAAAGCCTAACTAAAAAAACTAAGCTCCCCATTGCCCTGAAAAGGGCATTTGGATGGGCATTGCCCTTAAAAGGGCATTTAGCTCTATTGCTGCCCAAAGCCCTAACCTAAAAATAAAACCCACCCAATACACCCTTAAAAAATCCTAACACTAACCCCCGAACATTCACTTACCGGGAGAAGTCTTCATCCAAGCGGCAAGATGTCCTCAACGAAGCTGGCAGAAGTGGTTCTCCAGATGGGCAGAAGTGGTCCTCCAGACAGGCAGAAGTCTTCACCCAGACGGCATCTTCTATCTTCATCCATCCGGCGTGGAGCGGCTCCATCTTCAAGACATCCGGCGAGGAGCATTCTCTTCAAACGACGGCTTTTTCAGAATGAATGTACCTTTAAGTGACGTCATCCAAGATGACGTCCCTTAGATTCTGATTGGCTGATAGAATTCTATCAGCCAATCGGAATTAAGGTAGAAAAATTCCTATTGGCTAATGCAATCAGCCAATAGGATTTAGCTTGCATTCTATTGGCTGATCCAATCGGCCAATAGGATGGAGCTCGCATTCTATTGGCTGATTGGAACAGCTAATAGAATGCCAGCTCAATCTTATTGGCTGATTGCATCAGTTAATAGGTTTTTATCTACCTTAATTCCGATTGGCTGATAGAATTCTATCAGCCAATCGCAATCTAAGGGACGCCATCTTGGATGACATCACTTAAAGAAACATTCATTCCGAAGAAGTCGTCGAATGAAGAGGATGCTCCGTGCCGGATGTCTTAAAGATGGAGCCGCTCCGCGTCGGAAGGAGGAAGATAGAAGATGCCGTCTGGATTTAGACTTCTGCCCATCTGGAGGACCACTTCTGCCCATCTGGAGGACCACTTCTGCTGGCTTGAGGACATCTTGCCCCTTGGATGAAGACTTCTATCGGTAAGTGAATCTTCGGGGGTTAGTGTTAGGATTTTTTAAGGGTGTATTAGGTGGGTTTATTTTTTAGGTTAGGGCTTTGGGCAGCAATAGAGCTAAATGCCCTTTTAAGGGCAATGTCCATCCAAATGCCCTTTTCAGGGCAATGGGGAGCTTAGTTTTTTTTTAGTTAGGCTTTTATTTGGGGGGTTGGTTGTGTGGGTGGTGGGTTTTACTGTTGGGGGGGTTGTTTGTATTTCTTTTACAATTTCTTTGGGGCAATGCCCTGCAAAAGGCCCTTTTAAGGGCTATTGGTAGTTTAGTTTAGGCTAGGGTTTTTTATTTTTTTGGGTGGCCTTTTTTATTTTGATAGGGCTTTTAGATTAGGTGTAATTAGTTTAAATATCTTGTAATTTGTTTTTTATTTTCTGTAATTTAGTGGGGTTTTTTGTGATTTATCTAATTTAATTTATTTAATTGTATTTAATGTAGGGAATTTATTTAATAGTAGTGTAGTGTTAGGTGTTAGTGTAACTTAGGTTAGGCTTTATTTTACAGGTCAATTTGTATTTATTTTAGCTAGGTAGTTAGTAAATAGTTAATAACTATTTAGTAACTATTCTACCTAGTTAAAATAAATAAAAACTTACCTGTAAAATAAAAATAAACCCTAAGCTAGATACAATGTAATTATTAGTTATATTGTAGCTAGCTTAGGGTTTATTTTACAGGTAAATATTTAGTTTAAAATAGGAATTAATTAGGTAATAATAGGAATTTTATTAAGATTTGTTTTAATTATATTTAAGTTAGGGGGTGTTAGGGTTAGACTTAGATTAGGGGTTAATAAATTTAATATAGTGGCGGCGACGTTGGGGGCGGCAGATTAGGGGTTATTAAGTGTAGGTAGGTTTGCGGCGACATTGGGGGCAGGAGATTAGAGGTTAATAAATATAATGTAGGTGTCGACAATGTTGGGGGCAGCAGATCAAGGGTTAATAAGTATAATGTAGGTGGCGGCGGTGTCCGGAGCGGCAGATTAGGGGTTAATAAGTATAATGTAGGTGGCGGCGATGTTGGGGGCGGCAGATTAGCGGTTAATAAGTGTTAGATTAGGGGTGTTTAGACTCGGGGTTCATGTTATGGTGTTAGGTGTAAACATAAATTTAGTTTCCCCATAGGAATCAATGTGGCTGCGTTACTGAGATTTACGCTGCTTTTTCGCAGGTGTTAGGCTTTTTTCAGCCAGCTCTCCCCATTGATGTCTATGGGGAAATAGTGCACAAGCACGTACAACCAGCTCACCGCTGACTTAAGCAGCGCTGGTATTGGAGTGCAGTGTGGAGCTCAATTTGGCTCTACGCTCACTTCTTACCTGCTGACGCTGGGTTTGTAAAAACCCGTAATACCAGCGCTGTAGGGCAGTGAGCGGTGACAATAACGTGCAAGTTAGCACCGCACCCCTGTTACCGCAAAACTCATAATCTACCCGATATTTTATTTTTAGTGATTAAACATCCTGCATTATTTATGGGTGATGTATTTGTTATAACTGTGGACAATGGCAGAAGATTATTTGGATAGAGTATCAGTTTATATAAAAAAGATAAAAAAAATCGGGTATGAGAAATAATGTATGAAGGAAATATGTCTACGTAGCAGTGGTCTGAAAACACTGTCTTTTTTTGACATCCCAAGGTAATAATGTAACACATTAAAACAATAAGGAAATACTGTATCAACTAACTAATTATTACAAAATGTGTAAATACATAAAGAGAGGAGCCTACTCACAGGAACGAACAACCAGCTCAGTCTATAGCGATTTACCACCTGGGTGCAATTCCTCTCAAAACAAGGAACCCAGCAACCCCAGACGATCGTTTTGGCCCATTGGGCCTCGTCAGTGAGGTTAAGCCATATTCTGCTAAGCACACTGAGCAAGGAGTCCATATCTGGTTGCCCCTTTTTCCCTTAGAAAGACTAAATACATACAGAGAGAAGGACACTCACAGGGACGAACAACCAGCTCAATACCATTGTTAGCCTGTTCTATGGTGATTTACCACCTGGGCGCAGCTTCTTTTTAGCCAAGTAATGCTTTTCACAGAGTAGAACTTTCCTGTAGTACATCAGTCTGATCCTGCCTTTTACTGTCAGTACAGCGCCAAAATACCAGGCAATTACTCTTTGAACAAGGAACACAGCAACCCAGATAATCGTTTTGGCCTTCATTGGGCCTCATCAGTGAGGTGTAGCCATATTCCTGTAAGCACACTAAGCAAGGAGTCAACGTCTGGTTGCCCCTTTTTCCTTTAGGGAGACTAAATACATACAGAGAAAATCACTCTCACAGGAACGAACAATCAGCTCAGTACCATTGTTAGCCTGTTCTATGGCGATTTACCACCTGGGTGCAGCTTCTTTTAGCCCAGTAATTCTTATCACAGAGTAGAACTTTCCTGTAGTATATCAGTTTAATCCCACCTATTATGGCCAGTCCAGCGGCAAAATACCAGGCAATTCCTCTCTGAACAAAAAACACAGCAACCCCAGACGATCGTTTCAGCCTTCATTGGATCTCGACAGTGAGGTGTAGCCATATTCCTCTAAGCACACTGAGTAGTCCATGTCTGGTTGCCCCTTTTTCCCTTAGAAAGATTAAATATATACAGAGAGAAGCGCACTCACAGGAACAAACAACCAGCTCAATACCATTGTTAGCCTGTTCTATGGTGATTTACCACCTGGGTGCAGCTTCTTTTTAACCCAGTATTGCTTTTCACTGAGTAGAACTTTCCTGAAGTATATCAGGAAAAATGAGGGTCAGTCCAGGGGCGAAATAGCAGGCAATTCCTCTCTGAACAAGTAACACAGCAACCCCAGACAATTACAAGATGTGTGTCACTAAATCTATCGGCATATTTTCACCCTGATCTAAAGGCTTGTGTAAGCTGAAAGCTGTACAACCCTCGTGTTCAATCACCCTGCCTAAAAATAGATCCAAAAAGTTAAAGAGACAAAATTAAAATTTTGGGAGCAGTGACAATCTGGCTTCAAGAATTTGTCAAGCCATAATATATATCAAAACCAAATTTAAATAGCTTTTCTTCCACTACCCCTCTATTAGTCTTCTTGCATTCTTCTGTGTTTAACTGCACAACTCAATATAACTTTTCTAATGCATTAACATCAGTCTGGTATTCTGAAAGTCCAGTTTGCTGCTATTTCTACCCAGGTGATCTGGGGATAAAGGAAAGCAACACTGGGAAGCTATAGTCAAAGAGACTGGAAGACCACTTAATATAAAAAAATGGATTATCAGACTCAATCAGGGTTTTTGTATTTTTGATGTATATCAGTTCTATAATCATTGGGGATAGTGTTAAAGCACCCCATAGGACCAGATATTTACTGTTGTTCTGTTATTATTGGCACTGTCTATATCTGTATTATTAAAAATACCAAAAGGTAGTTCAGTACAAGCTCTGAAATGGTGCCAAGCTTAGGGTGACCATATTGCAGCTTTAACCCCTTAAGGACCAAGGCCATTTTTCAATTTCTTTCCCTTAAAGACCAGGGCTATTTTCTCTTGTTAAGTGTATCCAGTCCACGGATCATCCATTACTTATGGGATATATTCTCCTTCCCAACAGGAAGTTGCAAGAGTCCACCCACAGCAAAGCTGCTATATAGCTCCTCCCCTAACTGCCATTACCAGTCATTCTCTTGCAAGTCTCAACATAGATAGGAGGTCGTGAGAGTCTGTGGTTTTTTATACTTAGTTTATTTCTTCAATCAAAAGTTTGTTATTTTTAAATGGCACCGGAGTGTGCTGTTTATCTCAGGCAGTATTTGGAAGAAGAATCTGCCTGCGTTTTTTCTATGATCTTAGCAGACGTAACTAAGATCCAGTTGCTGTTCTCACACATTCTGAGGAGTAAGGTACTTCAGAGGGGGAATGGCGTGCAGGTTTTCCTGCAAATAAGGTATGTGCAGTAAAATATTTTTCTAAGGAATGGAATTGACTAAGAAAATACTGCTGATACCGAAGTAATGTAAGTACAGCCTTTAAATGCAGTGAAAGCGACTGGTACCAGGCTGATTGATAGAGATATATGCTAAGGTATGTGCAGTAATATATTTTTCTAAGGAATGGAATTGACTAAGAAAATACTGCTGATACCGAAGTAATGTAAGTAAAGCCTTAAATGCAGTGATAGCGACTGGATCAGGCTTATTAATAGACATACATACTCTTATAAGAATGTGTTTTAAAACGTTTGCTGGCATGTTTAATCGTTTTTTAACATATGTTTGGTGATAAAACTTATTGGGGCCTAATTTTTCCATATGGCTGGCTTAAATTTTGCATAGAAACAGTTATAGGGAAGGTAATCCACAGCTCAGCTGTGGCAGTTTTGTCTGTTTAAAAAAATGTCGTTTTTTTTTTTTTTTTTTTTTTTATCTGTTTTTTGCATTAAGGGGTTAATCATCCATTTGCAAGTGGGTGCAATGCTCTGTTAACTTATTACATGTACTGTAAAAATTTCGTTTGATTTACTGCCTTTTTTCACTGTTTTTCAAATTTTCACAAAATTTGTTTCTCTTAAAGGCACAGTAACGTTTGTTATATTTGCTTGTTAACTTAATTTAAAGTGTTTTCCAAGCTTACTAGTCTCTTTATTAGTTCTAACATGTCTAACATAGAGGAGGCTCTGTGTTTATTATGTTTAAAGCCATGGTGGAACCCCATTTTAGAATGTGTACCAGATGTACTGATTTCATGTTAAACAATAAAGATCATTTTTTGTATTTAAAAACATTATCACCAGAGGATTCTGTCGAGGGGGAAGTTATGCCGACTAACTCTCCCCACATGTCAGACCCTTTGACTCCCGCTTTAGGGACTCACGCTCAAATGGCGCCAAGTACATCAAGGGCACCCATAGCGTTTATTTTACCAGAGGATTCTGTCGAGGGGGAAGTTATGCCGACTAACTCTCCCCACGTGTCAGACCCTTTGACTCCTGCTCCAGGGACTCACGCTCAAATGGCGCCAAGTATATCAATGGCGCCCATAGCGTTTATTTTACAAGACATGGCAAAGGTTGTGTATAATACACTGGCAGCAGTATTAGTCAGACTACCTGAAATTAAAGGAAAGCAAAACAGCTCTGGGGGTAGATACAGAGCATACAGACGCTTTAAGAACCATGTCTGATACTACCTCACAATATGCTTAGTCTGTGGGTGATATTTGTGACTCAGGGAAGATGATTTAACCTGATTCTGATATTTCTACATTTAAAATTTATGCTTGAGAACCTCCACTTGTTGCTCAGGGAGGCTTTAGCTGCTCTGAATGAATGTGTACAATCGCAGTGCCAGAGAAATTGTGTAGACTGGATAAATAATATGCAGTGCCGGTGTGTACTTATGTTTTTCCAATACCTAAAGAGGTTTACTAAAATTTTTCATAAGGAATGGGATAGACCAGGTGTGCCGTTCTCTTCCCCTCCTATTTTTTAGAAGAATGTTTTCTAATAGTTGCCACCACACGGGACTTATGGCAGACAGTTCCTAAGGTGGAGAGAAGAGTTTCTACTCTAGCTAAGCGTACCACTACCTCTGGCGAGGACTGTTGTGCTTTTTTAGATCCAATGGATAAAAAATGTTTATTCAACAAGGTTTTATCCTGCAGCCCCTTGCACGCATTGCTCCTGTCACTGCTGCTGCGGCGTTCTGGTTTGAGTCTCTTGATGAGGCTTTACAGGCTCCATTGGATGAATATATTTGACAAGCTTAGAGCACTTAAGCTAGCCAATTCCTTTGTTTTCTGATGCCTTTGTTCCTTTGACTAGACTAACGGCTAAGAATTCTGTTTTTTACTATACTGGCGCGCAGAGCGCTATGGCTTATATCATGGTCAGCTGTTGTGACTTTAATAAATAAGCTACTTAACTTCCCTTCAAGGGGCAGACCCTATTCAGGCCTAGTTTGAAGGAGATTATTACTTATATCACTGGAGGAAAAGATCATGCCCTTCCTCAGGACAGGTCCAAATCAAGGGACAAAAAAGGCCTAATTTTCGTGCCTTTCGAAAATTCAAGGCAGGTGTGGCATCAACTTCCTCTAAGGCAAAATAAGAGGGAACTTTTGCTCAGTCCAAGGCGGTCTGGAGACAACCGGACCTGGAACAAAGATAAGCAGGTCAAGGAGCCTGCTGCTGCCTCTAAAACAGCATGAGGAACGGACCCCTATCTGGTAACGGATCCTATAGGGGGCAGACTTAATTCTTCGCCCAGGCGTGGGCAAGAGATGCCCAGGATCCCTGGGCATTGGAAATTATACCCCAGAGATATCTTCTGGATTTCAAAGCTTTCCCCCCCAAAAAAGGGGAGTTTTTGCCTTTCACATTTATCTGCAAACCAGATAAAGAAAGAGACATTCTTGCATTGTGTACGTGACCCATTCAGTTCCAATAGAGGAACAGGGACACAGTTTTCCTCAAATCGGTTTGTGGTTCCCAAGGAAAGGAAACCTTCAGACCTATTTTGGATCTAAAAGATCTTAAACAAATTCTTTAGAATTCTATCATTTAAGATGGAAACTATTCGTACCATCTTAACTATGATCCAGGAGAGTCAATAGAGGACTACAATGGATTTGAAGGATGCTTATCCTCACATTACGATGCATAAAGATCACCATCGGTTTTTCAGGTTTGCCTTTCTAGACAGGCATTACCAGTTTGTAGCTCTTTCCTTTGGGTTAACTACAGCCCCTAGAATCTTTATGGAGGTTCTGGGGTCACTTTGGCGGTCCTTAGGCCGCGGGGCATAGAAGTGGCCCCTTATTTAGACGACATCCTGATACAGGCGTCAAACATCCAAGTTGCCAAGTCTCATACGGACGTAGTACTGGCATTTCTGAGATCGCATGGGTGGAAAGTGAACAAGGAAAGAGTTCTCTATCCCCAATATCAAGGGTTTCCCTCCTAGGGATTCTGATAGATTTTGTAGAAATTAAAATTTACCTGACGGAGTCCAGGTTGTCAAAGTTTCTAAATTTCTGCCGTGTTCTTCATTCCATCCGCGCCCTTTGGTTGCTCAGTACATGAATGTAATCGGCTTAATGGTAGCGGCAAGGGACATAGTACCGTTTGCACGCCTACATTTCAGACCACTGCAACTATGCATGCTCAGCCAGAGGAACGGGGATTACACAGATTTGTTCTCCTGTTAAATCCGGAACAAGAAACCAGAGATTCTCTTCTCTGGTGACTATCTCGGGTCCATCTGTCCAAGGGTATGACCTTCCGCAGGTCAGATGGGACAATTGTTACAACAGATGCCAGCCTTTTAGGTTGGGATACAGTCTGGAACTCCCTGAAGGCTCAGGGATAGTGGACTCAGGAGGAGCAATATTCCATGCTCTTCAGACTTGGCCTCAGTTAGCAACTCTGAGGTACATCATATTTCAGTCGGACAATATCACGACTGTGGCTTACATCAACCATCAAGGGGGAACAGAAGTTCCCTAGCAATGTTAGAAGTCTTAAAATAATTCACTGGATAGAGACTCACTCTTGTCTAAAAGCTATCCCTATCCCAGGTGTTGAGAACTGGGAGGCAGATTTTCTAAGTCGTCAGACTTTTCATCCGGGGGAGTGGGAATTCCCTCCGGAGGGGTTTGCACAAGATCAAGCAGGAGAGTGCTTTGGTGCTTTTGACAGCGCCTGCGTGGCCACGCAGGACCTGGTATGCAGATCTGGTGGACATGTCATCCTTTCCACCACGGTCTCTGCTTCTGAGACAGGACCCTCTACCTCAGGGTCTTTTCAACCATCTAAATATAACTAATCTGAGATGGACTGCCTGGAGACAGAACGCTTGATGTTATCAAAGCATGGCTTCTCCGAGTCAGTAATTGATACCTTAATACAGGCATAAAAGCCTGTCTCTAGGAAAATTTAACATAAGATATGGTGTAAATATCTTATTGTTATGAATCCAAGGGTTACTCATGGAGTAAAGTCTGGATTCCCAGGATATTATCTTTTCTCCAAGATGATTTTGAGAAAAGGGTTGTCAGCTAGTTCTTTAAAAGGACAGATTTCTACTCTGTCTATTCTTTTGCACAAGCGTCTGGCAGGTATTCTAGACGTTCAGGCATTTGGTCAGGCTTTGGTTAGAACCAAGCCTGTGGTTAAAAATGTTGCTCCACCATGGAGCTTAAAGCTGGTTCTTAAGGTTCTTCAAGGAGTTCCATTTGAACCTTTTCATTCCATAGATATCAAACTTCTATCTTGGAAAGTTCCTTTTTGGTAGCTATTTCCTTGGCTCATAGAGTCTCCGAGTTATCTGCGTTGCAATGTGATTCTCCTTATCTGGTTCTCCGTACGGATAAGGTAGTCCTGTGTACCAACCTGGGTTTTTACCTAAGGTGGTATCTAACAAGAATATCACTCAAGAGATTGTTGTTCCATTCTTGTATCCTAATCCTTCTTCAAAGAAGGAACGTCTATTACACAATTTGGACGTGGTTCGTGTTTTAAAGTTTTACTTACAAGCTACTACAGATTTTCATCAAACATTCACCTTGTTTGTTGTCTATTCTGGACAGAGGAGAGGTCAAAGGACTTCAGCAACCTCTCTGTCTTTTTGGTTAAAAAGCATAATTCATTTAGCTTATGAGACTGCTGGACAGCAGCCTCCTGAAGGGATTACAGCTCATTCTACTAGAGCTGTGGTTTTCACTTGGGCCTTTTTTAAATGTGGCTTCTGTTGAACAGATTACAAGACGGAGTCTTGGTCTGCGTTTCATACTTTTTCAAATTTAACAAATTTGATACCTTGCTTCTTCGGAGGCTATTTTTGGGAGAAAGGGTTTTTTTACAGGCAGTGGTATCTTCCGTTTAAGTACCTGCCTTGTCCCTCCCATCATCCGTGTACTTTAGCTTTGGTATTGGTATCCCATAAGTAATGGATGATCCGTGGACTGGATACACTTAACAAGAGAAAACATAATTTATGCTTACCTGATAAATTTATTTCTCTTGTAGTGTATCCAGTCCACGGCCCGCCCTGTCACTTTAAGGCAGGTAATTTTTCCATTAAACTACAGTCACCACTGCACCCTATGGTTTTCCTTTCTCTGCATGTTTTCGGTCGAATGACTGGTAATGGCAGTTAGGGGAGGAGCTATATAGCAGCTTTGCTGTGGGTGGACTCTTGCAACTTCCTGTTGGGAAGGAGAATATATCCCATAAGTAATGGATGATCCATGGACTGGATACACTACAAGAGAAATAAATTTATCAGGTAAGCATAAATTATGTTTTTACATTTCTGTGGTGTTTGTGTTTAGCTGTAATTTTCCTCTTACTCATTTACTGTACCCCCACATATTATATACCGTTTCTCTCGCCACTAAATTGACTTTCTAAAGATACCATTATTTTCATCATATCTTATAATTTACTATTAAAAATATTATAAAATATGAGGAAAAAATGGAAAAAAACACACTTTTTCTAACTTTGACCCCCAAAATCTGTTACACATAAACAACCATGCTAAATAGTTTCTAAATTTTGTCCTGAGTTTAGAAATACCCAATGTTTACATGTTCTTTGCTTTTTTTGCAAGTTATAGGGCAATAAATACAAGTAGCACTTTGCTATTTCAAAACCACTTTTTTTCAAAATGAGCGCTAGTTACATTGGAACCCTGATATCTGTCAGGAATACCTGAATATCCCTTGACATGTATATATTTTTTTTTTAGAAGACATCCCAAAGTATTGATCTAGGCCCATTTTGGTATATTTCATGCCACCATTTCACCGCCAAATGCGATCAAATAAAAAAAAATGTTCACTTTTTCACATATTTTTTCACAAACTTTAGGTTTCTCACAGAAATTATTTACAAACAACTTGTGCAATTAATGCTTCTCTGTGATCCCCTTTGTTCAGAAATAGCAGACTTATATGGCTTTGGCATTGCTTTTTGATAATTAGAAGGCTGCTAAATGCCACGGCGCATCACACGTGTATTATGCCCAGCAGTGAAGGGGTTAATTAGGGAGGATGTAGGGAGC
Organism: Bombina bombina; assembly: GCF_027579735.1. Classification (NCBI taxonomy): domain Eukaryota; kingdom Metazoa; phylum Chordata; class Amphibia; order Anura; family Bombinatoridae; genus Bombina; species Bombina bombina. Next base: position 90,588,736 of record NC_069504.1, read on the forward strand.
GTCTAGGGTTAATTTTAGCTTTAGTGTAGTGTAGTAGACAACCCCAAGTATTGATCTAGGCCCATCTTGGTATATTGCATGCTACCATTTCACCGCTAAATGCGATCAAATTAAAAAAAACGTAAAATATTTCACAATTTTAGGTTTCTCACTGAAATTATTTACAAACAACTTGTGCAATTATGGCATAAATGTATTTTAGTCTGCCAGTACTAAAATAAAAGGTATATTTAAAAAAATAAAATAAATTGTATAGCATATTTACATATGCTGCTGTGTAGGATCCCCCCTTAGCCCCCAACCTCCCTGATCTCCCCCAAACAGCTCTCTAACCCTCCCCCTCTACCTTACTGGGATCCATCTTGGGTACTGGCAGCTGTCTGCCAGTACCCAGTTTAGAAAAAAATGCCTTTTTTTTTTATATTTTTTTTTTTTTTCTGTAGTGTAGCTTGACCCCTCATAGACAAACCACCACCCCCTCCCAGATCCCTTACAATTAAAATTTTCTGCTGATCCCCCCCCCCGTCTCCCACTTATCACCTTTTTCTGTAGTATAGCGGTTCCCACCCGCTCCCTCCCCGTGTACACGCCCGCCCACCGCTCCCCGTGCACGCACACGCATCCGTGCATGCTCCCGACAACCCCGCCCCCGATCCCGCCCACTCTCTCTTCAGTGTTCCATCGATGGCCGCCCACCCGCCTCCCACGTCGGCTCCCACCCACCAACGATTGCGGCCATCGATGCCGGTGCAGAGAGGGCGACAGAGTGGCTCTCTCTTCATCGGATGGGGGAAAAATGTTATTACAGGATGCCTCGATATCGAGGCATCACTGCAATAACTGTAAATCGGCTGAAAGCAATCAGGATCACTTCCAGCCGCTTTAATCCCCAAAGTCGTACAGGGTACGTCACTGGTCTTTAAAGACCAGGTTGTGTGCGACGTACCCTGTACGACTCGTGTCGTTAAGGGGTTAAAAAGGGACACATATAAAAAATACATATGTCAGGGTACTTATACAAAACATTTCTTTAAACAGCCCTAAAAACAGCCCTGACCTATGATTTATTCATGTGTCCCTTTTTAAAGCGGCAATATGGTCACCATAGCCAAGCTGCCACTGGGTACTACACCACAACCCAGTAGTAACACCTAAAAAAGCAAAAAAAAAAGACAGCAGCACTCAAAGATACAGCTTTATCTGGGTTTATTCTGCATGAAAAAGTAGAACAGCAGCGACGTTACGGGTTAATCATTAAGGGCATGATTAAGGGTGTGTAACCTGAAACGTTGCTGCTGTTCTACTTTTTGATGCTGAATAAACCCAGATAAAGCTTTATCTTTGAGTGCTGCTGCCTTTTTTTGCTTTTTTGGATATATCTGTATGATTGTCTTGTTTTTTCCAGTGCTATAGAGCAGTCCATGACCTCACCAGCTAGGTATCAAAGCTTACAAAACGTAATAATAGATTTATAGCTTTACTGAATATATATTTTTTGTGTAATTTTAAATTTTCTTCTAAATCCTGTGGAAAAATTTATTTGAATGTAGTGAAATCTAGAGGAAAACAAATAAAGCACACATTAAAAATGTGTAGAAGAAAAATGCTGAAATACTTTATTATATAAATTTACCGTTTTTATGCACATATGCTTTTCCTGATAAAGCAACTGCTATTAGCTGCCTTTTTATGTTGAGCAAATGGAATATTTCCAGAAATGGAATATGTTGACTGTTCCTAGATTAATTGAATTTATCAGTGTTTCCACTAGATAACTGTACTTTGCATTTTTTAGTCACTGAGACCTCTATTTTGCTATTTGAAGTACTGTCAATATTTGAATTAATATTGCAAACATTCGGGATACATGCTGTCATCAATAATCTTTAAAACTATATAGTACATTGAGCACTAATGGTAAATGTTTAATATTGTATTAATTATTGTATTATTGCATAGCTGTTTTGTCTTGGCTGCCATACTTTATGTGATTAAACCAAATTAGTTATGAAACTTTATTACAGACAACAAACAAGATGATGCTATCAGTAGCAAAATCATAATAAAAGTAACATTGTGTTTTTTAATAAACTTTTTTTTACACTAAAATATTGTTGTAAATGTGCAGAGTCACAAGGAGGGTCATGGTCACAATACGCTAGCCTGTTGCATAGACTGTGTCATAGTGTGGAAGCTGGTAATCACGCCATCCACCGCCATCCAGCAAGAAGTCGGTTGCACGATCTATGTTACTAGACTTTGTAACCAAAGCCCTTAGTAACTATTTATATCACACTGTATTGTATGAGTGTAGCTTTATGCTTTTATAACAATAAGGACTCATTTATATTTCTTTCCTAAGATATGGTAAGTCCACGGCTTCATCATTTACTGTTGAATATCACTTCTGGCCAGCAGGAGGAGGCAAAGAGCACGACAGTCACACTGTTAAGTATCACTTCTATTCCCACAACCCCCAGTCATTCTCTTTGCCTTCGGTGCAATGAGGAGGTTTCATGGGTAGCTTCTGAGGGTAAAATCTCAGATTTGGACGGTATAATTCCTTCATCTGATGCTGGAGTGGTCTCCTTCAGATGTATGCTTACACACCTCGTGTTCTGTTAAAGGAGGTTTTGGCTACTTGGACGACATTGTTAACCCTGTCTTTGTCAACCCTTGAAAGTTTTGTGCACTTTGTCATTTCTATGATGTTCCTTCCTATGAGGAAGTGTTTCTAGATGTGCCTTAGATATTTTCACAGGAATAGGAGAAGCTAGGGATAACCTTCTAACTGTCTCCCGTCTTTTAAAGGGTTTTCCTGCCACTTACTCCATTAAAATGCACTGTGCCTTAAAGGGACACTGAATCTTTTCTTTTGTGATTCAGATAGAGCATGCAATTTTAAGCAAATTTCTAATTTACTCTTATTAGCAAATGTTCTTCATTCTCTTGGTATTTTTATTTGAAAAGTAATAATGTAAGTTTACATGTCGGCCCATTTTGGTGAACAACCTGGGTTGTTCTTGCTGATTGGTAGATAAATTCATCCACCAATGAACAATTCTGGACTTTCTTTTTCAAATAAAGATAGTAAGAGAACGAAGAAAAATTGATAATAGGAGTAAATTAGAAAGTTGCTTAAAATTGCATGCTCTATGAATCACAAAAGAAAATAATTAGGTTCAGTGTCCCTTTAAGTAAAAGGGAGCTTTTCTACTATGGCTGTGAGAACTTTGATCCCTATGGAGGGTAGCATGAGGTTTATTGATCATCTAAAGTGATGCCTTGTCTACTTGCTGTGCTAGCCTGTGTGGCTTTATTAGCACGGCCTAGGCTTTATAACACTGCTGATGCAGGTTCAATATCCAGTTTGACCAAGTCATGTGGCAAATGTGGCCATATTGGATTATATTTAATGATTCCTCCAAGTACTAGCTTCTGGCCCTTCCTTACAAGGGTGAGACCTTGTTTGAACCTGGTCTGGCAGAATTAGCCTCTGACTTATGGCTGAGGAAAGGTCTTTTCTACCACAAGTCAAGTGATAAAGACTTAAGAATAGTCTTCTTTTCCCTCTTTCTGCAGGGTCAGTCCAGTCTTTTGGAGTCCTGTTTGAGCTCAACCAGTCCGGGTCCAGTGGATAGCATCTAAGAATTCCTCCCAGGGGCAGTTTTCTCTTTTCTAAATTTTCTGCAATCCAGGTATGATGAGAGGCATTCTTGAACTGGGTTCAGGTCCTTCCTCTCTGGGAGTGATAGCTCCAGTTCCAGTCAGGGAACGTGATCTAGGTTTTTCCTTTAGTTTCTCAGAGTACAGTCCTTCAGAGTAGTATCCATGCTCCTTTGATTCGAGGGGGTCTGTTCATGATGAACATAGACCTGTAGCAGGGGCGTATTTAGGTTTTGTGTTGCCCTAGGCACTCAAAACTCTGCTTCCCCCCCACCCCACCCCAGGTTTAAGGCCTTTTTTTAGACATAATATTTTTGGGGCAGGGTGTAAAAAATTAAAAAAATAATGTCTTAAGTAGATGTTCACCAGGGCTTGCATTCATATTTATATTAATACATTATTTTGCAAGTCAGATGATTAAAGTGTTTATATCAGAAAAAAATATCCTTCACTGTATGATAGTTTGTAGGTAGTTGTTTAACATTAAACATCTTCTTTGGTGATTTACAGTTATTTAAGCAAAATATCTGCTTGGATAAATATGTAATGTATATACAAACTGGCCTTTAAAAGTACTTAAAAAATACAACAGTAGTTATGATAGGTTTAGGAATTGTATCCTAGGGGATAAAGTCACATGATACAATCATAATAAAGTATATACTTGTATTGTTTCTGAATGTATTAAATGCATACAACATATTTTCAGTTGTGTTTTAAGTCTTATAGTTGTATAGATTCAGCAATAAATACTTAGGGGCCTAGTTATCAAGCCGTCAACCTCAAATACGCTGGAATTCCGCAGCATATTTGTGGCGAGGCTGATTCGCCTTAGTTATCAAAGGCTCGAGACCGGCAAAAGTAGAATTTTGTGACGTAAGCTTCGATCCGCCGGACTCAGTCCGACACAGATCGATTCTTACGTCACTCCAGATGTTCCGCACACAAGTGCGGCACATTCTCACTACTTTTGCTAGTTATCAAAAAACTAGCAGGTACGCTCGGCACTTTTACGGCCCAGCGTACCTGGTTTTCAATCCGCCACCCCTGGAGGCGGCGGATCCCATAGGAATCAATGGGAGTCTGACCATAGCGAAAGTACAAGTTCGCTGCTGACAGACATCCCATTTATTCCTATGGGAGCTGTCTACACCTAACACCCTAACATGTTCCCCGAGTCTAAACACCCCTAATCTGCCCCCCTACACCGCCGCAACTAAATAAAGTTATTACCCCCTAAACCGCCGCTCCTGGAGCCCACTGCAAGCTACTCTATACATATTAACCCCTAAACCGCGGCTCCCTGACCACGCCGCAACTATAATAAATGTATTAACCCCTAAACCGCTGCTCCCGGAGCCCACCGCAACTATAATAAATGTATTAACCCCTAAACCACCACTCCCTGAACCCGCCGCAACCTATATTAAATGTATTAACCCCTATCCTGCCCCCCCTACACCGTCGCCACCTATAATAAATTTATTAACCCCTAATCTGCCCCCCCTACACCGTCGCCACCTATAATACATTTATTAACCCCTATCCTGCCCCCCACTACGCCGCCGCCACTGTAATAAAATTATTAACCCCTAAACCTAAGTCTAACACTAACCCTAACGCCCCCCTAACTTAAATATTAATTAAATACATCTAAATAATATTTATATTATTAACTAAGTTAATCCTATTTAAAACTAAATACTTACCTATAAAATAAACTCTAATATAGCTACAATATAAATAATAATTATATTGTAGCTATCTTAGGATTTATTTTTATTTTACAGGCAACTTTCAATTTATTTTAACTAGGTACAATAGCTATTAAATAGTTATTAACTATTTAATAGCTTACCTAGCTAAAATAAAGAGAAATTTACCTGTAAAATAAATCCTAACCTAAGTTATAATTACACCTAACACTACACTATACTTAAATAAATTATTCCTATTTAAAACTAAATACTTACCTGTAAAATAAACCCTAAGATAGCTACAATATAAATAATAATTACATTGTAGCTATATTAGGATTTATATTTATTTTACAGGTAACTTTGTATTTATTTTAGCTAGTTAGAATAGTTATTAAATAGTTATTAACTATTTAATAACTACCTAGCTAAAAGAAATACAAAATTACCTGTAAAATAAATCCTAACCTAAGTTACAATTAAACCTAACACTACACTATCATTAAATTAATGAAATAAACTACCTACAAATAACTACAATTAAATACAATTACATAAACTAACTAAAGTACAAAAAATAAAAAAAGCTAAGTTACAAAAAATAAAAAAATAAGTTACAAACATTTTAAAAAATATTACAACAATTTTAAGCTACTTACACCTAATCTAAGCCCCCTAATAAAATAACAACCCCCCCAAAATAAAAAATGCCCTACCCTATTCTAAATTAAATAAAGTTCAAAGCTCTTTTACCTTACCAGCCGTTAAAAGGGCCATTTGTGGGGGCATGCCACAAAAAGTTCAGCTCTTTTGCCTGTAAAAGAAAAATACAACCCCCCCAACATTAAAACCCACCACCCACATACCCCTAATCTAACCCAAACCCCCCTTACAAAAACCTAACACTAATCCCCTGAAGATCATCCTACCTTGAGTCGTCTTCACTCAGCCGAGCAGCGATGGAACCGAAGTGGACATCCGGAGCGGAAGAAGTTAATCCTCCAAGCGGCGCTGAAGAAATCTTCCATCCGATGAAGTCATCATCCAGGCGGCGCTGAAGAAGTCTTCGATCCGGGCGATGTCATCTTCCAAGAGGCGCTGAAGAGGTCTTCTATCCTTGCGATGACATCTTCCAAGCCGGGTCTTGAATCTTCCTCCCGCCGACGCGGAACCTCCTTCTTCACCGACGGACTACGATGAATGAAGGCTCCTTTAAGGGACGTCATCCAAGATGGCGTCCCCTCAATTCCGATTGGCTGATAGGATTCTATCAGCCAATCGGAATTAAGGTAGGAAAAATCTGATTGGCTGATGGAATCAGCCAATCAGATTCAAGTTCAATCCGATTGGCTGATCCAATCAGCCAATCAGATTGAGCTCGCATTCTATTGGCTGTTCCAATCAGCCAATAGAATGCGAGCTCAATCTGATTGGCTGATTGGATCAGCCAATCGGATTGAACTTGAATCTGATTGGCTGATTCCATCAGCCAATCAGATTTTTCCTACCTTAATTCCGATTGGCTGATAGAATCCTATCAGCCAATCGGAATTGAAGGGACGCCATCTTGGATGACGTCCCTTAAAGGAGCCTTCATTCATCGTAGTCCGTCGGTGAAGAAGGAGGTTCCGCGTCGGCGGGAGGAAGATTCAAGACCCGGCTTGGAAGATGTCATCGCAAGGATAGAAGACCTCTTCAGCGCCTCTTGGAAGATGACATCGCCCGGATCGAAGACTTCTTCAGCGCCGCCTGGATGATGACTTCATCGGATGGAAGATTTCTTCAGCGCCGCTTGGAGGATTAACTTCTTCCGCTCCGGACGTCCACTTCGGTTCCATCGCTGCTCGGCTGAGTGAAGACGACTCAAGGTAGGATGATCTTCAGGGGATTAGTGTTAGGTTTTTGTAAGGGGGGTTTGGGTTAGATTAGGGGTATGTGGGTGGTGGGTTTTAATGTTGGGGGGGGGTTGTATTTTTCTTTTACAGGCAAAAGAGCTGAACTTTTTGGGGCATGCCCCCACAAATGGCCCTTTTAAGGGCTGGTAAGGTAAAAGAGCTTTGAACTTTATTTAATTTAGAATAGGGTAGGGCATTTTTTTCATTTTGGGGGGGTTTGTTATTTTATTAGGGGGCTTAGATTAGGTGTAAGTAGCTTAAAATTGTTGTAATATTTTTTAAAATGTTTGTAACTTATTTTTTAATTTTTTGTAACTTAGCTTTTTTATTTTTTGTACTTTAGTTAGTTTATGTAATTGTATTTAATTGTAGTTATTTGTAGGTAGTTTATTTAATTAATTTAATGATAGTGTAGTATTAGGTTTAATTGTAACTTAGGTTAGGATTTATTTTACAGGTAATTTTGTATTTCTTTTAGCTAGGTAGTTATTAAATAGTTAATAACTATTTAATAACTATTCTAACTAGCTAAAATAAATACAAAGTTACCTGTAAAATAAATATAAATCCTAAGATAGCTACAATATAATTATTATTTATATTGTAGCTATCTTAGGGTTTATTTTACAGGTAAGTATTTAGTTTTAAATAGGAATAATTTATTTAAGTATAGTGTAGTGTTAGGTGTAATTGTAACTTAGGTTAGTTTTTATTTTACAGGTAAATTTCTCTTTATTTTAGCTAGGTAAGCTATTAAATAGTTAATAACTATTTAATAGCTATTGTACCTAGTTAAAATAAATGGAAAGGTACCTGTAAAATAAAAATAAATCCTAAGATAGCTACAATATAATTATTATTTATATTGTAGCTATATTAGAGTTTATTTTATAGGTAAGTATTTATTTTTAAATAGGATTAACTTAGTTAATAATATAAATATTATTTAGATGTATTTAATTAATATTTAAGTTAGGGGGGTGTTAGGGTTAGTGTTAGACTTAGGTTTAGGGGTTAATAATTTTATTACAGTGGCGGCGGCGTAGTGGGGGGCAGGATAGGGGTTAATAAATTTAATATAGGTTGCGGCGGGTTCAGGGAGCGGCGGTTTAGGGGTTAAACAATTTTTTTATTTGCGGCGAGGTGCGGGATCAGCAGGATAGGGGTTAATAACTTTATTACAGGGGGCGGCGGTATAGGGGGGGCAGGATAGGGGTTACTAGGTATAATGTAGGTGGCAGCAGTGTCCGGGAGCGGCGGTTTAGGGGTTAATACATTTATAAGACTTGCGGCGGTGTCCGGGAGCGGCGGTTTAGGGGTTAATACATTTATAAGACTTGCGGCTGGGTCTAGGAGCGGCGGTTTAGGGGTTAATACATTTATAAGACTTGCGGCAGGGTCTAGGAGCGGCGGTTTAGGGGTTAGTAACTTTATTTAGTTGCGGGGGGCTCCGGGGGCGCCGGTATAGGGGTTAGAGCAGTGTAGTTTAGTGTGAGTGCTTAGTGACAGGCTAGCAAGAAAGCTGTCAAACAGCCGAAGAGCAGCGAGATCGGATGAGTGATAACTCTCACAGTCCGCTGCTCATCGCCCCGCGGCTTTTTGACAGCTTTTTTTGATAACTTAGGCGTATTTTTTCAGGTCCGCTGCGGCGAAGGTAGGCGAGCTTAGGCGGGCGTATTGGGCAGGAAAGTAGACACGTTGATAACTACCCCCCTTATTCTTTGCATGTATGACAGATAGACAAACAGTAAATGTACAAGTATTTAGTGACTAATCCGTTTAAGTATTTTAATTGCTAATGAAGATGTATTGAAGGGTGAAAGGCATATGCTTTTTCACAGTGGTCACTTTGTAGTGCACACTGCACTGTGTAGTCTGTGTCAGTCTCAATCACGCGGTGGCTCCAGGAATAATACCACATTCCCTCTCAGTCCAGGCCAGGCTGAGCAAGTGTGCTCCGCCTCCACTGTCACCACGTCATGCGCACCCACATACAATCCCATAGGATAGCAATAGCCGGCCAGCCATTTAAGTAATTTGCATAAATAAAAAGAGAGAAGCGCTCAACCTGGAAACGAACAATAACATAATAGCTTGTTCTATGGCTAGTTACCACCCAAGAAGCAGCCTCCTTTTGCTCAATATGTGCCTTTCACAGAGAAGAACTTTCCTGAAGCATATCAAAACCCCAGACGTACGGTTAGGCCTATTGTGGTCCTCGTCAGTGAGGTGCAGCCAAATCTCTCTAGGCACACTGAGCAACGGGTCCACGTCTGGATTCCCGCATCACACTTAGGGAGACTTCCCAAAATGTCATAATTTGCATAAATAAAAAGAGAGAAGCGCTCAACCTGGAAACGAACAATAACATAATAGCTTGTTCTATGGCTAGTTACCACCCAAGAAGCAGCCTCCTTTTGCTCAATATGTGCCTTTCACAGAGAAGAACTTTCCTGAAGCATATCAAAACCCCAGACGTACGGTTAGGCCTATTGTGGGCCTCGTCAGTGAGGTGCAGCTATATCTCTCTAGGCACACTGAGCAACGGGTCTAAGTCTGGATTCCCGCAACACACTTAGGGAGACTTCCCAAAATGTCATAATTTGCATAAATAAAAAGAGAGAAGCGCTCAACCTGGAAACGAACAATAACATAATAGCTTGTTCTATGGCTAGTTACCACCCAAGAAGTAGCCTCCTTTTGCTCAATATGTGCCTTTCACAGAGAAGAACTTTCCTGTAGCATATCAGTCTGATCCTGACTTCACAGTACAGTCCATCCCCGAATTACCAGGCAATACCAGGAAAACCCACTCCTCGGGATGAAAATCTGTCTGCTCAGGAAGTCCTCATCCCAGAAGACCACTCCTAGAATGTGGATGGCAGATAGACAGCCATTGTGAGCTACTGTCCATTGAACAAAGCTGAGCCACCTCCATCATGGCTAAGGAATCCCAAGTTCCTCCCCGGGTCACTGAAGAGAAAAGACCAACTGGAACCTGATAAACCGGCTAGGACAACTAAGGTCAAGCCCTCAGAGCATTAAATATTGATCTCCACTCCAAGATGTTAATGGGAAGAACAAACTCCTCTTAAGTTCAAAGTCCTTGCTCCTATAACGAGTTCCAGACTGCTCCCAGCCCAGCAGGCTAGCATCCATGGGCACAATCACCCAGGAATGGCTACAGAAATATGCATCCTGAAACAGATACTCCTGAGAATCTCTAAAAGCTGAACCAGATCTATTCTCTGAGAGAGATCCGAATGGTCACCGCTCCATTGACTGAGCATGCAAAACTGCAGAGCTCTCAAATAGACTTGAGAAAAGGGATGACATCTCGGGAACCCTCAGACTAATTACCTCCATACAATTAGCCACAGACAGTGAAGGGAAAATCAGCAACAGCTGGATTTAAACTTCCAATCCTCTGGAAACAAATGGCTTAGCTATCTACCGGGCTACTAGAGCTAGCTGTGGCCCAAACAGTAGACTGTAGAGAGAGGTAAGAGGAAGAAATCATTGATAATCTGACCTCTGATAGAAATATTCTCATAGATAGAGAATCTATTAAGGTCCCTAAAAAATTACCCTTGTAGATGAAACAAGGTAACTCTTCCCCAGATACACTTTCCATCCATGGGAACATAAAAGGGACAAGATCTCTTTAAAGAGAGACTGCCCAAAGGGAGGATGACACCCAAATCATATATTGTCCAGGATGGCACCCTTGCAATTTCCCAATACCAAATTAGTCTTCCTAGGATGACAAATCTCAGAAATTTGAGAAGAGCCTGGATAATGGGAACAATACGATACATATCCTACAGGTCAGGGGCGTATTAAGGCATAGGCCAACGAGGCCGGTGCCTAGGGCATCAGATTTTTAAGGGGCAGCCGAATTTTGAGTCCCTGGGGCCACTCTGCTGAACTCAGGGCCGGGTGGCTAAATCAACCAATTACAAATTACTTAAATAAATAAAAATAGAGAAGCGCATTTGCTATTTTTGTTTACAATTATACTATTTACATTTTCTCTTTTAGAGGTACACGCCATTCCAATAATGGGAGAATAGCTTCTTATTGAACTTTGATCTCATTCACATAATCTTGGGAGAATATAAGCTTTATTTTACATATTTATATGTAGCCATATTATTTGACTTATTTGTTAGTTTATACTTCACTTTATTATTATTTGACACTTTTGTGACTTTTTTTGCACGTTTATTTTTATTTTCCCTTTTAAATTAAACCAAAGCACCATAGTGGGTGGGACCATTTTAGCTAGTATAAAAAAGCTAAATACCTTTCCAGTATTATCCTGTTACTTTAAAACTCCAAAGTACTAAATATCCATATTGTGTTTGCCAAATATCAAACATTCACACATATGTTCAAAAAGAATGTTTTGGTTCTGTGAAATGAAAAATTAGAAGTGTTTCATGTTACCCTTTGTCAGATTTACATAGTGACCAATTTCAAACATATTTAAAAAAGTAAGACATGACTTTGTGAAATGAAATGTTATATTTATTAGATTTGTGCATGATATATAAAAACGTCATTATTGTAGTAGAATGCCCCAATTCATAGTTATCATAATAGTTTTAAGGCTCACAAAAGTATCTAAATTTTTTCACATTGGAGTAATATCCTAATTAAATAATGAACTCTTGGTGCAAATCATTGATTAATACTCAGATATTTTGGTCTTTACTGTTTTTTATGTTAGCTCTACATAATAAATACAACAAGCACACTTACATAAATAAATTACTCTTAAAGGGTTACATACAGTATAAGATCTAAATCACCTATTAACTAGATGGGTGTAACAACATCTACTTTTATCACACCTGAAGATTGTCTGCACAGACTATCATAAAAAATTGTTATCATCCTTAAATTAAAGCTTTTTAGTGTTTACAACCCTATATGTAGAATGGAAGAGTTTCTACAAATATGAAACTATAAACGACATAGTTTAAAAATAGGCTAATTTTCAATGACATATCCTACAGTATGTTCACTTTGAAGCCATAATAAGTTACATACGTTATATTTCTAGCATTAATCTTTTTTAAAATCGTATGTGGAATTTTACCAGATTCATTTCTTGATATCCATTTTATCCTCCTTTTTACAGTCTTACTATATATCCAACCTAACCTAGCATAGCACACACTCACAACAATTCTCATTTACTCGGATAAATCCCCTATCAGCTTCACTGAAAAACAGCTAATAGAAAACTATTAAAATGGTTTATGTCTTTTATGTACAAATCAGTGATTATTATGTTACTTACTGCCCTTAATGTAACAGAAACTAACCTTTTCCCATCACATAATAGTAAAAGTGAAAAGTGTCTTTTTTTACATGTGTAAATTGTCATTTTATATAAATCGAATTGTTGTCCTCTTTTATTCAGCATGCCACAAAATTATCAATAAATGCTAGAAAATATCAGTTCTTAGTGTCTGTACTGTATTCAAAATATCTACATTTATTTAATATAACAACATGTTGTAATGTTTGTGCTACATCAAACTAATATTTATTTATTCTTTTACCAGAAATCCGGAAATTGATAAAAATATGTCCCCAAGACATCCAAAACCCCCAGATCCAGGGCCAGCTGGAATAAGTAAAAGTAAAACAGTGGATGCATTCAAGCCAGAAATGAAAACTCCTGGTCGGAGTCCTTCAACCATGAGCTTGAGGGAACCAAGATCCAAACAGGACATTAAAGAGGAATCCAAACCAAGTATGATGACCAGTTTTCTTTCAGACAGTAATCCACTGAGTGTAGTATCTTCTGTAGTAAACAAATTTAATCCATTTGATGCAAAATCTGATTCTGAAGGAGATCACGAAGAACCTAATAGAAAAGTAAAAAGTGCTGAACGAGAACATGAAAAGATTGAAGATCTGAAAGGAAAACTTGCACAGCAACAGTCACCTAGACAGACACAACAACCAGGAGATACTAAATTTCAACCTACAAAAACTACAGCATCAATATCAGTTCCACATCAACCTAGTCAATCTGTACTGCAACAAAATGAAACAAAGCCAATTTCCTTACAAAGCAGTCCAGTTAGGACCTCAACACAGCCCTCTGATGCCACAAAACCACATGCCCCCACACCTGTCCAAAAAGAACATTTTCCTCATGTAAGGGATCCAGTGAAACCTTTAGTTCAAGATTCAAGACAAGCTACCTCATTGTCCCAGAAACCAGAACCTAAAAAGGAATCCACCGGACAAGACAAGACAGCTGCACCCTTGCCACGCCCAGTTACAGATAAACAACCCATACAACAACCAGGGCCCCCAAAACAATCAGTACCAGGTGACTCAAAGTCACATCTTCAGCCATCTCAACCTGTTAAGAAATCTAAGGAGGAACTAGATAAATTAGGTCATCCCCAAAGTACTGCCAAACAATCTGTCCAACAGACTGGACCTAAACCTCCATCACAGCAAATGGTAGAAGCTAAAAGAACACTACCACAAGTACCTATAAAACCACCATTACAACAACCTGGGCCAGCAGCACAGACATCAAGACAGCTTCCACCCACAACTTCATCAAACGCAAAACCATTACAACAGAAACTGGAGTCTACAAAGCCAACCAATAGCAAGCCAACCTCCCAAACTCCAGTAAAACCAGCTCCTAATTTACCACAGCCCATAAAAGCAGCACCAGAGAAACCTGTTTCTTTATCTCAACAGAAACCCCAGCTTACAAAACTAGAAGATCAGTCGCAGCATATGAACAAAACAGCTGCAAAGACTATGTGTCCTCTTTGTAAAACCACAGAACTTCTACTAAACATGAAAGAAAAACCCAATTACAATACCTGTACTCAGTGTCAAACAACTGTATGTAGCTTATGCGGCTTCAACCCCAATCCTCACATAACAGAGGTAGGAATTTTCATTTTATTTATTATCATTATTATTATGTTATTATTACAACTCATAAGAACATCTGCAGTTGGAATTAGAAAAAAAAAAGTTACCAAAAAAAACAAACAATATAATGTAAAAAATCTAGTTAAAGGGACATAAAACACCTCTTGCTTCTGTGCAAAAAGTGTGCATGTCCCGCGCTCCCTATAGGAAGTTGAAAAGCAATCTCTCTAGCCTAATGTTTTCTCTCATATTGTGATTTTTTTTTTTAGATTTTCAAATAACAAAGACTATACAACTTTTAAATACATTAACATCAGGTTGGTCTAAGCAATTATAATACAATTATTATTTGTAACTGATGAATTATATAGAGATTTAAAGGAAAGGAAGAATAAAATGTTTTTCATCAGTATACAGTAAGATGTTAGCAAATGGGTAGTCATGTGAATGAACAATAACTTTACTGAATCTTTATAGTCTGCTTGTATAAAAACATTAATAACATCCCCACAACCCTAGTAGTAATTGCATACTTTCCCACTTCAATGCTCAACTAGAGCTGTTCTCTAGTCAGTGCTCTAACTAAAAAAAAGTGCCGTATGGCTAGAGCTCTGATTGGAAAACAGTTCAAACCATTAGCTCAAAGAAATATGAGTTTTGAAGTTGTCTACTGGAGCACAGGGTATTAGAATGGCACTGGTAGATTAAAAAGTAAGTTATAGCGCATGTTCATTAGAAGTAATCAATTAAAGTTCATCTAAGATATCGCTTAGATTCCGGACCTGATTTTTTAAAACATGTAAAGTTTACCATCACTTTAAGGAAGATATTCTATCCTAATTTCTTGAGAAGATACATAGTAAATGTTGTTGAGAAGCAATTGGAGTGGCGTTTAACTTGAATAGTCAAAATAAACTATGTGAAGTCGATTTACATTGGGTTTCCACAACTTTACTTCTGGGAGTATTTACTGTAGTGCCTAAGTGCAGGCTGTCTATTAAGTCCATTATGATTTCAATCTCAATAAAGAAATCACTTTTACCCTGTAAGTTATATTGATTTATCTCTTCTGTGAGGGTATAGTTATTAACAAGGTTTGCCCATTCTGTGAGAGTAGGAACAGTCTTTCTTTTCTAGTACTTTGTTACAAGGTATTTGCCATCAACTGGAAAAGGGTTAGCCTTAGTTTACATCTAACAGATATAAGGGTGGCCATTTAAAAGGATTGTGAATGCATTTTTTTTAATGTGATAATTTAATATTGTCTGCATAGTGTCTACTACTCCAGACCAAAAGGGTTGTATTAATGGGCATTCCAACCAGATATGTAAAATGGCTCCCTTTTAACTACATTCCCTCCAACATTTATTGGGGGTATATGGGTCTAAGTAGTGTAATTGTTGTGGTGTGAGATACCATCTGGTAAGAAATTTGATGTTGTTCTCTACTACTGATGTGGATATTGAAGCTTTGAGAGTAGATAAGAATATTTAATGCCAGGAGGTATCTGGTAGAGAGACATTTAGGTCTTCTTCCTTTTTATTGACAATGAGGGTCTTTGGAGGTTCCAGGAGTTTGAAAGTAATTTGTAGCATATAGATAATATCCCACATGTAGGGTAATCATAGGACATAAGTTCTCAAAAGGGGTCAGTTGTCTACCAAACATGGATTTATTTTGGGTGGTTTTTTTTTTTAAGTCACTGACCTGAGAGAGCCTTTGTTGAAATAGTTAATGGTAGTCAGTATTAAGGGTTGCAATGTCTTTTATAAAGCTTTTAGGCATTATCCAGTGTATTGATAAATTAGAATGTTTCCCATTTATAACTATTCATTTTGATGCTATACTAAATGGAAGGATTCTATTTAATTGGTGTCAAATGAGATGGAACTGTAGTAATTCCAATGTTTGATTTGACAATCTTATCGCATATAAACATGTTTTCCCTCACTAGCAGATTCTCAATACAATCTGGGTTTTTGTTTTTTTTCTCCAACCAACACTGGCCCCCAAAACAGTAATATTTAAGATTTCCTCCTCAAGATGAAAAAAAAATGCTTTCCCTGCACACCCCTGCACCAGTGTACAATTCTCCCCATGTGAGTTGCATAATACTAATATATTTTGTCTACCACACTTGGTATTTTAATTTATCACATATATCGTTACGGCACTAGCAGTGTCTGTGTATATATAAGAATATATTTAGACACTGATATATATAAACATGCACCTAGTACATCTGACATATATACCTATTACAACTGACATTACATCTGACATATGTCAACAAAATAAATTTATCGTCTATTTAAGAATTAGTATTCCTTTAGAATGGGTGTTCCACTATGTAAACAGCTCCCATGATCGCAATAACACCATATAGCGGAACAATTACACTTAGAGCAATTGGGTCTAACTACGGCACATATCCTGGTTTTGGTTTTCCCCCCACGGACCAATAGTCACAACCTGTCTAATACGAACACAGGCAGGACCAATGGGAGGTTTTGTTTACGGCTGGCTGCCACCAATCACTATACTTCCCAAAGTTAAATTAACAGCCTGTAATACACGTAGTAGAGACACGGGCCCCCCTCTACCATGTGACCAGAGGCAAGACCAATGGGAGACTTTGTTTACCATCGTCTTAGCAGTGTATGCTAATTATGGCACAAAACGTCACGCATTGGTAATGGAGGCGCGCCCCTAGTCAGTGCTCTGATTGGATATGCGCACTCCGAATGAAAACATAGAAATAGTCAGAATGGTAATAGGAGATTGAGCGCAAATATCTTATTTGATTGACAGCCACATAGACGAATTAGCAAGTTAGTTTTGCGAACTATCCAACTACAAAATGATAGACAGCCTAGTCACCCTATGAGATTCTAAGAATTACGAACAACATAAATTACAAATTGTTCATTATAAAATGTTAGGTTTTTGCAAAATACAAACATATATAAAAACACCAATTTAGAAACATTCAGTTTATTCACTTGTTTGAAAGGTTAATAGAGCACACATAGAGAATTTATGCAGTATATCATAACAGGGACGGCATCATTGTTAAATGATGGCCCTTGATTGGTTTGAAATCTGATAATTGGTGGGGGTGGGTTGTGGGTGTTTTCCTAGTAGCATAGCCCTATATAAGGAGGTTAAGAATTGTTTAACAACATGCCTGAGGAAACAGTATATCTGAGAAACGCGTCGCATGTATTCCTTATGTATAAGATACATTTTTAACACTGAGATGAGTGGTATTATTATTACTATTTTTTATACTTTTTAAATAAATTTACTTTTATATCAAATCCACTCCTAGTGTTATAATTGATACTTCCTGTTGCTATGCTACTTTAGAGTATTTAATACTCTGACACCCACCCATCCGCTACTCCACCTTGGAACAGCTAGCTGGATTGCTGTGAAATCCAGCCTGTCTCTATGGGCAAAATTGATTGCCTTCACTACATGTGAGTATCCTGTGCATATTGGGGTGTTGTTGTGCCTTATATCACCATTGATCTGCACCATTGGCGCCTCTGTACTTTGTCTCACATCCATTTCTGTACACTGACTGTGTGGTGATGGAGAGAGTCTGCTCGTTAGCTGTCTGGGTCTTAGGAGGTAGTGAGTTCTCCAGCCGTTGAGGGTGTAAAGTGCCATTTAGTGTTTGTCCATAATTGCAATCTCCAAGTTATGGAGGATTCTGATTTTTTGGAAACGGATATCTCTGATTCGGAGTATATGTCTTGCGAAGAGTATGAAATGGCCCAGGTTATCCATGCCCATCAGTTATGTTCCGATTGCCATTCTAGACTACTTTCTTCCCCCGAATCAGGGAACTTAGAGTGCGTTGAGTCATCCACCCTTGAGGATTCCATGTCCTGTGAGGCGCGTGTCCCAGAACCTTCTTTTGCTACGCAAGCAGGTGTCCATATGGCTGTCACTCCTTCTCCGGAAGGCGGCTTGTTTCCTCCAGAGGTTACAGCACGGTTCCGCATGACCATATCTATGGCGCTGGCACATTTATATCTTCCAAGAGAGGTATTTTTTAACTACTGTCCGTGTTCTGTTAACCAGGATCGCCTGAGTCAGTTCGACCTTCTGGGGAAGCGATGGCCTCTGAGACTTCAGGGGCCCCACCCTCGGGGCCGGGGTCATCCACCGATTTGGTGGGGGATCATTTTGCCTTCCTTTATAGACTGGCACGTCTTCGTGTCCTTTTACGGCATGTTTTGGCGGTGCTGGAGGATCCCAGTCCTAATGTGCAGAGGGATCCTCGGTCTTCTGTGCCGGATGGCAAACTGGATTAGACGTATGGGGATGAAGCCAATCTTCTTGACGTCTCAGTTTTTATTTTATTTTAAGTTTCTGTTCCAGTTCTGAGCTTGGGGGAATGGGGCCTCTGATCGGCTGGTCCTGTTAGTGTGCCCATTCATCTTGGGCGTTCACCCACAGGTGCTGCCTTCTTTTTATTTTGATCCGGTAGGATCTGTTTGATTTGTTTTAATAAGCTCATGTCTGTTATCATTTTCCGTTTGGGAACATTTCTTCTCTGGAACTGATACTTGCAATTTTGTGGTTGCGTGGGCACTTCCTCAGAAGTTGCGTGTTACTATATACAAAAACAGTTTGTTATCGATCCCTTCAGGGGCTTCGATTTTTTCTTGAACCTTGGACAGTTCCGGAGTGTTCTTGTACCAGGCAGGTACTGGTCGAGCGCTAGCTGCTGTTCCTTCTGTTTCATGTCACCCACATGGTGCCGGTGTACTGGTTATCCTGTCGGGTGCTGAGTAGTTCCCTTCGGTGAATTGTTTGTTTTCTTGTTGCCTTTCCATTTCTAGAGGGGATGTTCATCTTAGACGTCAACCTGTTCCTCGGTTTTCGGTGGACGGAGTGTCGAAGGGATGTATCGGTCCTCTTTACCGTTCCTAATGTTGAGTGGGTTTCTGGGGGCGGATCCTGCTAAGGCTTCATCATGGGTTCTGGAGGTCCTTTGGTCTCGGAACCAAAGTTCTTCATGCTCAAATGGTTTGGATGACCTCTGGACATCTGGGATACCAATTTGGATGGCAATTTTCGTTTTCACTCTTGGTATCTTCTTGATGTCTGTTCTTGTGGCCTAGTCGCAGATACCTCTTGAGGTTACTGGGGCTGCTTTTTCCCTTTAGTGGGTGGTCAGGTCATCTGAATCTGGAACTTTGGGTATGTCCTTCTTCCTTTCCTTTTTTAGTATCTTGCATGCTCTCATAATTTGAAGCGCAGAGGTTTGGATTATTCCCTTTTTCCCCCGACAATCGCCCCTGGTCAGTTTGTCTGCCAGGAGTTGTGTGTTATTCCCTGTGTTGTACTGGGTTTTCCGGGAGGCTGATCCTTTATCAATCTTTGTAGATTATATTTATTTTCTCGGCTAGAGAGCTTGTTTGGAGTCCTGTCCCTTGTAAACCCTGTGGTCTCTGGACTTGTGGTGTTGCCCTTTGAACCTCTAGTATATCAAGCTCTCTGGGCTTGCAAGCAGAGTCCTGTGTTTGGATCCACCTCCGGGTGCTGGTTGTCATCTTCTTAGACCAGTCAAGATGTCATGCTATGCTCTTTGGTCTGAGTCTCTTGCAAGCGTCCAATGTCCAAGGACATTGGGATGTGGGATGCACTACCTAGGGTGCACTCCTCTGTATGAGGCAACTTGTTGGTTCCTCGGGGGGTCAGAACATACGGCCGGTCCAGGTTTTCTGGGGGTCTGGCTTATGGCCATGTCTCTTGTCTGAGATTTCAAGGTCAAGATTCGGGCCTGGGCGGTTCAGTTACAACCCTTAGGGTTTGGAACCTTCGCTTGACCCTTCAGGGAGGCTGATTTTGTCTCTAATGGGAGATTTGGTAACTACCTTAAGGTTAGTTTTGCTGTCTCTCTGGCAGGATCTTAAAGTGACATCAGGGGCAGCTATTACACCTTTGAGGTGGGCTTGTGGTTGTTTGTCTCAACTGAGCTGGCGGTAATGGTTCTTCTCACTTGGTATTGTTTTTACCATTTCAATCTACCGCTTTGCTATGCCTATGGCTGGGGAAGTTGTTTTCCTTGCATTTGCCCTCCCTTGGGGAGATTTGGGATGTGCTACAGTATCCATTGAGGCCCTGAGAGTTCTATCTTCTCGTTCCGATGGGTTCTTCCCTTACTTTTGTGCAAGATGTGATGGGGGCTGGATTCTGGTACTAGGACACTGTAGTTCAGTGCCCTATCTCCCTTTTTGAGAGTGTCCCTTCTTTAGGGAATTGAGCTGTGTAGGGGTGCTGGATCCCGAGCATGTAGTTTTTCTGTCATGGCTTTGTGGTAGAATGCGAGATTTAAGTAATTTGTCAGAGTTATTCTCCTATGGGTTTCATTTTCCTCTTAGGCCCTTCCTTTCTCTTCCTGAGATCTGGTTTGGAGATATTGCATTCTCTGTCTTCGGACGTTGCCAGCCTTTTTTTGGGCTGGGTCCATTACCTCGGAGGGGGGGTTGGAGATCTGACTGCTCTGTTGAGTTTGGCCGTGTACTTCAGTTGATTCTGTTCTCATACCTTCGGTGGAGGGCTCACAGTGTTTTCATCTTTCCTCTGGTTGCATTTGCTGCTGGTGTTGGATGGTAGCCAGGGTCCGGGTTCTTCCTGGACGGGAGATGTTGCTGATTTTTTGGCATTTCTCTGTGGGATGGTGTCCCACGATGGCTTAGGGTCAGCTTTGCTGCTTGAGGCTGGAGCTCACAAGCTCTTGTTCAGCTGTGGCTCTGTGTTTTCACAGAGAGCTTTTTTCTCTACTAGGACAGTCTCTCCTAATCCTTGTCTGCAGGCTCTGAGGTTTCCTTCGGCCCTGATAGGGGTTTCTACCTATGTGTGGCTAGTTTTAGCAGTTGTGTCTGCTAGACTATAGTACAGTGGGGAGCTTGTTGCTTCCCTGGGACACCATAAGTTCTATGGTGTTGTGTTGTAGGATCTGAAGGTGGACTTTTGTTCTTCCTCCCGATTGCTCTCTCATAAGTATGGATACACTCTGGGAGAGGGATAGTATCTTTGTCCTTCTAGGGAGTTCTTTGCCCTAGGTAGTTGTCTTGTAGCAACCGTGGGTTTGCTTAGTCTTTTTGAGGTTTTCTTATCCTAGTTGGTGGTCCTTTGGATCTCTTATTGGGTCCTCCATTCTCCCCCTCGGTGGTTGGTGGAGGTTCTCTTCCTTCGGGTCGGAGGTAACTTTCAGTGATCGGGAGCCTGTGGGGCTTGGCTCCTTGAAAGCCTTGTGCTCAGTAGACTCTAGGGATTTTTGAGTGGTCCCTAGCACAGCCTTGCCAGTTGTTAACTGATGGGCAGCTACTTATTCCTTTCTGTTTACCCTTTTTTGTTCTAGTGATACAGTTTTTTAGTAGGTGTTGGGTAATTTCAGGCTGTGGTGCCCTTTGAAGGGGCCGCCTTCTGTACCCGCCCTTTGTTTGCTTTCATTGTCCTCTATAGCTTGGGTATTGTTTTCCCAAAAGTAATGAATGCAGCTGTAGACTCTTCCTGTTTAAGAAGAAAAACTTCAATTCTGCTTACCTGATAATTTTCTTTCCTTCTGATGGGAAGAGTCCATAGCTGGCTGCTCAAAATTTATCTATGGGGCGGCCATATTTTAGTTTTATTCTTCTGGCACCGTTTTCACCCTGATATTTCTCCTACTATTCCTTGTTCCCTTGGCAGAATGACTGGGGGATGAGAGAAGTGGGGGAGGTATTTAAGCCTTTGGCTGGGGTATCTTTGACTCCTCCTGGTGGCCAGGTTCTGAATTCCCAAAAGTAATGAATGCAGCTGTGTACTCTTCCCGTCAGAAGAAAATAAAGTTATCAGGTAAGCATAATTTTACGTTTTTTTATGTTTCTGTGTCAGCAGTGGGGTCCTTCTGCGTCTCCTACCATAGCATCCCTTTTTATTCAGATGACAACGTATAGTGCGAACTGATACATTTGTACCTGTGTCTGAAGGTCAGCATGAATTTGTCTGGAAGTTGATCAAGGTTCTTTATTCACCATTCGAATAATCCTTTGTTGCAATCTTTGATAATTTTTTCTCTTTCGTCCATGTCTAGGTAGTTAGCTACCATGCCAAGGGCTGTAAACTTCTTAACAATGTTGGGCACAGTGGACACAGGAACATTAAGATCTCTGGAGATGGACTTGTAACCTTGAGATTGTCCATATTTTTCAACAATTTTTGTTCTCAAATCCTCAGACAATTCTTTGCTGCTCTTTATCTTTTCCATGCTCAGTGTGGCACACAGAGACACACAACAGAAAGGTTGATTCAATTTTTCACGATTTTAACTGGTTGGCGGTGTGATTTCTATATTGTCAGCACCTGTTAATTGATACAGGTGAGTTTGTTTACAAATTACAGGAGCATCACAAACTTGGAGTGCAATTATTTCTTACAATTTTGAGAAGGTGCCAATAATTTTGTCCAGTCCATTTTTTTTTCTCCACTTTTTTGTGTCATACTAATACAAACAAAAGAAATAAACATGAGAATACCTAAACATTTGTAATTGTAACAATTTTCTGGCCGAAGTGGTGCATTATCTGTCACGAAATCCAGGGGTGTCGATAAATATTTTTGGCCATGTCTGTATATACATAAAATAAAAAATCTGTATATATTTATATAGATATATAGGAATAAATATGTATTTTACAAATAAATAATCGGATAAACATAGAAATATCTTTTCTTCTCAGAACATAGGAATGTGAATTATTCCTAACACACCTTCGGGTTTAGCGCAGTTGATCTAGTTCAGTGTTGGGTTTGTGTGCGAGCGATAACTAATTAGGTACAAACACACATACACTCAAACAGAGATATTTTCAAACACACACACACACAAACTCACAAACACATACACACACATACACTCACACAGATATTTACACCACCCCACACATATACTCACACAGAGATATTTACACACACACATTCATGTACACACAAACTCACAAACACATGCCCTCAAATAGAGAAATTAACACCCACACACATATACACATACACTCACACAGAGATATTTACACACACACACACAAATAGAGATAATTACACAAACACACGCATATACACATACATACACACTCACAAACACATACACTCACATAAATATTTACACCCCCACACTGCTGGTAAAATATAGGCTAGGTGGCAACCCTAGTTTCAGAGCATACAATTAATTTACATATGTTAAAAGATTATTACACATTTATTTTTTATGAAAGGGTCTTATCTACTGTCAAAATATGTTTCTATGTAACTGCACACAAAAAGCAACAGATATGGGGAAATTTAAAGTTTATAAAACAGGCAAAACCAAATAGATATCAATGGAGCTATCATATATTATTTAATCTATGGTGTGACAGATTTTGGCTACCCTGAATGGGTAGCTCCGCCAATGGATCCTCCCGATATCTGGAACCTGCCGCTATGTAGCGGAGAAAGTGATTATAGCAGAACCCACCCAAATAACTAGACAGACAAGCATTTAGGTGAAAACATTAAGTAGAATTTATTGGGAAAAACACACGACATTTATACACAAACTGAGTCCCTCACATCTCCCGTTATCCCAGACCTTCCAGTCAGGCTGGCACCTCCATAGTGTCCAAGGGCCTCCAGTGTCCAGCAGTATAGAGGTGGTGCATTCGGGTGATTCCAGGGGAGCAGCAGCACTTCCAGGGTGTTGTTAGAAAGCCCTGTGTCTCAAGCTGTTACATTCCAAAAAGCACCTTGATCCATAGCGTGGCTCAAAAGTTATGGGCAACCAAACAGACTCGGGAAGTCCACTATGAAAGGGGTAATGTAGGGGGATCCGAGACCCCCGGTTCCCAAGGGAGCTCCCTTCCGGCAATCACCCTGTCTCTTGCCCTTCCCATGGTGAACTATTTCCCAAAAGAGCAGAGCTCTGGGGCAAAGGCCTGCTGGAGTGACCTGGGTTAAAGGAGACAGAGAATCCGGACTGATGTGGCCGGCGATTCCATTGGGCCGGCCAGCCGAAGGGCGGTCTGCTGGATAGGGCTCCGAAACCACGGTTCTCGCTGAAGCTCACCTCCGGCAACTGGCCCATCTCTTGCCCTATCCAAGGGGTTCCAATCCCCAAGAGAGCGGAGCTCTGGGTCAAGGGGCCTCTGAAGCGGCCGGAGGCAAAGGTGCCCAGGGAGTGCTGGATGCGGCGGCCGGTCTGTAGTTCCAGGAGCCCAGGCCGGCCGGAAAGGGATAGGTCGGTCAGAGACCAGCTCTTTCAAGATCAGGTTGACATATGGAAAACAAGGGAAACCAAAGCTCTGGGAAATTGTGGTTGCTCTGAGCAACCCAAAACCGCTGAGAAACAACAGGGGGTAGGAGTTTAACCCCTGCAGACCGGTATCCGAGACATATAGTTTATTATATTCATTTTTTATGGTATTGCTTTTGCAAGGCAAAGCTTTACACATGCAAAACTTTAGGTTATATAGTGTTGGGTAATGGGGAACCGTGGAATGATTATATAAAACTTTTATAAGGGTTCAAAGATATATGGCCATGTATTTAACTGCAAATAGCTATAGGTTATATACAAATATATACATACATATATATATATATATATATATATTTAAATTATAAATAACATTTTCCTGTAGGTGAAGAACATTGGAATGTGAAATATTAATAACTCTTGTTGGGTTAGCGTGCGAGCGATGTGTTAGTTTTTTCTTCTTCTGGACTCTCCATTCAAGTCTATGGGGAGAAAAGTTAGCGCAGTCCCGATATTCAAGGCCCTGAAGTTAGCGTGCATCAGGTTTTGCGTGTACGCAAACTTTTTACTTTCAATTTGTAATATGCGTGCTAAAGCGTGCAAACAAAAAGTGCTAGTGGTGTTTGTGCTCGAGCAGGAGCGCTTAATGCTACTCAATTTGTAATCCAGCCCTTGGTCTGAAAGCAAAAAGCCTTTTTGCTAGAAAATCATTGATAGACTGTTATCGACGCATACGTTGTTTGCATATATTAATCATATTGTTAGTCATAACAGCATGAATTTTTAATTTGAACTTGGGTATTTAATGAATATGTATCCATGTGACTTACACCACAAGATCAAAATGTCAAAAGAATATATGATAAAGAGGTTTAGTTTTACTAACAATTGTCCCAAAAGTGATTTCTAGGTTGGATTTCTCTCTGTAATTAGTAACTTCTGGTTGCTGCTGATTAGATTGTTGATATATTCTGCCCCTTTGCCACATACTGTGGTCAGCTGCCCATGTCTTCAGTGTAGAAAGCAGAGGGATCACAATTTGATGCTTTTTGATCACCCTGTAGTGGCTCAAAGCTTTTTACTGTCATATTTCTACAACAGACAACTAGGAGTGCTGAGAGCATGTCAATAAATTTTCCTGAACAGAAAACTCAGGCAGCTTGGAAAAGTATGCATATATAAGTGCTTTGGCACAGGAGGTAGACTCTTCAGGATAAAATACTGCTATTCTAAACAGAGGCAAAGTGTTTGATGCTAATCTGGGGACAACATTTTTGGACTGTAGTTTTTAATGTTAATACTTTGCTCAAAAACTCATGTTTGGCTAAAGTCTGAACAGTTCTTTGTGGATTTTTAGTATGGGCATTTGTTTTCTTTCATGATCTATTAGCTTTGCTTAGTGGTGAAATTTACCAGATTGACAATTTTAGCAGCTGAAAATGTGCACTGCAATTCCGGATTGGCCCAATAGGATACCAGGAACTTTTTCTGGTGAGCCGCTGTCGTGTAATGCCAAATCCTTGGTCAGGGAGGGCACAAACAAGCCTTGTGTGCATGTGTAGCACATTTTTTCAAGGCTGCTCCGCTCCTGACGAGGGTGTGGGGGCCTCTGGTGGTAGAAAAGTGGCTGGAGACTTCTCCTATTGAGGGTGTGGGTGACTGTACTGGAGGAAAAAATGGCCCTAGGGAAGGTAGGGAATGAAGGTGAGTCTGGGAGGGCTGGGGCCTGGGGGGGGGGCAGTCTTCATTTCCAATGCTGTGTGATTTCCCAGTCAGGCCCTGGTGCCCTGTATCGCTACAGTTTCTAACCTTTACTTTCCCATAGCAAACTTCAGTTAGATAAACGTCAGCATAACCCACTTTGTTCTAGTTAACTAATCTCATAACATATATGTGGTTGTTTACTATAGTTGCCTGGTTGTCATTTACTTTTAGTTTGCAGTTGAATGTTTAAAGGGACACTAAAGTCAAAATTAAACTTCATGATTCTGACATTGATACTTTCTATTATCAATTTTTTCTTAATCTTTTTATATGAACACATTCTGAGGCACAAACTCTTACTCATGTGCAAGAGTTCACAGTGTCTATGTATATAAGTCTGTAATTGGCTAGAGGTTGTCACATGGTATAGTGGGCAGGGGAATTAAAACAATATGAAATGTCTCAGTCATTGCATTGTCTTTTTATTATGCATTTATGGATCATGCAATTCTACTGTATTTAATGGTTCTTTAATTATGTATAGTAAAACAATTTAGCATTTAAGTTTCATTATTTATTCTGTTTCCTTTTCTTATTGTATAGTTTTTTATAGTTCATTGCAGCAAAACATTGCTACAAAAATTCACATTCTGCTCAAAATTCACCATAAATTAATAATGTGCTTTACAACTTTGCCTCAGTTTGTTGCTACTATTATATTTGTATTTCAGTGCTCACTGCCTCTTGTTTCTAGTTCCAGTGGTACCTTTCTAGTATCAAACATGTATAACTCTTGTATCGTTTTTAGCTTACTTACATGATCAACCAAGTCTTATCTTGTACACCAGTCCATTTGCTGTACTATGCAAATACCAGAAGCCAAAAATGTGTTTGATAAATAAGGTCTTGTGGACAATGGCATTACAAAAATTCTAATTTTTAAAAGGATATAAGGAAACAGCTTAGACAGGTAGAGACAGCACTTTTTCTTGGTCATGCTCACTTCAGTTGAGGGCTTCTAAAGGGGAAGTGAGGGGGCTTGGCTAGTAGCAGCGTACAAAATTAATTAAAATATTATTTAATTTAATATAGTATAAATAGTCATTATAACCTGTGTTTAATTATATATATATTATTATTCTTTATTTATAAAGCGCCAACAGATTACGCAGCGCTGCCCATGGGTACAAGGATAAAAGTACAACGGAGAAACAATACAATAAAAGACAAAATGTTCCTCCAAAGCGGTGATGAGGGGCCACATAACCTCTTTCACAGCGCATCATAACAAGCAGCTTAAGAGGGTGGATGGGGCTCTTCTTTCTCAACTCACTGAGGCTTATAATAACTATCTATCTACCCCTACATTGCTGACTAGGAAAGCGTACTATGACCTTAAACAAACTAGGGATACATACCTCGCTCAACAAGACAATAAAATCAATATCCACAGGCAGGGGCGTTATTATCGGCATGGTAATAAGGCTGGCAGGTTACTCGCCAAGTTGGTTCACTCTTACAAGCCTAAGTCCCAGATCCTAGCCATTAAATCCAAGGGTACCATAACTGTCGATTCTAAAGACATCATGGCCGAATTTGTAGATTATTATACTGCCCTATATTCTAAACAATTAATTCATTCAGAAGCAAAACACAAGTTTTGGGATGCAGTGCAACTCCCTACTCTTACGGAGGACCAGACCTCCCTCTTGAACTCAAGGATACTTCCTCAAGAGGTTCTTAAGGCCATTCGGCAGAACAAACTGGGCAAGGCGGCGGGCCATGACGGGCTACCTGCCGAATATTTTAAAATACTGGATGAAGAACTGGCCCCTGTCCTATCTTCCCTATACTCTGCGTACCTGGCAGGCACTGAGCAAATAAATGACAGATTCTCTGAAGCCAACATCTGTCTTTTATTGAAACCCGATAGGGATCCCACTCTTACCTCATCTTATCGCCCTATTTCATTGTTAAATGGAGACTATAAACTTTTGACGAAGATCCTGGCGGATAGATTGGCAACGGTTCTACCACATATAGTCCATGCCGACCAAACTGGTTTTGTAAAGGGCAGATCGTCAGTGTTGAACATAAGGAAAACTCTTGGTGTGGTGACCCATTATTGGTACAACGCACATGCACAATCCCCCTCTCAACTGCCAGATGCTTGCCTTTTGGCGCTTGACGCTGAAAAGGCATTTGATCGCATTGAGTGGGACCATTTACACACATCACTATCTCACTTCGGTATCCGGGGTAACTTTTCCAACTTGTTGCAGCAATTGTACATGGCCCCCAAGGCTTCTCTCATAATAAACGGAGGGCTTTCTCCCTCTTTTGCGTTGCAGAGGGGTACAAGACAGGGGTGCCCCCTTTCTCCTCTCCTCTTTGATCTGGCCATCGAGCCCCTAGCATCCTACATCAGACAGCATTGTGCGGGTTTAGACATACACGGCCGACGGCAGCATCTTTCATTATATGCTGACGATCTGTTGCTCTTCATAGGTGACCCGGGTGCCAATTTACACCCTCTCTTGGATATTATTGAGGAATTTGGCAAGTTCTCAGGATATAAGATTAATATCGACAAATCTGAAGTCACGTGGTTACAGAATTCCTGTAACACAGATCTGGCGGGTACTGGTCTTACAATTACTGACGGATGCTTTAAATACTTGGGCATTCGCATACATGTCAATCCTCATAAACTATATTCTCTTAATCTTGGTGGGATTGTAAAAGATATTAAACAAATGTTGCTGAGTTGGGTGAAGCTCCCCCTTTCTCTTTAAGGAAGGGTGCATCTTTTCAAGATGGTTGCTCTGCCTAAGCTTCTTTACCCCTTGCAGATGTTGCCCTTGCTTCTTACCCAGCAAGACATTGCCTCCTTGCAGACTTCCATTGGCAATTTTATTTGGCAGGGTAAGAAACACAGGATAGGTAAGACTCCTCTGTCAATGCCAGTGAGTGGGGGTGGGCTCCGTCTTCCTAATATCATGTGGTATAATTGGGCAGCTCTTTCTAGGTTCATACTGGATTGGCTGGTAGGGAATGACTTTTACACAGTCCCTAATCTAGAGTCTAACTTCATCAAACCGCTACACTTGGCTTTCTTGCCTCATGCGGATTTTAAATCATTACCCATATTTGTACAAAATCATATCTTATTTAGGGACCCCTTGAGAGCCTGGGCCAAGATTTGCAAACTATGGGGATTGCAGAAATCTACTAGTAAATATCTCCCAATACAGGGTAACCTCAACTTCCTTCCTGGTTACACTACACAAGCATTTCAGATATGGCAAGAATCGAATCTGACCAGACTTTATCAACTACTGCATCCCTTGACCTTTGACATTCTACCTTTTCAAGACTTACGGGTGAAGTATGATCTCCCCAGCACCCACAGGTTTGCGTACTTCCAATGCAGACATTACATTTCCACATTAATTTCAGGGGGACTGTTGTCTAAGGAACCTTCCAATATAGACAGACTTTGTGCCTTGGCAAGACTGGGACCTTACAAACTCACACACACATATACTCTGTTGTATCGTCATTTTGAGGATTCCACTCTGCGTGGGATCGTATCGAAATGGTCTCATTTTGAAGATTTAGAGGTGGACACAGCGCAGATTACTTTGAGCTTTGAGAGGGCAATTCAGGGCACCATCTCTGCAAAATTGAGAGAATCGCACCTAAAGTTCTTGCACCAAGCTTATATTACCCCTGGCATGCGTGCAAAATGGGTTCGAGGGGCACATGATCTATGCAGTAAATGTAGCAGGGTATCCCCTGACTGGATTCATCTGTTGTGGGGGTGCCCAAAGGTGCAGAGGTTCTGGCAGAAGATTTCGTTTTGGCTGGGCAAACTAACCAAGCAAATTTTACCCCTCTCTGCACAGTATGTGATTTTTCTTACGCCTAGAGAGCAGACACATAAATACAACACTTTTATAACTACAGTTCTCATGCTAGCTAAACAGGCTATCCTTAGGGAATGGGTGGAGAGAGAACCCCTCCATTTCAACAGCTGCTTAGGGCGGTACATACTCAGATGTTAATTGAGCAGGCAGACACAAGGGGAGACCCTGAGAAAAGAGTGAAGAGGTTTCTTCTTAAATGGGAGGTATATTTGATGCAGCTACCAAACATAGTTAGGGATAGAGTTCTCCTTCCCTTTAAAAACAGTCTGTATGTCTTAAGCGAAAATCTAAAGGGCAACTGGTGTCTTTCCACTGATTCAAACTGTTGAGAATTCCTTTCATTTGCGGAGGCGTGGTGTTGGCTGGATGGGGGGGATCCGGAGGTACCCTGGGTGAGTATGAGCATATTTTTTGTTTGTTGATCTTTCCGTTTCTCCTTCTATGCTATTCTCTTTCTTTCCTTATCTTAGTATGCTTTCTCCCTTTTCTTTTTCCTTCTTTTTCTTCCCTTTGTTTGTCTGTTTATTTAGATATTTTTGATAAAAAGTGAGTCCAAGTACATGCATGATGATTTCATTTCAGTATCGGGCCTTTTAACACGATCACTGCCTTATATGTCTTATTCTGCATATGTTGATATCGAAACCTAGTATACCAATGTGATTGTACTTATTTTGTATGTCTTGGATTCTTTTCTATAAATAAAGTTTGAAAAAAAAGACAAAATGTTACAGACAAATACAGGGGGAATTGAGGGCCCTATTCCTGTGGGAACTTACAATCTAGATGGGTAGGAGGATGGGAAACAGGAGGTGGGGACTGCAAAGGTGAGAATGATATTAGTGAGGAGATAGATGAGGGCAACTGTTAGGTTAGTGAAGTTTATTTGTTAATGAGTCGTCTGATAGGCTTCCCTGAACAAAAAGGTCTTTAGGGAACGTTTAAAGGAGGAGAGGTTAGGTGAAAGTCTGACAGCTCAAGAAAGTGTGTTCCAGAGGATTGGTGCCACACAAGAGAAGTCCTGTTGTCTAGCATGAGTGGAGGTGATGGTGGAGGATGCAAGGAGCTGGTCATTGTTGGATCTTAGGGGACGGGCTGGAGTATATTTGTTGATGAGTGAGGACAGGTAAGGTGGGGCAGCATTGGTGAGGGCTTTGTAGGTCAGGGTGAGAATTTTGAATTTAATTCTGCTGTGAATGGGGAGCCAGTTAAGGGACTTACAGAGAGGTGCAGCAGAAATGGAGCATCGAGAGAGGTGGATTAGCCTGGCTACATACAGGGATGGAAAAATATTATTTTAAAAAATAAATGTGTTTTAATGTATTTTTTGCTGCCTGTTTTAATGTCTTATTTTTGCTGCCTGTACCATGTATTTTAACATTATTATATTTGTGTGTTTATGAACCATTACAATTGACCTGCCTAGTTCATTTGATAATGAATATGGGTTTTACGCAACACATTTTTAATGATTGTTAGAATGGATTTATTCAAAATATGTATTGTTCTCGAATAGATTTCCATTCAGGTTAAAGTTTTGATTGTCAATGTACTACATTTATTTTATCCAGTAAAAGAAACAAAATATTTCAAGTAAATGGAGCAAACAAAATACACCCCCCCCCATTTTTGTACAATATACAGAAACTACATAACGGACTAGATTCCTGGAGCTTTTTATGCTGCCAAGGATCCTGGGTGTTAAGCTACGATCATATTCGAATTTATTGAGACTGATTTCAACTATCTTTTGTAGATAGTTGTGTTAAATTGGTCCAATTCTGTATTTATAAAGTTGTATATTATAATTTTATGATTAATATATTTCTTTGTTTACTAGTAGGATCATTTTCAAGTATGTGATCATATAAGGTTGATTATTGAATGTTTTATAAAAAAAAATAAGTTTAGTATGTAGCAGTCACTAGAAAATAGTAATGTAAATGTAAGTTGATATTAGTTTAAAGGGATCGTCTAGTCAAAATAAAACGTTCATGATTCAGATAGAGCTTGCAATTTTAAGCAACTTTCTATTTTACTCCTATTATCAAATTTTCTTTGTTCTCTTGGTATCTTTATTTGAATGTAAGCTTAGAAGTTGCCCCATTTTTAGTTCAGCACCAACGTATTTTTTGTATACCAAGGGGATCCAAAATGTGTAAGAATCTCAGAAAAAATGATATAGTTTTCCTATATTTTATTATTTTAAGAATGTCAGTTCATCTTAGGCTGGGGAACAGAATGTCTATTTTGTATGCATTTCTGAAGCTGCAATTCTCAAAAACCTCATATTCAAACAAGCATATTGACAGCTGAAGAATAAAAAATACAAGACATGGTACATTAGTCAAATACAGATGGCACATTTGAAATTGGATGTGCTGTTATTATATCATCCTCTAACTGATATTTTTATAACTCTCAGTGGGAAAAGCTGATGTGTATGTGACATAATATAGCCTTAAATAAACAGAAAAAATGAAGCATGCCTTTAGGGGAGTAACCTATTTAGGGGCAGATTTTAAGTGGCATGCTATTTACTGCTTTCACTTGCACATAAACACTGCTGGAAATAAACTTTTAAAACATGCACGTTAGCGCATATATTATAAGTTGAAAGTAAGTCGTTTTTTTTTTACAGCGAAACCTGACATGCGTTAACTGTAGGATATCGCAACCACATTAACCCATTTACCCCATAGACTTCAAAAGAGTGTGCTTGCAATAAAAAAAAATAACACTTATCACTGGCACGCTAACCCAACATCGCGTTGGACCTAAAGTGCTAAACCTGAAGGTAGTTCATATTTCACATTCTAAATAAAATTTTCTTTTTATTTAAAAACAAAACCAAAACAAATGTATAAAGGTATTAGCACACATCCATTTTCAAAAGCACAACATATTTTTTGAACTGCTGCGAAAAATTGTCTGCAAAACACATCAAGGGACAACTATTCTTTTTAAATAAAATTGGGATCTTAGTCACACAATATAGCCATATATGCTTAGCCAGTCACCAACTTACAATACTAATAATATTTAAAAATAATAAGAACATTTTCTACTATGTGAAGAACATTGGAATGTTAAATATTTACATTAAATACATAGTAAAACACATTATAAAATATTAAAATTTAATAAAATGATTTTTCATCTTTTAAAGTATTTGAGTGGAAATGGCAAGTACACCCTCTTTGAATTCTATGGTTTTACGTTTCAGGACATAATAACAATCATCTAGTCCTTAGTAGGACCTACAATTTGGTAAATACAACCTCAGAGGAACATCAACACATGACATATTACATTGTTTCATGATTTATTTCACAAAAATAAAAGCCAAAATGGAGGTCGTGTGTGAAAAACTAAGTACACCCTTACTGCTTCCATAGGAATTAAGAGGCCAAGTAGCAGCCAGGTTCTGCTAATCAAATAACCTTGATTAATTGATCATCAGCATGTGACCACCTCTATAAAAGCCAAAGTTTTAGCAGTTTGAAGGTCTGGAACATGCAGGTGTGTGTTAACACAATGCCAAGGAGGAAATACATCAGCAATGATCTTAGAGAAGCAATTCTTGCTGCCCATCAATCTGGGAAGTGTTATAAGGCCACTTCCAAGCCATTTAATTTACAAGTTGAAAACATTCAAGACAGTTGCCAATTTTCCCAGGAGTGGACGACCCAAAAAATTTACCCACGGTTAGACTGTGCAATGCTCAGAGAAATTGCAAAAAACCCAAAAGTACATCTCAGACTCACCAAATAGAAAAACAACAGCACAACATATATGAAGGTGTAAATCTGTCACACAAGTCCTCCACACAAGGTCCTACAAATAAGAATCAAAGTCCACAAAGACAGCAGCACTCACCACTCCAAAGTTCACAGATTTATTGAGACACAAAGGTGGCGGTGCACAAAATAGACTGTCTATTTTGTGCGCCTTGGTGTCTCAATAAATCTGTGAACTTTGGAGTGGTGAGTGCTGCTGTCTTTATGGACTTTACATTTTTACATCTCAGTTAGCATGTTAAATGTTAAAGTTCATGACAGTACAATTAGAAAAAGACTGGAGATGTATGGTTTGTATGGAAGCGTTGCCAGAATGCCAGGAGAAAGCCTCTTCTCTCTAAAAAGAACATGGTAGCACGGCTTAGGTTTGCAGAAGTTGCATCTGAACAAAGCACCATCCGTTCAAATTTAAATGCACATAGATGAATTGCATCTTTGAATTGAAACATATTTGCAATATACGTTTATTGGCAACAATGCTTCTAGTAAAAGTTACAGTTTTAGCGTTAACATGTGAAACATAGCTAGATATTCTCAGTGCACCAGCATTTTAAATACTGCAGTTGCCCTGAGCGCCAGTGGGGCTTTTATTATGTAAGCAATTAACAAATTGAGTCATTTACTGGTGGTACACGCACTTTAGGCTCTATGAGCAAGTGCTGTTTTTAAAATGCTGGTGCACAGTGCATATTTAAATATACTTTTAAAACAGCTATAGCTTTTCTTAGAAGCATTTTTGCTAGTATATGTATATTACAAAAATGCTTTTATTAAAAAAATGAAATGCATCCTTGTGGATTCCAATTTTTACTGGACTGTCCCTTTAATGTTGACTTTCATGTCCCTTTATTTATTTGACTCAGTCTTAACTTGAATTGATATATGCTTAACTCATCTAGTGTCTAACAAATATTACAAGAAGCACTTGTCAGTGAAATAGCGATGCTTTATATTGACCTTTTATTCTGCTGTCCCATAAAGTTAGTCTGCAGGAAGTGCATTTGCAATCTAAATACTGATTTATTGTATAAGCCAACTTTAAATGAGCAGACTCCACTTAGATTCCTAAAATAAGCACTGGTTTTAAGTTACAGCAATAACTGCCCCATAGTTTATTCACATTCTTTTTTCAGATCTATTACGTTTTTTTTAATCTATCATCTAAAAAGCATACACTAATGGACTATGCACAAAAGATGTTCCATCAGTCTTTCTATGCATCTGTCTTTCACTTGCTTTATTGTTGATCTATTCAGGTTTGCAAATATAACCACATTAACTATATCATTTAAAGAGCTGAATTCTGAACACTGTTGATAATGAGACATATGACTCAAAAGCAAAGGAAAATATTAATCAGATATTTACTTTAAAGATGCTATTTTTTTTTAAAAGGTACTGTATCGGTTCTCTAAAACAAATCAATAGAAGGCGCCCATAGCGTAGTACAGTCTTAAAAACAAGTGTGGTGTTTGTATATGGAAATTCACTCACATTTCTTGAAGCACTTTCAAGTGCTATAATCCCAGATATTCAAGAGTAGTCTGGCTTACTCGCCTCCCGTGTCAGGAACCGGATAGTAGGTCTCCTTCTCATCGGCTAGCTGATATGAATGAATCCAAAGTAGTGGTGTAATGCCAGTTAGTATAACTGCATATTTACCAAAACCAAGAAGTGCACAAAAAATGTTTGAATAAAAACAAAATGTGTTGGGGGGCGGAGCCAACAGCCAAAGCAGTCAGAAGCATAATCCTAGAGCTCCTAGGCCTTAATTAAATAAAATAGCTATATCTAGCAAAATTCCAGCTAATTTGGTACCTGAACTATAGCTAACCAGTCTTTGTTTGAAAGATCTTCTGCCCAGACAGAATTATGCCACTAATTCGAGGGTTGGTAACCCCTTCAGGAGAGACCCGCCACACCGAGAGCAGCAAAGCATGTGGGGCCTACTCCACTACTATCAGTTCCAATACTTGCGGGACAACTACAGAGGATATTCCTATAATGGAGGAAGACTACGATCTATTGTATCTCTTATTACAAGACTTTAACTGTCGGATGGCAATCTGCTATTCAGACTTATCAAATACATTGGATTCAGCAATGAGAGTAACGGCCAGTGACGCTCTACTTAACCGCGACTATGGAGACACACAGAAGGGATCACCTTTGGAATGCCTGTCGACGACACTGCATCAGCCCCCTCTACTACACATAAATTGTGAAGATTTGGGAGATTCACAACTTAGCCGATATAGCCCATGCCTCATTGACCACACAGCAGATAAGTTGAACACCGACGCAATTTCAGGATGGGCCTCACAGAGCGCTAAGCTGAGACAGTCATCTGAGCCCAAATCATACCGTTCGGTAATGAAGGTACATTGCTTGCCACCGGATGGTGGAGAGCCGTTGCATTGGTACAGTGGGGATCTAGAACCTACACTTAAACGGGCCGGCACTGGAAGGAATGCATCAGCGAGCCACAGGTCCTCTCCTTCAGACCCAGCCATGGGGGATATACTTATCAATAAGCAGGGGATCGCTGACATTTCAACGCTAGCAGCTTGGAACACCCGCGACATGGAGTCGCGTGATCTTTGCCCTGCCGGTCCATCAAAGCTCATTAAGCCTAAACAGTCCTCAGAAAGTTTCACAGCCCTCTGTGTGCAGACCCATGAGTTCTACTTTCTAAATGATCTCTTTAGCGATGCACTATCTCTGCTAATAAAGTTCCATATGGACATTGCAATACTTCCATACGCACCTGGAACCCCATTGGATTTTCTTGCTAAGACACAACACACACTCCAGTTTGCAAGTAAAAACAGGCCTGGCGCAATATGTATAGCGCTCTTATCCACAACCGTTCCTATAATAACAGCTCCAATGAAGGCAGAGCCTGAGCTGCAGATGAGTCGGGCTGACACTTTCCCTCAGAGTGGCAGGGGCTTTCTCGGTCAGAATCTGAACTGTGATAAAATCCCTAGACAGACATGTCTCAGAGTTGGAGTGGGCTGAAATTGACAATGCTTTAAATACCGTTACAGGGGACTATGATAAGAGCCCTAACCTACAGCATATTAGAACTGTTTGGCACTGAAAACACTCTTGGTACTGTTCTCAACTTCTACTGAGGATTGTTAGTCAGCTGAGTTAATGCTATTTTGTTAGAGTTAATACTATTTTGCTAGGGCTACATAAATAATAGTTGTTTATATGAGTGTAAAAGTTATGTTAAGCATTAAGATTTCTTAGCCTTGATCCATTACATAGTTTCTGTTTGTTGCACATCCACAGCTTTGCACTAGGACAGCATTCCTTACACTAGTGTCTGTTATGAACATAGAGCAGTCTTCCAAACACCTACAGAGGATATCAGCTCTATTTAGCACCCAATAGTAGATCTCAAGCACATACCACTTACTGTCTGCTGAAAACTTTTATATTTTATTCATGTTATCCGTTCCTAATATTATGTTGTTAATGTCACAGGTCATAATGTATTTTAACTAGGTAATGCCCAGACGGTATTTACTGTTTTATAAATATACCACACTCTAGTTAGGCTGCCTGGACATATGTCTTATATAATATAGTTAATGCTATTCTGTTAGGATTGCTTTTATAATAGTTGTTACATGAGTGTTCAAGTTAAGCTAACCATAGGATCTCTTTGCCTAGATCCACTACATATTACATGTTTGTTACACATCCACTGACTTCCACTAAGACTGCATTCCTTTCATTAGTGTTTGTTATGAACATAGAATAGTTTCCTAAGCAGCTACAGAGGGTATTAGCTCCCATTTGAAATATACCCCTATATTCCATTAGGACAGGTGACCAAATGCAGCAAATGAGATACAAAAGTTTTAGTTCCCCCTATATAAATTGTTAATATAAAATGTTTAGATATGTACTTGAATTAGATAAACATATATCTTGAGTAAGAGAGTTGGAGATGTGGAATTAACATGCTATTTAAGAAAAGGAAAAAAATGTTATTGCCTAAAATCATAATCCCTAAGTGCTGGAGGTAACTGGGACACTATCTGTTTACAACCACCTGTACTCTCTTGCTAGTGAAGATGCAGGATATGTCTTACCATGATTGTATCTGCAATCCAGTTTAGTGTCTTATTTTGATTCTTAGCAACATGAGAGGCCTTAGATGTCTTATAAATGTTCTGTATTATATGCTACTCACTACATGCTCAGCAACAAGCATGTATTGATAAAATGTAAGGTTCTAGTCAGATGCATGACAAGTTAATTGTGCCTTAAGAATGTCTTTATGCTAGTATGGTTTATGCAGATTTTCACATACAAAATATGAGTGCTTATTCTAGGCCCCTAGCTATTCTATTTGCCATTAGGAGACTTATACTTAGGGATCCAAGCTACGGTTGTTCTGCATCACTATACATATTACCTTACATAGCTCCACAAGGTGCAAAGATTTAGAATTAGTTTAGTGAGCAACTCAGTAAGACATGTCTCTTGATATATATGTCATAACCGGTTACTCTGTATAATGTAATAATATGTACGGTCAGCATATATTTCTTAATGTACTCTGTTCAAGCTTTCTATAGCCTCCAGTTGAGGGACATACATATAAGCCAACTAGATTATGCTTAACGAGATTTATATGTTTATTGTATTACTGAAGTTTATATGTTTTGTGTTGTTAGGTAACAGTATGCATGACAATATTCTCCTATAAGTTTTACTGTATGCAATGGGTTCCAGCTCCAGCTTTAGGTATTGCACAGTTATCACATTGCATGAGTTAGCTTAGCAGTTAAATTCTCTAGATACATGTCCTATGAACATACCACCTCATTGGTTATTTTTGATAATACCAGACTTAGTTATTGTACTAGTCTCATTAAGGATGAGTATGTTACCAGTTAAGCCCCAGGGCCACATAACCTAACTATATTTCTATAGCAGAGCCTTTAGTAGTAACGATGAAATATCACTCAATATGTATACTCTGTGAGAACACTCATATCATCAGATGATACGTAGCTCACATTTAAAAAAATAACCCTAAAATATGCCAACCCTGCAGAGAACAAGTTGCTACGTAGGGTTTGTGACCTCATGCCTTCATTTAAGTTTCTGGACCAAGTAGAAAGTATAGCTTTGCTCACTCATTTACTGTTAAATGA
Source organism: Bombina bombina (assembly GCF_027579735.1). Classification (NCBI taxonomy): domain Eukaryota; kingdom Metazoa; phylum Chordata; class Amphibia; order Anura; family Bombinatoridae; genus Bombina; species Bombina bombina. The sequence goes on from NC_069504.1 coordinate 90,627,825, forward strand.
TTCTACTATATACCATTTTTACCAAATGGCAATCTTTGTAAAAGGAATATGCAATTAACAATATTTTAAATTTATATAGTTGTCTTATAACTGTGACGCTGATTATTGTTATCTATGTTTGCCCTATGTCGGTTTTCTAAGTTCTAGATATTTTAAGTGATGTTTTCATCTCCCCATATATTAGGGAGCAATTTCTACTCAATCCACTTATGTTCCCTGTTGGATAATGGCATACCCCCTATGTAGAATCTATTGGTAGCACAATGTGTCTGTCTATGCTGAGCTCCTCTCTTCCCTTTCCCGCAGGTACATGTTGCCTGTGGGTCATATCCCTACTCCTTTTTCCCACATCGCTTATAGCTAGCATTTCCCCAGGAGAGGAGCTCACCCAGAAGTCTTTTCTGCACCCCATACTTCCTAATATCCCCCCTATTGCATAATCATATTCTGGTTATAACCAACATAATCCCCTAATCTGTCCCATAGCTCACAAATATTATGGTGATGTCAATGCTAAGCCATTTTAAGTCCTGATCCACATTTTCTATCTTCCCCGCTCTTATAGAACTTCACGATGGTCAAAACCAACCTATTTCTTTTAACCTCCTTGTCCATAGTTCACAAGTCTTGCCGTGATGACAATGTTAAGCCATCCTAAGCCCTGATAATGTCCCTCTGCTAACTAACTTTCTTCTACCCTATAGGTACAATCATATTAACAGAGGGGAAGCTTAATGACAGAGTATACCCTAATCTGCTCTATGATTTACTAGATATAATCTTCCCTAGACAGAGCGGGGACCCTTCCACTTGAGCATTCCTAAACTCCTAGCACATACTCTAAACTTCTCATACTTATATAAGGCTCCGCCCTCCCCCCCCCTACACTGTTTACCTCTTATGTATAGCGGTGCTTACCCGCTGAATATCTCCCCCCCCCCCCCTATATATCTCAGCCCAAGAGTGGCTGAAGCATATGATAGATCTCCACAGCCTGATATCTCAGACTCTGATACCTTATTGATTATTTTCTATAGTTCTGTGGAGATCATTTATCAACAATATAACATAAAACGAAGTTATATCTCACTTCGCCTAAACTTATTGTCTATCTTCAGATAACGATTCGATATGTAATTATGCTGTTACATGTGTATCTTGTTTTTCTTATTCCAATAATGTCAAATTATAGACAATGTATTATTTACTCTGATGTAATCTTGGCCTCATGGCGAAGCTTGTTTGTTAATCTATACTTTAACTTCAATAAAAAATTATATTAAAAAAAAAAAAAAAAATGTGTTTATTGTATCAAACACATAGACAGCGACGTGTTTCACAGTGGACACACTGCTTCATCAGGCTGATATTAAAACAATACATTTGTTTGCCTTTTATACACAAAAGATCCAATCAAAATACATTTCAAAACACTCCCCCCCCCCCTTTCCCCTGGTTAAATTTTGTGCCAAACTGGAATTTTTGGGACGTTTATATAACAAACAATCAAGTGCCATATAATGCCAAATATCCTCCTAATGCCTAATTACAAATAAACAATGTTAAAAAGATGGCAATATTCATTAATACAATGAGTTTCTAATGCTGAGTTAGGCCTATTTTCATTGGTTGCCGATCCGATCACATAACCAACTGTCATCCAATCATCGTTATACTACACAAATCAAAAATGTTTCTGATTGGTGGATACTTGGACACAGCGTTCATGTGTAAGGCTTGGAAGATAACATAGAGCAACTGTTATTTGCGATTGTGTACTTCAAGTAGGCTATATTATATAGAAGCGTAATCCTGTTATATGGATTGTGTTACTAGCCATATAAATATATCCCTGCATATAGATAAAATGGAAAAATAAATAAATACAACTTGGTGTTGAAATCCTTAAGCATAAGTGTTGTGTGAAAAGAATAAAATGTGTAGACAGGTGACTTACAGTAAGTGCTATAGATAAATGATGTAATCTCCCAGAGGTGATGTTTTTTTTAAATAATGTACTCCTATAAATAAAATTGAGTGTCACATTTGTGCATATAAAGTTGTGTAATGTAATATAAAATAATAACACTACACTATCTAAATTAGTGATATATTATTTAGGGCTCTTATAGACCCGTTTGGGGTGTTGATATCAAAACATATAACAAGTGATAATTGTTTATGGTTTAATTATTATTGGAAATTGTATGTGAGAACTAATTATCAGCTAGATAACGGGTTGTGTGTTTGGGTTTTAATGCTGAAATAGATTGTAATTTCAGCATTAAAACCGGACCACAGCCATTACAAGTCTTGTCGGTATAGCTGTACCGCAAGCCTTTTAGCATGTACCGCAACGTCAGTCCCGCACACGTAAAAATGAAATTTTTTCATGGGACTTCCATAGCGCTGCCATTATGAGTTTTGCAGTGAGGCTAAAGCTTGCGTTACAGCCTATACCGACAAGATCCGTTTCGCAATCTAAAAGCTGTAGTTATGAGTTTTACGAAACAAAACTGTAACATAAAACTCATGACTAAACTGTTAAAAAGTGCACTAAACACCCATAAACTACCTATTAACCCCTAATCCAAGGCCCATCCGCATTGCAAATACTATATTAAACTTATTAACCCCTAATCTGCCACTCCCAACATCGCCACCACTAAAAATAATTATAACCCCTATTCCGCTGCTCCCCGACATCGTCACCACTATAATAAAGATATTAATCCCTATAACGCCGCCACTATAATAAACCTATTAACCCCTAAACCACAAGCCCCCCACATTGTAATAAACTAAATTAAACTAGTAACCCCTAAACCTAACCATGACCCTAACGTAACCCTAACACCCTTTAACTTTATATTAAAATTACAATTTCCCTAGCTTAATTTAAATCTTACCTGTCAAATTAAAAAAACTAAGTTTAAACTAAAAATTAAACTAATATAACTATTAAACTAAAATTAAACTAACTACCAATTAAATAAAACTAAACTACACATTAAAAAAATCATAACACTACTATAAAAATGACAAAGTATCTAATTACAAAAACACTAAATTACGAAAAATAACAAACTAAATTATCCAAAATAAAAAAGAATTACACCCAATCTAATAGCCCTATAAAAATAAAAAAGACCCACCGCTTGAACGATCTTCATCCAGGCGTTGAGAAGCCTTCATCCAGACTTCCTCTTCTATCTTCATCCAGGCGGCATCTTCTATCTTGATCCTAGCGCGGAGCGGGTCCATCCTGAAGACATCCGCCGCGGAGCATCCTCTTCATACGGTTGCCTCTGTACACTGAATCTTCAATGCAAGGGAGCCGTTTCAAAATGGCGTCCCTTGCATTCCTATTGGCTGAAAAATTTGAATCAGCCAATATGAATTAGAGCTGCTAAAATCCTATTGGCTGTTCAAATCAGCCAATAGGATTTAAGCAGATCTCATTCTATTGGATGAGAGCTGCTTACATTTTTTTTTAAAGGGTATTAGAATAGGAATCATTTTTGTTGTTTTGTATAATTTTGTTTGTTATTTTTTGTAATGGTATTTTTTTTATTTTTTGTAATTTTAGTGTTTTTTATTTTTTGTAAGGCAGCTTAGGTTTTATTTCACAGTTAAGTTTGTATTTATTTTATATAGGTAGTTAGTAAATAATTAATAACTATTTACTAACTAGTTTACCTTGTTAAAATAAATACAAACTTACCTGTGAAATAAAACCTAAGCTAGCTACAATATAACTACCATTGATGGCAGGCCCCTTCAGCCCACACTCCTTACTCACGAAACTGCTCCGTTATCCATGGCTGTCGGGGCTCTCCATTTTGAAACCCTCCAGTTCCAGGTGATAAACTCTCCGCATTTTCCAATTATTCTGTGTTATTCCTGGCTCCAAAAGCACAGTCCCAGTCTCGACTGGCGCAGGTCCGAAATGTTGTCGTGGTATCCGCAATGTATTTCCACTTGTCTTCGGAAACCAGTTAAAGTCTTGTGCACGTCTTCAGTATCTCAAATGCCAGAGGAGTACCGAGAGTTCCTAGATGTTTTTGACAAGGTGCGTGCCGGTACGTTGCCTCCTCACCGGTCTTATGATTGTGCCATAGACCTGCAAACCGGAGCCATTCCTCCGGGTTTACCCTCTGTCTGTTACAGAGAATTGTGCTATGGAGGAGTATGTTGCCGATGCTCTGTCGCGGGGGATCATCCACAAATCCTGGTCTCCTGCAGGGGCTGGCTTCTTCTTTGTGAAGAAAAAGGGTGACGAGTTAAGACCATGCATCCATTATAGGGGTCTTAATCGTCTTACCATTAAGAATGCTTACCCTATTCCGCTCATTACGGAACTCTTTGACCGCCTTAAGGGAGCTACGGTCTTTACTAAACTTGATTTGAGAGGAGCGTACAATCTCGTTAGGATCAAGGAGGGCCACCAATGGAAAACAGCATTTAACACCAGGAGCTGGCATTAAGAGTATCTTGTAATGCCCTTTGTTTTCCAGGAATTTATTAATGATGTCCTACGAGATATGTTGCAACAGTGTGTTGTGGTGTACTCAGACAACATCCTCATACACTCACCCACACTTGAGGCTCATCGTTCTGATGTTACACGGGTTCTTCAGAGACTACGTGAGAATGGCCTGCTTTGTAAACATGAGAAATGTGAGTTTCATCACACTCAAGTAACCTTCCTAGGTTATGTTATCTCTGTTGCAAGGTTCTCCATGGATCCTGACAAGTTATCTGCAGTTCTGCAGTGGCCTCGCCCACTTGGTCTTCGGTCTATTCAACGTTTTTTGGGATTTGCCAATCACAGACATGACCCATAAAGAGAATGATCCACTCCATTGATCACCTACTGCCATTAAGGCCTTTGATAGTCTTAAGACTGCCTTTGCTGCCGCTCCAGTTCTGGCTCATCCTATCCCTGTCCTGTATCTTGTAATGTCCTGTATCTTGTAATGCCCTTTGTTTTCCAGGAATTTATTAATGATGTCCTACGAGATATGTTGCAACATTGTGTTGTGGTGTACTCAGACAACATCCTCATACACTCACCCACACTTGAGGCTCATCGTTCTGATGTTACACGGGTTCTTCAGAGACTACGTGAGAATGGCCTGCTTGGTAAACACGAGAAATGTGAGTTCCATCACACTCAAGTAACCTTCCTAGGTTATTTTATCTCCGTTGCAGGGTTCTCCATGGATCCTGACAAGTTATCTGCAGTTCTGCAGTGGCCTCGCCCACTTGGTCTTCGGTCTATTCAACGTTTTTTGGGGTTCGCCAATCACTGACATGACCCATAAAGAGAATGATCCACTCCATTGATCACCTACTGCCATTAAGGCCTTTGATAGTCTTAAGACTGCCTTTGCTGCCGCTCCAGTTCTGGCTCATCCTAACCCTGTCCTCCCTTTCATTCTTGAGGTCAATGCATCTGAAACTGGAGTAGGTGCCCTCTTGTCTCAATGTCCTACACATGACGGTTCCTTGTGGTTTCTTTTCTAAGAAATTGTCTCCAGCAGAGGGCAATTATGAAATAGGCGACAGGGAATTACTGGCCATAATTTTGGCACTCAAGGAATGGAGGCATCTTCTCGAGGGTACTAGTGTGCCAGTGCTCATTCTTACTGACCACAAGAATTTAACTTATCTATCTGAAGCAAAACATTTGTTGCCCCGACAGGCCAGAGGGGCGCTATTTTTGTCTCGGTTTAATTATGTGGTCTCCTACCTGCCTGGTAGTAGGAATGTTAGGGCTGATGCCCTCTCTCGACAATTTTCGCCTCTGTCCAAGGAGGAGTCTGTACCTACTCCAGTTATACCTCCTGACCATATTTTGGCTATCATACGTACTAATTTGACTTCTTCCTTGGGGGAGGAGATCCTGGCTGCACAAACCAATGCACCTCCTGAGAAACCTAGTGGTAAGTGTTTTGTTCCTGAGAATCTTCAAACTAAACTTTTGCACACTTACCACTATCCTAAAGCTGCAGGTCACCCAGGCAAGAACCAAATAATTTGGTCTGTCACTCGACAATTCTGGTGGCCAGCTCTTCATTCTGATGTTGCTGCGTATGTTGCCTCCTGCTCAGTTTGTGCACAGAATAAGACTCCTCGACGTCTTCCTGTGGGTCTTCTTCAACCTATTGCTAATGGTGAGCATCCTTGGACACATCTTTCCATGGACTTCATTGTCAAGCTCCCTGTTTCCAATGGCAATACTGTTATCCTTATGGTGGTTGACCGTTTTTCTAAAATGTCACATTGCATTCCCTTGAAGACGTTGCCTACCACTCAGTAGCTTGCTTCAGTTTTTGCCCGGGAGGTCTTCTGTTTACATGGGTTACCCAAGGAGATAGTGTCGGACTGGTGAGCCAGTTTGGCGTTCTCCAGATTTTGGCGTTCCTTTTGTGCTAAAATGGGGATCCAGCTTTCCTTCTCAGCATATCACCCTCAATCCAATGGGGGTGCGGAACAGTCTAATCAAGCTCTGGAACAGTTCCTCCGTTGCTATGTCTCAGATCACCACAATAATTGGTCTAAACTGTTACCTTGGGCAGAGCTTTGGAGGAGCATCTCCGGCAACTCCGTTCCACGTGGGTGCAGATTCATTCTATGCAGCGCCAAAAGTTCCAGGCTGATCGTAGGCGTCTTCATGCGCCTTCCTACCAGGTTGGTGAGAGAGTTTGGCTGTCCTCCCGCAACTTGAACCTTCATGTGCCTTCCAATAAACTGGCTCACCGTTATGTTGGTCCTTTTTGAATACTCCGACGGGTTAATCCTGTGGCCTACGCTCTTGACCTTCCTCCTGCAATGCGCATCTCCAATGTTTTTCATGTCTCCCTCTTGAAACCATTGGTTGTAATCGGTTTACCACTGTGTTGCCTCGTCCCCGTCCTATCTTTGTTGACAACCATGAGGAGTATGATGTCAGCAGCATTATTGACTCTTGTATGTCCAGGGGCCGCGTACAGTATTTGGTTCACTGGAGGGGCTACAGTCTGGAGGAGCGTTCATGGGTTCCCTCCTCTGATGTTCATGGTCCCGCCCTCCTCCGTGCCTTCCATGCTCGTTTCCCCAATATGCCTTTTGTCCTCCCGCGGGGGAGGGGTTGTTGAGGGGAGGGTACTGTCAGGGTTTTTTCCCTGCTGTGTTTGCCATGTGCTGCTGGCAGCCATTTTACTCACATCTCTTGAAGACTTTGGTGCATGCTGTGTGATGCTGCTCATTTCCTGCACTTCCTTCTATGGCCAGACTGGTGTACATCATCCGTGTGAGACAGGATGCAGTCTCAGAATTGTGATGTCATCACTTATTATTGAAAGGGCCTCTGTTCAGTATGCTTTGCCCTTGCATTGTCTCAGACCTGTTTGTGAGAGCTCCTGTGTATTACCTGGCTGTCTGAAATCCCTCCTGGTTCCTGATCCCTGGCTTGTTCCTGACTCTGCTGTTCTCATTATTCCTGATTCTGGCTTGTCTGACTACTCGCTTTGGCTCCTGACTCGGCTCGTCAGACTATTTGCTTTGGCTCCTGACTCGGCTCGTCTTACTACCAGCTCTGGGTTTGATTCCTGGCTTGTTATTTGTTTTGTGGACTTTTTATTATTTTTTGCTATGAATAAAATTGTGACACTTCTCATCTCAGTCTGATTCCTGGCACCCTGACACACAGTCTTGTTTTTCTTTATAATATTTAGATATTAAAATATTAGAATTGAAGTTAATTTGCCTCTCAGTTTTTCTTGACAGAAAATTCTGTTTGGTTTTTTGACACTAATATTGTTTGTAAATATACAATTATGGGTGTTCTTATTTCGCTAAGTATCCTGAGATAGGGATAATGCATTGCCTCCAAACTCAATGTCTCCCAATGCTGTGTAAGTATTTCCTCAGTTTTTCTCCTTACGCGTTCCAAGCCTTTATGGCGTCACCTGCTGTGCCCTGCGGTTCCTCATTATCTCCTGGAGGAGTTATTTGAGGCAGAATCTGTTGCTCAGGTATCTTTTGGATATCTTTAGCAATTTCTGTTTTTCCTTTTTTCAGGGGGAAAATCGCAGGAGGAATATTAGATATTTAGATAGTAAGGTATCTGTACCGCCTGCTGCTACACTGTTTGCCTTCCTCGTATGAGGAGGATACGTCAGTAGCCTCAGAGAATAAAATCTCAGATGTGGACAGTTTAATTCCTTTATCTGTTGCTGAAGTTGTATCTTTCAGATTTCAGCCTGAACATCTTCATGTGTGATTAAAGGAGGTCTTTGACTGCCTTTCAGCGACTCTGATGTGTCTGTCGTTGTCAATCCCTAAAGTATCTAGTGAATTTTATAGATACTAGGATTTTTCTGTGGCAAATCGTGCTCACAGGAATGGGAAAGCTACTCTTGGTGTTTTTTCTTCGTCTCCTGTGCTTATGAGGATGTTTCCTGTCTTTGTCTCATTACTTGGAAATTTGGTTTTGTCACTTTGTCAAGTGCGGCATCTTATTGGTGCGACACCTTATTTGTTCCAATTGGTAGGGACTCCTTTAAGGAGGTGATCCTGAACTGAATTGAGGTTTTTGAACCAGCCTATTCCTTTATTTCTGATGCTACCATGCTAGTCTTTAAGCAGGGAGCCAAGATATTTAACTTCACTGAGCTAACCTGTGGGGCTTTGTGGCCATTTCATGGTCAGTGGGTTTTTTTAAAGCTTCTGGCGTTTTCCTTACAAGCGTAGGACCTTGTTTGGTCCGGATCTGACAGGAATATTTCTGATATTTCTGATAGTTCATGTATACTAGGATTATTGCAATGGACTTAAGATCCAATTAACATATGTCTGGGTAGGTTTGCACCCCACTTATGGTACTAGTTTAAAGATTTTCTACCACAAGACGAAAAAGTGATGAATCTCTTTCTCAATCATGGATATGAGATGTCCGGTTTAGGCTGTGGGCATAGTATTTCAGGGTTACTACATGATAGTTTCTTTTCCTGAGCCAGGTTCCTTCTCTCAGGTTTATCGGTACCAGATAATAGTGAAGCAATTTTGTAGTGCATTTGGAACTTATATTCCCTGTGAGGGATTGTTCCAGTCCATGTAGGAGAGCAGGATCTAGGAATTTTTATCATATAGTGGGCCTTAAGTGCTTCAACATGACCTAGATGTTGTTTGTGCTCTGAAATTCTTTCTGCAGACTAAGGACTTTCTTCTGCCTTATTTGTTTTGTTTTTCTGGGAAACGCAAGGGTCGGATAGCTACATCCACTTTGTTTTATTTTTGGATGAAGAGTGGACAGCAGGCTTCTGAGGATTTCACAGCTTTTTCTACAAGGGCTATCTCTTCTTCCTGTGCTTTCAAGAATGAAGCTTCTGTGGAACAGTTTTGCAAGGCTGAAATTTGGTCATCTTTGCATACTTTTTCTGAATTCTATAAGTTTGATTCTTTTGTCTTGGCTGAGGCTTCTTTTGGAGAAGGGTTCTTCAGGCAGTGGTGCCTTCTGTTTAGGTTACCTGTCGTATCCCTCCCTTATTATCTGTGTCCTCTAGCTTGGGTATTGATTCCCAACAGTAATTGATGATGATCCGTGGACTCACGTGTCATTAGAAAGAAAACAAAATTTATGCTTACCTGATAAATGTATTTATTTCTTGACACGGTGAGTCCACGGCCCGCCCTGTTTTTCAGACAGTTTTTCTTTGGTATATAAACCTCAGGCACCTCTGCACCTTATATTACTTCCTTTCTCCTTTCCCTTTGGTCAAATGACTGGGGGTCGTGGGTAAGGGAGTGGTATTTAACAGTTTTCCAGTGGTGCTCTTTGCCTCCTCCTGCGGGTTAGGAGTGATATTCCCAACAGTAATTGATGATGATCCCTTGACTCACCGTGTCAAGAAAGAAAGAAATTTATCAGGTTAGCATAAATTTAGTTTCTTAGAGGCAGAGATATTTAGTTCAAGGTAATGAGAAAGGTGTATGAATATAGTTCAGAGACTGATGTAATAAAATGTCCAATGTATTCAGTTGTTGAAAGCAGCTAAATCCATATTGTCATTTAGACCATTAGGATAAAGAGTTTGAAGTAAATCCAACATGTCTCCCGTTGGTGGAGACGTATCATATGGTTATATGCTGAATGAAATTAAATTTGTTCTATTAGTGTAATTTTCATTGCTGTTTTTATAGAATGATGGGGCAAAGTACAGTGTTTTGATACGCTTTGTTTGAGAAAGCCTTTTCGTATGTTTCTACAATGTTCTGCCCATCTGATGTGGAGTTTATGACTTGTGTGCTCTGTATATTGGGCTCCACAAAAACACTCAATGAGGTAGATCACATAGGAGCTTTTGCATGTTAAAAAAATCAGAAATTATTAATTCTTCATTAGTGGTGTTGGATTTGAATGTTTGCAATGGAGTTGCAAATTGCTTTGACTATTTTACTAGGTGCAAGTTTTGTTCTGATAGTTGGTGCTCTTTTATAAGTAATTATAGGTTCTTTTTCAACAAATTTTTCTATGATGGGGTCTTGTTTGATTATTTGCCAATGTTTGTGGATGATGTTTTTATCTAATTGTAATTTTGATTGTAGCGAGTAATGCAATTGGGTTTTGTTAGTATTTCTTTTTACAAAGGCAGTGGGTCCTGATAATATTCATCCAAGGGTTTTAAAAGAACTTCGATCAGTGCTAACTGTCCCATTAACTGATCTGTTTAATCAGTCACTATTAACAGGAGCTGTCCCAGATGATTGGAGAATAGCAAATGTAATACCCCTTCATAAAAAGGGCAGTAGAGAAGAATCTGGCAACTACAGGCCAGTTAGTTTAACTTCAGTAGTAGGGAAATTAATGGAAAGCCTCTTAAAAGAAAGAATTATGACTTACATAAAGACAAACAATTTAGAGGACCAAAATCAGCATGGTTTTACTTCAGGGAGATCATGTCAGACTAATCTAATTGACTTCTTTGATTATGTAACAAAAGTATTAGACAAGGGAGGAGCAGTTGATGTAGCATATCTAGATTTCAGCAAAGCATTTGACACCGTCCCACACAATAAACTTATTCACAAACTATATCTCCTTGGTCTAGATTCAAAAATTGTGAAATGGGTGGAATGCTGGCTTAAGGACAGAAAACAAAGTGTCTTAGTAAATGGAGTTCATTCAGCAGAGGGGGCTGTTACTAGTGGTGTTCCTCAGGGGTCAGTTCTGGGGCCTGTTTTGTTTAACATATTTATCTGCGATATCAGCAAAGGGCTACAGGGGAAAGTATGTCTCTTTGCAGATGATACAAAAATTTGCAACAGAGTGGATGTTCCAGGGGGGGTAGACAAAATGAGAAGTGATATACAACAATTGGAGGATTGGACAAACGACTGGGATCTAAAGTTTAACACAGCAAAGTGTAAAATAATGCATTTAGGGAAGAAAAATCCAAATGTTGATTACAGACTCAATGACACTTTACTGACTGTTACAGACGAGGAACAGGACTTGGGAATTATTATTTCAGATGATTTAAAACTTAGTAAACAATGTAGTAATGCAGCGAGTAAGGCTAGCAGAATGCTTGGATGTATTGGTAGAGGTATTTGCAGCAGAAATAGTAAGGTTCTTATGCCACTTTATAGATCATTAGTTAGGCCTCATCTTGAGTATTGTGTGCAGTTCTGGAGACCATATCTTCAGAAGGATATTAACAAACTTGAATCTGTGCAAAGGAGGGCTACCAAAATGGTACATGGTCTAAAAAATAAAACTTACCAGGATAGGCTCAATGACCTAAATATGTATAGCTTAGAGGAGAGAAGGGAAAAAGGTGATATGATAGCAACTTTCAAGTACATTAAAGGGTTTAGTAAAACTGAGGCTGTGGGTATTTTACATAAAATGGAAAATTCAAGAACAAGGGGTCATGAGCTCAAGCTAAAGGGTAGTAGATTCAGGAGTAATTTGAGGAAGCATTTCTTTACAGAAAGAGTGATTGATTTATGGAATATACTTCCTCAAGAGGTAGTAGCAACAAACACTGTGGGGGACTTTAAAAATGCATGGGACAAGCATAGGGCTATCCTACGAACTAGATAAGTTTATACTGTTAGGTAAGGTCGGGCAGACTTGCTGGGCCTATGGCTCTTATCTGCCGTCAATATCTATGTTTCTATGTTTCTATGTTTTTGTCTTAGGTTTGTTTAATAGTATTTGTGATCTATCGAGGGCTTTGGTGAGGCATCGATCGATCAGGCTTTGGGGGTAGCCCTTTTCTTTAAAACGGGTGATTAGAACTTCTGACTGTTCCTCAAAGTCTAATGTAGATGAACAATTTATTTTTATTCTTCTGAACTGACTGAATGGAATATTCATTTTCCATCTGTGATAATGATTACTAGTATAATCTAGATAACTGTTGCTATCAACCATTCTTAAAGAATGTTTTGGATTTTATGTGACCTGAATCTGACCAACTTAATTGTAGGTCAAGAATTTAAATCTAGTTTTGGTCGATTTTATGGGTGAATAGGAGGCCCAGTTGGTTCTGGTTTAAATGACTGATAAATAGTTCTATGGATGATAATTCTCCATCCCAAATGAAGATCAGATCATCTATATAACGGTCATAGTACACCAGATTTGCCCACCAGTGTGAAGAATAGATGTAAGGTTCTTCAAATGCCCTCATATCAATGTTGGCATAACTGGGGGGCAAATCTAGTGCCCATGGCCATTCCCATCACTTATAAATAGTACTTGCTTTGAAAAATGAAATAATTGTGCTCCAGAGTGAAGCGTACAAGATTTTCTTTAAGTATTTTTTATTCTATGGGTATATACAGATCCTGATTTAAAATATCATGAACTGCTAATATACCCAATTAGATTTTTGTGAGAAGAAAATCACAAAAAAGAGGACGCCTCCTAGTGTGGTAATACAAACAGGTCTTGTATTGTGGTTATACTTACATATGGAGCAGCACCAAGTGTGCTAATCGGGGCAAGCTGGGAACTTGCAGTGACCCAGCAACACTGATCCTCCACAAGGATAAGAGGATACATGATATCCAGGTAATTAAAATGATGAGTCATGCCCAGGCTCCAATACAATATAAAAGATATTTTATTTAAAATAGTAGTAAAACACCATGGGTATTCTGGTTCACCCAGGTATATAAAAACAATTGTAAGATACAGATTGCAACTCGTTTCACAGCTCAGCTAGCTGTTTCCTCAGGCATCTGTTTACATCAAGGAAGCACTGGCTTTTAAATCTAAACTGAACCTATTAGACTCCTGCCACTACCTGTCTGTACAGGTGTGGTCAATTACCAAATTACCTGTTTCCTGTTTGGTCACATGTAAACCAAATACATTTGTGATCTTTGTTATGAATTGTAGTCAATTGTTGTAATAGATGTGTTGTGTCTTTTAATGTACAAGGGTAAATTGGATACAAATTTTTGTATATAGAGGTCTACATAGCGAGGTACGCCACTAGTTAAACAATTGACTCCGGCAATTATAGGTCTACCAGGCGGCAAGCTAGATCCTTGTGGATCTTCGGGAGGTGGTAGTAGTGAGCTATATCCGGATGATGATAATAAACCCACTTCAATTTTCTATTTACCCCCAAATGAAACTTGCACTTGTAAATTTGGAACAAAACCAAAATATAGTAATACATGATGCAGACAAGGGAGGTGGTATAGTACTACAAAATTTTGATGACTATATTTTAGAAGCACAAATAATTCTTAATGAAAAAAGAATATTACACTATTTTAGATAAAGATCCGACTATACACTATCTAACATTGCTTAAAAACCTACTACAGGAAGGCTACAACAAAACCATTCTGTCCAAATCAGAAAATAATTTTATGTACATAGATCATCCGGATATAGCTCAATACTACCATCTCCTGAAGATCCACAAGGATCTAGCTTGCCTGCCTGGTAGACCTATAATTGCCAGAGTCAACTGTTTAACTAGTGGCATATCTCGTTATGTAGACCTCCATTTACATTTTTTTTTATCCAATGTACCCTCGTATATTAAAGACACTACACATCCATTACAACAATTGCCTACAATTCATAACAAAGATCACAAATTTATTTGGTTTACATGTGGTGTTAGTAGTTTATATTCCAATATACCACATGAATTGGGTATATTAGCAGTTCATGATATTTTAAATCAGGATCTGTATATGCCCATAGAACAGAAAATACTTATAGAAAATCTTGTACGCTTCACTCTGGAGCACAATTATTTCATGTTTCAAAGCAAGTACTATTTACAAGTGAAGGGAACGACCATGGGAACCAGATTTGTCCCCCGTTATGCCAACATTTATATGGGGGCATTTGAAGAATCTTACATCTATTCTTCACACTAGTGGGCAAATCTGGTGTACTATGGCCGTTATATAGATGATCTGATCTTCATTTGGGATGGAGAATTATCATCCATAGAACCATTTATCAGTCATTTAAACCAGAACCAACTCGGCCTCCTATTCACCCATAAAATCGATCAAAACCAGATTGAATTTCTTGACCTACAATTAAGTTGGTCAGATTCAGGTCACATAAAATCCAAAACATTCTTTAAGAATGTTGATATCAACAGGTATCTAGATTATACAACTAATCATTATCACAGTTGGAAAAAGAATATTCCATTCAATCAGTTCAGAAGGATAAAAAGAAATTGTTCATCTACATTAGACTTTGAGGAACAATTAGAAGTTCTAATCACTCGTTTTAAAGAAAAGGGCTACCCCAAAGCCTGATCGATCGAGGTCTCGCCAAAGCTAGAGACCTCAATAGATCACAAATACTATTAAACAAACCTAAGACAAAAAGAAATACTAACAATACACCCAATTTCATTACTCGTTACAATCAAAATTACAACAAAAATAAAAAACATAATCCGCAAACACTGGCACTTTGACACATTATCAAACAAGACCCCATATTGGAAAAAATTGTTGAAAAAGAACCTATAATTACTTTTAAAAGAGCACCAACTATCAGAACAAAACTTGCACCTAGTAAAATAGTCAAAACAATTTGCAACTCCAATTTTAACCCCAACTTAGATTCCGCTAAACCCAAACACCCCTTTGGCTTAAAAGGTGTTTACAAATGTAACCGAACAAATTGCAACACATGTCTCTCGTTGAATATAAAATGTAAAAAAAACATTCAAATCCAACACCACTAATGAAGAATTTATAATTTCGGATTTTTTAACATGCAAAAGCTCCTATGGGATCTACCTAATTGAGTGTTTTTGTGGAGCCCAGTATACAGGGCGCACAAGTCGTAAACTACACATCAAATGGGCAGAACATTGTAGAAACATACGAAAAGGCTTTCTCAAACAAAGCGTATCAAGGCACTGTACTTTGCCTCATCATTCTATAAAAACATCAATGAAAATTACACCAATAGAACAAATTTCATTTCATTTAACATATAAATGTATGATACGTCTTTGCCAACGGGAGACATATTGGATTTACAAACTTTAAACTCTGTATACCAATGGTCTAAATGACAATATAGATTTAGCTGCTTTTAACAACTGAATACATTGAACATTTTATTACATCAGTCTCCAATCAATATTCATACATCTTTCACATTACCTTGAACTAAATATCTCTGCCTCTAAGAAAATAATTTTTACCAATCTACAATAGTGAAAACAAGATCAATATTACCCAAGACACTAAATGAGACATTCAAGTAACTTAAAACTTACAATTTAGTTTACCAAATAGAAATTAAACTACAAGCACACTTACACCCCTTCTCCTTTCATAATCAGATTGGATAGTTTATGAATATAACATAACATCTTGTAGATATCAATACAACACACAAATAAAAATCACCATTTTAATTTTAGAATTGATGAGAATCCTTTTGTCAGAGCAAATCTGTATGTCAATATCACACCATAATCACTTGTTGTATATTAGTTGCTCTTTTGACAACTGAATTGTATATACATGATTGCACATTTTCCCATTATTACTATCTTTTTACACATAGAAATACCCAAATTGGTGGGTTTAAAGATAGTTTGAAAACCACAATTATTTAAAGGAGAACACACAAATTGAAACCTAAGTTTCATACTCATCAATTTAATTTTTAGCATCTCTTTTTATAATACAACCATTTATATTTGCGCCCTCTGCAAACCTCCTATTATAGGAATTTGCATTAGATAATTATTAGCAAAAACTGCAGCACAATATTTAGAAAGTTTAACTTAGACAACATTTGTACTTTAAACTAGAAATAGCTTTATTTTCTGGCTAAATTCCCAAGCTGAAAAAGTTTCACGTTAGTGCTGCGCTAAGACCACACTTTATACTTTTGCAATTCTCCCATAAATCTTTATCACAACCTAGTGCTGAGCATAAGTTTTAGCATAAACTTCCATGAATGAGGATACAGTCATCATTAATTATCAGATCTCAGGGTACATACTATCAATATATATTAACAAAATGAACTAAAAGACGGTAGGACTTGTTTGGATGTCTTAGCAAACAAGAAACATGTGATAAATTATGAGCCAATAGAATTCTATTAAAAACAGCAATCAGCTGCCAAGATGAAAACTTGCATTAGATATAAATTTTGGATTGTATGTATTGTATTTTATTTATCCATATACTTTTTAACATTGTTTATATTCATGTTTTATTTGCTTTTATACATTTTTTCTATATATAGATTCTTTTGAAATTGCATATTGGAAATATATTTGTAAACACGCCCACATAAGTCCTATTGGCCCCATGGTAACTAATTGGAACATATGTGTGTGTATTGTGCTCCTTATTTACACTTGTTACATGCCTGATGAAACAGCCAGTCAGCTGAGAAACGCGTTGCATGTTTTAAAATAAAACTGTGATTTTAAGTAGTCTGCCTTTTAACTACTTTTTCACTTTGGAGCACTTTACACCACTTATTCAAACCATTTGAATGAACAATCCAGGGAGACCTGATTCAGACAGCTGGTGTCTGTAACATCCAGCCTGCCTTGTTTGCACGATTTCATTGTGCAAACTGAACTGTGAGTACCCATTTTGTATATTTTCTTGGAATCATTCTGTTAAAAGTTTAACCTGCACTAGGAGAAGTTCTGTGTCCTTTATATTTTTAAAGGCTACAACATCCAGTATCCAGTCTACTGAAATCTGAGGGAGACCTTGTCCCAATCAGTCAGCTGGAGACTGCAAAGCCCAGCCTGCGCATATTGCACTTTATTAGTGCACACACCCTTGTGAGCAGTCACTTGTTTGCAACTTTGTATTCACTGACAAATTATTTTGGTTAAACTGCACCAATTTACTTTTATCACCAATTTTGCTTTGTTCTATAGGTATTCTTAGTTGAAAGCTAAACCTAGGAGGTTCATATGCAAATTTCTAAGCCTTTGAAGGCCGCCTCTTCTGTCAGGGCATTTTAACAGTTTTTCACCACTAGAGGGTGTTAGTTCATGTGTGACATATAGATAACCCTGTGCTCACGCACGTGAAGATACAGTGAGTCAACTCTGATTGACTAAAATGGATGGCTGTCAAAAGAACTGAAATAAGGGGGCATTTGCAGAGGCTTAGAAACAAGATAATCACAGAGGTAAAAAGTGTATTAATATAAATGAGCTGGTTATGCAAAACTAGGGAATGGGTAATAAAGGGATTATCTATCTTTTTAAACAATAACAATTCTGATGCAGACTGTCCCTTTAATATACTTTGTAAAAAAATAAAGATAGTAGCATCTTTATTTTTTAATAAAATAACTGGGCTTGAAAGTTTTTAGGGACTAAAGTTGGCGGCTGTAGGGCGTTAGAAAAAAACGGCACTGAAAAGTGCCTTTACATTGCAGTTTATGGGAACATGCTTATATATACATATGCTTATATACATATATTTATGTGTTAATATGTCTATATACACATATTAACACATAAATATGTATGTACATAGTCATATAAATATATATTTACAATTTGCTGCCATCGCTGCCCAACTTATCACCTTCGCTGTACTAGTTTTTATGATGTGTCTTACAGCATGAGAACGAGGCTCCCATAGGATCCTATGGAAACGCGCTTTTGTGTGTGCAATGCTTCCCATCACTCTTTTTGTCTTTTATGGTTTTATTTTTCTACACTTTGAATAAATAACGGCTCAGTAAACAATGCTCCTGTATTTCTTAGCATACTGTTTTCTTAGGCACTCTCCTTTGTACATCTAGTTTCTCCTTAGGATTTTGCCATTATGAAGAAAGCATTGAACCATTACTTTTGTGATGAAAATAAAATAGCTAAGTTTAAGAAACAGAAGAAATTGAACGTAAATAACAGGCAGTTTTGGGACCGAAAAAAAAAGTAAGGTAAAAAGATATAAATGAAAGAAAAACAAATATTCCTTTTTATACCACACATTTAGGAACACTCAAGTCAAAATGAAACGTTTACAATTCAAATAGAGCATGCAATATTAAACAACTTTCCAATTTACCTCCATTAACAAAATGTGTTGTCTTATTATTATCAAGCCGCCAATTCCACAGCGTAATTGTGGCGGGCCTGAAAAGCCTCATTTATCAAAAGCCAACAGACTGGCAAAAGTTGAAATTTGTGACGTAACATACGATCGGCCCGTCTCAGTCCGACACAGATCGATGCTTACGTCTTTACAGATGTTCCAAATACAAATTCGGCACTATCTGAGAACTTTTGCTAGTTAACAAATATCTAACAGGTACGCTCGCCACTATTCCGGCCCAGCGTACCTGGTTTTCAATCCGCCACCCTGGAGGACATGGATGCCATAGGAATCAAGGGTAGTCTGAAAGCAGCGAAAGCTTATGTTCGCTGCTGCCCAATATCCCATTGAAATCTATGCTAGAAAACCAGTAACGTTTACACCTAACACCCTAACATAAACCCTGAGTCTAAACACCCCTAATCTGCCGCCCGACATCGCCGCCACCTACATTATGTTATTAACTCCTATCCCGCCGCTCCCGGACCCCACCACAACTCTAATAAAGTTATTAACCCTTATCCCGCCGCTCCCGAAGCCCACCGCAACTCTAATAAAGTTATTAACCCCTATCTCGCCGCTGCCGGAGCCCACCGCAACTAACTAAATGTATTAACCCCTAAATCCCTGGCCTCCCACATCACTACCACTTACTAAACCTATTAACCCCTAAACCGCCAGCTCCCCACATCGTCATAAACTAAATTAAGCTATTAAACCCTAAACCTAACAACCTGCTAACTTTATATTAAATATTAACTCATCCCTATCTTATAATAAATTTAAACTTACCTTTAGAGTTAAAATAAACTATATTAAACTTTTAATTAACCTACCCTAACTATTATCCTACAATTACATTAAACTATATTAAACAATTAATTAACCTACCCTATTATACTAAAAAATATTAAACTAACAATTAAATTAACTATATTATATATTTAAAAACCTAACCCTATTCAAATTATTTAAATCTCTTATAAAAAAATACTAAATTACAAAGAAATAACAACTAAGTTACAAAAAATAAAAAACACTCGGCTATATCACGAGTTTGGCGTTAGCCTTAAAAAGCAGCTACTTTTTAGCGCCCGCTGGTATTACAGGTGTACCGCTCACTTTTCTTCTGCGACTCGAGGCTACCGCAAATCCCCTTACGTCAATTGCGTATCCTATCTTTTCTATGGGATTTGCCTAACGCTGGTATTACGAGTCTTGGAAGAAGTGAGCGGTAGACCCTCTCCTGTCCAGACTCCTACCGCATATAAAAGTCAGTAGTTAAGAGTTTTATGGGCTAACGCCGGAACATAAAGCTCTTAACTAAAGTGCTAAAAAGTACACTAACACCGATAAACTACCTATTAACCCGTAAACCAAGGCCCCACCACATCGCAAACACTATAATAATTTTTTTAACCCCTAATCTGCCGACCGGACATCGCTGCCACTTTAATAAATGTATTAACCCCTAAACTGCCGCACTCCCGCCTTGCAAACACTTGTTAAATTTTATTAACCCCTAATCTGCCGTCCCTAACATTGCCAACACCTATCTTCATTTATTAACCCCTAATCTGCTGACCCCAACGTTGCTGCTACTATAATAAATTTATTAACCCCTAAACCTAAGTCTAACCCTAAGTCTAACCCCCCTAACTTAAATATAATTTAAATTAAACAAAATAAATTTACTACAATTAAATAAATTATTCCTATTTAAAACTAAATACTTAACGATAAAATAAACCCTAATATAGCTACAATATAACTAATAGTTACATTATAGCTATTTTAGGATTTATCTTTATTTTACAGGCAGCGTTGTATTTATTTCTCCAACATAGGTGTGTCCGGTCCACGGCGTCATCCTTACTTGTGGGATATTCTCTTCCCCAACAGGAAATGGCAAAGAGCCCAGCAAAGCTGGTCACATGATCCCTCCTAGGCTCCGCCTACCCCTGTCATTCTCTTTGCCGTTGTACAGGCAACATCTCCACGGAGATGGCTTAGAGTTTGTTAGTGTTTAACTGTAGTTTTTATTATTCAATCAAGAGTTTGTTATTTTAAAATAGTGCTGGTATGTACTATTCACTCAGAAACAGAAAAGAGATGAAGATTTCTGTTTGTATGAGGAAAATGATTTTAGCAACCGTTACTAAAATCCATGGCTGTTCCACACAGGACTGTTGAGAGGAATTAACTTCAGTTGGGGGAACAGTGAGCAGTCTCTTGCTGCTTGAGGTATGACACATTCTAACAAGACGATGTAATGCTGGAAGCTGTCATTTTCCCTATGGGATCCGGTAAGCCATGTTTATTAAGATTGTAAATAAGGGCTTCACAAGGGCTTATTAAGACTGTAGACTTTTTCTGGGCTAAATCGATTCATTATTAACACATATTTAGCCTTGAGGAATCATTTAATCTGGGTATTTTGATAAGTTTATATCGGCAGGCACTTTTTTAGACACCTTTCTCTTTAGGGGCTTTCCCAAATCATAGGCAGAGCCTCATTTTCGCGCCGGTGTTGCGCACTTGTTTTTGAGAGGCATGACATGCAGTCGCATGTGTGAGGAGCTCTGATACATAGAAAAGACTTTCTGAAGGCGTCATTTGGTATCGTATTCCCCTTTGGGCTTGGTTGGGTCTCAGCAAAGCAGACACCAGGGACTGTAAAGGGGTTAAAGTTAAGAACGGCTCCGGTTCCGTTATTTTAAGGGTTAAAGCTTCCAAATTTGGGGTGCAATACTTTTAAGGCTTTAAGACACTGTGGTGAAATTTTGGTGAATTTTGAACAATTCCTTCATATTTTTTCGCAATTGCAGTAATAAAGTGTGTTCAGTTTAAAATTTAAAGTGACAGTAACGGTTTTATTTTAAAACGTTTTTTGTACTTTGTTATCAAGTTTATGCCTGTTTAACATGTCTGAACTACCAGATAGACTGTGTTCTGAATGTGGGGAAGCCAGAGTTCCTTCTCATTTAAATAAATGTGATTTATGTGACAATGACAATGATGCCCAAGATGATTCCTCAAGTGAGGGGAGTAAGCATGGTACTGCATCATTCCCTCCTTCGTCTACACGAGTCTTGCCCACTCAGGAGGCCCCTAGTACATCTAGCGCGCCAATACTCCTTACTATGCAACAATTAACGGCTGTAATGGATAATTCTGTCAAAAACATTTTAGCCAAAATGCACACTTATCAGCGTAAGCGCGACTGCTCTGTTTTAGATACTGAAGAGCATGACGACGCTGATAATAATGGTTCTGAAGGGCCCCTAAACCAGTCTGATGGGGCCAGGGAGGTTTTGTCTGAGGGAGAAATTACTGATTCAGGGAACATTTCTCAACAAGCTGAACCTGATGTGATTACGTTTAAATTTAAGTTGGAACATCTCCGCATTCTGCTTAAGGAGGTATTATCCACTCTGGATGATTGTGACAAGTTGGTCATCCCAGAGAAACTATGTAAAATGGACAAGTTCCTAGAGGTCCCGGGGCTCCCAGAAGCTTTTCCTATACCCAAGCGGGTGGCGGACATTGTAAATAAAGAATGGGAAAGGCCCGGTATTCCTTTCGTCCCTCCCCCCATTTTTAAAAAATTGTTTCCTATGGTCGACCCCAGAAAGGACTTATGGCAGACAGTCCCCAAGGTCGAGGGAGCGGTTTCCACTTTAAACAAACGCACCACTATACCCATAGAAGATAGTTGTGCTTTCAAAGATCCTATGGATAAAAAATTAGAAGGTTTACTTAAAAAGATGTTTGTTCAGCAGGGTTACCTTCTACAACCAATTTCATGCATTGTCCCTGTCGCTACAGCCGCGTGTTTCTGGTTCGATGAGCTGGTAAAGGCGGTCGATAGTGATTCTCCTCCTTATGAGGAGATTATGGACAGAATCAATGCTCTCAAATTGGCTAATTCTTTCACCCTAGACGCCACTTTGCAATTGGCTAGGTTAGCGGCTAAGAATTCTGGGTTTGCTATTGTGGCGCGCAGAGCGCTTTGGTTGAAATCTTTGTCAGCTGATGCGTCTTCCAAGAACAAGCTACTTAACATTCCTTTCAAGGGGAAAACGCTGTTTGGCCCTGACTTGAAAGAGATTATCTCTGATATCACTGGGGGTAAGGGCCATGCCCTTCCTCAGGATCGGCCTTTCAAGGCCAAAAATAAACCTAATTTTCGTCCCTTTCGTAGAAACGGACCAGCCCAAAGTGCTACGTCCTCTAAGCAAGAGGGTAATACTTCTCAAGCCAAGCCAGCTTGGAGACCAATGCAAGGCTGGAACAAGGGAAAGCAGGCCAAGAAACCTGCCACTGCTACCAAGACAGCATGAAATGTTGGCCCCCGATCCGGGACCGGATCTGGTGGGGGGCAGACTCTCTCTCTTCGCTCGGGCTTGGGCAAGAGATGTTCTGGATCCTTGGGCGCTAGAAATAGTCTCCCAAGGTTATCTTCTGGAATTCAAGGGGCTTCCCCCAAGGGGGAGGTTCCACAGGTCTCAGTTGTCTTCAGACCACATAAAAAGACAGGCATTCTTACGTTGTGTAGAAGACCTGTTAAAAATGGGAGTGATTCATCCTGTTCCATTAGGAGAACAAGGGATGGGGTTCTACTCCAATCTGTTCATAGTTCCCAAAAAAGAGGGAACGTTCAGACCAATCTTAGATCTCAAGATCTTAAACAAGTTTCTCAAGGTTCCATCGTTCAAAATGGAAACCATTCGAACAATTCTTCCTTCCATCCAGGAAGGTCAATTCATGACCACGGTGGATTTAAAGGATGCGTATCTACATATTCCTATCCACAAGGAACATCATCGGTTCCTAAGGTTCGCATTCCTGGACAAGCATTACCAGTTCGTGGCGCTTCCTTTCGGATTAGCCACTGCTCCAAGGATTTTCACAAAGGTACTAGGGTCCCTTCTAGCTGTGCTAAGACCAAGGGGCATTGCTGTAGTACCTTACTTGGACGACATTCTGATTCAAGCGTCGTCCCTTCCTCAAGCAAAGGCTCACACGGACATTGTCCTGGCCTTTCTCAGATCTCACGGATGGAAAGTGAACGTGGAAAAGAGTTCTCTATCTCCGTCAACAAGGGTTCCCTTCTTGGGGACAATAATAGACTCC
Organism: Bombina bombina; assembly: GCF_027579735.1. Lineage (NCBI taxonomy): Eukaryota > Metazoa > Chordata > Amphibia > Anura > Bombinatoridae > Bombina > Bombina bombina. Next base: position 90,651,555 of record NC_069504.1, read on the forward strand.
TTAGAAATGAGGATTTTTCTGACAGAGGCCAGAAAAACAAAACTTCTAGACTCTTGTCGGATACTTCATTCCGTTCCTCTTCCTTCCATAGCGCAGTGCATGGAAGTGATAGGTTTGATGGTAGCGGCAATGGACATAGTTCCTTTTGCGCGCATTCATCTAAGACCATTACAACTGTGCATGCTCAGTCAGTGGAATGGGGACTATACGAACTTGTCTCCGAGGATACAAGTAAATCAGAGGACCAGAGACTCACTCCGTTGGTGGCTGTCCCTGGACAACCTGTCACAAGGGATGACCTTCCGCAGACCAGAGTGGGTCATTGTCACGACCGACGCCAGTCTGATGGGCTGGGGCGCGGTCTGGGGATCCCTGAAAGCTCAGGGTCTTTGGTCTCGGGAAGAATCTCTTCTACCGATAAATATTCTGGAACTGAGAGCGATATTCAATGCTCTCAAGGCTTGGCCTCAGCTAGCGAGGGCCAAGTTCATACGGTTTCAATCAGACAACATGACAACTGTTGCGTACATCAACCATCAGGGGGGAACAAGGAGTTCCCTGGCGATGGAAGAAGTGACCAAAATCATTCTATGGGCGGAGTCTCACTCCTGCCACCTGTCTGCTATCCACATCCCAGGAGTGGAAAATTGGGAAGCGGATTTTCTGAGTCGTCAGACATTGCATCCGGGGGAGTGGGAACTCCATCCGGAAATCTTTGCCCAAGTCACTCAACTGTGGGGCATTCCAGACATGGATCTGATGGCCTCTCGTCAGAACTTCAAAGTTCCTTGCTACGGGTCCAGATCCAGGGATCCCAAGGCGGCTCTAGTGGATGCACTAGTAGCACCTTGGACCTTCAAACTAGCTTATGTATTCCCGCCGTTTCCTCTCATCCCCAGGCTGGTAGCCAGGATCAATCAGGAAAGGGCGTCGGTGATCTTGATAGCTCCTGCGTGGCCACGCAGGACTTGGTATGCAGTTCTGGTGAATATGTCATCGGCTCCACCATGGAAGCTACCTTTGAGACGAGACCTTCTTGTTCAAGGTCCGTTCGAACATCCGAATCTGGTCTCACTCCAGCTGACTGCTTGGAGATTGAACGCTTGATCTTATCGAAGCGAGGGTTCTCAGATTCTGTTATCGATACTCTTGTTCAGGCCAGAAAGCCTGTAACTAGAAAGATTTACCACAAAATTTGGAAAAAATATATCTGTTGGTGTGAATCTAAAGGATTCCCTTGGGACAAGGTTAAGATTCCTAAGATTCTATCCTTCCTTCAAGAAGGATTGGAAAAAGGATTATCTGCAAGTTCCCTGAAGGGACAGATTTCTGCCTTGTCTGTGTTACTTCATAAAAAGCTGGCAGCTGTGCCAGATGTTCAAGCCTTTGTTCAGGCTCTGGTTAGAATCAAGCCTGTTTACAAACCTTTGACTCCTCCTTGGAGTCTCAACTTAGTTCTTTCAGTTCTTCAGGGGGTTCCGTTTGAACCCTTACATTCCGTTGATATTAAGTTATTATCTTGGAAAGTTTTGTTTTTGGTTGCAATTTCTTCTGCTAGAAGAGTTTCAGAATTATCTGCTCTGCAGTGTTCTCCTCCTTATCTGGTGTTCCATGCAGATAAGGTGGTTTTACGTACTAAACCTGGTTTTCTTCCAAAAGTTGTTTCTAACAAAAACATTAACCAGGAGATTATCGTACCTTCTCTGTGTCCGAAACCAGTTTCGAAGAAGGAACGTTTGTTGCACAATTTGGATGTTGTTCGCGCTCTAAAATTCTATTTAGATGCTACAAAGGATTTTAGACAAACATCTTCCTTGTTTGTTGTTTATTCCGGTAAAAGGAGAGGTCAAAAAGCAACTTCTACCTCTCTCTCTTTTTGGATTAAAAGCATCATCAGATTGGCTTACGAGACTGCCGGACGGCAGCCTCCCGAAAGAATCACAGCTCATTCCACTAGGGCTGTGGCTTCCACATGGGCCTTCAAGAACGAGGCTTCTGTTGATCAGATATGTAGGGCAGCGACTTGGTCTTCACTGCACACTTTTACCAAATTTTACAAGTTTGATACTTTTGCTTCTTCTGAGGCTATTTTTGGGAGAAAGGTTTTGCAAGCCGTGGTGCCTTCCATCTAGGTGACCTGATTTGCTCCCTCCCATCATCCGTGTCCTAAAGCTTTGGTATTGGTTCCCACAAGTAAGGATGACGCCGTGGACCGGACACACCTATGTTGGAGAAAACAGAATTTATGTTTACCTGATAAATTACTTTCTCCAACGGTGTGTCCGGTCCACGGCCCGCCCTGGTTTTTTAATCAGGTCTGATAATTTATTTTCTTTAACTACAGTCACCACGGTTTCATATGGTTTCTCCTATGCAAATATTCCTCCTTAACGTCGGTCGAATGACTGGGGTAGGCGGAGCCTAGGAGGGATCATGTGACCAGCTTTGCTGGGCTCTTTGCCATTTCCTGTTGGGGAAGAGAATATCCCACAAGTAAGGATGACGCCGTGGACCGGACACACCGTTGGAGAAAGTAATTTATCAGGTAAACATAAATTCTGTTTTTAACTAGGTTCAATAGTTATTCAATAGTTATTAACTATTTAATAACTACCTAGCTAAAATAAATACAAAATTACCTGTAAAATAAATCCTAACTAAGTTACAATTACACCTAACACTACTCTATAAATAAATAAATTAACTAAATTAAATTAAACTAATTACAATTGAATGAAATAAACTAAATTACGAAAAAAAACACACTAAATTACAGAAAATAAAAAAAGAATTACAAGAATTTTAAACTAATTACACCTAATCTAATCGCCCTAATAAAATAAAAAGCCCCCCAAAATAATAAAATTCCCTAACCTATACTAAATTACAAATAGCCCTTAAAAGGACCTTTTACAGGGCATTGCCCCAAAGTAATCAGCTCTTTTACCTGTAAAAAAAATATAATACCCCCCAACATTACAACCCACCACCCACATACCCCTACTCTAAAACCCACCCAATCCCCCCTTAAAAAAACCTAACACTAACCCCCTGAAGATCACCCTACATTGAGTTGTCTTCACCCAGCCGGGCACAAGTGGTACTCCATACGGCAGAAGTCTTCATCCGATCAGGGCAGAAGAGGTCCTCCAGATGGCAGAAGGCTTCATCCAGGCTGCATCTTCTATCTTCATCCTTCCGGAGCGGAGTGGGTCCATCTTCCATCCAGCCAACGCGGAGCATCCTCTTCAATCGAAGTCCTATCGAAGAATGAAGGTTCCTTTAAATGACGTCATCCAAGATGGCGTCCCTCGAATTCCGATTGGCTGATAGGATTCTATCAGCCAATCGGAATTAAAGTAGGAAAAATCCGATTGGTTGATTTAATCAGCAAATTGAATTGACCTTGCATTCTATTGGCTGATCCAATCAACCAATCGGATTTTTCCTACCTTAATTCCGATTGGCTGATAGAATCCTACCTATCAGCCAATTCGAGGGACGCCATCTTGGATGACGTCATTTAAAGGAACCTTCATTCTTTGTTAGGACTTCGATTGAAGAGGATGCTCCATGTCGGCTGGATGGAAGATGGACCCGCTCCACTCCGGAAGGATGAAGATAGAAGATGCAGCCTGGATGAAGCCTTCTGCCATCTGTAGAACTTCTTCTGCCCCGATCGGATGAAGACCTCTGCCGTATGGAGGACCACTTGTGCCCGGCTGGGTGAAGACAGCTCAAGGTAGGGTGATCTTAAGGGGTTTAGTGTTAGGTTTTTTAAGGGGGGATTGGGTGGGTTTTAGAGTAGGGGTATGTGGGTGGTGGGTTGTAATGTTGGGGGGTATTGTATTTTTTTTTTTACAGGTAAAAGAGCTGATTACTTTGGGGCAATGCCCCGCAAAAGGCCCCTTTTTTCTGTAATTTAGTGGGGGTTTTTTCCGTAATTTAGTTTATTGAATTTAATTGTAATTAATTGTAGGTAGTTTAGGTAATTAGTTTAATTATAGTGTAGTGTTAGGTGTAATTGTAACTTAGGTTAGAATTTATTTTACAGGTAATTTTGTACTTATTTTAGCTATGTAGCTATTAAATAGTTAATAACTATTTAATAACTAGTGTACCTAGTTAAAATAAATACAAAGTTGCCTGTAAAATAAAAATAAATCATAAGCTAGCTACAATGTAACTATTAGTTATATTGTAGCTATCTTATAGTTTATTTTATCGGTAAGTATTTTTAAATAGGAATAATTTATTTAATTGTAGTTATTTTATTTAGAGCTATTTAAATTATATCTAAATTGGGGGGTGTTAGGGTTTGGGCTAGACTTTGGTTTAGGGGTTAATAACTTTTATAGTGGCGGCGCCGTTGGTGGCGGCAGATTAGGGGTTAATAAATTTAATATAGTTGCGGCAACATGGGGGGGCAGATTAGGGGTTAATAAATATAATGTAGGGTTTGGCGATGTTGGGGGCAGTAGATTAGGGGTTCATAAGTATAATGTAGGTGACGGCGGTGTCCGGAGCGGCAGATTAGGGGTTAATCATATAATGTAGGTGGCGACGATGTCGGGGGCGGCAGATTAGGGGTTAATAAGTGTAAGGTTAGGGGTGCTTAGACTCGGGGTTCATGTTAGGGTGTTAGGTTCAGACATATATTTCATTTTCCCATAGGAAACAATGGGGCTGCGTTAGGAGCTGAATGCTGCTTTTTTACAGGTGTTAGTTTTTTTTTCACCCAGCTCAGCCCCATTGTTTCCTATGGGGAAATTGTGCACGAGCACGTTTAGCCAGCTTACCTCTACCGTAAGCAACGCTGGTATCGAGGTGAGATGTGGAGCTAAATTTTGCTCAACGCTCACTTTTCTAAGGCTAACGCTGGCTTGCAGAAAACTCGTAATACCAGCGTTGTCTTAAGGGAGCGATAAGAAAAAAAGGAGCGTTAGCACCGCACAGCCTTACAGACAAAACTCGTGATCTAGGCGACTATGTTACAAAAAATAAAAAACACTACGTTACACAAAATAAAAAATAAATGATCAAATATTTAAACTAATTACACCTAATCTAATTGCCCTATCAAAATAAAAAAGCCCCCAAAATAAAAAAAAAACCCTAGCCTACAATAAACTACCAATGGCCCTTAAAAGGGCCTTTTGTCGGGCATTGCCCCAAAGAAATCAGCTCGTTTACCTGTAAATAAAAATACAAACACCCCCCAACAGTAAAACCCACCACCCACACAACCAATCCCCCAAATAAAAACCTAAGCTCCCCATTGCCCTGAAAAGGGCATTTGGATGGGCATTGCCCTTAAAAGGGCATTTAGCTCTTTTTCCGCCCAAACCCTAAGCTAAAAATAAAACCCACCCAATAAACCCTTAAAAAACCTAACACTAACCCCCGGAGATCCACTTACAGTTTTTGAAGACCCGACATCCATCCTCAACGAAGCGGCAGAAGTCCTCAGCGAAGCCGGCAGAAGTCTTCCTCCAAGTGGGCCGAAGTCTTCATCCAAGCCGGCAGAAGTCTTCATCCAGAGGGCATCTTCCATCTTCAAGACATCCAGCACGGAGCATCCTCTTCTTCCGACTTCTTCTGAAGAATGAAGTTTCCCTTTTAATGATGTCATCCAAGATGGCGTACCTTACATTCAGATTGTTTGATAGGATCATTATCATTAAGGTGGAAAAAATCCTATTGGCTGTTGCAATCAGCCAATAGGATTGAGCTTTCATCCTATTGGCTGATTGCAACTGCCAATAGGATTTTTCCACCTTAATTCCTAATGGCTGATAGAATTCTATCAGCCAATCGGAATGTAAGAGACGCCATCTTGGATGACATCATTTAAAGGAAACTAAATTCTTCAGAAGACGTCGGAAGAAGAGGATTCTCCGTGTCGGATGTCTTGAAGATGGAGCCGCTCCGCGCCGGATGGATGAAGATAGAAGATGCCGTCTGGATGAAGACTTCTGCCTGGTTGGATGAAGATCACCCTACATTGAGTTGTCTTCACCCAGCCGGGCACAAGTGGTACTCCATACGGCAGAAGTCTTCATCCGATCAGGGCAGAAGAGGTCCTCCAGATGGCAGAAGGCTTCATCCAGGCTGCATCTTCTATCTTCATCCTTCCGGAGCGGAGTGGGTCCATCTTCCATCCAGCCAACGCGGAGCATCCTCTTCAATCGAAGTCCTATCGAAGAATGAAGGTTCCTTTAAATGACGTCATCCAAGATGGCGTCCCTCGAATTCCGATTGGCTGATAGGATTCTATCAGCCAATCGGAATTAAAGTAGGAAAAATCCGATTGGTTGATTTAATCAGCAAATTGAATTGACCTTGCATTCTATTGGCTGATCCAATCAACCAATCGGATTTTTCCTACCTTAATTCCGATTGGCTGATAGAATCCTACCTATCAGCCAATTCGAGGGACGCCATCTTGGATGACGTCATTTAAAGGAACCTTCATTCTTTGTTAGGACTTCGATTGAAGAGGATGCTCCATGTCGGCTGGATGGAAGATGGACCCGCTCCACTCCGGAAGGATGAAGATAGAAGATGCAGCCTGGATGAAGCCTTCTGCCATCTGTAGAACTTCTTCTGCCCCGATCGGATGAAGACCTCTGCCGTATGGAGGACCACTTGTGCCCGGCTGGGTGAAGACAGCTCAAGGTAGGGTGATCTTAAGGGGTTAAGTGTTAGGTTTTTTAAGGGGGGATTGGGTGGGTTTTAGAGTAGGGGTATGTGGGTGGTGGGTTGTAATGTTGGGGGGTATTGTATTTTTTTTTTTACAGGTAAAAGAGCTGATTACTTTGGGGCAATGCCCCGCAAAAGGCCCTTTTTTTCTGTAATTTAGTGGGGGTTTTTTCCGTAATTTAGTTTATTGAATTTAATTGTAATTAATTGTAGGTAGTTTAGGTAATTAGTTTAATTATAGTGTAGTGTTAGGTGTAATTGTAACTTAGGTTAGAATTTATTTTACAGGTAATTTTGTACTTATTTTAGCTATGTAGCTATTAAATAGTTAATAACTATTTAATAACTAGTGTACCTAGTTAAAATAAATACAAAGTTGCCTGTAAAATAAAAATAAATCATAAGCTAGCTACAATGTAACTATTAGTTATATTGTAGCTATCTTATAGTTTATTTTATCGGTAAGTATTTTTAAATAGGAATAATTTATTTAATTGTAGTTATTTTATTTAGAGCTATTTAAATTATATCTAAATTGGGGGGTGTTAGGGTTTGGGCTAGACTTTGGTTTAGGGGTTAATAACTTTATTATAGTGGCGGCGCCGTTGGTGGCGGCAGATTAGGGGTTAATAAATTTAATATAGTTGCGGCAACATGGGGGGGGCAGATTAGGGGTTAATAAATATAATGTAGGGTTTGGCGATGTTGGGGGCAGTAGATTAGGGGTTCATAAGTATAATGTAGGTGACGGCGGTGTCCGGAGCGGCAGATTAGGGGTTAATCATATAATGTAGGTGGCGACGATGTCGGGGGCGGCAGATTAGGGGTTAATAAGTGTAAGGTTAGGGGTGCTTAGACTCGGGGTTCATGTTAGGGTGTTAGGTTCAGACATATATTTCATTTTCCCATAGGAAACAATGGGGCTGCGTTAGGAGCTGAATGCTGCTTTTTTACAGGTGTTAGTTTTTTTTTCACCCAGCTCAGCCCCATTGTTTCCTATGGGGAAATTGTGCACGAGCAGGTTTAGCCAGCTTACCTCTACCGTAAGCAACGCTGGTATCGAGGTGAGATGTGGAGCTAAATTTTGCTCAACGCTCACTTTTCTAAGGCTAACGCTGGCTTGCAGAAAACTCGTAATACCAGCGTTGTCTTAAGGGAGCGATAAGAAAAAAAGGAGCGTTAGCACCGCACAGCCTTACAGACAAAACTCGTGATCTAGGCGACTATGTTACAAAAAATAAAAAACACTACGTTACACAAAATAAAAAATAAATGATCAAATATTTAAACTAATTACACCTAATCTAATTGCCCTATCAAAATAAAAAAGCCCCCAAAATAAAAAAAAAACCCTAGCCTACAATAAACTACCAATGGCCCTTAAAAGGGCCTTTTGTCGGGCATTGCCCCAAAGAAATCAGCTCGTTTACCTGTAAATAAAAATACAAACACCCCCCAACAGTAAAACCCACCACCCACACAACCAATCCCCCAAATAAAAACCTAAGCTCCCCATTGCCCTGAAAAGGGCATTTGGATGGGCATTGCCCTTAAAAGGGCATTTAGCTCTTTTTCCGCCCAAACCCTAAGCTAAAAATAAAACCCACCCAATAAACCCTTAAAAAACCTAACACTAACCCCCGGAGATCCACTTACAGTTTTTGAAGACCCGACATCCATCCTCAACGAAGCGGCAGAAGTCCTCAGCGAAGCCGGCAGAAGTCTTCCTCCAAGTGGGCCGAAGTCTTCATCCAAGCCGGCAGAAGTCTTCATCCAGAGGGCATCTTCCATCTTCAAGACATCCAGCACGGAGCATCCTCTTCTTCCGACTTGTTCTGAAGAATGAAGTTTCCCTTTTAATGATGTCATCCAAGATGGCGTACCTTACATTCAGATTGTTTGATAGGATCATTATCATTAAGGTGGAAAAAATCCTATTGGCTGTTGCAATCAGCCAATAGGATTGAGCTTTCATCCTATTGGCTGATTGCAACTGCCAATAGGATTTTTCCACCTTAATTCCTAATGGCTGATAGAATTCTATCAGCCAATCGGAATGTAAGAGACGCCATCTTGGATGACATCATTTAAAGGAAACTAAATTCTTCAGAAGACGTCGGAAGAAGAGGATTCTCCGTGTCGGATGTCTTGAAGATGGAGCCGCTCCGCGCCGGATGGATGAAGATAGAAGATGCCGTCTGGATGAAGACTTCTGCCTGGTTGGATGAAGACTTCGGCCCGCTTGGTTGAAGACTTCTGCCGGCTTCACAGTTTATTGGGTGGGTTTTAATTTTTAGTTAGGTACTTTGGGCGGAAAAAGCGCTAAATGCCCTTTTAAGGGCAATGCCCATACAAATGCCCTTTTCAGGGCAATGGGGAGCTTAGGTTTTTTAGATAGGATTTTATTTGGGGGGTTTGGTTGTGTGGGTGGTGGGTTTTACTGTTGGGGGAGTGTTTGTATTTTATTTTACAGGTAAAAGAGCTGATTTCTTTGGGGCAATGCCCCGCAAAAGGCCCTTTTAAGGACCATTGGTAGTTTATTGTAGGCTAGTTTTTTTTTAAATTTTGATAGGGCTATTGATTAGGTGTAATTAGTTTAAATATTTGATAATTTATTTTGTATTTTTTGTAACTTAGTGTTTTTTATTTTTTGTAACTTAGTTGTTATTTCTTTGTAACTTAGTAATTTTTATAGGAGATTTAAATAACTTGATTAGGGTTAGGTTTTTAAATATGTAATATAGTTAATTTAATTGTTAGTTTAATGTAATTTAAGTATAATAGGGTAGGTTAATTAATAGTTTAATATAGTTTAATGTAATTGTAGGATAATAGTTTGGGTAGGTTAATTAATAGTTTAACATAGTTTATTTTAATTCTAAAGATAAGTTTAAATATATTATAAGATAGGGATGAGTTAATATTTAATGTAAAGTTAGCGGGTTGTTAGGTTTAGGGTTTAATAGCTTAATTTAGTTTATGGCGATGTGGGGGGCTGACGGTTTAGGGGTTAATAGGTTTAGTAAGTGGTAGTGATGTGGGAGGCCAGGGGTTTAGGGGTTAATACATTTAGCTAGTTGCGGTGGGCTCCGGGAGCGGCGAGATAGGGGGTTAATAACTTTATTAGAGTTGCGGTGGGCTCCAGGAGCGGCGGGATACGGGTTAATGACTTTATTAGAGTTGTGGTGGGGTCCGGGAGCGGCGGGATAGGGGTTAATAACTTTATTAAAGTTGCGGTGGAGTCTGAGAGTGGCGGGATAGGGGTTAAACATTTTAGTATAGTGGCGGGGTTTAGTGACAGGATATAAATAAAGTTGGAAAAAAGCCGAATAGCAGCGAGATCGATGACTGTTAGTTAACAACAGTCCGCGGCTCATCCTTGGTGTGCAGCTGTTTGACAACTTTTTTAATAAGTAAGGAGAGCGTATTCAGGTCCACTGCCGCGATGTTAGGCGAGCGTATTGGTGCCGGCGAATGCAGCATAGTTGACGGCTTGATAAATAGGCCTCTTTTTATATTTACACTTTGAGTCACCAGATACTACTGAGCATGTGCAAGAATTCACAAAATATACTGTACCTATATGCATTTGTGATTGGCTGATGGCTTTCATATGATACAGGGGAGTGGAAATAGGCATAAATTTGAAATTCGAAAATCAGACTAAATGCTATTGCATTGTCTTTTTATGGTGCATATGTTGATTGTGGAAACCTACTGTATTTACTGGTCCTTTAAGGAAAATTTGCCAAAAATATATATTTATCTTGCATATGATAGAGCATTGTTTAAACATGTAAACTTATTTTCTGGGTAAAAATTGTTAAAACCATTTAATTTGATTTTTAACCCGAGGATCATGGGGGTCGATTTATTAAGCAGTGGATGCTGCTTCAGACCCACTCCGCTTCAGGCGGCGGACAGCAATCAGCCTGATCGGATAAAATCAGGTTGATTGACACCTCCTGCTAGCAGCCGATTAGCCGCGAATGTGCAGGGAGCGGTATTGCACAAGCATTTCACTAGAAATGCTTGTGCAATGATAAATGCCGACAGCATATGCTGTCGGCATTTATCGATGTGCGGCGGACATGTCAGCCTGCACATTAGTATAAAAGCAAATAACTCTGTTGTGAACAGCGGCAGGTTACACAAACATAAAAACAAAGCTTTTTTTTCAGCAAAGAATCCTTCATTTTTCAAACTTTAAAAACATGATAATGTTAAAAGGCGTGCTTGTAGATGACCAAAGAGAAGAAATAACTACAGTCCCTTTAAATATAAATGATAATAATAATTGTATCATTATACATGCTAGAAACGAGTGAATGTTTTGGAACTATTGAAATTGTTCCTAAAGTTATACAGCAGGTTAACCAAGGTGCAACGGGCAGGTTTTTTGTTCATTAGAATGTAAAACTATCTACTGATCTGACTAGATGTCATTCAATTTCACGTTGCTGCTGTAACTGGAAACAATGTGCAGTAATAGAGATGCTGTTGAGAGCTGTAGAAAGTTGGTGTGCACAGGATAGTTTATACAGTGTCTGTCATATTAAACTATTATTGTTCAGAATTCTATAATTAGATCATTCATTGTACTGCTCAAATAGAGATGTTACACTGAAGAACGTACAAATGTTTGTTAATAAGAATTAAAATATTTCTGGTATCTCTGATCAGTATGCACATAATGTACACACCGATATATTTTTTTTAAATACCATTAAATATGGTAGAATTGCATAATCACCAAGTGCCTCGGAAAGTGTGCATATAAAATGACTACAAGTTTATTTTTTATTTTACTTTAGTGCCCCTTTAATCATTTTGAAAAACACCTTCAAAAAGGGATAAATTGATGTTTGGGTGTTGTGACTGTATTTGTAAACAATGACCATGGAGATTACACGAAAAAAGAGCACTATTTGAAAATGTTTAAACATTTTGCAATAAAGGGTCAGATTACAAGTGGAGCAGCATTTAATGCTCCCGCTCAAGGGCTAACTCTATATAAACAGATATATATATATATTTAAAAATACATAGAACATATTCTGCTATGTGCAGAATATTGGAATGTCAAATATTTACAGTAAATACATAGGGGTCGATTTATCAAGCCCTGTATGCATCAGTTTCCGCGCAAACCTTTAGCCTTCTTAAGACTGCTGCTCCTTAACTCGTTCGCCACCTCTGAGGCAGCGGACAGAAATCAGCCCGATCAGATACGAGAAATGCTTGTGCAATGATAAATGCCGACAGTATATGCTGTTGGCATTTATCGATGTGCGGTGGACATAATTCGCTATTGCGGATCATGTCCGCTTGCACTATGTTGAATCGGCCCCATAGTAAAAACCTTTATTAAATATGAAAATTGATTTATGATTTTATATGTTTTCCTCTACATGACAGCAAAGTTTTCTTATGCACACACACACACACACACATATATATATATATATATATATATATATATATATATATATAATTTATGCTGTGCATATTTAATATGATTTATTTCTGTGTAATTTACATAAAAAAATTATGTTTTTGATAAAATACGATTTTTTGATTAACAATTTTGTTGCACTTTTGATGCACCATATCAATAAAACTTTTTTTCCTGCATATTTTTATGTAATGGTTTAATTATTTGTTTTTTATGATTTTTAAATTACAATTTTAATTATGCACTTTTGTAATGTATGCATCTCCTTCCTATATAAAAATGCGGTATATTCTCCTTAGCGAGACTCCCTGTTTTCAGGGTAAAACGAGGCTTTAGATAATTCCACCAAGGAAATAGAAGGATGGTGAGCATTCTTAAATAATCTTGCCAGCCCAGGGAGCTTTAGAGAATCGTCTCCTTGGTATTCTCTGTACTCATCTGTGTCTTCTAACTATTTGTGAGATAGCTATTTTCTAGTTTAAAAGTTTGTAATTATAATTGTCTTAGGTTAACATGGTTACAATTAAATATTTCAAGATTTACAGTGTGTAAAGGAGTTAAAGGCGGCGATACATCAACATATTAATTGCCAAATCTGTCCTTCCTTGTTTATTTTCAGTTTTTATTCCCTGGCAAAATGCAACTTCAGCTTCATCTCAGTCATCCACACTTGATACTTTTCTACATTTACATTTTTTAGCTGGGGATAGAATGGCTGATTGTACAACATATATAGGAATAATTATTTCCCTTTTAATCTAATTCCACTTTACACCGGTTTAATAGAGTGCCTTAATTTTCCTAGGGGGTATTATAGTTGTCCAGTTTTAGAAGATTGCAATATTATCGATTCTAAAGCAATGATTTTTTGAGACAGAGAGATAGCAGCTAAGAAGTGTTAGAAATGTAATTAATTTCTTTAAATTGGGAAGTTAGTAGAGAGAAAGTTGCTTTTTTAGAGCTTGAGATATATATTGAAAAAGATGAAACTAAAATAAAAAATGTATTTGAACCTGTTGATGTAAACAACTATATTGCGTTAAACAGTTGCCATGTAAGAAGGTGCCTTCAAAATATACCTAAGGGTCAAATACAAAGATTAAGGCAAAACTGTACTGACTTAGAAGTATTTACAAAACAAGCCCAAGTTTTTAAGAGTAGATTTTTTTAAATGAAATACAAGGAGGATCAAATAAATTAGGCTATTTTAGATGCCCAACATATAGATAGAAAGGAATTGTTATAATATAAAAACAAGGGAAACAATTAAAACTATTGGTGAGAGACAAGTAGGGCCTATTATTTAAAATTACAGTATGCAAAGCAAATAAGTTATAGGAATCCTAAATAAACATTGGGAATTTAAAAAAAAAAAAAAGATAATTTTCTAAGGGGAATTTCACAAGATAAACCTAAATCTGAAAATTTAAAAGATAAATTAACACAAAGTTATATAAAAGATGATGCAGAGAAGACTTGGTTGAATAAAAATGTGAAAGGTTTTTATAAGTGTGGCCAATGTGGAGGCTGTAAAAACTTTGGGTATCAAGAAAGAACAATTTAAGATTTTAGATCAACATCAATTGACAAAAAGATTATGTAAAAAATAGAAGAATTAATCTCATGCCAAACAAAAAAAAATTAATTTATGTACTAGAATGTTCATGTGGCCTGCAATATGTTTATCTAGCAACAATATTTCAGGAGCATGTTTATAATATTGAAAAAGGATTCAATAACCATACATTATCTAATCATTTTAAAGAAATTCAGGCTCAAGACCCTTAACATATATATATGGGCATAAAAAGATTAACACCCCATTGTATGGGAGGGAATCATAATAAACAGTTAGGTAAACTTGAAAGTAAATGGATATTTAACTTTAATACTCTAATTCCAAAGGGACTAAATATTTGAATTAGTACTTTATATATAGTATTTTGCAAATAACGTTTGCTTGAGAATTCATGTTGGACAGAGGTAATATTTATTGAACATAAATTAAGGGAATATGTGACCTATTTCAGATAAGGGCATAATATATAATACCCATTTCATGCTAGAAAAAATATTTTTTAATTTTGACCTTTTTTTCGTATTACCTTTTCCTTAATCAGTAAGAGGGATTGAAATTATAACTAATATGAAAAAGAAATATTTAACCTTTTGGGAATGTTAGTGTTTTTAAGGATAAGTGTATTAAATTCATTAATATATGGAAATTTAAAAAATAGAGCAATGGTTCAAATCACTACATGGGAATTTAGAATTGTGGTTCAAATTTGGGTAAGGACATTTATTGCAAGTAACATTTTTATTTGAAAAAGAAGAGTAAATATTTATATATTCATTAATGTGAATAATGTTACCTATGATAAAAATAATAAAGTCTCTTGAAATAGGTTAGTAGAACAATAGAGCAGTGGAATAAGACACTGCTTAGTGATTCATTTTGTTGAAATATATATATATATATATATATATATATATATATATATATATATATATATATATATATATATATATATATATATATATATTATGAAAGAGAATTTTTTTAGTATGCATTTAAAAATATATATTTTTAATAAATGATTTATATTCCAAACATGAGATGGGTAAAAAAAAAATTGTGGTAAGCACAAATAAATGTACATGAAGCCTGGTGAGTGTGAAATTAACAAAAGATAGTTTTTTTTGATGCATTAAAATGCACTTGTAATTTTATAAGGATTGTTAACCTCATAACCTTGTTTTAGTATAAAGTTTTGTTAGTGAGTAATGTTACTTTTGTTGTATAGAATACCTGATATTCTCAATTCCCAATTATGTTGTTAGTACCCAAGCTTTAGTTAATTTTATTTTCTGTGATATAATAATACTATAATAATCATTATATGGCACTATTAAACAAATCTCTGGATATTTAAAAAAAAAAAAAAAAAAAAGTAAATAAGCATAGGTTTACTCAGTTATCACTTTGTCTCTTTTATGGTTGGCTAAATGCAGATTGTTTTCACAATCTGTGAGACTGAGTATAGTACTGCCGTTTAACTATAGTACTATTGTTAGTAGAATTACTACTATAAGATTTGTACATGCAATTTATAGGTTATAGAGTGACTGTGTTCTGTTTAGATTAATTTTAAAGCATTAAACACATTTTGCTATGAAATGTTTTGTATAACGTAATGTTTTATCATTTGGACTTTGTGCCAGGGCCTCCTTACCTAATACTATATTATTATAGCACACATACTCTGAGCTTGTTATAGGTTTATTTCTATGATTTGGTTAGCAAAACATATTTAGCTTATGTCACTAGCTGAGAGTCTAATAGTGACATCATACTCGTGCAGGGATCTTTTCTGTTATAAGCTATTGTTCTCCTTTTTTTGTAAAATATATATTTATACACACATGATTATATATAGGTATAGATATATACATATAAATAAATATATATATATATATATATGAATACATATTTAAAAATACACAGAACATATTCTGCTATGTGTAGAACATTGAAATGTGAAATATTTATAGTAAATACATAGTATAACACGTTATAAAAAATAATTTTGCATAAATATGCTTTAACATGTTTTAATTTACATGACTGCAAAGGGCTCCAATATCTCTACTGTATGTTAAAGCCCTCTGCACCTGAGACCTCATATTTTTCAGCCCTTATAACTTTTCTGTGCAATATTTTTTAAAATAATCTTTATCAGATACTGTTGTTATGAGTGTAACTTTACTTTTAAATATATGTTTTATGTGTTTTGTGACAGTTTTTTGTTTCATGTAATTCAGTAATGGCCTCCCCTGAGGTATGCAATAGGCTATTATACAAGTTTGTAATTTTTAATTCCCCTATTCTATTTACACAATTGAATAATTAGATATTAGGAATAGGGTTAATTTCATATTTCTTTATTAGGAAGGTCTAAGAGTGGCCTTCATGTTATATAATCCTCCTGTTAACTATTATCTTTCCTGTGTAAGTAGTCCAAAATAGGCATCATTTGTGTTAGGAGGTTAAACATAAAGAGGGTTGTTCGTCTTTACTGAATTGTTTTTTAGTTACATTATGGATCCTAAATTTGGGACCTTTTTTGTATAATTTGATCTGATGTTGTTAATTGTCCTACACATTGTAGACTTTATTATGTATTAAAGTGCCCGTCTATATTTTTTTCTTTAGCATTCGATAAAAAAAATATAAAAAAATAAGAATAAATGAAGCTATTACCACATTCCAGTGCTGACGTGTTTGCCGTTAATCAATATTGGACAAAACAAACGAGAATGTTTTCCATAATGAATTTTTCGTCTGTCTATTTGTCTAATAATTACCACCTCATCTGTAATTTAATATTTAAATCTTTCATTTCACTTGAGGTAGGGGACCTATTCACTTTCTATAAAATATGATTTCCCTACTTACTTATTTTTCCAATCTACTTTATATCCAAGTAGCCCCTTAGTTTGCCTTCAATAAAACATGCCTCTCAGGATATGAAGTTTAATAATTTATGTGGGACTTTTTAAATTATTAATTTTATTTAATTGTGTTTTATATTAAAATCTCAAGGTTTATTATCCCTTTAAAGTGAAGGTAAATCCTAGCATTTTAAAAATGCTAGGATTTACCATCACTAAAAATAAAGGCCACCTTCATCAGTTTTAAAAAAAGGTGCCTTTAATTCTCTGCGGTTTCACTGCTAAGATTAACGGCTCTTGCGGCCTACAACACTGCTCGTTTATTCAATGAGGGACATTTCCACCTCTTAGCAAATAGCCATGCTTGCTTACATCATAATGCCGATAGGCACATATGACTATTGGCTAAGAGGTGGAAATGCAACGTAATTGAAAAAAAGGAGAAGTGCTATGGGCCACCATAGCTACAAAATAAAGGCACCTTTTCATCAGATTTTTTTAAACTGATGAATAAAGATGGCCTTTTTTTTAGTGATCGTAAATCCTAGCGTTTTTTTTAAACACTTGGATTTACCATCACTTTAAGGCTAAATCATCCACAAGATATTTCAGAATGTTGCTATGTCAATCAATGAGATGTATTGCTTTAATATCAATAAGATCTTCATGAAAAACAGTTATACTTTAAATTGCTGAATTAGCATTTGTTGAAAATGTTGCCATATTTTCTAAATTAAACCCCTGGGATCAATGAAGCTGGGTTTGCTGAATTTAACATATAATTGTATTTTATAAACTTAATTTCCTATGTCAAGACAAGTACTTATCTCTAATGTAGACTGCTAATAGTCCAATAGATGGAACAAAACAGCATTGAGAGTGACAGAGGACCTCTACTGAGTCTTCCTTGATATTCTAGATGATTTTTTTTAATATAAAGATTCTGTTAATTATTGTAGGGCTGAAGCCATATTTTAGTTTTGGAAAGAAATTATTTATTTTTGTCACCAGAATCTTCTCAATATTTTTATTATCTGTGTTTATATTGAATTTGGAGAATATAATATATCAACTATTATATATACAGGGAGTGCAGAATTATTAGGCAAGTTGTATTTTTGAGGATTAATTTTATTATTGAACAACCATGTTCTCAATGAACCCAAAAAACTCATTAATATCAAAGCTGAATAGTTTTGGAAGTAGTTTTTAGCTTGTTTTTAGTTATAGCTATTTTAGGGGGATATCTGTGTGTGCAGGTGACTATTACTGTGCATAATTATTAGGCAACTTAACAAAAAACAAATATATACCCATTTCAATTATTTATTTTTACCAGTGAAACCAATATAACATCTCAACATTCACAAATATACATTTCTGACATTCAAAAACAAAACAAAAACAAATCAGTGACCAATATAGCCACCTTTCTTTGCAAGGACACTCAAAAGCCTGCCATCCATGGATTCTGTCAGTGTTTTGATCTGTTCACCATCAACATTGCGTGCAGCAGCAACCACAGCCTCCCAGACACTGTTCAGAGAGGTGTACTGTTTTCCCTCCTTGTAAATCTCACATTTGATGATGGACCACAGGTTCTCAATGGGGTTCAGATCAGGTGAACAAGGAGGCCATGTCATTAGATTTTCTTCTTTTATACCCTTTCTTGCCAGCCACACTGTGGAGTACTTGGACGCGTGTGATGGAGCATTGTCCTGCATGAAAATCATGTTTTTCTTGAAGGATGCAGACTTCTTCCTGTACCACTGCTTGAAGAAGGTGTCTTCCAGAAACTGGCAGTAGGACTGGGAGTTGAGCTTGACTCCATCCTCAACCCGAAAAGGCCCCACAAGCTCATCTTTGATGATACCAGCCCAAACCAGTACTCCACCTCCACCTTGCTGGCGTCTGAGTCGGACTGGAGCTCTCTGCCCTTTACCAATCCAGCCACGCGCCCATCCATCTGGCCCATCAAGACTCACTCTCATTTCATCAGTCCATAAAACCTTAGAAAAATCAGTCTTGAGATATTTCTTGGCCCAGTCTTGATGTTTCAGCTTGTGTGTCTTGTTCAGTGGTGGTCATCTTTCAGCCTTTCTTACCTTGGCCATGTCTCTGAGTATTGCACACCTTGTGCTTTTGGGCACTCCAGTGATGTTGCAGCTCTGAAATATGGCCAAACTGGTGGCAAGTGGCATCTTGGCAGCTGCACGCTTGACTTTTCTCAGTTCATGGGCAGTTATTTTGCGCCTTGGTTTTTCCACACGCTTCTTGCGACCCTGTTGACTATTTTGAATGAAACGCTTGATTGTTCGATGATCACGCTTCAGAAGCTTTGCAATTTTAAGAGTGCTGCATCCCTCTGCAAGATATCTCACTATTTTTGACTTTTCTGAGCCTGTCAAGTCCTTCTTTTGACCCATTTTGCCAAAGGAAAGGAAGTTGCCTAATAATTATGCACACCTGATATAGGGTGTTGATGTCATTAGACCACACCCCTTCTCATTACAGAGATGCACATCACCTAATATGCTTAATTGGTAGTAGGCTTTCGAGCCTATACAGCTTGGAGTAAGACAACATGCATAAAGAGGATGATGTGGTGAAAATACTCATTTGCCTAATAATTCTGCACTCCCTGTATATATATCTATCTATACACAGACAGTCATGGCCAAAAATATTGGCACCACTGCATTTTTGTCAGATAATACACCGCTTCGCCCAGAAAATTGTTGCAATTACAAATATTTAGGCATTCTCATGTTTATTTCTTGTATTGGTATGACACAAAAAAGTGGAGAAAAAAAAGCCAAATCTGATACATTCCACGCAAAACTCCAAAAATGGACTGGACAAAACTTTGTGATGCTCCTGTAATTTGTAATTAAACTCTCCTGTATCATTTAACAGGTGCTGACAATATAGAAATCACACCGGAAACCAATTAAAATGGTAAAAAATTGACTCAACCTTTCTGTTGCATGTCTCTGTGTGCCACACTGAGCATGGAGAAGAGAAAGAGCAGCAAAGAATTGTCTGAGGATTTGAGAACAAAAATTGTGGAAAAGCATGGACAATCTCAATGTTACAAGTCCATCTCCAGCGATATTAATGTTCCTGTGTCCACTGTGTGCAACATTGTCAAGAAGTTTACAGCCCATGGCACTGTAGCTAATCTCCATGGACGTGGACAAAAGAGAAAAAGTGATCAAAGATTGCAAGAAGGATTGTTCGAATTGTGGATAAAGAGCCTTGATCAACTTCCATACAAATTCAAGCTGACCATCAGGCACAAGGTACAAATGTGTCAGCTCGCACTATACGTCACCATCTGAAAGAAAAGGGACGTTATGGTAGGAGACCCAGGAGGACCCCACTGCTGACACAGAAACATAAAAACGCCAGATTGGAGTTTGCCAAAACTTACCCGAGGAAGCCAAAATCCTTTTGGGAGAATGTGCTGTGGATAGACGAAGCAAAATTACAGCTTTTTGGTAAAGCCCATCATTCTACTGTTTTCAGAAAAAGAAATTAGGCTTTTTTTTAAAAAAAAATACAGTTCCTACAGTCAAACATGGTGGAGGTTCACTGATGTTTTGGGGTTGCTTTGCTGCTTCGTGCACTGTATATCTTGACTGTGTGCATTTCATTATGAAATCTGAAGACTACTAAATAATTGTGTTATGCAATGTAGGGCCCAGTGTCAGAAAGTTGGGTCTCCGTCAGAGGTCATGGGTCTTACAGCAGGACAATAACCCAAAGCACACATCAAAAAGCACACGGAATTGGTTTAAGACAAAGTGCTGGAGAGTACTGAACTGACCAGCAATGAGTCCAGATCTTAATCCCATAGAGCACCTGTGGAGAGATCTCAAAACAGCAGTTGGGAAAAGGAACCCTTCTAATCTGAAAGACCAGGAGCAGTTGGCGAAAGAATGGTCCAAGATTCCAGTAGAGAGGTGTAAGAAACTCATTGATGGTTACAGAAAGCAATTGATTTCAGTTATTTTTTTCCAAGTGGTGTGCTACCAAATATTAAATTGAGGGTGCCAATAATTTTGTCCAGTCCATTTTTGGAGTTTGCGTGGAATGTATCAGATTTGGCTTTTTTTGTCATACCAATACAAACAAAAGAAATAAACATGAGAATGCCTAAAAATGTGTAATTGCAACAATTTTTTTGTGTGAAGTGTTGCATTATCTGACAGAAATGCAGGGGTGCCAATATGTTTGGCCATGACTGTATATATAGGGACAGTCTACTTCAGAATTTTTATCGTTTAAAAAGATAGATAATCCCTTTATTACCCATTCCCCAGTTTTCCGTAACTGTTATATTATTACACTTTTTACCTCTGTGATTACCTTGCATATAAGCCTCTGCAGACTGCCCCCTTATGTCAGTTATTTTGACAGACAAACATTTTAGCCAATCAGTGCTGCCTCCTAGGTAACTCCACGGGAGTGAGCAAAATGTTATGTGGTACACATGAACTAGCGTTTTCTAGCTGTAAAACAAACTGTCAAAATGCACTGAGAAAAGAGAATGATCTTTAAGGGCTTAGAAATTAGCATATGCCTACAATCAACAATAAAATAGGTGCAGAGTACGCTATCAATAGGCTCAGAATAGAGCACAATCTGGTATTACACACTACAGTAACTGTAGTATGTGCATTACCAGATGTAGTAAGTGTAGTAGGTTCAGTACCAGATCTAGTATTTGTAGTATGTGCAGTACCAGAAGCAGTAATAGTAGTATGTGCTGTACCAGAGACAGTAACTCTAATATGTGCAGTACCAGAGGTAGTAATTGTAGTGTGTGTTGTACCAGAGGCAGTAATTGTAGTATGTGCAGTACCAGAGGCAATAGTTGTAGTGTGTGTAGTACCAGAGGCAGTAATTGTAGTGTGTGCAGTACCAGAGGCAGTAAGTGTAATATGTGCAGTACCAGAGGCAGTAATTGTTGTGTGTGTAGTACCAGAGGCAGTACGTGTAGTATGTGCAGTACCAGAGGCAGTAAGTGTAGTGTGTGTAGTACCAGAGGTAGTAAGTGTAGTATGTGCAATACCAGAAGCAGTAATTGTAGCGTGTGCAGTACCAGAGGCTGTAAGTGTAATATGTGCAGTACCAGAGGCAGTAATTGTAGTGTGTGCAGTACCAGAGGCAGTAAGTGTAATATGTGCAGTACCAGAGGCAGTAAGTGTAGTGTGTGCAGTACCAGAGGCAGTAAGTGTAATATTGGTAATACCAGAGGCAATAATTATAGTTTGTGTAATAACAGAGGCAGTAACTGTAATATGTGCAGTACAAGAGGCAGTAAACGTAATATGTGCAGTACTAGAGGCAGTAAGTGTAGTGTGTGCAGTACCAGCGGCAGTAAGTGTAGTGCGTGTAGTACCAGAGGCAGTAAGTGTAGTGTGTGTAGTACCAGAGACAGTAATTGTAGTATGTGCAGTACCAGAGGCATTAAATTTAATATGTGGAATACCAGAGGCAATAATTGTAGTGTGTTCTGTACCGGAGGCAGTAAGTGTACTATGTGCAGCACCAGAGGCAGTAATTGTAGTGTGGGTAGTACCAGAGGCAGTAATTGTAGTATGTGCAGTACCAGAGACAGTAATTGTAGTATGTGCAGTACCAGAGGCAGTAATTGTAGTGTGTGTAGTACCAGAGGCAGTAAGTGTAATATGTGCAGTACCAGAGACAGTAATTGTAGTATGTGCAGTACCAAAGTCAGTAAGTGTAGTATGTGCAGTACTAGAGACAGTAATTGCAGTATGTGCAGTACCAGAGGCAGTAATTGTAGTGTGTGCAGTACCAGAGGCAGTAAGTGTAGTATGTGCAGTACCAGAGACAGTATTTGTAGTGTGTGCAGTATCAGAGGCAGTAATTGTAGTATGTGTAGTACCAGAGGTAGTAAGTGCAGTGTGTGCATTACCAGAGGCAGTAAGTTTAATATGTGCAGTACCAGAGGCAGTCATTGTAATATGTGCAGTACCAAAGGCAGCAAGTGTAATATGTGTAGTACCAGAGGCAATAATTGTAGCTTGTGTAGTACCAGAGGTACTAATTGTAGTATGTGCAGTACCAGAGTCAGTAAGTGTAATATTTGCAGTACCAGAGGCAGTAATTGTAGTGTGTGTAGTACCAAAGACAGTAATTGTAGTGTGTGTGATACCAGAGGCAGTAATTATAGCGTGTGCAGTACCAGAGGCATTAATTGTATCATGTGCAGTATCAGAGGCCGTAATTGTAGTATGTGCAGTGGCAGTAATTGTAGTATGTGCAGTATCAGAGGCAGTAAGTGTAGTGTGTGCAGTCCCTGTTGGCGCTCTACAAATACTTGATAATAATAATAATAATAATAATAGCTGCAATATGTGCAGTATCAGAGGCAGTAATTGTAGTGTGTGCAGTACCAGAGGCAGTAATTGTAGTATGTGCGGTATCAGAGGCAGTAAATGTAGTGTGTGCAGTACCTGTTGGCACTCTACAAATACCTGATAATAATAATAATAATAATAACTGTAATATGTGCAGTATCAGAGGTTGTAATTGTAGTGTGTGCAGTACTACATTGTTTTAGTGTTTGAAGTACCACAAGAGGCAGTAATTGTTAGCGCTTCCTAGACTTTTGCTCAAGCACTAGTATATTACTTTCATCTTGTAATATGTGTACAAAAATAAAAGCACTATTGATTTGATAAATTTCCCCCTTTAACCTCCTTACTAACCCCTCCCCCGGTAAATTTCCATAAGTTATGAAAAAAAATATCAAAAAATTAAAGCACTATTAATTTAATACATTTCCCCCTGTAAACCCCTTACTAACCCCTCTCCCCAGTGAATTCCCAGAAGTTATTTCTTAAGAAAAGATTTTGAAAAATGAGTCCACAATGAGTTTAAAAAAAAAAAATGAGTTTTATGTTAAAATATTTTTTATTGAAATAACAACATCATACAAAATACATTCTGTATACTTTAGGTTGCTACATAAAGTGACCAGGATTGTAGGCTTCTTGAAGTCTGTTATTTAGCATTATAAGCCGGAGAAGTTTGCTGAGTCATGTCCATTATTTGGATGGGTTATCCTCAAAGTCCACCAGAAACAATTACAAATTATTACCCATTAACTGACTGACTTGCTTTGTATTGGCTGACGTTCCATCAGCCAATACAAAGCAACTGGTACCCTCTGCTGTGAAAGAATAAACTTCTGCAATGTATAATCCTTGCAAAATGTTATATTAACAAATAAAGTAACAATTAAACAACAATAAACCTTTGGTCATGCTAAATAAATTGTTGTGTCAATGCCATATTATAATGCTGAGTCGTATTTCACCTATGAGGAGAGAGAAACAGCTGTAGGGTGTTGCTATGTAAAGCAATTGACGTCTGCTACCTCCAAATATCCCTTTGTGGTGTGATATCCTATATATTTAATGCAGGGAGCCCTAAGCTCCTCTGACATCTAAAAAAGAAGGACTAACTAACTCTGGGTGTGGGTGAATTATCCAATAAAACCACACCTTCTGGAACAAATCTGTCGTCCCTAATGTTATTGCTGCTGTCTCATGCAGGGAATATGTCTTCTAAATTTGTCTGTTATTTCTCGCCATGTCGGAGATCTTTCCTTCCAGTATTTGGCAATACTAGTTCTTGAAACCGTACAGAGTATTTTTACAAAGGTATTAATGTGTTTGTGAAAGTTCGGTAATGGAGCGTTGAGGAGCCCCTGTGGCATAGTTAATGTTATTTGCTCTTCTAATAGTGTACTGAGGTATATCGATAAGTTAGCCCATATTTGAGCAATACCCGGGCATTCCCACCACATATGCACATAGGTACCTTCTGCATCACACCCTCTATAACAGTTTTTGCTCCTTCCTTCCCCGAAATGATAGGTTTTTATTAGGGTAAAATACCATCTAAAGATAGTTTAATGCTGTATTCCCTGAGGTCAGCATTGATAACCCCCCTGTAGGCAGAATGTAATAAGTCACACCACTCCTGTATGTCCAGTGCCTTATCGATGTCCAACTCCCACTTAAGCATAACAGAAGATTTAGTGTCATTAGTCACGGTTTGTAGTGCTATATATATTTGTGATATCGTCTTTTCTGGTCTAGTGTTAATGCTAAATAATTTTTCTAAATGTGTACTAAATTGTCTAGGTATATTAGGTGTGAATTTGCCTAGGGATGATTGAAGTTGAAGGTATAGGTACCATTTTAAGGGGACTGGTGTCAGGGTTGTTTGAACTTGAGTGAAATATAGAGGCCTGCCATGAGCTAGGAGGTCTCCCACCCGGTAGAGGCCCTTATTTTCCCATTTATCTAATTGACCACGGTAATCTGCTGGAATAAGATATTTAAGCGGTATCTTAGCGGAAAATTCTGGAAATATTTTTTTGCTTTTGGTTAAAGTTTGCCAGTGATGAACTGAGAAGCTAGTAGTCTGTGGATAATTTGGGCTTTTGTGTTTAAATAGGGATTTATCCCAAATGAGATCCTCTGGCGAGGCACATTCTCCCAGGTCTGACTCCAATTTGTTCCAAATTACATCCTTTCTTACAGATCCCAACATCATAGTTTGGGCCAACCTAGCAGCATCGTAATAATCTAAGATGTTAGGAACCCCTACTCCCCCTAGTTGTCTATGCTTGGTAAGTGTGTGGTAGGGGATTCTCAACTGCTTTTTACTGTTTTGTAGTAGATAATGTCTGATTGTAGGCATTTTAGACCATGGCTTGGAATCGGTATGGGTAAATGTTCAGAATAAGTATAGGAGTCTTGAGAGGATATTCATTTTTATAGGGGACATTCTACCATACCAGAAGTGGAAATGTCTGCATTTGTTTCTGCGTAATTCTTTGTATAGGGGGAGATAATTTCCATTGTATAAATCCGTATAGTGGCCTGTTAAGTTAATGCCTAAATATTTAATATGGGACTTGACCTAAGAAAAGGTAAAGTTTATTTCTATCAATTTTTTAGTGTGTTCTGGCAGTGCTATCGCCATAGCTTCACTTTTGTCCAGGTTTATCTTATAGCCTGATATGGTAGAAAATTGGTGAAGGATATCGTAAAGGTTTGTGAGTGATGTCAGGGGTTTAGTTAATGTCAACAGTATATCATCCGCAAAGAGGGAAATCTTATAGTCATTTTCTTTTATCTTTAGACCAGTTATGCCAGAGGAGTGCCTGATTCAAGCCCATAGGGTTCTATACAGATAGCAAACAATAAAGGGGACAGTGGGCAGCCCTGTCTTGTACCATTTTTAATATCTAACCATTGGGATTGATAGCTCATGGCTCTAACCCGCTGCAGTGGGTGTCTAATAAATACTTTGACAAGCATCCACAAAAGGTCCCCTGAAGCCCATTGTATCCAGTACCGCAAACATGTATGTCCAGCCGATTCAGTCAAATGCCTTCTCCGCATCCAGAGATAGGACCAGAGAAGGCGTTTTCATTTTAGTCAGTTGAGTTATAATTGTTATCATGCGTCTGATATTGTCAGGTGCCTCTCTACCCATCACAAATCCAACCTGGTCTGGATGTACGATACTCGGCAGTATGTGTTTTAGTCTATTTGCCATTATTTTAGTGAAAATCTTTAGGTACTGATTTATAAGAGATATGGGTCTGTAACTAGTACACCATTTCAGATTTTTCCCAGGTTTGGGTATCACTACAATCCTCGCACTTAACAGATCTTGGGGTATCTCATATCCCTGCATAACATAGTTGGAGAACCTCACTAGATGGGGGACTAATTAATTTTTAAATAATTTGTAATATTCTCCAGGGAGACTGTCAGGGCCTGGAGCTTTGCCTGGCTTTAAATCTTTTATTGGAACAATGTGAAATGAAGCTCTCCAACATGCCAAAGTTTCTATACTTTATTTGAGAGAGTGCAGAGTCAAACAGCCACAACGTTTCGGGGAGCCATGCCCCTTAATCATGTGGTAAGTGATAGTACAGGTACACCTGTTTAAATAGCTCACCTTGGGATTTTAACCCTTACAATCTTGTAATTTACATTCTATAAATGCAACAGCACCATCTGCTGGTGAAAAATAGGTAGACCATGTACAAAAATTAAAAACAAAACAGCTATGAAGCCCCTATAACAGAACCACATCCACACATACAAAAACACTGCAATTTAATCATTAGAATTTATTTTCAGAACATTAAGCAACATGACTTAAGATTAGTACTGCAGAATATATGAACACAAGAGCAACACCAGCTCAATAGAACACAGACCAGTCTATCTCTCTATTAAGCCCCCTAGGTTCCAGGGTATCCAACTTGAAAATCCAATAGGATTCACGTTGTTTCAAAAGGACATCCCTATTGCCACCCCTACGGGGGACCGTAATCTGTTCGATTACCTGGAACCTAAGCTGGCTAATATGGTGTCCCATGGCTAAAAAATGATAAGCCACTGGTGCAGTGAGTACCTTACACCTGATGTTGCTCTTGTGTTCAGTAATTCGATCCCGTACCCTCCCCTGTCTAGGGTGTAGCAATTGTAATTCAATAGTAAAAAGTCCCTATTTTTTACATCCACATAGTGGTTATAAATTTTATTATAGGGACTATTTTACTTGTAATAGCAATTACGTTATCTATATGATCAAATGCCCATGTGGGAAAGCCTACATTGGCGAGTCCTCTAGGAGGGTACGGGATCGAATTACTGAACACAAGAGCAACATCAGGTGTAAGGTACTCACTGCACCAGTGGCTTATCATTTTTTAGCCATGGGACACCATATTAGCCAGCTTAGGTTCCAGGTAATCGAACAGATTAAGGTCCCCCGTAGGGGTGGCAATAGGGATGTCCTTTTGAAACAACGTGAATCCTATTGGATTTTCAAGTTGGATACCCTGGAACCTAGGGGGCTTAATAGAGAGATAGACTGGTCTGTGTTCTATTGAGCTGGTGTTGCTCTTGTGTTCATATATTCTGCAGTACTAATCTTAAGTCATGTTGCTTAATGTTCTGAAAATAAATTCTAATGATTAAATTGCAGTGTTTTTGTATGTGTGGATGTGGTTCTGTTATAGGGGCTTCATAGCTGTTTTGTTTTTAATTTTTGTACATGGTCTACCTATTTTTCACCAGCAGATGGTGATGTTGCATTTATAGAATGTAAATTACAAGATTGTAAGGGTTAAAATCCCAAGGTGAGCTATTTAAACAGGTGTACCTGTACTATCACTTACCACATGATTAAGGGGCATGGCTCCCCGAAACGTTGTGGCTGTTTGACTCTGCACTCTCTCAAATAAAGTATTGAAACTTTGGCATGTTGGAGAGCTTCATTTCACATTGTTCTACTATTGTTGGGGAGTTTTGTAGTGACTCCTTGAAGCTCTAACCTGTGAGTATCGCTGCTGGATGAATTGCACAATTTTAAATCTTTTATTGCCTGCTGAATTTCATTAACTGTTACTTCTTGATTTAGGCCTTCCCTCTCTGCTTCTGATATTGCGGGTAGGTTAGCTTTTTCTAAAAAAATGGTCAGTAAAGAGTTGGTCTGTGCTGAATGGGTAAGGGTATTTCCATTATATAAGGTGCTATAGTATTGCGCAAAACAATCCACAATTTGCTGTGGATGACTAGTTAAAGTACCGTCCGGTTGTTGGATCTGGGGAATTGCAGATATTCTCAGTCTTTCTCGGATCTTGTTTGCCATGTATCTGTCCGGCTTGTTAGAGTATATGTAATAGTTCATCTTAAGTTTAAATGCAGCTCTAATTGCTTGGTCGTTTAGAATATTAGCTAATGTTGTGCGTTTATCTTGAAGTTTCTTCAAAACAGCACTGGATTGTGTGAGTTTGTGTTGTTTCTCTAAAGCATCAATGTCTTCTTGTAAAGCTTTTCTATGTGTATTTAACTTTTTAAGATAGATCGATTTTTTTTTTTATTAGTAGACCTCTCAGAAAAGTTTTATGGGCCACCCATGTTAAAATTGGGTTAGTAGTGGTCCCTATGTTAATATACCAATAGTTTGCCATCTGTTGAATTATATTAGTTTTGACAGAGGGGTCTTTTAGGCATGTTGGGTCGTACGTCCATGATTTAATTCGCTCAGTATTTTGGAGGTTACCTAGTTTTAGTTGGCCAATTGAGTGGTCCGACCATACACAAGAATGAATGGCTGAGCGGCTAGAGTGGGCTGTAGAGTTTGACTGACATAGACATAACCTAATTTTGTGTACGTTTTGTGAGCTGCTGAAAAATATGTGGTATCGGTAGTGTTGCCATATAAAGTCAACTAGGAGTCTATTAATACGTGTGTGAGTAAGCATTGTTTGATGGCCTTGGACATCGTATGTAAATGGGTCTGTTTACGTGCCAGGGAATGAAACTGTTTCCTAGAGTGTGCTGCTAAATCAATATTCAAATCTCCCGCCAGGACTATCCTAACTTGGGACCATCCCGTCAGGAGATGCAAGACTTGTTTTAAAAACGTATCTTGTTTTTCATTAGGAGCGTAAATGTTGCAAAATAAAACATCAGTGCCATGGATTTGGCCCCTTACTATTAAAAATCTGCCTTCTCTGTCTTCAATCGTTTCTATATGTGTAAAGGAGAGGGAAGAGTGAATCAAAATTGAGACCCCTCTTTTTTTGGAGTCTATTTTGGCATGATAGTGATGCTTAAAGTCGTTCGTCCAGTATCTTGGAATTTGCCCCTTCTGGAAATGCGTCTCCTGAAGGAAAATCACATTTTGCCCTCAGGGATTTATACTGTGTAAGTGCAGTCCTGCACTTTATATCGGAATGCAGGCCCCTAACATTGTGCAAAATTAAATTAATTGACCAGGAATCCATTATTGTGTTGTGTATGTGTATATAAAGGGTAATGTCTGGGAAAGTTGCATAAGCAATAGTCCTACCGTATTTCTGCTTAAAACTTGTCAGGTCAAGGTGTGTGAGTCACTGCAAGAAAGTGATATAGTTGTTGAATCTCCTCCTCAATAGGCATGACACATTTAAGAAATCAGAGAGAATAAATTAGTGACCAATAAGTTAGAACATTTTTACAGCATAGATCAAACTAAACTGAATAAACCATACAAATTAAATCAAAAACATAGTAAAAAATCGAAAAAAGGAAAAAACAGCTTTGCGCAGGTTTCATACATGATCTAAGAACATGTAGTAAAAAAAACAAAGAAAATAAGAAAATTTGCGGAGCGTCTAAACGTGCTACGTGCCACTGTGCATAGTTATCATTAATAGGTGATACCTGAGTAGGTGTGTCTACTTCATGAGTTTGAATACCATTAGGGCCGACAGGTCTCTAACTTGCGGTAATATTAGTTGGAGGTATCAAGCAAAAAGTGCTATGAATGAAAGCATTTTCTCATATAATCATTAATGGTCGCTTAGTTAATACCTTTTCTTTATGACCCTTGTTGAAGCCCACATAATGTGGACATTAAACTACAGAGCCTTCCACAGTGGGGAAAGCCATACTGGTCTATCTGAGTTGCTGTCAGGGGATAAGAGTGCATATTAAACATGTAAACAGTGCACAAAACCCAAGATCATACATGATAACCCAAGATCAACAATTGTACAGTAATACTTATCAACATCTTGGTAGAGGTGTCAGCCCCCTGCAGCAAGCCCTCCCGAGTGTAAGAGTTCTGAGACATAACATAAGGTTCGTATCAAATACAAAAATCCTCATGCCCCATCAAAGTGGAACTTGTGGGATCAAATTTCTGCTTCTTGTTAGCTGAAACTTTTGTCCACTTTTTCCTCTGGGGTTGACCTGTTGTTGTCATTGTCTGGTGCCCTGTCGCCACAGCGGGCTCCGAAGGGAACACGGGGATCCAGTCAGAGATATTTACAGATTTCTGGTGTATCTGCAGCTTCTTTAATGTTGTTATCATGAAAGATGTGCAGGGCAAACGGGAATCTCCATCTGTAGCTGATCTGGTTCTTTCGGAGGAGAGATGTGAGGGGTCACAGGGTCCATCTTTTTTGCAGAGTCTTCACACACAAATCTTGATATATCTGCACCACTGAGCCTTGAAACTTGTAGGTAGGATTTCTCCATGCTGCAGACAGAATTGCTTCTCTGTCTGGGTATCGTAGCATCCTCACAATCACGTCCCTTGGGGGTGCGTCCCCTTTGGGTCTTGCTCTCAGTGCTCGATGTGCTCTCTCAATAGGAAACATATTATCCCCGGTAGTGTCTGTGATATTAAGGAATAATCTCATCAAGTAGCTCTCCAGGTCTGTGTTGGTGATTGATTCAGGGTCGCCCTTCAGCCTGAGGTTGCACCTACGGCTTCTATTTTCTAAATCTTCCAGCTTGTCCTCCATGTCAGAGATCATTTGTTGTTGGGATGAGACTTGCTGTGTTAGGTTTGAGATCTCTTCCGACGTTGAAGTTTCAGTATCCTCCAGTTATGCCACCCTGGACCCCAGGTCCATGATATCTTGCTTAATACTTTCCAAACGGTTGGTTACTGTGCTCTGAAGGGTGTCAAACTTCTCCCAAAGCTTTTCAAAGTTTACAGTAATGTTCTGCTTAGAGACAAGGAGTTGCAAGTCAGCTTTAGTAGCTGGGGTTAGATCATTAGTGGCATCCTGTGAGACTGTGATAGAGTTTTGATCCTCTTCCATCTGTGTGTTTGGTAGACGTGGCCGGCTTATTCTGTCTCCTGACCGACATCTTCTCCACTGAATACAGTATTGGTTACTCTAGCGTGATAGGGGTAATTGCAGAGTACAGGCCCAGAATTATAAAATATACCACAATAGTATCTCTGAGAGGTATTTATTGCCACCCTGTATATGCTTAACAAAAGTCAGGTTTTAGGGCTCCAAATATTTAAAGTTGAGGAGGTACAGGTGATCTCTTTATGTGGGTCTAGTGCTGTCTGCAGCACTCACTTTTATTTTAAGGGAAAGGACTGTGCGCTTCCAATTATAACTGAGCTTCTGGATGTGGGTGTGCTAGGCCTCAATTTCTCAATCTCTACTATTACGGGGATGACCTCATTTTTAGCGTGTTCTGGGGGCTCCGTTATGAAAGTCCCTTGCTCTTCTTAATTGTAAAGAAACATTTCCTCTGACTCCTTGGTAATGTTGGACCCCTGGAGATAGATGTTAAC
The DNA here is from genome assembly GCF_027579735.1 of Bombina bombina. Taxonomy (NCBI): domain Eukaryota; kingdom Metazoa; phylum Chordata; class Amphibia; order Anura; family Bombinatoridae; genus Bombina; species Bombina bombina. The sequence goes on from NC_069504.1 coordinate 90,683,329, forward strand.
TCTCCGTATAAACCTGCATAAAGTGTGGTAGTCAATGAGTAGATATGGCGGGTGTTCCGCATGTGTTTCCCTACACCTTCATTCCCACCGTGTTTTGATCCATGCGGGTGTCATAAAAGCGCTTACCCAGTGCCTTGTGGCATCCCCCTTCACTGTCTCCGGTAGCCTCCGGTCTTATCTTTTAGCTTTGGTATAGGCCCATAGGCCCTGCGTACTGCAGGTGTAGTATAGGTAGCTGCGTCCTCATTTCAAGATAGCGGATTGCCACGTCTCACGATCTTTTGTGCAGCGTTCCTTGTTAGAGCGATATTCCGCTCATTGTTGTCTGGCCTCTTGAGATGTTGCTGGGTCTGTCTGACTACTTTTGGTCCCATTTATGTGCATGTAAATGAGTAAAAAGCACCATTCTAGTCCAAAGTGACACGGAGCTCCATGTTCACACAGCCTTCTCCATGCGGCTCCAAACTCCACCCCCATATGTGAGTTTTAAAGGATATTTTATTCTGGATAAATTAATTGAATTTATTTGGATCAAATGAGTTCTCATATGATTCAAATAATATAAAAATGAGATTAACATTTTAGATGTTTCTAAAATAACAATTTAAATAATACTATGCTATAACTGACATATCAAATAAAATGTATTTTTAGCAGTTATAACACTGATCTCTTTATGTAATCACTGTGGTTGCTTCATGACCCTCAGGATAAATAGTGTGGATACATATAGAAGCAAATGGATAGCTCCTTATTTTTGTTTTTACTGATGGCATCCCCTGTACTGTCTGAGTTTTTAGTGTGGTCTGTCATTTACTGAGATCTCTTACAATACTGAGATCTTTTATTTATTGCAGACCTTATTTTTTTTTTTTATTTTTTTTTTTTAATGTTTAATTTTCATGTTAAATCAAAGAAATTGTTAATGTTTAGAATTTAGTTTCTTCATAGAAAGTATTGTAATGATGGCCTTTAATTTAGAAGACTTTAGTACAAAACACAGTGCATTAATATGCATAGCTAAAGATATCAACCCAACTGAACCATCTGTACCATTTGTTATGTTTCCTGGCAACTGTAATTTACTACAGCACAGCATCATGTGATCAACTTTGAGCGATCAGATAATGTTTAGCAGGAAGTGCAGTTGATTCTTAGCTTGAGCAGACAGGATAATCTCTATGTCCCAGTCTTACTAATATACAGCTAAGTGCTTTGAGCGGCACTGATGAATTTTAGTTTACTTATTTATTTGAATGTTGCAGGAAAGGCAATTTACTTTGCATATACTATGTAGTTTTGCTTCACTGCATAGTATCAGGGAGATATACTATGGGCTAGCTTACAAGCGGAGAGCTAATTTTTTAGAACTTAAATTTTTTACCAGAGATCAGATCTCTGGTTAATTTTCTAAAAATGCCCCAAATGCACCAAAAATAGAAGGACTTATTTGTTGATGAAAAAAAAAGTAGCATTTTATTCCATAAAAAATACTGCACTAGGCACTGAAAGTGCCTTTACATTGCAGTCTATGGGACCTGTGTGTTCCCTGCTTATATACATATATATTTATGTGTTAATATACACATATTACCATATATATGTATATATTCATATACATATATTTAAAATTGCTGCCCATTGCTGCGTGACTTACCCCCTTCGGTGCGCTAGTTCTCATGCTGTGTCTCACAGCATCAGAACGAAGCTCTCACTGGAGCCTATAAAAGCTTGCTCTATTGAGCGCAGGACTTCCATGCAATGCGTGCGCTGGTATTACGAGTGGAACATAAATATCGAGCTTGCGAAAATGCTATTTTTGCGCTCCACTCGTAATATGGCCCTATATACTTAGTTTTGGAAGTTTCACCCTGTGGTTAACACTTGTTAGACTATCATATATTAATCATTAAAGACAAACAAGACTGATCCACTTATCAATAGTCAGAACAAAAGTTAATATACCTCCCCAAATGGTATCATATTGATAAATATCGGTCTATTATGCAGCCTTGTGTAACTTATTTTGAACTAAAATTTAGCTGTATTGTACGGAGCCACAGAGTTGCCACTTTCTGTTTTTGTGCTCTGAAATCATCTGCACAATTCAGTAAATCACATGCACAAGTTATTTAAAGAAAAAAATAATTCCCAACAGTGACTACACTGGAGTTCCATAGTATTCTCACTGGATGTCAGTTACAGTAGACACTTAGGTCCTTGTGGTATCATATAAAGCTATTTTAAGACACTAAAACTATTAATTATTCTTTCATAAATCCTCTCACAACACATGCTAAAAAAGTACCTTTAAGTACACTAATAAGCAAATTGTTGGCTACCAAACATGACATTGATGAATGAATATGTCCTTTTTATATAACTATGTTTCAAAAGATACGCATTTAAAATCCAGAAAGTTTAATGACCCATATTCCCTATTATTATTATTTTTATTATTATTGTTGTTGCTATTTTTAATAATAAATAGCAACAATAATTTATTTTATATTATTCTGTAGCTATATTTGTTCTTGCTATTGCATATGCTAAAATAGTATCCATTGGAAAAAGAGATAAATATAGATATTCTATTTACAGCTCTTTCTTTAGATAGTAATAGGATATATTATACCTATATTTTCTTATCCTTACTTCTAAGTATAGTTATATATAGATTTTCATTGTCTATACTGACTTTGATATACTCTCAGTGATAATTTGGCCAGTAAGAGTTGGGAAGTATATTGAACCATCTATATTGAATTATTGAGTTATATGGATCTCTTTTCTAAAATTAGTAACCTTATTGGAATAGAAAGAGTCTTGCACACCCCATGGATGTAATTAAAATGAGAAATTGTGCTATCAAATAGAAAAAAAAACATTAGTGAAAATTTGAACACAAAACATTAATCAGTAAACCAGTAGCAAACAGTAAATAGTTTAAACCAATTAAAATCCTTGAACTACCACACAATGTATCAATGTATTGATATTGCCTAGGGTCATATACCTGTAAGAGTTTAGTTTTATTAAGAAAAGAGACAGGAAATTGCCACTTTTTGTGTGACTGTTATCCCCCGTCCACAGTATTTATGTGTCTTTTATCTGCCACCACAAATGATAAAATATTGGTATCTGAACCACAGAGGTATTTTGCAGCATTTTTCCTGGGGTTTAATTGATGCCAAATTGCCTATATACAACCTATGGTTGTATGATAATCTAGAGAGGTATTTAAAGGTATTTATTTGTGATCCTGCTCAGCTCATTTGCATGTGACGTCCATATTCACCTGAGCGTAGAAGAGCATTTTCTTCTGTAATGTAACTGCTCCATTAAAGGGACAGTCAGCACCAATATTTTTATTATTTAAAAAGATAGATAATCCTTTTATTACCCATTTCTTAATGTTGCATAACCAACACTGTGTTATATTAGTATACTTTTTACCTATGTGATTACCTTGTATCTAAGCCTTTTTCTGACAGCCCCTGATCGCATGGCTGTTTATTTATTATCTATTGACTTGCATTTTAGCCAATTAGTGCCATGTCATCCACAACCCACAGGCGTGAGCACAATATTATCTATATGGCCCACATGAACTAGCAGTCTCCTGTTGTGAAAAACTAATAAAAAAGCATGTGATCAGAGGCTGTCTGTAGTGGCTTAGAAACAGGCAGAAATTTAGAGGCTTAAAGGGACATGGAACCCAGATTTTTTCATTCATGATTTAGAAAGTGCATGCAATTTTAAACAACTTTCTAATTTATTTCTATTATCTAATTTGTTTTATTCTCTTCATATTCTTTGCTGAAAAACATATCTAGATAGGCTCAGTAGCTGCTGATTGGTTGCTGCACATAGAAGCCTCATGTGATTGGCTCAGCCATGTGCATTGCTTTTTCTTCAACTAAGGATATCTAAAACATGAAGCAAAATAAATAATAGACGTAAATTGAATTGTTGCTTAAATTTGTATTATCTATCTGAATCATGAAATACATTTTTTGGGTTTAGTGTCCCTTTAAATGTTATAAAGTACATTATTATAAAAATGTTAGTTGTGCACAGCTAGGAAATGGGTAGTAAAGGTGTTATCTATCTTTTTTAAACAATAAAAATGTTGGTGTTGACTTTCCCTTTAATATTCCTGTGTGGATAGAATGATAAAAGTTTCTGTGTGTGTATATATACATTTGTAGCACATGTACAAGCATAAATACAAAGAAACATTAAGAAAAAATGAAAATGAATCTGCTTATAAAACACAAGTTAATAAAATGTTAATGAGTTACATTCCACCCCCTTCTCTGGATTTACATAATGTAACATTATAATATTATATTTAAGTCTCTGAAACCCATGCTATGAATGTAAAAATGTATAACTACCTGTATAAAAACGAGTTATTTCTCGTGTAAAATTAGTTATAAAAGGTTGCACAATGTAAAATAAACTTAAAACATAAAGATAAATAAAAAAATGTAAGTTATGTGTCTCAAAACACTACAAGTGGAGCACAAAAATATTAACATTATTATGCATTAAAGGGACAGTAAAGTCAAAATTAAACATTCATGATTCAGACAGAACATGCAATTTTAAAAAACTTTCCAATTTACTTCTATTGTAATTGTTGCTTAGTTCTCTTGTATCCTTTGTTACACACATATACATACACACATATACATACACACATGAAGGGGAGCATTCCCCGAAACGTTACTGAATAAACTACTTGTTTTTTACTTAAGTCCAGAGAGTGCTGTTTCCTGTTTTGCTACATTTCAACTACTCTAGCACCCTGGCCCTTGGAGAACTGTTTGTGAGAGTGCAACCGACTCTTTTTGCTTGCTTACACACATACACACATATACATACACACATACACACATATACATACACACATACACACATGTACATACACACATATACATACACACATATACATATACACATACACACATGTACATACACACATATACATACACACATACACACATATACATACACACATACACACATGTACATACACACATATACATACACACATATACATACACACATACACACATATACATACACACATATACATACACACATACACACATGTACATACACAAATATACATACACACATGTACACATAGACCTTTGAACCCTTCTCAGTCTCACCCCTTATCATATACCATAATACTGTAATTCTCCCACAAAACCTTCTTTTCATTATTAAACCTCTGTTTATTCTTTATTTTCATGCTCTTTGTTACTTACCAGCAAGATAAGTTTACTTAAGGTCTCAAAAAGTCCTAAATTTTAGATTACACTCAAATGCAGCAATTAACTCACCACTTGTAATACAAGCGCAATGAGCTCACTAATAGTATAGGGCATGTATTTCAGATGCTTTAGTTAAAATTGTTAACCTTCCACTTGTAATACCCGAATGTGCATTAGCGAGACCAAGTGCAAAACACTGCACCCTGCGCTATTGATTGAAATTTTAATCTAGCCCTGATTGTGAAAATACTGTACATTTAAGTGCAGTCTATTCAAATTGTAGTAGTCTCTCACACAAAATTATATAATTATGTATTGCTGGTAATTTGTCCTTTCAAAAACTTCTCACTAAGGGCCTAATTATGTTCACACATCCGATCTGGCGAGATGATCTAATATGTCTCGTCAGTACCACGAGATCCCTCAAAGACCTTTAAAAATGTGTTTTGTTTATTGAGAGATGTTTATCTCTCTATGCAGAGTTCTGGGTGTGAAGGAGAGGCACTTCCATTGCAAAAAATGTTCAAGAAAAGTCACAAAGATTTGGTGAGATTTCTCTTCATGCTCGCTACTTTTTGATCATCAGATCCTAAGGGGCCAATAATCTAAAACTCTCCACTCTGACGAGATGATCTAAGATGTCTTGTCAGTACTAAGAGGTCCCTAAAATAATTTTATAAAAGCAAATGTTATCTTGAGAACTGTTACAATATAATGCGACCCCCTCCCAAAAAATATATATATATTTTGCTTTATTTCTCTCTATTCCTGTGAGTTTTTGATCATCAGGTCTATAAAGTTTAATTTGTAATTTTCCCACTTTTGTAAATTGGTGTTAAAAAAAAACATTTTAACATAGATCTGTAGTAATTTACTATTATTATGAATAATATAATGAAAAAAATACTGTAAATAAATCATTTATTGGCTTAACTGGAATACAGATCTTTAAAATTTCCAAAGGTTATTCATTATCTGATATGACTTGAAGAAGGAGCCTTTATGATTTCATAAGCCCTGTATTTGACCTGTGAGCTCTCAAAGCTCACAGGTCAAACCCAGCCAGTGGGACAATGCAGTAGGCCATTATTTCAGGATGTCTTTTGTTCAGACCTAGCAAATAATCAATACCTCAACAACCCTGATTATCTTACCTGTACTCAACCAGAAATACCATAAAAGTCTATCCTGTTTGATGCTTTTTATATGTATTAATTTTATATGTATTGTATGTATTTCTCTGAAGAGTGTTTTTAGAGTACATCGGATGTACTAGCTAATTTCATAGGAGAACATATCATATACCCATGAGTTACAGAAGGGTGCCAATGTTTTTTGTGAAGCAGATGTTTAAAAATCTAACCTGTAGATATCCTTTTCTGCAGGAATTATATACTTCTAAGTGTAAATTTTACATTTGAGATGTTTTATACAAATGTATTTCTATTTACAGATCAAAGAATGGCTTTGTTTAAATTGCCAGATGCAACGAGCGATGGGCATGGATATGGCTTCAGTCCCAACACCTACACCTCAACCTCCAAAGCAGAAACCTGTAATTTCTGCATCCCCATCCAGGAAACCATTAACAGAGGTTCACACTACACAGAAAAAGGAAGAAAGCAAACCACCAGATCAAACGGTAACACAGAGTCCAAAAAAGCCACCAATATTATCCAAGCAAGTCTCTGTAACGGACTCACCAACAAAATCTAAGCAACCACCAGTTGAGTCGAAAGTGGAAATAATATCTCCTAAAATATCTACATCAGCCAAAGGTGACCAGTCAACTCCAGAAAAAAAACTACATCAATCAAAACAAGTGCAACCAACCCATGGTGCACCACCATCTCAAGTGCAGCAGACTAAACCTGAGTCTACAACATCAAAGCCTGACATATCAACAGTACAAAAAGATGTAATTGCTAAAACTGAAGATGTGTCAAAGCCAATAAAAAATGCACATGCAGTAGAAGAAAAAAGTAGACAAACTGATAAATTGCCTTCATCAGGTCCATTACAAGATTCAAAACAATCCCCAGTATCTGGATTTGAATCAAAAATTCTACCAAAAAGTGAAAGTACAAAACTGAAAGATGATCCCATGAAGGCTCCATCTAAACCTGAGATTAAACAGATTCCAAAAGAACCACAGATTCAAACTAGTCCAAAACCCAGTCCCTCACACAAACCAACTCCGACTCCACAACAAACTACGCCACAACCTACAATGCAACCTCAAAAGCCTCAAAAAGCTCAAGAGCAAACAAGGCGCTTCAGTCTAAATTTGGGAAGCATGACAGAAACTCCTAAGCCTCAGCCTACAACACCCCAAGATACTGTTACTGGAAAACTCTTTGGATTTGGTGCTTCAATATTTAGCAAAACCTCAAGTTTTATGTCCACTGCAGCACAACCGGGTCCTCAAACTCAAAGCACAACTGGAACAGTTTCCAAACAACCTCCTCATTCACAGCAAACACAAGAAACTGCTCCACAAAAAGCAACTAAAGAACCAGTACCTGTTCCGCAGCCAGCAAAAACGCCAGCAATGAAAAAAGAAACAAAGCCAGAGGTAGGAAAAGCACCTGAAGAGTCCAAAATAATATCTGCAACAAAAGAGACACAGCAAAAAAACATTCAAGAAAAGAAAGTGGAGACTCAAAGTCTTGAACCTAAAATGTTTAAAGAAGCAGCAACTACAAAAGTAGAAATGCCGGAACAGAAAACACGATGTCCTTTGTGCAAAACAGAACTAAATATTGGGACTAAAGATCCTTGCAACTATAATACATGTACAGAATGCAAGAGCATTGTGTGTAACCTTTGTGGATTTAACCCAACACCACACCTGACAGAGGTAAGAGAAGATATTTTATGTTTTTTTGTTTAAATTTACAACATATTTTGAAATATTTAAGAAGTTGCTGTAAATAATTATGATGGATTTGTTAACTAAAACATGAAACTAGTACTTTCAGAAGATATATATATATATATATATATATATATATATATATATATATATATATATATATAAAAAGTGCTAAATGGTGTGTAGGGACACTATCAACAACTGACAGTTTACTGCAACTTTAATTGCTTTTTAGTATTATCTAGTATTAAGTGATTGAAAAAGGGGATATTAGGGGACATATTGCAGAAATATTAAGTAAGTAAAATCTCTAGATTAACTAAAATTGTTGAAGTAAAACAATTATGTGTATGTGTGTGTATATATATATATATATATATATATATATATATGTATACTCTTTTTGTCTTTCTAAAATTGCAATGTCCCTATTGATCTAATTGGTAGATCTAACTTGGTTCAAAATTTCAGTGGGTATTGAAATTGTTCATCTACTTTAATATTGAAAATAAATAAGTAGATATAAATAGATAGGCTTATCATAATTTTTAGAGGTGAAACTGGGACCACCTGGTGCGGTGCCAGTGGGGTGTGATCAGGGGTATGGTCAAGGGTGTGGTGATTACCAGTCCTTTTAAAGTAGTAGCTTTTATGTGGGTAATGTTTCGTGAATACTCTACCCTTCCTCAGTCAAACAACAAGTAAATCACACTGTTTAAATAGACCGTAACACCACCCCCTAGTGAAAAAGGCACCATTACAATGTCATGGCAAACCATACACAACATGAGCAAATAAATCATTTGTCTAAATCTCAGATTCTAAATAATGCCAAACATCAAGCATAATGATCAATTTCATAAAATAGTGAAAAGTGTATACATCACACAATTTAATATTTGCAGTGTAATATGTGTTTTATGTGTCTAATTAAGGAACAGAGCCAAATACTGATAAGGCATACATACAACATTGAATCAAATAAGTAAAAAAGAAGCACATATCTGCTAAAGCTGTTTAAGAGGCTACTCTATACCATAATGCAGGAAGATTACAGCCAAAATGCTATTCTGCATGAAGTAAAGCAAGGTCCACGCCAAAAATCCTGCCTGTCTGCACTTCCTGGTCATACCCATATGATTCCCCTAAAGGTATATCAGCTGTGATGTCACCAGGGATCAGGGGGGTGCTAAATTCTTAGAAAAATAAACCAAGTAGTACTACAAAATTAAAAAACCCTACGCTGCTCACTTAGCCTGTATTACTAAATGTAAACTTTGAAGGACACGAACGTTAAGCTAAGCAGGGCTGTATATAACAAAGTACCAGCATTCAACTATGCTGGAGAGTCACAGTCCAGTCATTTTAAATATTGTGTCCGGGTTTCAACCGGTCTGAAAACCAGACACATGATTTGAAACCCGGAGGTAGCAACCCTACTGGGACAGAATGAACAACCGGGTGGGACACTGGGACAGCACCTCCAAACAGGGACAATCCTAGTAAAAGTGGGACTTCTGGTAAGCCTATAAATAGATAAACTAATTTTATAGAGAAAAAGATCATGGATCAAAAGAGTCACAGGGCAACCAGTTGAATATCACCTCTTGTTTACAGTCCCTGTTATAAGAATGTAAACAAATTAATTAATTGAGCAGCAGATAAAGGGGGATAGGCATTTCCTTTACAGTTTGATTGGCTTCCTAAAGACTGCAGATGTTTACAAATGTTTTGATGATGATGAAAAAACATATTCAAAGTTAAATGTGGAACGTATTTCAGTATTGATAAATATATGTTAGTGATCATATTAACTTGAAAACCTAATTTATTTTTATTCATTTAGCCAAAGTGAATGAAGCGGCATGGCCCATACACTTTATTTCTATCTTCTGTAAACATTGCTGAAGTCATTTCAGTGTTAAAGGGACATAAACCCCATCCTTTTTCTTACATGATTCAGATAGAACACACAATTTTAAACAACTTTCCAATTTACTTTTATTATCAAATGTTCTTTGTTTTCTATTAATCATTTGTTAAAAAGCAGGAAGGTAAGCTCAGGGGCATGCATGTGTCTGCATCACTATATGGCAGCAGTTTTGCAACAATGTTATACATTTGCAAGAGCACTAGATGGCAGCACTATTTCCTGTCATGTAGTGCTCCAGACATGTGTGCGTTACCTGTCCAGATATATCTTCAACAAAGAATAATATGAGAACACAAATTTAAAGAGACGTGTCTCTTTAAGGTTGCTCTCTTCAGTCCATTACAGTTCTATTCTTTTTCTAAATCCAAATATTAGCCCCAATTAATACCAAATGTTTTGTAACTTAACCTTCTCACCTATCTGATACATTTTAACATTCCTATACCTGAATCTCTTTGTTCCTCACTTATGTCATAACTTCCGCAGTGTGAAATATTTATTTTTGTGTAAAATAATGGCTAGCTTGCTAAATCTGAAATCTCACTTAATGAACCGATTAGCTTTGCTGATAACATACATCAGAATAATTAACCCGTTAATCCCTAAACTGCTAAAAATTAATTAGTGATTAACCCCATGACCATGTTAATGCACAGCACCAGATTAACAGGCAATTTGTCACTGCTGGAACATAGTAAGAAAAGATAGCTAGTCTTATCTCACCTAACTGCACAGCTCACTCTACAAAACAGCTATGCAGGGCATTTCTTCTCTCTTCCCAGAGCCTCTCATGTTGCAGTATGCTTGGGACTGTAGTACATAGGCCTGTCCTACAGGAAATGTGATAGGCTACCCAACCCAACACCTTCACTTCCAATTGATAACATGCTGCAAGGGGCAGGCCCATGACAGTTCCTCTAAGATCTAAATTGCTCTAAGATCAGAGATCCATACATGGGTTGTAATTGAGCTCTAATTTATGTACAAATATTCACAAAGGATAAATTATAGTACTTAATGGGACAGTCAAGTAAAAAAAACTTTTCATGATTTAAATAGGACATGTCTTTTTAAACAACTTTCCAATTTACTTTTATTGCCAACTTTGCTTTGTTCCCTTGGTATTCTTAGTTGAATGCTAAATCTAGGAGGTTCATATGCTATTGTCTTAGAATTTGAAGGCCACCTCTAATCTGAAAACATTTTGACAGTTTTTCACCACTAAGGGGCGTTAGTTCATGTGTTTCATATAGATAACATTGAGCTCAGGCGCGTGAAGCTCCTAGGAGCAAGCGCTGATTGGCTAAAAACACAAGTCTGTCAAAAGAACTGAAATAAGGGGGCAGTTTGCAGAGGCTTAGATACAAGGTAATCACAGAGGTAAAAAGTATTTTTAAACAACAAAAATTCTGGTGTTTACTGCCCCTTTAAAACTATGTTACATTAAAATGTTAAGTTAAAGGGATACTAAACCCATGTTTTTCTTTTATGATTCAGATAGAGCATACAATATTAAACAACTTTCTAATTTACTCCCATTATCAATTTGTTTTTGTTCTCTTGCTATCTTTATTTAAAAAGCAGGAATGTAAAGCTTAGGAGCCGGCCTATTTTAGATTCAGCACCCTGGATAGCACTTGCTTATTGGTGGATACATTTAGCCACTAATAAGCAAGCATAACCCAGGTTCTGATACAAAAATAGGCCAGCTTCTAAGCTTTACATTCCTACTTTTTAAATAAAAATAGCTAGAGTACAAAGACAAATTGAAATTAGGAATAAATTAGAAAGTTGCTTAAAATTGTGTGCTCTATCTGAATCATGAAATAAAAAAATTAGGTTGAGTATCCCTTTAATATTTCATAGTCATACATCAATATATGATGCATTTTCAGCTTCTGAAATTATACCTCTATATCTAAAACCACAAGGTGACTTTTATATTAACTAGCAGTATCTTTGTGTAATTGCTGCTAAGTCATGTGATGAGAGACAAATGAGTACTGAGATCTTCAGTGTTTCTAATCTACTAACGTATCTTATTATAAAATATTCCCTTTACTTAAAAAGGGGAATGCAGCAGAACAGATGGCTAGACGTGTTCACATATAACACATTCTGCAGAATGTCATTAGAAACTGCAGAAAGTTTGAGGTGTCTGTACCTTGTTAGCATTAAAAGATATAATAACACATCTCTTGCATTGTGTTTGTGTGTTCAGTGCTAAATTTGCTAGTGTTCCAGTTCTTTATAGTTTTATGCATGAAATTGCTAAGGGGAATATTTGAATAAAATGTATGTGATGTATCTAGTGAAACTGAAGAATGGAACTAATGAATAATGTACCAACAAAAAAGTGAGGTACTATTCTGCATATATATGCCCAATTAATACCTTGAATCAAATGCTTACCCCTGCAGACTCCTTAATCAGAATCAGAATAGTTTTATTGCCAAGTTTGCTTGTACACACAAGGATTTTTTTTGCCAGCTATTTGTACAAGTTATGCATACAACTGAGACATCAAATCAGATACATGTCCAGTGTAGCTCCATTTATGCCACCCAGATGAATACAGATCAGATACATGCCCATGCAACCCTTTAATACTACCAGTATGCCAAACTGAAGCCACATGTCTGGTGCATGCTCCCTGCAACCTTCAATATTAGCTATATGCCCAAGTAGAAGCTCAGATGCATAGCTTATGCAGCCCCATTAAACCTGCTATATACCCCGATTAGACCACAGATCCTCCATTAAACCAGCTATATTTCCTAGACCAGTGATGGAAAACTTCCTAAGACATGGGGCCTCAATATTTGTGAAGCCTGAAGGGCCACTTATAAATGTGTGGCCATAAAAACTGTTGCAGATGGCTGCTTGTTGGCCATCCCTGCCCTAGACCACAGGTTAAATACATGTCCCCTATAGCCCCATCATACTAGTTATATGCCCAAGTGACCCTAGGCGAGCTGTATGGCACCTTTTTGCTGACACTGGTGTAGTTTCATAAAAGAGGAGATCATTTAAGCATTGCAGTGGAAGAAGGGAAACTCATACAATGACAATAGGGCACTGTTGGACTGCATGTGGCTGGTAGCCCTCCGTGCTGTTAAGTACCCTGATAATTTTGCATGTGCTATACCAACCAGTGTTCCACCAATTAGTTCTTTACTAGTAGGAATACAAAAATAATGTGCTTTCAGTATTATTTTTAATCACTTAAAGGGACACTGAACCCACATTTTTTCTTTCATGATTCAGATAGAGCATGCAATTTTAAGCAACTTTTCTAATTTACTTCTATTATCAATTTTTCTTCGTTCTTTTTCTATCTTTATTTGAAAAATAAGGCATCTCAGCTAAGGAGCCAGCAGATTCTTGGTTCAGACCCACGGACAGCACTTTTTTATGGGTGCTCTCCAATCAGCAAGGACAACCCAGGTTGGTCACCAAAAATGGGCCGGCATCTAAACTTACATTCTTGCATTTCAAACAAACATACATAAGAGAATGAAGAAAATTTGATAATAGGAGTAAATTAGAAAATTGCTTAAAATTGCATGCTCTATCTGAATAACGAAAGATTTTTTTTGGGTTCAGTGTCCCTTTAATGATTGGTAATTGATTTTGCTGCTCAGCCTAAAAAGTCAATATAATACTTGATTATTTAGGGGGAGCTGTTAGTGTTTTGTTAATAACAGCCCAGTCTTGTTTACATTGAAGAGAGTCCCGGACTAAGCAAATGTTGGGTGAGGATCCTTCATGTAACAACGCGTGTTAATTGCAGTTGGGTGTGAGTTTCTGAGTATGTGTAGGAGGAACGAGACATGCAATTGAAAGGCTATTGTAGTCAGCTTTGTGTTTGTTTCATCTAAAAGAGGGCTTTGAAAATAAAAAACCTATGCTTCTGTTTTGCAGAATTCAGTGTTGTCATGTTATAGTTGCAGAGGTAAGCCCCTTTCTACCAGAGAAGGCAGTTGTTGTTAGTAAGAAGTACAGACCTAATACTGAAGAAGTCATTTTAATTGAAACAGCTTTTACTTAACAATTTTCAGGAAAATATATTTTGTGTAAATGTTACTCTTTCTTATACATGTTTGAAAGAATTGAAATGCACGTAACGGTATACATATAATCTTAGAAGAATATGCGCACGTCAGCACTCCAGTGGTGATCACTGATGATCACATGACTATAGATGTGGATTCGAATGCTAAATAAATGCATGTTTACGAGCCAATGATGTTGTGTATATCGTGTATAACAAATATCTTTTTTTATTGAGGTTTAAATCATAGCATACAATTAGTATACAACAATAAAGTTGCTGCAATAATCAATTCAGGGGAGGAACTACCAGTGTTCCCTCTAAGGTCAGATGTTGTGTGCGGCCCAGCAGTGAAACAGTTAATAGGTTAACCATACCTTGCTGTTTGGATTATGTAGTGTTTGCTAACTGCAGGGTGTTGTTTACTTATTAACTGTTTCACTGCTGTGTCACTCATAACATCTGGCCTTAGAGGGAATGCTGGGAACTACCATTGGTGCAGCAGGTGCAGTGGTACCAGGGCCCAAGAGCTGGAGGGGGCCCATAACAGCCAGTCTATACATAGCGTTATGCAGAATGTGTACAATCTTAATGCAGAGAAGCCTTTTATTAGTGCAAGTAGAAGGTCCATCTATCTATCCTCAAAATCATTATACCGAGCAGAATGTATTTTATTACTTTTGCTTTTTACTAATTTACCTTTGGGGGGGGGGGGGCAAAACAATCATGCACCAAGGCCCTCTGTTAAGTAGATCTACTACTTAAAGGGACATGAAACCCAAAAATGTTCTTTTATGATTCAGATAGAGAATACAATTGTAAACAACTTTCTAATTTACTTCTATTATTTGTTTTATTCTCTTGGTATCATTTGTTGAAGGAGCAGCAATGCACTACTGGTTTCTAAGTAAACACATGGGTGAGCTAATGACAATCGGTATATATATGCAGCGACCAATCAGCAGCTAGAACCTAGATTATCTGCTGCTCCTGAGCTTTCATAGATAAACCTTTTAGCAAAGAATAACAAGAGAATGAAGCAAATTAAATAATAGAAGTAAATTGGAAATTTGTTTAAAATCGTATTCTCTGTCTCAATCATGAAAGAAAAATTTTAGGTTTCATGTCCCTTTAATCAAGTCAAGGATAAAATAAATCACACTGCAATCAATGTTACACAAAAGCTGGAGTAGAGAGTAACTCTGATAAATAGCATTCATGCCAATCTAACTATAGACCATTATTAAGTACTCAGGAGGCCACTTTTGGACCTCACATACAATGAGTCAAATGTTATTAACATAAGGTACCCTGAAATATAAGATACCACTTAAGGGTCTCATAATAAACCTCATTTTTTATAATATTCTAGTAAACTAGACAAGAAGCCACTTTTGGAACCCTAGCTAGCTTTGGCGTAGATAGAGACAGGTATATAATCTTAGCATAAAGTGTACATCAAAATAGTGCAGTATGTAACCTAAAGCTATAAAGAGAAAATAACAAGAACCCATACTGCAACTCATACTATAGACAAAGGCATACTGGTCAAAGTGAGAAAGTAAAATATAGTTAAATTACCTATATGTAAATAAAAGGCTATTCACTCTACGGTGGTTCCTTTAAGAAAGTAAAAAAAAAATTGACACTAATCCTATATCAAGTTTACTACTTTCTAAATCACTTTGGACAATAGCCAGATACAATCAGAGGAGATCTACTAAATATATTAATTGGTAAGGTCATGATGACCCAGCAGCTAGTAGCACATTAGATCTAACTATTAAAGTATAAAGAGATAAATCTTCTATTAGAACTTTATCTCCATTATATTAGGTGAAGTGAGCAATTGTGTCAGTGTTCCTACTATAATGGAACTTAGGTACAGATGTAAAGTACATATCAATGCTGTGAAAGATACTGACACCTAATGTAACGTGCACACAATAACTACAACCTGTCTTAGAGGTAGATATTATAAATATTTAGTGCAGTTATCTCAGCAAGTAATAGAGCTCAGTATCACCTGAGTACTGCTCAATAAAATATATGGAAATAATTAACAACAATGCAGTTAATGATACATAAGAGAAGGGGTAAATAAATAAAAAATGTGAACAATTTATAGTGTGTGTTACAGTGAACAAGAACTATTACTGTCTGAGGTCAGATCTGTAAGTTGACATGGAGTAAATTATATGCTTTCCAAAAGCCAATGCAACAGTTAGCGTTGAACAAAAAGTAAAGGGCTAATCAGGATTTCTAAAAAAATTAGATGATAAGGCTCCCTGTGTTAAATTGTATCACTGAACCAATAATATAACAAAGTTCATATTGCTGTAATAAACTAAATGTGCACTGCTCCATAAAATTTATATGAAGAATCTATCCCCCTTAATAATTATTTAACTATATCAAGATTAATAGTTTTTTTATCCGAACTAAGCTCATAATGCTTACAAACTAAGTGCTAGAAAATAATCTCAGTGACATATATAATAACAGGCACAAACATTACTTACATTATGAAGACTGGTATTCAACATAACACTATTAAAGGGCCATAATACCCAAATGTTGAAACACTTGAAAGTGATGCAGCATAGCTGTAAAAAGCTGACTAGAAAATATCACCTGAACATTTCTATGTAAAAAAGAAAGATATTTTACCTAAAAAGTTCCTCAGTAGCCACATCCCATTGTAAAGGACTTCTAAGCAGCAAATCCGTATGTCTGTCCCGGGACAGCTAAGGGATTGAGCCTCGTGAACTCTCATGTTATTTCCCCATTCAGTTTAAGGAAGTTTACTATGAAATCTCATGAGAGTTAAGTGAAATCTAATGAGATCACAGTAAAAGAGTTCATGACCTCAGCACTGCTGATGCTGATTGGCTGCAGTTCATTTCTTCATTTTTTTATTTTTTTTTTACCTGCAGCTGGGCAGCAGCTGAGTATAACTTTTTACACAGAACTTACTCTGCTGAGCTGAGGAAGTTGTGAGGTAAAATATCTTCCTTTTTTATATAGAGATGCTCAGGTGATATTTTCCTGTCAGCTTTTTACAGTTATACTACATCAGTTTCAAGTGATTTAGCATATGAGTATTATGTCCCTTTAATGAATTACTTAATTCTAAAATCATACAAAAAATACTATTGGAGGTAAGTATGAATGTTTCTTATTAACCAGAAGAGTAAGCCTAGAGTCCCAAACAGGTGAAGTGGCTCAGCATAGAATAGCAGTCCCTAGCCTACTCCAGTTTGCAATGATTGAGTAATGTGGGAATGCAAGGTTTCCCATAGAGATAGCAGCGGCAATTTTACCCACTCCACTAAGAAGCGCTTGGGCTTGAATCTCGGCCTCTGTGGTTGTCCAAATGAATCATCTCCAGTCTGTACAACTAGGGAGTACCGCACCCTTTCTCTAGCACTGTATATTAGATCTTGATTCATACTGATCGCTGCGGCGTCTTGCTGCTTTCCTCTCTTTAACACATGGGTCAGGTAAGACCCATGGCGTTGCTCACTCTGTGGCTCCTGAAATGGAGTGTTATATAGGAACTTCATATACAAGTGCTGCAGGCTTGCTACTAAGGAAGGTAGAACTAGAACACCAAACTGCTCTATCTTCTTAACCCGAGCTGAGGTGTGATCCTTTGATGAATTAATCGCCACTGCTCCTGTTGAAGACTCTGGAGACCAATTGGTTAAGATTCCTGCCTGCATGTGCCCCTTATCTTCTCATAGTCACATAGATCAGCATGGCATGCCCTCTCTATAACACTGATAAGCTGGAGTTTGTGAGCTTCCAAAATCACTTTTAGCTCAGCAATAAGCATTTGAGAGTTCTCCATTATACAATCAGTATGTGAATAACACACTGCACTGTTTAACCGCGTTTAAGAGCCTCTCCTTGTTATGGCCGCAACAGCCCTCAACGCTCCAGATTGGATACAAGGTGCAGATTCCCAAAAAATGTGGTATCAATCGACACAGCTTTGTCTCTTGAATTCGAATATCCAAGTTTTTAAGATGGATGGGTAAAATATCTGTTGATAATTGACATTTTTAACAACAGTCTGCTCCCAGCTTCCAATGTTGCAACTACTTAAGGTTAATCTGGTATTGGTGTTTTAAATACTTATTCTTTCAGCGGGACTTACAACTGTTTTCTTGCCTAATACAGAACAGACCTCATTTTTGGGTGTAATGTATGATTCATATGAAGAAGTCCAAAGAAGCCCAGTAACTTAAAAAAAAATATGGGTTTGAGCATATTGTGTGAGGTATTTTAGTGTTCAACAGTTTTTTCTCTATGCTGGTCAAACACTGGGTTTTTCGTATCTCATATTCATTTGGTCAGAGAAGGAAAGAGGGATATTTAGCTCTATTCCCAGAGACACGGCGCCACCATTGCTACATCGTTGATTCAGATAGAGCATGCAATTTTAAGCAACTTTTTAATTTATTTCTATTATCACATTTTCTTCTTTCACTTAGCATCTTTTGTTGAAAAGCTTGGCTGTAAGCTCAGGAGCATGCACATGTCTGGAACATTATATGGCAGCAGTTTTGGAAGAATATATTAGACATTTGCAAGAGAACTAGGTGGCAGCACTATTTCAGTGCAATGTAGTGCTCCAAACACCTACCTATGTACTGTATATCTTCAACACAGACTACCATGAGAACTAATCATATTTGATAATAGAAGTAAATTGAAAACTTTTTTAAAGTGTATGCTCTGCCTTACTCCCAAAAGAAAATGTTTGGGTTTCATGTCCCTTTAAGGTGCGCCCTCGGGCAGCCATCTATCTGATAAGGGGTAAAAAATATAACTTAAAGGGACACTGAACCCACATTTTTTCTTTTGTGATTAAGATAGAGCATGCAATTTTAAGCAACTTTCTAATTTACTCCTATTATAAAATTATCTTCATTCTCTTGGTATCTTTATTTGAAATGCAAGAATGTAAGTTTAGATGCCGGGCCATTTTTGGTGAATAACCTGGGTTATTCTTTCTGATTGGTGGATAAATTCATCCACCAATAAAAAAGTGCTGTCCAGAGTCGTGAACCAAAAAAGAAGCTTAGATGCCTTCTTTTTCAAATAAAGATAGCAAGTGAACGAAGAAAAATTGATAATAGGAGTAACTTAGAAAGTTGCTTAAAATTGCCTGCTCTATCTGAATCACGAAAGAAAAAAAATTGGGTTGTGTCCCTTTAACTATATGATTTTTAAAGCAAATATCGTAAAAATAAATACATACTATATATGTATTTAAACAGTTAAATTATATATAGATTTGACTTATATGTTTATTGCCACTGTAAGCCCCTTAAGTGTCTAGTAATGAGCAATTATTGAACCCAACTTTACTGGGGGGGTTTTCATACTCAGCCTAAAATAATATTATAATAGAATGAAGCAAACTGCGTGTTCTGTTTATTCTCCTGTTACATAACCGTACTTTTCACTTGTGAGATGTTATCTTTGTGACGCGAATGTAACTTTAATTAGATTTGATTGCATAAGGGGCTGAAAGGAAACAGTTTATGTAATCTATTGTGTATTGTAGGTTGCAAAATCATCCTAGGAGGAGCAGTGCCTGCAGTTTCC
Source organism: Bombina bombina (assembly GCF_027579735.1). NCBI lineage: Eukaryota > Metazoa > Chordata > Amphibia > Anura > Bombinatoridae > Bombina > Bombina bombina. Next base: position 90,703,098 of record NC_069504.1, read on the forward strand.
AACTGCGACAAAGATAAATAGTGAATTCTGTTTTGTTTGTTTAAATCCCACATATGTATCACTCTGAGATGATTTTCTACACAGCGCAGGCTTGACAAATATTTACCTAAAGATGTGCATGATAATAGATCTGGAAATAAAACGTGTGGCTTGGAATACGTGTTTACTAAATGGCACGCAATATTTGCTGCTTATCACATGTTTAACCTCTTAAATGCCAGCAAGGACTAAATTGCAGCCCTTGTTGACAGCCATGTCAGTATCGATTCGACAGAACAGCCCACACACAATATGACATTTATTCAGATGAAGAGATTGCACTGTTACACAGATTCCGAGCATTTTCCTCCCCTTCCTATGTGTATTTAATGATTTATTTGTCTTTTTTTTATGAATCAGTGTCATTGTTTAACCCTATTCATAATCCCAGAGCTACAGAATTTGACCAAAACTCAAAAATACATTTTAATAAACATAATTATTATCACAACTGATAAATATGTTGGCTCCATTTATCAAGCAGCAGTTGCTGCTTTGGAGGCCCATTGGTTAAGACTGCTGCTTCTTAACCTGTCCGCCACCTAAAAGGTAATGGATTGAAATCATCCCGATCTGATCAGGATGATTGACAGTCCCTGATGGCGGCCGATTGGCGGCCAGTGAGCAAGGGGCGGCATTGCACTGGTAAAATATGTGTGCATTGTTATAGCCCGTCCGCTCAACAATCGATAAATGGAGCCCATAGGCTTTGCAAGATACGCACATAGGTGGCAAAATGATGCCTAATTTGTTATTAAAGAAACTATTTGAAACATTTTGAAACCATTGCTTTTATATGCATATCATTTGACACATATTGCTTAATTCTAGAGATATTTTATGAATGTCTCTCTCTCTCTCTCTCTCTCTCTCTTATATAAATAGAAGAGGAGAGGAAGAGTACAAAACCGAAGATACCCCTGGTGTAGTATGTCAATAATAAGAAAAAAGCCAAAAACATACTCACATGCTGTAATGAATCAAGCCAATGTGGTATCTGGCATCATATGAATAAGGACCACATCTTCACTTATGCTTGGCTCCAAATTCTGTACCTGTATAGATCCTCCTATGATGATGGCTAGGAAACACTGTATTCCTTTATTGCTAGACCAGTCTCCCCTTCTCTGTATCTTCTGTAACCTATTTTTGTCTAAGTTCCTTCACTGCAATTCCACTGTGAAAGTAATCCCATAATGCATCAGACCTTTTTTGTGTCAGTAGTGGTCCTTTCCACAGTTGTCCATAGCGCTGACTTAATGTGTGTTTTATATATATACATAGATACTGTGAGGAACTCTAGGAATGCCTGGAATATATAAAGTTATTTGCTGAAAATTAATTAAGCCTACAATTCCAGTAGAAATATGGTAAGATTAGAAAGAACTTCTGCTTCCTCTCCGATAACATTGTAGGAGCAGATGGTTTCATCTGTAGCTTATTTGAAACGTTATACTATGAATACTTTATTAAAAAATAAATAAAGATACTTAAAAGTGATGAAAAAAGTGTGCATATATTTATTATTTATGTGAAATTTGGGAATACATTTATCTTAAATGGAAAATTGTTTTTCCTCTTAATGTATTTCTAGTTACTTGTTATACCAGTCCTAGGCTGTAACATTTAGAATAAATTAATCATTTAGGTTTTTTTTGTATATTAAATTGCAATTTTTTTTCTTTCAAACCACAACCCATTAAAATATTTTGAGCCTGCAGGAAATTCAGATCTTCTTTTATTCACTTACTGTATACATAGATACCTCCGTATCTTATATCTCTTTGCATACCAAAGGTCAATACATAGAGAGCCAAAGAAAACTAGAATTGTATTACTTATTTTTCCTCACTCCCACTAGGAGTTAATTTATTCTGCTGGATACATTTACACATCTTTTCTAAAACCAACTGGAATTTTTAGTTTAGTGAAGATACCACATGCAAAATCATCTATTTCAGATTTTAAAATAAAGGTAAAGGAGATATTTGTGAACAATTTAATAAACTCCAGCAGGTAAACTGGATCATTAGGAACAAATTAGTGGTGAAAAAGCCCCCAAAGGTAAACTGTCCCTTTACTATCAATAAAACAATCCATACAATATAATAATCTAGTAGATGGTATAGATTTTACTCTACTTACCTTCTATTTGTTAGGCCCAGATATGGTAAACAGATAAAACATTTACAGATTTGTCATTCACAAAGTGTAAAACTACTTAGGGACAAAAACACCCAAAGTACTGTCTTTTAGAGTGACCAAGAGATGATCTCTTCAATAAATTCTGTATTATGTGACTTGCTACCAGTGTTGCCAGTGACAGTTGATCATAGATTGTGGTGGATATGGACTATTTAAAGGGACTGTGAAATTCTGGACAAGCAGAGGGGGAATTTTAGGTGAAATCACGCAGAAACATTGTGAGAGACAGCAGGCAGACATCAGAACCCGGGACAATCCCGCATTATGCAGGACAGTTGCGATCTCTGTGTGTATATGATGGGAGAAGGCAGGAAACAGTGACTGCATGAGTAGCCTCTAAAACTGAATCTGGGCCATATGTAAGGTTGCAGGCCCTTAGAAAACCATGGAAGGAGATTGGGTGATCTGAAAGGAACATCTGGGCTATTTAGAGCCACTTTGGGGCAAAGATTGAGTTATCCAAGCCTTCCTTTAATGCAACAATTACTTAAAGGGACATGAAACACTACATAAAAGCTAGATATAATGATGTATCCAAAGCAAAGATTAGTCTGATAATAATATGCAGATGCATTTTTCTTTAACAGTTGTTTAAATATATTGAACAAACAATTGTAAAGTTTGAATTTCTATGAAGTAATGGGCACTGCTTTTTTGTAATTTAAGTTTCACTAAGTTTAAAAGCCTACTCTCCTTATCATGTCTCCTCTGCTAGCAAATTATAGACAGGTATAAATGAGCTGATAAAATAACAAGCTCATGGGGTTTAATGCCACTTAAAGGAGAAAGGTACTTATTTCTTAGTTTGGCTTTGGGAATTTTGCTAATGTTTACAATCAATAACTTTTTATTAACCTAATTTCTAAGATTATTATTTTAATTGTATTGGTTATAGCTGTAGGCAATCTCACTTTCCGTGAAACAAATATAATTGTATTACATATTACACAATCAATTAAAATGTCTTTCATTGCATAAAATGTAGCCCGAAGCGCACATGGATTCTTTTTTTCCACAGTACTGAACAAAAAGTGTTTGTTTTTTATTGTTTGTTGTTTTATTTGTTGGTTTTTGTATTGATTTCTTGCATTTTCAATCAAATAGTGTTAAATCAATATCCCAGTTGAATCACAAATGTCTAACAAACTATTATACACATTCATGTATAATTTATTATGTGTATGTCATGCTGTTTAAGCGTTGCTATTTTATAATGTTATATAATAGAAGTTAGTTTACACTTTCCGCTTGCAGTTTCATTGAGGTCTAAATATTTATTTGAGCAGCAAGGTGCTAATGTTAGTCTATGCAATTCAGTTAGTCTTCATTAACAACCTGGTCATATTTAGGACTCTGGTGCAATAAAGGTGATATTCTACAAAATAGATACTCATTTAAATACTGGACCAAACCATTTTGATACTTTTGCTGTCTGCTAAAATGATACTAAAGTACTAATAAAGCTTATAGTAGATGTAACAAAAAACATTAATGCTTCTAATGTGCATTTTCTTTTTAGCCATTTCTACCCCTTTGCTGAGCTGTTTTGGAGTCTCTAGATATTGAGAAAAGTCAAGGTGAATTTGCACTCACATCACAGGGGCAGTTTGGCTCCGAAACATCACAGCAGTAAATTACACATTATATGAGTCCAGTGAGTGCAGATGTTGCTTTACACACACACACACACCAGTGACGTGCAGTGACGTCAGAGGATGGTGAGGCAGTGGCTAGGATACACCTTCATTCTTTAGATATCCTTTGTTGAAGAAATAGCAATGCACATGGGTGAGCCAATCACATGAGGTATCTATGTGCAGCCACCAATCAGCAGCTACTGAGCATATTTAGATATGATTTTCAACAAAGGACATCAAAAGAATGAAGAAAATTAGATATTAGATGTAAATTGGAAAGTTATTTAAATTTGCATATGGGTTTCATATGGGTTTCATGTCCCTTTAAATGGTGTCTTGGAAAACTGGCCAACTTAGTAAACATCTGATTTTAGTCTAAAAGGATTGTAACAGAAACTCTTGCCAGATAACACAATGCCTGCTCTGATTATGAGATCTAGAAATCCATGCCCATTAAAATATGTTTAAAACATACTTTTTACTATAATGCTGCAAATTATGCTTATAGATTCTTTCATTACATAAGGGATGAGAGTCAGAGGGGGAGGAAGAGAGACAGAGAGAGAGAGAAAGAGACCATGGGGGAGAACAACACATAAGGAGAGAGATGGATATATAGAGAGAGACACACACACACACACACACACACACACAAGGGGGGGGGGGGCACTGCATTTTAAAGTAATAAAACAGCAGAGCTACAGAGAGTTCAGAAAATTAGTCTATAATTTAGTGTGAAGTACAGAGGCAAGCTGCTAAGTTAGTGGGTGTAAAGTAGAGTAAAAAAACACTAAATCACATTCATTAAATTATCATTTTCACTAACAGAATCCCTTTCAGTAAAATATTACTTTAATAAGATGTAAATGAAACACTGCTCTCTGTGCCTCTTTTCCTGCTCTGTAAGGATTCAGGAAGTGACAGTGGCACATTCCACTGCACTTAGAGGGGAAGAACAGAACTCTCTTTTTCACTTTAGCAAAGCTAGCAGATTCACAGGACAGCAACAAAATATATGTTTTTTTCCGTTTTTGTTTTGTTTTATATGATTTAACATCCAGCCCCAACCCTATGTTCCACTTACTAATGCCTCTCGCTGGATTGGTTCAGCCCAAATAGTACTGCCTCAAATAAGCAGTTAATGGGTCATGCAATGAGCTTAACCACTTGCATCCAGTAGGTGGCGCAGCATGTTGTGTAATGGTGGGCAGACCTGCTTGTGCCTCTCCATTGCACAACATGTAGCTGTTAGAAAAAAAAATGCTGGGGGGAAAAAATTACAATTTTTTTTTTTAAAGCCAATAAAAAAATATATATTTTTGCCCATATGAGAGGTGAAGCACTGCCTCACCTGCCTCTAGTGACTGCACATCACTGACACACACACACATATGTATGTATATATATATATATATATATATATATATATATATATATATATATTATTTTTTCCAGCAGACCCAACAGATTCAAACCTACACCATTATTTTATGTATATATCATTACTCATAAAAGCAGTGCAATAAAATGTATAAACAAGTGCATATTTTTATTACAATAAACAATGTTGTAAACAATAGTGGGTGTGTTTCCCCCCTAAACTCTATTGTGAAAAGAAGATAGTTTATAGTGATAGTTATAAAACTTTGATGTGAATGTTTGATGTGAATGTTGGGACATTTTTTTTTCTATAAAAAAAATCTATAATGCCCTCTGTTTTGATTGGTATTAGGGGCACTTTTAGAAAATTAACTAGAGATTGGATCTTTGGTTAATTTTCTGAGTGCTAATTGCTACCACGAGCTTGCAGTAGCTATAACCAGACACTTGTAATGGCTGGTTAATTTTCGCGTGCCTGCAAATGGGCAAATTAGCCATTTGCGGGAGCACGATAATTTAGCGCTCCACTTGTAATCTAGCTCTAAGTCAATTGGCAGCATTTTAAAAATCTAGATTGCATATTTTGCTTTTGTTTCTCTCTAGGGAGCATGGGGCAAAACACATTTTACACAAAAGAAAGAGGTGTTTAATGTCTCTTAAAGGTACACTAAATTCTAAATACATTTTTTATGATGCCTTTAAACAACTTTCCAATTAGCTTCCATTATCAAATTGTGCACAGTCTTTTTATATGCACACTTTATGAGGCAACGGCTCCTACTGTGCAAGTGCATAAGCTCACATTGTATATATATATATATATATATATATATATAGGAGTCAGTGATTGGCTGATGTCTGGTGTATGTCACATGATACCTTGGCACATAGATTGAAGGACATTTTAAAATGTGCCACTAAAAATCTACTGCTCATTTAAACTACAGAGTAAATCTTTCTTGTCTTTATTCTGCATTTGTTTCTTATGCAAATCTACTGTGTTTAATGGACTTTTAACTCTCAGGAGTAGAGATCATTGGCTTCTTTTCTTTTACTTAATATTCAATGCACTAAATGATCTGATTAAAATATAGATACATTATTGTTAATTGGACATTCCAGTACAGAATGTTCTACTAGGGAAGTTTGCAGTAAACTTGTTTAGCAAAAAGTCTGCTTATCCATTTTTATTAGTAGGTATTAGTAATAGTCTTTTGTTAAAAAACAGGGATGTATGCTTAGGAACCGGCCCTCTTCAGGAGCACTATATGGCCGCAGTTTTAAAAGAATGTTAACCATTTGCAAGAGCACTAGATGGCAGCACTATTTCCTGCCATGTAGTGCTCTAGATGCCTACCTAGGTATGTCTATAAGACATAATATCATGGAAACAAAGCACATTGCATAATAGAAGTAAATTGTAGGGATGCACCGAAATGAAAATTCTGGACCGAAACCGATACAGAAAATTCAGGATTCCCCTGGCCGAAAACCGAAATTATTTTTTTTTAACTACAGTGTGTGTGTAGCTGAGAGAGCTTGTAGGCGTGAAAGCTCCAACAAATGGGCGTGGTCACTTGTACCGTAGGGCGTGATCTGCAGTGAAACTAGTGGAGCTCTACAATACGAGGTGGACATGTGTTTTGTTTTTGGGTGTAGTTATCCGTGCGATAGGAGTGGCTGCACCTGATCGTCTCTTATCATATCTCCACCTAGTTCCTGGTTTGGGTCTTACACTGACCCGTCAGATTACATGTTCGGAGCCCCAAATGGAGTCTGCCTGTCACCTATCACCAGGACCACCGGACTTAGCTACGACCTTACGTGCAAGGTGGTTATAGAAAGTTACTGTGCTTTTTTTGTATACACTGTCTGGTGGGTGCTAATTTGTACCAACTGTGTGCGAGCTTGGGGCTTATGCATATATAGTGTGCACGCATATTTGCCTCAGGCGAATAGAATGTCTATGCACAAGAGGCTGAAGTATGAGCACTGTATATAAGGCTTATACATATTCTCTGTGTGTGCTTAGCGCTGTGTCTGATAATATCACGTGTTTATAAACATGTTACTTATCCTCCTTTGAAAACTGTATTCAGAACTTTGGTTTCCTTCTAAAAAAAAAAAAAATATATGCTACATAATTTTACAGAAAATAAAAGGCAAAAAAAACCCGAAAAACAAAATAACCAAAAATTCAATTTTCGGCCGAAACTTTCTGCGGCCAAAATTTCGGTGCATCCCTAGTAAATTGGAAACCATTTTAAAATGGTACGTTTAGTATGAATCACAAAATAATTTTTTGGGGTTTCATATTCCTTTAAGAATAGCTGTCATAAATGATTTCATTCATATCTTCTGCAACTATAAACTGATATACTGTATCTTGCCCAGTGTGCTTAGAGGAATGTGGCTGCACCTCACTGACGAGGCCCATAGGAGGCCGAAACGATCGTCTGGGGTTGTCATGCTCTTTGTTTAGAGGAGAATTGCCTGGTATTTCAGGGCTGGACTGACCTTACTTGGCAGGATCAGACTGATATACTTAAAGGGACATTTAACACCTTATAAAAATCCCTAAAACCTACTTTTTCTTATTAATAAAAATAAAATAATCACTGCTGACTATTTTATATGCTCCTCTTACCCCAAACTGTTGAAGGATATTGTTTTAAAATACAGCACTGATCCATTGCTGGATTCTCCTATGTAAGCTGCCATATTGTAACGCACGCTACAGGCAGGGGCACAGAAGTCACATGCTCATGATGCAGTCAAGGACACACGCAGCTATATTAAATACAGTGTACTTAGAGGATCATAATATGCATCTTAACTTTAATAAAATGATCGTTATGTACTGTTTATTTGTGCCTGGCTGCCTGCAGAAAACGGCTTTTCTTAAAACCTAAAAATTGTGGGCAGTTTGAAGTTTTAACTGTGGGGGTGTTAGAAACACAAATAAACAGTACATAATGATCATTTTATTAAAGTTAAGATGCATATTATGTGTATTATACATACATGGCTAAATCTAATACCTTTTATACTCTAACAAATGTTTATTCAGTCACAGCAGCTCACACAGATGTGATCATCTAAGTACACTGTACGTAATATAGCCGCGTGTGTCCTTGACTGCATCATGAGCATTAGGGATGAGTGAATGTGTTTATATCCAAATTCGAATGTTAGAACGAATGTTATTGTAGAAATTCGATTTACATAATAGAATGTTGATAAGAACGAATATTCTTAAAAATTCGATTTTCCAATGTTATTTACAGTTTTCGAATGTCACATTTGAATTCGAATGTCACATTCGAATTTGAATATTACATTTGAATATCACATTCGAATATTACATTTATAAAACACAATTGTAGACTAGAAACACTATTTCTAATGTCACTTTCGAATCGAATATCACATTTAAAACACAGTATTAGACTAGAAATACTATTTCAAATTCGAATGTAGCATTCTAATTCAAATATTACATTTATTAAACACACTTGTAGACTAGAAATACTATTTCAAATTTGAATGTCACATTCGAATTCGAATATTACATTTCGAAATTGAATGAATACATAGCTAAACATTCTATTATTCAAACGAATATTTTTGCATTTTATTGAAAAATTCGAAAACAAAAATTCGAAAATAGAATGTTAGAATGTTATATAAACATTCGAAATTCGATTCGAACGAACGAATGTATCAAAATTCGTTTTAAATTTTGAATTTTTAGAAACATTCGCCCATCCCTAATGAGCATGTGACTTCTGTGCCCCTGCCTGTAGCGTGCGTTACAATATGGCAGCTTACATAGGAGAATCCAGCAGTGGATCAGTGCTGTATTTTAAAACAATATCCTTCAACAGTTTGGGGTAAGAGGAGCATATAAAATAGTCAGCAGTGATTATTTTATTTTTATTAATAAGAAAAACTAGGCTTTAGGGATTATTAGAAGAGAGGTCTTTAGTGTCCCTTTAAAGTGAACGTAAATCCTAGCGTTTTACGAATGCTAGGATTTACTATTGAAACAAATAAAGGGCACTTTCATTCATGAAGTATAATATACTTCATGGAGAAAGCTCCTTTATTTGATTCAATCGATCGCCGTTTTTAGCTGCTTCGGCAGCCCATGGCTACATTTTTTTCGGCTAAGTGGTGACGTTTTCACCTCTTAGCCAATAGCCGTGCGGTAAATCCGGTTTGGCGCCCATGGGAGCCGGATTTACCACACTGCTATTGGCTAAGAGGTGAAAACGTCACCTCTTAGCCAAAAAATATTTTAGCCGTGTGCTGCGGTAGCAGCTAAGAACGGCGAACGATTGAATCAAATAAAGGAGCTTTCTACATGAAGTATATTATACTTCATGAATGAAAGTGCTCTCTTTATTTGTTTCAATAGTAAATCCTAGCGTTTGTAAAACGCTAGGATTTACTTTCCCTTTAAGGAAAGTTTTCCTTTGTGAAAAGCACACTGGTCTAAAAGAGGCTGCTTCCGGGTGGTAAATCACCATAGAACTAGCTAATAAGCTGTTGTTCATTCCTGGTAGAGCCCTTCTCTCTTTGTATTATATACTGTATCTATAGTAACATTTGTTAATAGATATTTAAAAGGCACAGTACCACCAGTAGGGATATACCGTGGGATAAGTTTAAGTAATTGATCTTCTCAAATACACCATTTAGCAAAAGTTAGTAAAAATGATTGGGGACTGAGTAGCTTCTGCTTATGGAAATTACTGTCTGTTTTCTGCTCATTGGGGTAACAAGTATATGTCCTTAATAACAAGGGTCGGCTCCAGAATGAATAAAATGGGGGGCATTTTTTTATCACGAGGGGGAACGCATTTACAAAGCATGTATGAGAGTCAAAATAAGAGCAGACCTACATATTCTGCAGGAAAGTGTAGCTTCTGGCTTATCCTGCACTATTAACATTTGGAGAATATGCGCTAAACTACTAGGTACAAGAATGAAGTCTAAATCCTATGCAGTGCACTAAAACAGAGCCATTAAACTTGAGACCCCAATGCCTCCTTGGAGACGACCCTGTTTATTTCTAGACAACTTAGCAAATTGCTGTTTTAGTAATGTGTTCCACAGACACATAGGGGCCGAATTATTAAGCCGCAAACGCAGCCGTTTTACCGGAAACAAAAGTTAAGAAGCAGCGGTTTTAAGACCGCTGCTCCTTAACTCATCCCCCACCTCTGAGGTGGCGGATAGCAATCATCCCGATCGGATACGATCAGGATGATTTACACCCCCTGTTAGCGGCCGATTTGCCGCAAATCTGCAGGGGGCGGCATTGCACAAGCATTTCACAAGAAATGCTTGTGCAATTATAAATGCTGACAGCGTATGCTGTCTGCGTTTATCGATGTGGGTCGGACATTGTTAAATCGGCCTCATAGACTTGGGTGTTGTTCTCCTTTAACAAAACATGTTTTTAGAAAACATTATAAAAGTGTGAATCTGTTCTTGAACCAGTTCCTGGACAAACTAATGCTACCTTTTACTTAAATGTAGGAGAAATTAATGAACCTAGCATCTCATTTTCAATGAAAAGCAACACAATGAACAATTTTGAATAAACCAAATTAGGCACTTTTAACTGTGTCTTGTTTCATTATTATTGGTCAACATTCTATTTGAGGAGTAAAATAAATAAATCAATTAGTATATTGTTATATCGTCCATGAAAAGAATACAAATAATCTGTCTGTTGAGGCTTGAGTTTGCTAATTCTGCCCATTACAAACCATTAGATTTTTCTGTGCAAAAGCTTCATCAACTCAACTTCAATTAATATTTGTAAAGCATTCTGAGAATATTTCATTCGTGTTTTTGGTTTATAGTGTTACATAAACTTTTAATTAAATTAGATTGTGATCATGCTGTTTAAATGTGTACCGAGCATGCACTAATATATTCTGCCTGTCTTCTATCTATCTGTCTATCTATCATTCCATCGTCTTCTATCTATCTATCTATCTATCTATCTATCTATCTGTCTGTCTGTCTATCGTTCCAACTGCCTGTCATCTATCTATCTATCTATCATCTATCTATCTATCTATCTATCTATCTATCTACTTACTACTGTGCATGCACAAGTGACACTGAAATATTTAATTAAAAAAAAGATCCAGCACAATGAATATATTTATATATTTGGTGTAAAGACAGAAGCACTCATCTCCTTTACAAAAGCTCAATAATATTATTAAATGTTAAAAATAAATTAAACAGATATCACAGGCAGTCAACAAATGCATATCTTATCTTTAATTCTCCTCAAAACCATTTCACCAGTTTATTAACTATTTCTATACTAATGTTCTTTAATCTGACACTCGTGTATGATCGGGTTGATTAACACCCCCTGCTAGCAGCCGCGAATCTGCAGGAGGCAGCATTGCACAAGCAGTTCACCAGAACTGTTTGTGCAATGTTAAATGCCTGTCGGCATTCAGCGATGTCTGGCAGACATGATCTGCTGTAGCGGATCATGTCCGCCAGAGATTGACAAATCCAATTAAATTCCATTATCTACATCTGCACTTTTTCTTTTCTTATGCACACTCTCTGATGCACCAGCACCTACTGAGCATGTGCAAGATAGATTCACAGAATATATGTATATGGATTTTGTAATAAGCGTATGGCTGTCACATGATTCAGTGGGAAGTAAAATGAAACTAACTGTGAGATTTGCCAAAAATAAAATCCACTGCTCATTTGAAATTTACACTAAATGCTATTGCATTGTCTTTTCATTATGCATTTGTTTATTATGATATTCTGCTGCGTTTAGTTGGCATTTAAATAATGCCAGTGTGAAGCTTTATCTAAAAATCCTTACATGATAGTACTGATTGTTGTTTTCACATCTATATATTTTCAAAAGTACTTTTCTGTTTGTAATTGCCAGTGTAAAGTAAGATGCCACATTTCTGTGGAATTCGGTAAGCCTTTCCAAGGGTATAATCTTTTGAATATATAGCATGTAACATAGAATGCTTGTTTTATCTTTTTTTTCTTTCAAAAAAGCTTTATTTTGAAAAGAGTGATTGCAATACATATGTAACAACATTGCAAGACAGACTTCACAATCAAATGAGTAGTAACAAATTACAATTTAGTAGTTTTTACTATAAATCTTATAACTCTGATGAAGAGATCTGATGTCTTTAAAGTTCAAGCTATAAGTCACTCTCTACATTCTCTGATCTAGCGACTACATTGGAGATCGCCTGCTTATTACTCTAAAACTAAACAATTATATATATAAAGGCTTATGTTGTTTACATCGGGTAATTATTTTCTCTTATCATTTGTGAACCTCAGCTTACAGTGTTCATACAGCTCTGTCCGGTACCTGATGTGGTCACCCATATATACATGGGAGCAGAAAAAAGAAAATAGAGAAAGATAGAAAGATAGAATACTGGGGGGGGGGGGAGAGGAAATGTAGGAGAAAATAAAAAAAGGGGGGGGGGGGGGTTGTATTTGGGGGATCCCAAAAGTCATGCACAACCTGGAACCTCTAGAATATGGCTTCTTTCTGATCTTATGTAGGTCAGGGAGCATCAATAACCTCATAAGCCCTTCCCCTCCCATGTTAATGTCATCATTTCATGTGTGCCTATTTTGCCTTTTTTAAGGTAGTGGTATCTTTCGAGTCTCAGGAGCTCTGTCACTCTCCCCTTCCATTCTTGCAGTGTGGGGGTGCGTTTCTCTTTCCAATGCACTGGTATTAAACCTTTCGCTCCATTCAGCATCAGCAAAACTATATTTATCCTCCCCAATTATCTTAGGCAGTTCATGAAAAATAAGGTAAGTTAGCTTAGGGGGAATTATGACTCTCAGTAGTCTACTCATTTCACCCAGCACCTCACTCCAGTATGGACGTATACACCAGGTATATGGTGTGTTTGCGAATTCTAGGCTTTTGCCCATTCCAAATGTAGTTTTCTCTAGCTGATTGTATGTGTTGTAAATATTGGGTAGTTGGTAAAATTGGGATAGTCTGCAGCATGTACAGCACCCTTGGTAAAATATTCATCTTCACCACTCCGACCCGACCTAACCACGAGATAGTTTTATTTTTCCAGTTAGCCAAGTCTTTGATTATGTCATCTCGTATGCGCTTGAAGTTTAAATCTGCGATCTCCATCACATTAGGCGTGATCGTGATCCCCAGGTATTTTATTGCTTGTTGAGCGATTTTTAGTGGTCAGTCGGACCTAAGGGTCTCGAAGAGATCAGGGGGCTCTGTAATGTTGAGAACCTCCGACTTTGAAGGATTCAATAGGAAGTTAGAGACCCTGCCAAATTCCGAGAACTCCTTCAAGACCTCTCGCAATGAGCTAACAGTATCGGATAACGTCAGCAGAATATCATCTGCATACATTGCAAATTTATGTTCATATCTGCCTATCTCGATCCCCTTTATTCAAGGATTAGACCTAATTCTCGCAGCCAACACCTCAATGGTGAGGGCAAACAAAAGCGGCGAGAGAGGGCAACCCTGTCTGGTCCCATTTTTAATTTAAAACTTCTTGGACAGGGTGCTATTAACTCTAACCCTTGCATTTGGCACTGAATAAAGTGACATCACCGTGGAAATAAATTTGGCCCCGAACCCATGCAAGGTGTGCTGCATAAAGGACCAGTTAACCCGGTCAAATGCTTTCTCAGCATCTGTTGTGACCAGTGAAAGTGGTATCCTGTTAACTTGGGCGTGTGTTATTAGTTGTATAACTTTTAGAGTGTTGTCCCCCGCTTCACGAGCCGGTATAAAACCGTCCTGATCTGTCGAGATCAACCCAGGTAGAGATTTATTAAGGCGATTGGCCAGTGTTTTAGCTAGGATCTTAATATCTGAATTTAATAAAGAAATAGGTCGATAGCTTTCCGGCCTGTCCTGCGATTTTCCGAGTTTGGGGATCACCGTTATGTGCGCCTCCAGCATGGTGTCTGGGAGCTCTGAGGTGTGTGAGAGAGAATTGAAAATGTTAACTAGTTCTGGAGCTAGAATGTCCACAAATGTTTTATAGTATTTAGTGCTGAAGCCGTCAGGCCGAGGGCTTTTTCCCGTAGGAAGCGCTTTAATAGCTTTTTTGGCTTTGTCTATTGTGAATGGGGATTCAAACAATCCTATCTCTTGCTCTGTGAGTCTGGGCATGTCAACTCCTGAGACATAATCCTGAATGGTACTATCCATCTGCTCCTCCAAGAGGGCATTCTCAGCACCCCTTAGGGTACTCCCTAAGTTATAAAGAGACTCATAGTATGAGCTGAAAATATCATCTATAGATTTGCCATCAGCTCTGACAGTCCCTGCCTGGTCCCTCATATTGTAAACATAAGCTTTTAGTTTTTTGCGCGCAATGGCCCTAGCCAATAGTTTCCCTGCCTTATCCCCTTGTTCAAAGTATAGGCTGCCTCAAAATGAGTGCCTTTTTCTCATACTCCTCTTGTAGGAAATTCAGCAAGTCTGTCCTAGCCTGGACTAGTGTTTTTTGTATGTCATCCTCCGTCGGGTGTATCTTATGTTTTTGTTGGACATCCGCAACCCATGAAAGGAGAGCTCGATAACGCTCTTTTTTTTGTCTAGTTAGTTTAGCTCTCCTTTTAATTAGGAGGCCCCTGATTGTGCATTTATGAGCCTCCCAAATCGTCGAGCCTGGTTGTCCGCATTGAGTTGAAAGAATTCCACCAATGAGTTTTGCAACTCCAAGCGGAACCCCTGGTCATCAAGTAGTGTGTCATCGAGTCTCCAGACATAAGATGTGATTGGGACATTTGGCAATTGAATAGAGCAGCTAACAGGAGCATGATCAGACCATGTAATCATATGTTTGCTGCTACAGTTGGTAATAGTTAGGCCTGTCGAGTCTGTAAATAGGTAATCGATCCTAGAGTACTTTCTGAGGGAGTGAGAATAGAAAGTGTAGTTTTTTGAGTAAGGGTGATGTGTGCGCCATATATCATGTACTACTAGGTCAGTCAGTGAAGCAGTCATGAATTTTAAGGTCCTGTGGGGGTTGCTGGAGACGCCATTGGAAGTGTCAAGCACTGGGTCTAAGGGAGCATTAAAGTCTCTCCCAAGAAATAGTACACCCATCTGTACCTCAAATATTTTACGGGTTATTTTCTGAAGGAAAAGATGTTGTGAATGGTTAGGGCAATATACATTAGCCAACGTGATCGGTCTCCCAAATAAGTATCCTGTTAGTATTAAGTATCTACCTTCTGGATCATTATAGGTCTGCTCAATTTGGAATGGCATTTTAGCACTAAACACTATACCCATCCCATTTTTTTTTTGGGGCCGGATGCAAAATAGGTCACGGGATGCCGGTGACTATACCATTTCGGTTCATTTTTCGAGAAATGTGTCTCCTGTAAGTATATTATATCCCCTCCCAACCTATGCAAATATCTCATCACAATGGAGTGCTTACCAGGACTGTTGAGTCCCTTGACATTAACCGTAATTAGTTCCACTGGCAGTGTCTTTACACAATTCTGTGATCTGGCCATTGTGGTATGGTGCTTGGGTTATAGTCCAGGGGATGGGATCTGGAGGGAAGGGGAGTTGGGGAAGAGAGAGGTGGGGGAAAGAGAGGTGGGTAGATGGTGAGAAGAGTTGGGAGAAGAAGGTGAGGGGGAAAGAAAAGTTCAAAAGATAGAAAAAGAGAATATAAAGCAGTTACTGCGTGCTAGGCAATATAGTAAATAAAAATGTGTCTCTTTAAGTAACTTACAAACCAAAACGAAGTTTTCTAACTACTTTAGCAAATCAGGGGTAGTTTTCCCTGTGTTTTCACTTGTAACATGAACTTTAAACACATTTATATCAATTAGAACATTCTATAGTTAAGCTAATCTATTCAGTTCCCTTGTCCACACTAATGTTGTTGCTGGATCATAGCTTTACCCAATATCTGGGGACTAGTGCGTATGGGCGTAGAAGAAGCCAGGGAAGACACCACTTTCATTCATGGCATATTCTAAACATTCTCAGTGTGACAGGAGAGCGCCCTAAGTTTTAACTATCCTTAGTGTTTTGTGCAATGAGTGTGCCTATTTTCTGTTGCGTCAATGATTGCTCGCCTTACTAAGAGGCATTACTTCACCAACTTCAAGGCAGTAGTATGTTATCATAGGGTTAAGATCTGGTATTTACTTCCAATGTGATGTTTAATGTCTGGCCTCTCATATCTATGTTGATAGCCCCAACCTCCTTTCCCTGTAGTTATGTAATCATTTTTAGCTTAGCTGTCCTCTCTTTTAATCCTTGCCATGTATGGCTTAAAGGGACAGTACACTGTAAAATTGTTTTTCCATGAATGTATTTTAAATGACTTGTTATACCAACTGCAGAGTATAAAATATTTGAGAAATTCCATTTTCATGCTTATTTGTGTATATGAAGTAGCTGATTTTGTGCTTTGAAACCACAGCCTATTACAATGGGTTGAACTTAAAGGTGATATCAGATCTCATTATGTTCTAAGTTTGTGTAAACAGACTCGCTTCCTTATCTTTTATTTGGCTGTAACACTAAAGCTCAATACATAGAGAGAACAATAGAAAATTTTCATTTTATTACTTAACTATCCTTCATCCCACTGATAGTGTAATCTCTTCTGCTGGCTGTGTATACTTAGGCTATTTAATAGCCTATACTCCAGTATTAATTTGTTCAGTGTAGGTGGCGATACCACAGGCTATTTTTTCAAATGCTGAAATAGGAGTATAGGAGCTACTTGTAACCAATTTAATACACTCTAGCAGGTTAAAAGGATCATTGGGAATAATTTAAAGGGGAGAAATGTTGTGGGTGAACTGTCCCTTTAATATTCGGGTGACTCTCCCCTGCCCACTGACACACCCAATGGACATCCCTATTCATGTGTAGGCATTTCCCACTCAAAAAATGAAACATATGTAATCTTAATTAACATCCTAAACAAACTGAAACCATCAACTTATCTGGAAGAGTCTGCAATGTTCGCAGAGTGTGAACAGGGCATTGTCCCTGTGACCGAAAAAGCTCTACCCTCAGGTCGTGTCAACTTCTGAATGAAAACTCAGATTTTCCCTTGACCAGTCCATTTCAGTCTGGTGGTTGCCTAATCCCAGCAAGATCATCTTCTGCTGGACTAATTGGAGCTGGTGCTGCAAGCATAGGTGGCCTTATGTCCAGGCCCAAGGCCTGATTGAAGGCAAGTAAGACATCCATGGTTCTGAAGACATGGGAAGTATTATTCCTAGTAGCTATCGGGCACATGGGAAATCCCCATCTATACAGTATCCTTTTATCCTTCAGGACTGTTGTGATGAACCTCAAATCCCTACGCTTTTGCAGGGTGGTTGGGCAGAGATCAGAGTAAACTTGTATTTCAGCACCCTTGAACTCCAGAGGATGTTTTACTCTGGCAAGCGGTAGTATGTCTTCCTTATCTCTGAATGATAGGAACTTTAATATTATATCTCTGGGAGGGGCCCTGTTAGGTTGCTTAGGGTGCAAAGCTCTATGAGCTCGCTCTATTGGAACCTCTGGTGCTGATTCATTATTTTTAAGATATTTGATTAATTCCTATATATATATCTCAATAGGGCAGGAATGTCAACTGTCTCTGGAACTCCCCTCAGTCTTATATTATTCCTCCTGCTCCTATTTTCCAGGTCTTCGATAGGATCCATTAATGTGTGAACTATTCCTTCTTGTGCCTGTAGGAAACTCTGCTTGCCGGTGACCCAGAGTCTGTTGGTATCAAGTAGTTCTCCATAACTGAGGAATGAGTACCTTTTAACGGTCTAGTATTTCTTTTATTAGACATCACTAAGGTCCGCACAAACCACTATAATCCAGTGACCTCTTTTATACTCTAATGTTGCGTTTGCAGTATGCAGTTATACAGATCTCTATTTATGTGCAAAATACGGAGATGATCCGAGTATGAGGTTATCTTTATTACTGGGCAGCCTCTTACACCAGCAGTATCCATTTTAGGCCACAGTACAGTCTGTTTTACCCTCTCTCCACATACGCAGTTATGTTTGCTAGAGTGATCCCTATCCACCAGGCCCAAGCCCCACTCAACTCTTTAGCCACCCCTGTGAATCTGTACACTCCCGTTAGGATTATTCTTTTATCTAACCCTGTTACCTCTTATCAAGTTAGTTCTGTTCTATGATCTGCAATGCAGTTTAATGGGTTGTGCTGTTTTCTGGCTATCCCAAGCGTCTGGTGCTGCCGCTTTTGGAATATACAAGTTAGGTGTGTTACTGCTCAGGGGCGGCCTAATAATATGTGGCCTTTTAGGGGTGTCTCAGCCAGGTGTCTGATTCTCCCTATTGACTGCACGGGTGCGATCATTCACTGCAGCGTGTGTTAAAGTATTTGGGCCTACGTATTTGCGTAATGGGAGTCCGTTATGGGTGTTAGCTATCGGTATCTTGTCAGAGGCGGCGATGCCGTGGATTCATGTATTGGGGAGTACCTGATGTCGGTGGTATGTCAGGGGTCCGCTTAATTTTCATCTGTGACAACCGTCCATTCATTGAGGTCCGTTTCCATTCAGATCCATGGCTCCCGGTTTGCTACGCAGTCTTTTGCTCTCGGCCTCCTGTAAATTGGCTGTCTGGAACACAGTGGCAGTCGGGTATTGCGTTCAACTTTGTAGTGTAAAGCTTTTAACAGGTTTGTCAGCTATAAGTATGCTCTAATTCATTGTGAATAACTACAGGCACTACGGAGCACTTTCAGAAAGCAGCCATCTCCATTCCTGGTTAGGCTCCGCCCCCATGCTTGTTTTATTTTATACTATTGTTTCTGTGCCGTTTTAATTGTGCTCAATATTTACTCAAAAATATTTAAGAGGCTGGCACAATTAAATATGCTGAACTACTACAAGTAGCGCGCAAATGTTTGTGTGAGGGTTTTCATGATCGTTTGCATGCAGGTTAAATTGCGCTCATATTACAAGTTGAGCGCAATTGTGATTTACACTAGAATCATTACCGCGATCTTAGAGCTGTGGTTAACTGTTTTGTGAAATTAAAAAAGTGTCACAAAACACATAAAAAATACATTACAAAGTACAGTTACACATTTATAATAACACTGTCTAATAAAAATTATTCAAAAACAATATTGCACAAAAAAAGTTATAAGGGCTCAAAGATATGAGATCTCAGGTGTTAGAGAAACAAAAAGGCAGGCAAAGGACATTAACATTGAGATACATACATATAACTATTTAAATATGTATATGTGTGTATATATATATATATATATATATATATATATGTGTGAGTGTGTGTACATATGTATTTATATGTGTATATATGTATTTACAGACACATATACACATATATGTATGTATGTATGTATTGGGTACTTGTAAAGCGCGGCTAATCACCTGCAAGGGTCTCAAGGCGCTGCTCATTTTATCGACCTCGGAAGGATGAAAGGCTGAGTGGACCTCGCCGGGGATCGAACCTGCAACCCTTAAGTTGCTACAGAGCTCAGCCACAGCTATCTGTCCGGCTGAGCTATAAACACATACATACATATGTACACATATATAAACATATAAGTGCACTGGAACCCTTTGCAATTAAGAAACATGTATAAGCATAGTATTGCAATATTCATATTTAATAAAGTGTTATACTGTATATTTACTGTAAATATTTCACATTCGAATGTTCTGCACATATCAAAATATGTTCTATGTATTTCTAAATAGATTTTCCTTTATATATATATATATATTTGCTGTCATATTCCTGTTTAAAAGGATCGCTGTGTTAAAACAGTATTTTGAAGCAAAAAAACTGAGAATTTGCATACCTAATTTGCATATCTTACCCACAATTCTCTTGTGCATTGGAAACATTGCATAATAAGAATTTCTGGGGGCAAGCGGGGATACTTGCTTAGATGTACTAATTTCCTATGCAAATATTTACATTGATTTATATATATATATATATATTTATATATACACACACACACACACACTCACACACACAAACACATATATATATATATATATATATATATATATATATATATACAAATATATCTGTATATCTATACCTATATATAATCATGTGTATATATAAATATAAATATATATAGGTATAGATATATGTTTTACAAAAATACCATCATAAGTATATATATATATATATATATAGCAATATGCATTTATGAATATAAAACAAACATATTTTGCAGTATGTGCAGAACATTTGAATGTGAAATATTCATATTTTCATGTCGTGTTAGCCCCTATGAGAATATGAATTCAGATTAGTGCGTGAGTCGGGTGTTAGTTTTTTCCACTTTTTTTTCTACATTAACTTCTATGGGGGAAGAGGTTATCTTTTACACAACCGTCTAATTGCGCTAGAAGTAACCTGTTTGCGCGCATTGGGTTAGCGCAAGCGTGGTAACTTTTAACTTTCAACTCGTAATACCAGCACAACCCAATGCATGCAAAAAGATTACTTCTAGCACTATTAACGATCTGGCGGAAGCGGTAAATGACGCTCCACTTATAATATGGCCCATAATGTTAAAACATTAACGCACCTTTCACTTGATGCCAGTGAAGCAAACCTAAAAAAAAAGAGTAATTTATTCTGCTTTCAATCTTTTTTTCCATCTGTCTGCAGTCATTTTATGATGACAACATTGGAAAGGTGAAAGCAATTAAGCAATCAGTAGCTGCCATCATCTTTTAATCACTGGAGTATATTGTAAACCTTTAGAAAAGAATATGTAATAACTTATCCACAAATATCCTCATAGAGGTTAAAGGGACACTGAACCCAAAATTTTTCTTTCTCTTGTTAGGTGTATCCAGTCCACGGATCATCCATTACTTGTGGGATATTCTCCTTCCCAACAGGAAGTTGCAAGAGGATCACCCACAGCAGAGCTGCTATATAGCTCCTCCCCTAACTGCCATATCCAGTCATTCTCTTGCAAGCTCTCAACATAGCTGGAGGTAGTTAGAGGAAAGTGGTAAAATATAGTTAGTTTTTTCTTCAATCAAAGGTTTATTGTTTTTAAATGGTACCGGAGTGTACTATTTTATCTCAGGCAGCATTTAGAAGAAGAATCTGCCTGCGTTTTTCTATGATCTTAGCAGAAGTAACTAAGATCCACTGCCGTTCTCACATATGTCTGAGGAGTGAAGTAACTTCAGAGGGAGAATGGTGTGCAGGGTATCCTGCAATAAGGTATGTGCAGTTAAGTTTTTCTAGGGATGGAATTTGCTAGAAAATGCTGCTGATACCGGATTAATGTAAGTTAAAGCCTAAATACAGTGATTTAATAGCGACTAGTATCAGGCTTGCTATCAGAGGTATATACTCTGATTAATGTGCAATATAAAACGTTTGCTGGCATGTTTAATCGTTTTTATATATGCTTTGGTGATAAAACTTATTGGGGCCTAGTTTTTTCCGCATGGCTGGCTTTATTTTTGCCTAGAAACAGTTTCCTGAGGCTTTCCACTGTTATAGTATAAAAGTTACAGTTGGTGCAGTTAAAATTACAAACTGTGACATTCAGCTTCCCTCAGCAGTCCCCTGCATGCTATAGGACATCTCTGAAGGGCTCAAAAGGCTTCAAAAGTAGGAGCTGTGGCAGTTGTTATGACTGTTTAAAAAACATATTTTTCGTTTTGTTAATCTGTTTTTTGTATTAAGGGGTTAATCATCCATTTGCAAGTGAGTGCAATGCTCTGCTAACTTGTTACATACACTGTAAAAATTTCGTTAGTTTAACTGCCTTTTTTCACTGTTATTTCAAATTTTGGCAAAATTTGTTTCTCTTAAAGGCACAGTAACGTTTTTTTTTATATTGCTTGTTAACTTGATTTAAAGTGTTTTCCAAGCTTGCTAGTCTCATTGCTCGTCTGTATAAACATGTCTGACATAGAGGAAACTCCTTGTTCATTATGTTTAAAAGCCATGGTGGAACCCCATAGGAGAATGTGTACTAAATGTATTGATTTCACTTTAAACAATAAAGATCAGCTGTTATCTTTAAAAGAATTATCACCAGAGGATTCTGACGAGGGGGAAGTTATGCCGACTAACTCTCCCCACGTGTCGGACCCTTTGACTCCCGCTCAAGGGACTCACGCTAAAATGGCTCCAAGTACATCAAAGACGCCCATAGCGATTAGTTTGCAGGACATGGCGGCAATCACGTAATACAGAGCGCGCAGATGTTTTAAGGCCCATGTCTGATACTGCGTCACAATATGCAGAAGCTGAGGAAGAGCTTCAGTCTGTGGGTGACGTCTCTGACTCGGGGAAACCTGATTCAGATATGTCTACTTTTAATTTAAGCTTGAGAACCTCCAGGTGTTGCTTGGAGAGGTTTTAGCTGCTCTGAATGACTGTGACACAATTGCAGTGCCAGAGAAATTGTGTAGACTGGATAAATACTACGCAGTGCCGGTGTGTACTGACGTTTTTCCAATACCTAAAAGGTTTACAGAAATTATTACTAAGGAGTGGGACAGACCCGGTGTGCCGTTTTCCCCCCCTCCTATTTTTAGAAAAATGTTTCCAATAGACGCCACCACACGGGACTTATGGTAGACGGTCCCTAAGGTGGAGGGAGCAGTTTCTACTTTAGCAAAGTGTACCACTATCCCTGTCGAGGACAGTTGTGCTTTTTCAGATCCAATGGATAAAAAATTAGAAGGTTACCTTAAGAAAATGTTTATTCAACAAGGTTTTATCCTGCAGCCCCTTGCATGCATTGCTCCTGTCACTGCTGCTGCGGCGTTCTGGTTTGAGTCTCTGGAAGAGGCCTTTCAGACAGCTACTCCATTGACTGAAATACTTGACAAGCTTAGAACACTTAAGCTAGCTAATTCTTTTGTTTCTGATGCCATTGTTCATTTGACTAAACTAACGGCTAAGAATTCTGGATTCGCCATCCAGGCGCGTAAGGCGCTATGGCTTAAATCTTGGTCAGCTGACGTGACTTCAAAGTCTAAATTACTTAACATTCCCTTCAAGGGGCAGACCCTATTCGGGCCTGGTTTGAAGGAAATTATTGCTGACATTACTGGAGGTAAGGGTCATACCCTTCCTCAGGACAGGGCCAAATCAAGGGCCAAACAGTCTAATTTTCGTGCCTTTCGAAACTTCAAGGCAGGTGCAACATCAACTTCCTCTTATACAAAACAAGAGGGAACTTTTGCGCAATCCAAGCCGGACTGGAATTCTAACCAGGCCTGGAGCAAAGGCAAGCAGGCCAGAAAGCCTGCTGCTGCCTCTAAGACAGCATGAAGAACGGCCCCCTATCCGGCAACGGATCTAGTAGGGGGCAGACTTTCTCTCTTCGCCCAGGCGTGGGCAAGAGATGTTCAGGATCCCTGGGCATTGGAGATCATATCTCAGGGATATCTTCTGGCCTTCAAAGCTTCCCCCCCACAAGGGAGATTTCACCTTTCGAGATTATCTGTAAACCAGATAAAAAAAGAGGCATTCTTACGCTGTGTGCAAGACCTCCTAATAATGGGAGTGATCCATCCAGTTCCACAGATGGAACAGGGACAGGGATTTTATTCAAATCTGTTTGTGGTTCCAAAAAAGAGGGAACCTTCAGACCAATTTTGGATCTAAAGATCTTAAACAAATTCCTCAGAGTTCCATCGTTCAAAATGGAAACTATTCGGACAATCCTACCTATGATCCAGGAGGGTCAGTACATGACCACAGTGGATTTGAAGGATGCTTACCTTCACATACCGATTCACAAAGATCATCATCGGTTCCTAAGGTTTGCCTTTCTAGACAGGCATTACCAGTTTGTGGCTCTTCCCTTCGGGTTAGCTACAGCCCCAATAATTTTTACAAAGGTTCTGGGGTCTCTTCTGGCGGTCCTTAGACCACGGGGCATAGCAGTGGCCCCTTATCTAGACGACATCCTGATACAGGCGTCAAACTTCCAAATTGCCAAATCTCATACGGACATAGTGTTGGCATTTCTGAGGTCGCATGGGTGGAAAGTGAACGAGGGAAAGAGTTCTCTGTCACCCCTCAAAAAGGTTTCCTTCCTAGGAACTCTGATAGATTCTGTAGAAATGAAAATTTACCTGACGGAGTCCAGGTTATCAAAGCTTCTAAATTCCTCCCGTGTTCTTCACTACATTCCGCGCCCTTCGGTGGCTCAGTGCATGGAAGTGATCGGCTTAATGGTAGCGGCGATGGACATAGTGCCATTTGCGCGCCTACATCTCAGACCGCTGCAATTATGCATGCTCAGTCAGTGGAATGGGGATTACACAGATTTGTCCCCTCTGCTAAATCTGGATCAAGAGACCAGAGATTCTCTTCTCTGGTGGCTATCTCGGGTCCATCTGTCCAAAGGTATGACCTTTCGCAGGCCAGATTGGACAATTGTAACAACAGATGCCAGCCTTCTAGGTTGGGGTGCAGTCTGGAATTCCCTGAAGGCTCAGGGATCATGGACTCAGGAGGAGAAACTCCTCCCAATAAATATTCTGGAGTTAAGAGCAATATTCATTGCTCTTCTTGCTTGGCCTCAGTTAGCAACCCTGAGGTTCATCAGATTTCAGTCGGACAACATCACGACTGTGGCTTACATCAACCATCAAGGGGGGACCAGGAGCTCCCTAGCGATGTTAGAAGTCTCCAAGATAATTCGCTGGGCAGAGACTCACTCTTGCCATCTATCAGCGATCCATATCCCAGGTGTAGAGAACTGGGAGGCGGATTTTCTAAGTCGTCAGACTTTTCATCCGGGGGAGTGGGAACTCCATCCGGAGGTGTTTGCTCAATTGGTTCATCATTGGGGCACACCAGAATTGGATCTCATGGCATCTCGCCAGAACGCTAAGCTTCCTTGTTACGGATCCAGGTCCAGGGACCCAGAAGCGACTCTGATAGATGCTCTAGCAGCACCGTGGTTCTTCAACCTGGCTTATGTGTTTCCACCGTTTCCTCTGCTCCCTCAACTAATTGCCAAAATCAAACATGAGAGAGCATCGGTGATCTTGATCGCGCCTGCGTGGCCATGCAGGACCTGGTATGCAGACCTGGTGGACATGTCATCCTTTCCACCTTGGCCTCTGCCTCTGAGACAAGACCTTCTACTACAAGGTCCTTTCAATCATCCAAATCTAATTTCTCTGAGACTGACTGCCTGGAGATTGAACGCTTGACTTTATCAAGGCGTGGCTTCTCCGAGTCAGTCATTTATACCTTAATACAGGCACGAAAGCCTGTAACCAGGAAAATCTACCATAAGATATTGCGCAAATATCTTCATTAGTGTGATTCCAAGAATTACTCATGGAGTAAGGTTAGGATTCCTAGGATATTGTCCTTTCTCCAAGAGGGTTTGGATAAAGGATTATCAGCTAGTTCTTTCTGCTCTGTCTATCCTTTTGCACAAGCGTCTGGCAGAGGTTCCAGACGTCCAGGCATTTTGTCAGGCTTTGGTTAGAATTAAGCCTGTGTTTAAACCGGTTGCTCCTCCATGGAGCTTAAACTTGGTTCTTAAGGTTCTTCAAGGAGTTCCGTTTGAACCCCTTCATTCCATTGATATCAAACTTTTATCTTGGAAAGTTCTGTTTTTGATGGCTATTTCCTCGGCTCGTAGAGTCTCTAAGTTATCAGCTTTACAATGTGATTCTCCTTATCTGATTTTCCATACAGATAAAGTAGTTCTGCGTACAAAACCTGGGTTTTTACCTAAGGTAGTTTCCAACAAGAATATCAATCAAGAGATTGTTGTTCCATCATTGTGTCCTAATCCTTCTTCAAAGAAGGAACGTCTTTTACATAATTTGGACGTAGTCCGTGCTTTAAAATTTTACTTACAAGCGACTAAAGATTTTCGTCAAACATCTTCCCTGTTTGTTGTTTACTCTGGACAGAGGAGAGGTCAAAAGGCTTCGGCAACCTCTCTTTCTTTTTGGCTTCGGAGCGTAATACGCTTAGCCTATGAGACTGCTGGACAGCAGCCCCCTAAAAGGATTACAGCTCAGTCTACTAGAGCTGTAACTTCCACCAGGGCCTTTAAAAATGAGGCTTCTGTTGAACAGATTTGCAATGCGGCGACTTGGTCTTCGCTTCATACCTTTTCAAAATGTTTCAAATTTGATACTTTTGCTTCTTCGGAGGCTATTTTTGGGAGAAAGGTTCTACAGGCAGTGGTCCCTTCCGTTTAAGTACCTGCCTTGTCCCTCCCTTCATCCGTGTACTTTAGCTTTGGTATTGGTATCCCACAAGTAATGGATGATCCGTGGACTGGATACACCTAACAAGAGAAAACATAATTTATGCTTACCTGATAAATTTATTTCTCTTGTGGTGTATCCAGTCCACGGCCCACCCTGTCCTTTTAAGGCAGGTCTAAATTTTAAACTACAGTCACCACTGCACCCTATGGTTTCTCCTTTCTCGGATTTCGGTCGAATGACTGGATATGGCAGTTAGGGGAGGAGCTATATAGCAGCTCTGCTGTGGGTGATCGTCTTGCAACTTTCTGTTGGGAAGGAGAATATCCCACAAGTAATGGATGATCCGTGGACTGGATACACCACAAGATAAATAAATTTATCAGGTAAGCATAAATTATGTTTTTGTGATTCAGATAGAGCATGAATTTTTAAGCAACTTTCTAATTTACTCCTATTATCAAATTTTCTTTATTCTCTTTGTATCTTTATTTGAAATGCAAGAATCTAAGTTTAGATGCCGGCCCATTTTGGTGAACAACCTGGGTTGTCCTTGCTGATTGGTGGAAAAAATCCATCCACCAATCAAAAAGTGCTGTCCAGAGTTCTTAACCCATAAAAGCTTAGATGGTTTTTATTTCAAATAAAGATAGCAAGAGAATGAAGAAAATTTGATAATAGGAGTAAATTAGAAAGTTGCTTAAAATTGCATGCTCTATCTGAATCACAAAAGAAAAAAATTGGGTTCAGTGTCCCTTTAATGAAGAATTTGGTAAACAAAAATATTTCCAAAAAATTAGAATATACCCCAATATTTATATTATATTAAACTGGCTAAATATCAGTTTGTGTCTGTTCTACCATTTTTTCTAGAACATGTTCACTGTGAGCCATTATCTCTTGCAATTGTAATTTAAATAATGTGATTATACAATTGTAAAATTTGTACAGTGTTGGACTCTTCCGTAGAATGGTAAAAAAATGTTAAAGATGAAATAGGGTAGTTATTAAGAAATATATTTTTGCTCTTAAGTGTTGTAAATTATAATTCCCTTTTGGAATAAAAAAATTGTTTTATTTTTAAGAATAACAACATCAAAATTAAACACACACATACACATACATACACACGCACTCTCTAGAGGATAGATTAGATAGATAGACATACACACACACACATATACACACACACACATATACACACACACGTACACACACACACACATACATACATACATTCTCTAGAGGATAGAAAGATTAGATAGCTACACATACACACACATACATACATTGTCGAGAGGATAGAAAGATTAGATAGCTACACATACACACACATACATACATTCTCGAGAGGATAGAAAGATTAGATACACATATACACACACACACACACATGCATACATTCTCTAGAGGATAGAAAGATTAGATACACATATATACACACACACACACACACATACATTCTCGAGAAGATAGAAAGATTAGATACACATATATATACACACACACACACATACATACATTCTCTAGTCTAGAGGATAGAAAGATTAGATACACATATATACACACACACACACACACACACACACACATACATTCTCGAGAGGATAGAAAGATTAGCTACACATATATACACACACACACACACACACACATACACACATACATACATTCTCAAGAGGATAGAAAGATTAGATACACATATATACACACACACACACACATACATACATTCTCTAGAGGATAGAAAGTTTAGATACATATATACACACACACACACATACATACATTCTCGAGAGGATAGAAAGATTAGATACACATATACACACACATACATACATTCTCGAGAGGATAGAAAGATTAGATACACATATATACACACACACACACACACATACATACATTCTCTAGAGGATAGAAAGATTAGATAGATACATATACACACACATACATACATTCTCTAGAGCAGGGGTGTCAAACTGGTTTTATTTGCAAAGAATTGATTAGTGTTGCCAAAGAATATAACATTAAAATATATTCGATACAATTCACATACAACAAACATAACAATCACAAGATTAGATAGACACACACATATACTTACATTCTTTAGAGGATAGATTATATAGATAGACATGCACGTGCACATGCACGCACACATCTACATACATTCTATAAAGGATAGATTAGATCGACACACATACTCTCACACACACACACAAATATATACATTCTCTAGAGTATAAAAAGTTTAGATAGACACACACATACAGTGCATACATTCTCTAGAGGATAGATTAGAAAGACGCACATACATACATTGTCTAGAGAATAGATTAGATAAACACACATACATATATTCTCTAGAGGATAGAAATATTAGATAGACACACACACACACACATACATTCTCTAGAGGAGTGGTCACCAACCACTGGTTCATGGACCACTTATGGTCCACGAGAAGATGTTGGTGGTCCTTGACACCATCAAGCAGGAATTAATCTCCTTTGATGGTGTCACCCCCGTCATGCCGCAACTCCCTACAGTGCCTGGCTGGACATCGGTGAAAACCGATGGAGGAGTTAAATTACAATCTCCCTACGCATGTTACGTAGTACTGCGCAACTTGCGTAGCTAGATTGTATTTTTAACTCCTCCTGCCCAGCGCGTTGCTCAGAGAAAGATGCTTCCATTCTAAAGCCAGCAGATTAGATATACACACACATATATTCTCGTCTAGAGGATATATAAATTAGATAGACACACACACATATATTCTCGTCTAGAGGATATATAGATTAGATAGACACACACACATATATTCTCGTCTAGAGGATATATAGATTAGATAGACACACACACATATATTCTCTAGAGCAGGGTTCTTAAAACTTTTTTCCTCCCAAGACCCAGTGCCATGATACCACATACCTTAGTGACCCTATTTTTATGCTTGATGTGAAAATTTCTAAAGTAATATACAACAAGACAGCTGCAATTTTCGGTAAAGTGACTAAAATGTGTGTGTACTTTATTAAATACCACACCCTCCCGCACACAGTATTACAAAGCACACACAGACAACTCCCACACACTGTCATACAACACATACACACACCACAAACTCTCATTCAACACATAAACACACTCTCATTCAACATACACACACCACACACTCTCATTCAACACATACACACACTCTCATTCAACATACACACACCACACACTCTCATTCAACTCATACACACACTCTTATACAACACATACACACACACCACACTCATTCAACACACACACAAACACACAATCTCATACAACACCCCCCCACACCCACATTCATAATACACACACACACACCACAACAACTTTCATACAACACACACAAACACCACAACCACTCTCATATAACACTCACACCCACTCTTAAATAACACACCCACTCACATAACACGCACTCTCCTACAACTCACACACTCCACACACACAAGTAGCGACCCAGTAAACATGTTGTTGCGACCAAGTAATGGGTCCCGACCCGTGGTTGGAAGAACCCTGCTTTAGAGGATAGATTATATGTGTGTGTGTTTGTGTATATATATAGCCGAGTTGAAGGGTGGAGCCTGGCCTCAGACACCTTGCAAGAGGAGCGAGGTGTTGATTCTGTCATGTGGTGCTATGGTACCAATTCTTGGAAGCAGCCAGTGACTAACTAGAGTGCAAGAAACTGTGCCATTGTACATGATGATTGTCTGACATAGGGTGAGATCGCTCTCATAGCGGATACCTACTTACACTACTTGGAGGTCTTAACATTGGAAATTCTGACTGCACCCGATACATAAATCACCCATTCATCTGTTGCTCTTTCACTTGCTTGCCTGCTTTATTTGCATATGCAGTGTGTATACTACAAGAGAACTGTGAATGGGACCTGGCGGAGTTAATTCTTGAGTGCCAGTACCCAGTTTTCTTCACTCTTAATGTGCTTTACAATGCTTTGAATGTCAGCTGCTTGGATAAAGCTACTGCATGTATGCAATTACAGCTGCTTAAATGCTACCATTGCTTGAGCTTTGCACAAACATCAGTTACTAATGCACTGGTAGTTAGATTGAACGTCTGAATTCTAATCACACTGGGACACTCCTAATTGGCCAAATCGTACAAGTTTGTTTCACTAGGCTCATGATGCCGTTTATCAATATTATACAAAATGCTATGAGGCTACGTTGCCAATAATTCTATTTGACTGGGGTTGCCCAGTCTGTAGGTTGTTTTTATATTCTGCATCAAGATTGATATAATGAGGCATATTTATCAAAGGTCTTGCGGATCCGCAAGACCTCGCTGAATGCGGAGAGCAATACGCCCTCCGTATTCAGCATTACACCAGCAGCTCACAAGAGCTGCTGGTGCAACGCCCCCCCCTGCAGACTCGCAGGCAATCAGCCACCAACAGGGGGGATGTCAATCAACCTGATCATACTCGATCGGATTGAATTGTGACGATTCCTTTCCGCCTGCTCAGAGCAGGCGGACAGGGTTATGGAACAGCGGTCTTTAGACCGCTGCTTCATAACTGCTGTTTCTGGCGAGTCTGAAGACTCGCCAGAAACACGGGCCCTCAAGCTCCATTCGGAGCTTGATAAATGGGCCCCATTGTGTTGAATAAATTTTGTTTCATTTTGATCACTTGTATTGCATTGCACATTTCTTATACATATTGTTTGCTTAAAGATTCATGTTTGCAATGTTTATGGATCATATATTCAGAACTTATTTGAGTGCAGGAACATTGTTTAATATTTGAATATGTTCACTTAGGGTTCTATGTTTGGAGTGTACCAGTGTACCCTAGTACTGAGCATCCTTTATTTCTCTATAGACACAATATTAGTATTAATTTGTAGAATGCTAATATATATTAATCCCTGACCATTACGATAGCACTAACTGTAACTCTAGCATTAATCCTTGCTATGGCCCTAACATTATCTTTAACCTTATGTATAACCCTGACCCAACCCAAGCTCTAACCATAAGCAGTGCCACCATTCTCCTGACACCAAGATGGGTGGGCTGGGGCTTTTATAAGAGGAGAGATCTTGCAATAAAGGAGATATATGACTCTAATGGTCTTGCCTCAATATTATTGTAGCCGCATACCATTTTTTTTTTAGTTTTAAAGGGACAGTCTAGTCAAAATTAAACATTCATGATTCGGATATGGCATGCAATTTTAAACAACTTTTCAATTTACTTTTATTATTAAATTTGATTTGTTCTGTTGGTATTCTTTGTTGAAAGCTAAACCTAGGTAGGCTCATATGCTGATTTCTAAGTCCTTGAATGCTGCCTCTTATCTCAGTGAAGTTTGACAGTTTTTCACAGCTAGAGAGCGCATGTTCATGTGTTCCATATTGATAATATTGTGCTCACTCCGCGTGGATTTTCCTATGAGTCATCATTGATTGGCTAAATTGCAAAATAACTGAAATAAGATGCAGTCTGCAGAGTCTTAGATGCAAAGTAATCACAAAACTGGAGAATGGGTAATAAAGGCATTATCTATCTTTTTAAGCAATAACAATTCTGGAGTAGACTGTCCCTTTAAAAGTAGGTGAAAACTACAGTTTTAAATGATTTTACCCATAAATCCGACATGAATCTCTAATATTTTGCTATTTGTTTACATAATATAGCAGATTTTCATATCAATATTGTATTGTAGTTGTCAAATGTAACAGAAGGATCGAAAACCTTTTGCTAAGGCTCAGAAAAGACCTTTATTTTGAATCTCTTTGAATTTTGAGTATTCGGCTTTTGAGATTACAGCTGTTCTGACATACTAATTCCAAGATTAGACCTCTGAAATATTAACCTTTCCTATAATTATTCTTTTCTTCCACTCAATGTTTTATTGGTTTTACAAATTCCCAATTTCTAGCAATTCCCTCATATGCTAGATATTAATACATATTTGTAGATTTTTTTAATTGTTTAGTATATAAATAATTATTTATAAAAAGAAGTTAAAACTAGAATACTATTTTATGAAGAATGTGTTTTAACAAAGGCCAAATTACACATTTAAATATTTCTGTTTCATTTAATTTTTTTGTGAATGGGTTATTAAATATAATACAGGTAGCCCTCAGTTTACGCCGGGGTTAGGTTCCAGAAGGAATCGTTGTAAATCAAAACCGTTGTAAATTGAAACCCAGTTTATAATGTAAGTCAATGGAAAGTAAGGGATGTAGGTTCCAGGCCCCTCTCAAAATTGTCATAAGTAACACTTAATACATTATTTCTTCTGTTAAGTGTGATCAGTCCACGGGTCATCATTACTTCTGGGATATTACTCCTCCCCAACAGGAAGTGCAAGAGGATTCACCCAGCAGAGCTGCATATAGCTCCTCCCCTCTACGTCACTCCCAGTCATTCTCTTGCACCCAACGACTAGATAGGATGTGTGAGAGGACTATGGTGATTATACTTAGTTTTATATCTTCAATCAAAAGTTTGTTATTTTAAAATAGCACCGGAGTGTGTTATTACCTCTCTGGCAGAGTTTGAAGAAGAATCTACCAGAGTTTTGCTATGATTTTAGCCGGAGTAGTTAAGATCATATTGCTGTTCTCGGCCATCTGAGGAGTGAGGTAAACTTCAGATCAGGGGACAGCGGGCAGATGAATCTGCATAGAGGTATGTAGCAGTTTTTATTTTCTAACAATGGAATTGATGAGAAAATCCTGCCATACCGATATAATGTCATGTATGTATACTTTACACTTCAGTATTCTGGGGAATGGTACTTCACTAGAATTACACTGTAAGAAATACATAAAGCTGTTTAATAACTAGAGATTATGTTTAACGTTTTTGCTGGAATGTAAAATCGTTTTCATTTGCTGAGGTACTGTGTGAATAAATGTTTGGGCACTATTTTTCCACTTGGCAGTTGCTTAATCTGTTTTTCTGACAGTTTCTGTTCTCCCTCACTGCTGTGTGTGAGGGGGAGGGGCCGTTTTTTTGGCGCTTTTACTATGCATCAAATATTTCAGTAAGCAACTCATTGTATTCCCTGCATGATCCGGTTCATCTCTACAGAGCTCAGGGGTCTTCAAAACTTATTTTGAGGGAGGTAATTTCTCTCAGCAGAGCTGTGAGAATTATAGTTTGATTGAGATAAAAAACGTTTATTCTGTAATTTGTTTCCTGCTTTCAGAATTTGTTATCTTTGCTAATGGGATTAAACCTTTGCTAAAGTTGTGTTGTTTACAAGGATTGAGGCTATAACTGTTTCAATTTATTAATTTTCAACTGTCATAGATCTTCTGTGCTTCTTAAAGGCACAGTACGTTTTAATATTATTCTAATTGAATTGTATTTCCAAGTTGCAAGTTTATTTGCTAGTGTGTTAAACATGTCTGATTCAGAGGATGATACCTGTGTCATTTGTTGCAATGCCAAAGTGGAGCCCAATAGAAATTTATGTACTAACTGTATTGATGCTACTTTAAATAAAAGTCAATCTGTACAAATTGAACAAATTTCACCAAACAACGAGGGGAGAGTTATGCCGACTAACTCGCCTCACGTGTCAGTACCTACATCTCCCGCTCAGAGGGAGGTGCGTGATATTGTAGCGCCGAGTACATCTGGGCGGCCATTACAAATCACATTACAGGATATGGCTACTGTTATGACTGAGGTTTTGGCTAAATTACCAGAACTAAGAGGTAAGCGTGATCACTCTGGGGTGAGAACAGAGTGCGCTGATAATATTAGGGCCATGTCAGACACTGCGTCACAGGTGGCAGAACATGAGGACGGAGAACTTCATTCTGTGGGTGACGGTTCTGATCCAAACAGACTGGATTCAGATATTTCAAATTTTAAATTTAAACTGGAAAACCTCCGTGTATTACTAGGGGAGGTGTTAGCGGCTCTGAATGATTGTAACACAGTTGCAATACCAGAGAAAATGTGTAGGTTGGATAAATATTTTGCGGTACCGACGAGTACTGAGGTTTTTCCTATACCTAAGAGACTTACTGAAATTGTTACTAAGGAGTGGGATAGACCCGGTGTGCCGTTCTCACCCCCTCCGATATTTAGAAAAATGTTTCCAATAGACGCCACCACAAGGGACTTATGGCAAACGGTCCCTAAGGTGGAGGGAGCAGTTTCTACCTTAGCTAAGCGTACCACTATCCCGGTGGAGGATAGCTGTGCTTTTTCAGATCCAATGGATAAAAAGTTAGAGGGTTACCTTAAGAAAATGTTTGTTCAACAAGGTTTTATATTGCAACCCCTTGCATGCATTGCGCCGATCACGGCTGCAGCGGCATTCTGGATTGAGTCTCTGGAAGAGAACATTGGTTCAGCTACTCTGGACGACATTACGGACAGGCTTAGAGTCCTTAAACTATCTAATTCATTCATTTCGGAGGCCGTAGTACATCTTACTAAACTTACGGCGAAGAATTCAGGATTCGCCATTCAGGCACGCAGGGCGCTGTGGCTAAAATCCTGGTCAGCTGATGTTACTTCTAAGTCTAAATTGCTTAATATACCTTTCAAAGGGCAGACCTTATTCGGGCCCGGGTTGAAAGAGATTATCGCTGACATTACAGGAGGTAAAGGCCATGCCCTGCCTCAGGACAAAGCCAAAGCCAAGACTAGACAGTCTAATTTTCGTTCCTTTCGTAATTTCAAAGCAGGAGCAGCATCAACTTCCTCTGCACCAAAACAGGAAGGAGCTGTTGCTCGCTACAGACAAGGCTGGAAACCTAACCAGTCCTGGAACAAGGGCAAGCAGACTAGGAAACCTGCTGCTGCCCCTAAAACAGCATGAATTGAGGGCCCCCGATCCGGGATCGGATCTAGTGGGAGGCAGACTTTCTCTCTTCGCCCAGGCTTGGGCAAGAGATGTTCAGGATCCCTGGGCGCTAGAGATAATATCTCAGGGATACCTTCTGGACTTCAAATACTCTCCTCCAAGAGAGAGATTTCATCTGTCAAGATTGTCAACAATCCAGACAAAGAAAGAGGCGTTTCTACGCTGCGTACAAGAGCTCTTGTTAATGGGAGTAATCCATCCAGTTCCACGATCGGAACAGGGACAGGGGTTTTACTCAAATCTGTTTGTGGTTCCCAAAAAAGAGGGAACTTTCAGACCAATCCTGGACTTAAAGATCCTAAACAAATTCCTAAGAGTTCCATCGTTCAAGATGGAGACTATTCGGACAATTTTACCTATGATCCAAGAGGGTCAATACATGACCACTGTAGATTTAAAAGATGCTTACCTTCACATACCGATTCACAAAGATCATTATCGGTACCTAAGGTTTGCCTTCCTAGACAGGCATTACCAGTTTGTGGCTCTTCCATTCGGATTGGCTACAGCTCCAAGAATCTTCACAAAGGTTCTGGGTGCTCTTCTGGCGGGGAATCTCGGTAGCTCCATACCTAGACGACATTCTGATACAAGCTTCAAGCTTTCAAACTGCCAAGTCTCATACAGAGTTAGTGCTGGCATTTCTAAGGTCACATGGATGGAAGGTGAACGAAAAGAAAAGTTCACTCGTTCCACTCACAAGAGTTCCCTTCCTGGGGACTCTTATAGATTCTGTAGAAATGAAGATTTACCTGACAGAGGACAGGCTAACAAGACTTCAAAGTGCTTGCCGCACCCTTCATTCCATTCAACACCCGTCAGTGGCTCAATGCATGGAGGTAATCGGCTTAATGGTAGCGGCAATGGACATAGTACCACCAGACTGGACAATTGTAACAACAGACGCCAGCCTTCTAGGTTGGGGTGCCGTCTGGAATTCTCTGAAGGCTCAGGGACAATGGAGTCAGGAGGAGAGTCTCCTGCCAATAAACATTCTGGAATTGAGAGCAGTTCTCAATGCCCTCCTGGCTTGGCCCCAGTTGACAACTCGGGGGTTCATCAGGTTTCAGTCGGACAACATCACGACTGTAGCTTACATCAACCATCAGGGAGGGACAAGAAGCTCCCTAGCTATGATGGAAGTATCAAAGATAATTTGCTGGGCAGAGTCTCACTCTTGCCACCTGTCAGCAATCCACATCCCGGGAGTGGAGAACTGGGAGGCGGATTTCTTAAGTCGTCAGACTTTTCATCCGGGGGAGTGGGAACTTCATCCGGAGGTCTTTGCCCAAATACTTCGACGTTGGGGCAAACCAGAGATAGATCTCATGGCGTCTCGACAGAACGCCAAGCTTCCTCGTTACGGGTCCAGATCCAGGGATCCAGGAGCAGTCCTGATAGATGCTCTGACAGCACCTTGGGACTTCAGGATGGCTTACGTGTTTCCACCCTTCCCGTTGCTTCCTCGATTGATTGCCAGAATCAAACAAGAGAGAGCATCAGTGATTCTAATAGCACCTGCGTGGCCACGCAGGACTTGGTATGCAGACCTGGTGGACATGTCATCCTGTCCACCTTGGTCTCTACCTCTGAAACAGGACCTTCTGATACAGGGTCCCTTCAAACATCAAAATCTAACTTCTCTGAAGCTGACTGCTTGGAAATTGAACGCTTGATTTTATCAAGACGTGGATTTTCTGAGTCAGTTATTGATACCTTAATACAGGCTAGGAAACCTGTTACCAGAAAGATTTACCATAAGATATGGCGTAAATACCTATATTGGTGTGAATCCAAAGGTTACTCTTGGAGTAAGGTTAGGATTCCTAGGATATTGTCTTTTCTACAAGAAGGTTTAGAAAAGGGTTTATCTGCTAGTTCATTAAAGGGACAGATCTCAGCTCTGTCCATTCTGTTACACAAACGTCTGTCAGAAGTTCCTGACGTCCAGGCTTTTTGTCAGGCTTTGGCCAGAATTAAGCCTGTGTTTAAAACTGTTGCTCCACCATGGAGTTTAAACCTTGTTCTTAATGTTTTACAGGGCGTTCCGTTTGAACCCCTTCATTCCATTGATATAAAGTTGTTATCTTGGAAAGTTCTATTTTTAATGGCTATTTCCTCGGCTCGAAGAGTCTCTGAATTATCAGCCTTACATTGTGATTCTCCTTATTTGATTTTTCATTCGGATAAGGTAGTCCTGCGTACTAAACCTGGGTTCTTACCTAAGGTAGTTACTAACAGGAATATCAATCAAGAGATTGTTGTTCCTTCTTTATGCCCAAATCCTTCTTCAAAGAAGGAACGTCTACTGCACAACCTGGATGTAGTCCGTGCTCTAAAATTTTACTTACAGGCAACTAAGGAATTTCGACAAACGTCTTCTCTGTTTGTCATTTACTCTGGGCAGAGGAGAGGTCAAAAAGCTTCCGCTACCTCTCTTTCTTTTTGGCTTCGTAGCATAATTCGTTTAGCTTATGAGACTGCTGGACAGCAGCCTCCTGAAAGAATTACAGCTCATTCTACTAGAGCCGTGGCTTCCACTTGGGCCTTCAAGAATGAGGCCTCTGTTGAACAGATTTGCAAGGCTGCAACTTGGTCTTCGCTTCATACTTTTTCCAAATTTTACAAATTTGACACTTTTGCTTCATCGGAGGCTATTTTTGGGAGAAAGGTTCTTCAGGCAGTGGTTCCTTCTGTATAAAGAGCCTGCCTATCCCTCCCGTCATCCGTGTACTTTTGCTTTGGTATTGGTATCCCAGAAGTAATGATGACCCGTGGACTGATCACACTTAACAGAAGAAAACATAATTTATTCTTACCTTATAAATTCCTTTCTTCTGTAGTGTGATCAGTCCACGGCCCGCCCTGTTTTTAAGGCAGGTAAATATTTTTTAATTTATACTCCAGTCACCACTTCACCCTTGGCTTTTCCTTTCTCGTTGGTCCTTGGTCGAATGACTGGGAGTGACGTAGAGGGGAGGAGCTATATGCAGCTCTGCTGGGTGAATCCTCTTGCACTTCCTTTTGGGGAGGAGTAATATCCCAGAAGTAATGATGACCCGTGGACTGATCACACTACAGAAGAAAGGAATTTATCAGGTAAGCATAAATTATGTTTTTTAAAGCTTTGAAATGAAGACTTTAAATGCTAGACAGCATTATAAACCTAATAAAATAATCACACAACACAAAATATATAATTAAACTAAGTTAAATGAACAAAAATTTTTGCTAAACAGCATTATAAACCTAATAAAATAATCACACAACACAGACTTCACTTGCATTTTTCTGCAAACAGTTCTTTCTGTGCATTCCAATCTGGATTGAGTTACAGACAGGAAGATCTTGTTCCTTTGAAATCTGCTCGATAGCTCAGGTCTGATTAAACTGATTAATTTCAGCTTGCTTGGCTTTGCTGCAACACAAGCGGACAGCTCCACCTACTGGCTATTTTAATAAATGCACTGCTTCTCAATGCTTTTTAATAGCAGTCACATGACTGGGAAAAAAGGTTGTTATTCTGAAACGGTGTAAATTGAACCGTTGTAAAACGAGGGCCACCTGTATTTTTAATCCCTGTTTTAATTTCTTTAGAGTAATAGCCCATTATTTGAATCCCCTGTTGTAATTCCCTTGGATTAATAACTTGTATTGTTGTTATACAGCCAGGATATTCAAATTAAATGGAAAGTCTGCTTGAAAATTGTTATTGTTTAAAATTATAGATAATCCCTTCATTACTGATTCCCTAGTTTTGCATAACATAACTGCTATACTAATATACTTTTTACCTATATAATTAGCTGTAACAAAGCCACTGCATACTGCCTCTTATCTCAGTGCTTTTTACAATCTTTCATTTTTGCCAATCAGTGCTGGTTCTTGTATAACCATTATCACTTTACGCGTGAGTGAGCACAATATTATATATGGTACAAATGAAATAGCACTGCCTGGCTGCTGTGCAAGATTTAAAAAGCTATTAATAAGCACTGAGATAAGGGGCAGCCTGCGGGGGCTTAGAAACTGACAAACATAAAGTTTATAAAATATACAAATATAATAATGATGGTTAGGCAAAGCTAGGGAGTTGGTAGTAAATATATTATCCATCTTTTTAAACAATAAAAAAAACAAGTGTACTGTCCCTTTGAGTCTCTGTAGTCACAATGTGGCCCTCTAGTACTTTTGATCTTGTAGGATAGTGCTGCAAAATCACACTTTTACTTTTCTCTCCAAAAAGTTATCTTGTATGACCTCTGTCTGTCTGTCAATATGTCTATCTACTCGTCTCTGTGTCTGTTTTGTCTGTCTGTTTATCTACCCATATGTCTTCCCATCTGTCTATCTGCTATCTGATTTTCCTCAAGAATTTTGACGGTATTTTGCCCCATCCATTATTCCTTCTATCCTGAAAAGTGCTCCATTGCCTGCTGCAGAGAAACACCCATAACAGGATATTAGCACCTCCATGCTTTACTGTAGGTATGGTGTTATTTGGATGTGGAGCTGTATTGAATTTTCTCCAGACATACAGGGAGTGCAGAATTATTAGGCAAGTTGTATTTTTGAGGATTAATTTTATTATTGAACAACAACCATGTTCTCAATGAACCCAAAAAACTCATTAATATCAAAGCTGAATAGTTTTGGAAGTAGTTTTTAGTTTGTTTTTAGTTATAGCTATTTTAGGGGGATATCTGTGTGTGCAGGTGACTATTACTGTGCATAATTATTAGGCAACTTAACAAAAACAAATATATACCCATTTCAATTATTTATTTTTACCAGTGAAACCAATATAACATCTCAACATTCACAAATATACATTTCTGACATTCAAAAACAAAACAAAAACAAATCAGTGACCAATATAGCCACCTTTCTTTGCAAGGACACTCAAAAGCCTGCCATCCATGGATTCTGATTTTTGATCCAGTGATGTTGCAGCTCTGAAATATGGCCAAACTGGTGGCAAGTGGCATCTTGGCAGCTGCACGCTTGACTTTTCTCAGTTCATGGGCAGTTTTTTTGCGCCTTGGTTTTTCCACACGCTTCTTGCGACCCTGTTGACTATTTTGAATGAAGCGCTTGATTGTTCGATGATCACGCTTCAGAAGCTTTGCAATTTTAAGAGTGCTGCATCCCTCTGCAAGATATCTCACTATTTTTGACTTTTCTGAGCCTGTCAAGTCCTTCTTTTGACCCATTTTGCCAAAGGAAAGGAAGTTGCCTAATAATTATGCACACCTGATATAGGGTGTTGATGTCAT
Organism: Bombina bombina; assembly: GCF_027579735.1. Lineage (NCBI taxonomy): Eukaryota > Metazoa > Chordata > Amphibia > Anura > Bombinatoridae > Bombina > Bombina bombina. The sequence continues at coordinate 90,743,827 of NC_069504.1, forward strand.
TAGACCACACCCCTTCTCATTACAGAGATGCACATCACCTAATATGCTTAATTGGTAGTAGGCTCTTTTGACAGTGCCTTGCCACCCATAGTTGATTGTTTTCTTCAGTTGCACTACCAGGGACTGAGATGCTCCAGGAAATCTCTTTTCATGCTGAGCTAATTAATATGCCCACAGCTGATCACAGTTGAAGGTCAAATGGCTTTGTGTGCGCCGTTGAGAAGGTGATTAGCTACATCTGATTGAGTTTACAAGTAATTTTAGGAGGGGGTGATCCTTTTTCCAACTCAGTGATTCTGTTTTTGAATTGTCTTTATATCTGCTTGACATGTTGGTGTTATATCTTTCACTTGGATGTTATAAGTTGCACTGAATAATTATAACTGGATAAACAAAAAGTGTGTCTGTCTTTATTTCAGGCTGCAAAGCAACAAAATGTGATTATTTTTAAGGGGGGGTGATTCTTTTCAATACCCACTGTATTTAGTAGCAACAGATCTTGAGCACTTCAGAAGTATCCACAGCCAGAAGAAACCAATGGCAAAATAAGCTGCTTAGATCTGATGTGGAGTCTGTGGAATCTAAAGGTTCATTACATGCCACTTTTATTATGATCCAGACTTGGAGGAGCACAACTTCAGTGTACAGAAATATACAGCATTATTTTAGGGGAGTTTGGGGTTTTTCATTCAGTATCAAAGAATGCAATCTTTTTTTTTTATATAGAATTCCTAAAATGTGTTCACATGCACTGTGTGAGTGACATTTTATCTATTAGTTCAGAGAACTAGACAATAAAAACCCTGATTGATCCTGCAATATATCATATGGGTCTTGTAACCCAAATGTGCGCTGGTATTAAAAGTTAGGTTCAATGCGTGCTTCGATAGGCTCCAATAGAAGCCTCGTTCTCATGCTGTGAGACACAGCACGAGAATCTAGTGCAGCGAAGGGGAAAAGTTGCGCAGTGATGGGAAGGAAATAAAAAAAATAATATATATATATATATATATATACACACAAATGAACACAAATATATATGTATATAAGCATATACATATATATTTACAGGGAACACACAGTTCCTCTAGACCGCAATGTAAAGGCACTTTTTTAATGCTTTTTTTTTCTTCTAACACCCCACCCCCGCCAGCTTTAACTCCTCATAATTGCATCTTACAGTTATTTAAAAAAAAAAAATGCTAGATTTTTTTTATTATAAGAAGCCGCGGAAGGAATGAATTGAGAGCAGGGGCATGTGACCACACTACAGGCCAATAGCAGTGGGTTGCTAGGCAGAGTTTAGGGGAGGAGGAGCTGGTATAAGTATTGAGGGTTGTGAGGCGGAAGCCAGTATCAGTTTCCATTTTGAAGCGCGAAAAGCTGACAGCCAGAATGGAGAGCGTGAGCCTTTTGCTGGAACAGGTAAGGACCTTGGTAGCGGAAAAAGGTGTTACCTGGCTCCAGCAGAGGCTCTTTTCAGAGGACAGCGGTTCAGGTGCAGGGACGGCGACAGTCGAGCCAGCGGGGACATCAGGTCAGGAGCGGTATGGTCGGCCGGTGAGGCGGTCAAAGCCGCCGGTGCGGCTTAGTCCGGATGACAGGAGGGGAGTTTTGGGACAAGGGAGGTCTGTGACGGCCAGAGGTGGAGGTAGCGGAAGGTCGGGAGGTAAGAGAAGGGCTGTGGAGGAGCTGCGCACATCTCCAGTGTCAGTAGGGAGTAGGAGGGGAACACTGAGGCCTAGGTTGCTGGGGACGAGCTTAGGCAGCGGTGAGGGGGGAGTAATTGAGGCGCAAGAGGTTTGTTTGGGGAGCAGGGAGGGTGCGGTGGCAGTAGCCAGGAGCGGTATAAGTAGTAAGGGGGGTGAGAGGGGGGGAGATGGTTTGGTTATTGAGGGTGCTAGTGGGAATAGAAGGAGAGGAGGGGAGGGGATGAGTGAGAATGAGAGAAGCGCTAGGGTTATTGGAGGAGCAGAAGTAAGCTTCGGGAGCAGTGAGGGGAGAGATAAGGAAACTGTAAGTGCCGCGAGTGGCAGCGGAGGAATTGGAGGGAACATTAGGAGAGGGGTGGGGAGGGAAAAGGAGGATAGGAATGTTGTCAGGGGTAATGGGGTATTGGGGGAGAATAGTGGAAGATGTAGGGGCAGGGGAAGAGGAGGTGCTGGAAAAGGGCAAGCTAAGGGGAGAGGCCAAAAAGGAAAAGGGATAGGTGTGGAAAGGGGAGCTGAGGCGGACAGGACTGGCAGGCATAGTGCAGGGGGAATATCAAGTGGGATAGGAGAGGCCGTTGAGGTTTTGGTGCAGGATATAAGGGTAAGGGATAGGGTTACAGGGGGTAGGGGGGATGGGGAAAAAAGGGGTACAGAGACAGAGAGGGACAGGGAGAACAGGAGTGGGGGTAAAAGGACTGAAAAAAGGAATTATCTGGAAGTTAATGATTGCGTTTCAGAACCGGAGGAGTCGGACGGCGTCCCGGTGGAAAGGCCGGGGTTGCCTGTGGAGCAGTCTTCATTACAGGAGCTGGAGGAGGACGTCCTGTGGATGAATGAATCTTACAGTGACTTCGCTGGCGAAGAGTCGCAGTTGGGACAGCAGACGGAACCGGAGAGATCGGCACAGGTAGGAGAGATGGCTACTTTAATGCAGCTGCTCAATTCACTGGTGCCTGGGGGGGGACACGTAACTCAGAGTGAGGCGGAAATTGGGGGGATTAGGAAGGAACAAGAGAGGGGTAGGGGAAGAGAGAGGGAGGACACTAGGGGGCAGAGACATCATGTTAATCATTCTTCACAGAGATCAGGTGGAGGTTCAGGTGGACAGAGCAGAAGGGACAGGAGCAGGAGCAGAGGGGCACGGCGGAGGGAGAGATCCCGGACGCCAAGGATAGACTACAGGGAGTGGGAAAGGCACACGTCCCCCACATGGGGCAAGCGGGATAGAGATTGAGAACATACACGAAGGAGGGAAATCTCTATCTCTTATAACATTGATGATAGGGGGAGAAGATCTGCAGGTGACATGGCGGAAAGGAGGAGAGAGGCTACAATGGTGGTGCAGGAGCCTGTGACTAGGCCGCCTGGTGAGACGGCGGGTTCCCTGCAGGGGGGGAAGGAAAAAGAAGAGTTGGGGGGAGTGTATGAGACGGTGATGAAAGGTCTGAAGGAACTGGTGGCTCAATTAGAAGACAAAAGGAAGGTTGGGAGTGATGTGGGGACAGCATCAGGAGCATGGGTACCGGCAGTGAAGGAGGTTAGTGTACCGTGGTGGGAACCCCTTCGGGGAGTGGGGGAGATAAAGGAGGGTCGGTGCCGGTTACAAGCGGTGAAGTGTTAATTGTGGCGGATCAAGCTTTGCGAAGGCCTTGCTTGTGCTCGGTAGGACCGCTTGGGATCCATCTGAGTAAAGAGGTTAAAGAAAAGATATGGAAACGAGAGTTTGTAGAGGTTTTTTCATTGTTGCCGTTGGATCACTTTATTGAGATAAAGGAGGATCCAAAGGGGGAACAGGGCAAAATGGAAGAGGAGGAGAGAAAGAAAAAGTGGAGGAAATTACCTAAAACTTTTTCAAACTGGACGAGGGCCTTTTGCATATTAGCCAGCGTGATTGGGGAGAAATTCCCCGAGCAGAGTTCGGCTATGTTTTGTTATTTTGATGAAATAGCAGGGGCTCAGAGGACATATGGGGGGCTTGCCTGGTGGCGGTACGATGAACAGTTCCGCCAGAGGCTGGCGGTACGACCAGAGATGCGGTGGGATGACAGGGAGATGGGGGTGTGGTTGGAGTTGATGACTCCTTTGAGGGGGCAGTCCTTTTGGAGCGGAGGAACGGGGGCTAGCGGAACGGCCGTGGGGGCCACAGCGGTGGCAATTAAAAAAGGCCTCTGCTTCCAGTTTAACGAAGGGGTGTGTAGGTTTGGAGGGGCGTGCAAATACAAGCACGAGTGCTCAGGATGCGGAGGTGCGCACTCTGAGGCAAAATGTTTCCGGAAAGGAAAAGGGAATGGAAAAGGAGGTGAGGGTGCTGCTGCGGGCTCGGACCCCGGTGAGGGTAAGAGAGATGGCCCCGTGGCTAAGACAGTACAGTAAGACAAAGGGTAGAGCGGGGGATGCGGAGCTGTTACTGACGGGCTTCAGTTCAGGGTTTCGTATCCCGTTCGAGGGGTCAAAGGGATCGGGTGTGCCTGGGAATTTGAAATCGGCTGAGCAATTCCCAGAGGCGGTTCAAGTTAAGTTGGATAAGGAGGTGGCGCTGGGGAGAATGGCGGGCCCCTTCAGGGACCCTCCATTCCCGAACTTGAGGATGTCCCCGCTAGGGGTGGTCCCAAAGAAGACGGCGGGACAATTTTTTTATTTTTTTTATTTTTTTTATTGAGGTTGTGAAAATAATACAACATGAATGGGTTACCCCAAAATACACATAACATGAATAACAAGACCTTCATATAGGCATTCAAAGGTATAGATTAATATGATACACCAAGGAATACATAGTAGGTGAAAATCTGAAACCTCAGTTTTATAGTACTGTACGCCTTCTAACAATAAGCCTTTTAAGGCCACTCTTGGACCTCATAATATCATAAAATAAAATGTAACAGGATAGAAGGCAACTATAATCAGAAAGAGACCACTTTTGGATCTCAGATTGTGAATCTGCATTTTTAAGATAGGCCACTTTTGGACCTTGAGTGATGAAACAAATAAATGTATTGGGAGCCAATTTACCAACTAAATATGGAGATTACTTAGGGAAATGTGTTGGGGTACACTACGCTTAGTCAAATCTCCAATGGAATTAAGCTAGGAAAAGTATATCCATATCTTGGGAGGGTCGACAGTAAGATATCAGGTGTATCAATAAGAACAGGTCAACTAGTACTATAAGAGAGGACACATTATAATCAAAAGGAATATTATATAGCTTGAAACATACATCTGAGGAGAGCTAACATGCTATAAGCCTTGACAATAAAGTGTGCCAGCAAGTGGTTGTAAGTTATGCCACCCGTACATGAACATATCTCAAGATAAAAACAGAACTTAATGTCTAATATCAGGGGTAGCTGACTTAATTTTACACTACTCCAGTATGATCTAAAAGTAACAACACTCTCATGTTCAGGAAACTATATTTAGTAATTAATATTTTCTTTGGGGTAGTGCCTCTGAGAACTAGGTCTCCAAAGTTTTATAAATCAAGATTAAATCTATGGGCTTAAATATTGAGTGCCTTTTATGTTACCCCCTATGCTGTACCGCGCCGCCTCGGCCGCTGGCCACACAGCACAAACACAGTGAGCAAGCTGGGGAATACGGGTAAAGTTAAGGACTAGATTTAGCGCCCCCTAAGGAAAAAAAACAAAAACAAGACATGCAATAAAACAATGGTGCCGGCATATTCATTTGACCCTTGAATAGATTTTTTAAAACTATTCTGCCCCACAAGATACATTACTATTACAAGTTCATTTCTAGCCATGGGTGAAAGCTTAATATGGCTATGTCTCCTTCATGTCGGGCAGAGCCTCTCCCCCTGGGTCAAAAAGTCTGGGGTTATGCATAGTTTACTATGGGAGACATTAGGCACAGTAATCCCCCGGTTGCCGTGGTACAATCTCCTGGGGCAAAATCCAATGTCCATCTGACTAACGTGGAGCCCCCAAAGTTATGCGCGAGGAATCTCTTACCATTCGGTAAGTATCTCTTTGCTGTAGCAAACGGAACAAGGTTCCCCCCGCTCAGATCAGGGTTTGCATGTCCCATAGAAGACTCAGCCCGTTCCCTGTGCCCTTCAGTTCTCGTCGCTTTAGTGTCCCGTGGAGTGCACAATTCTTCTGTCAGAGCCACCGTGAACTTTGCTTCTGTCTCAGAAGCTGGCCAGCTCTGCCGATGGTTAGGTGTTATCAGTAGGCTGCTTGTCGGGTCATCCTGAGCAGAATGCCTCCCTTGACGGTTGTCCCTGATAGGTGAGAGGTCTGCATAGCAGGGACTATCAGTTGGGTAGTAATTGACAGGAGATGTTGAGTCGGGCGAGCCAGCACTTAGGGCTACAGGATCGCAGTTGTCACTGGAAACTATCGTAGCTGCTGGGCTGAAGAGAATTCTGCACAACTCTTCTTCTAGGCTCCGGAAGTGTTCTTTCAGAAGCTGCGTCACTGTGTGTTCCCACTTGTCCAGGGCCTCCATTAGTGGAATAATGTTAGCACAGTTCTCTCACGCACACAAAAGTCCTAAAGATGTTTGGCAAATTTGGCTCCCTTCTGCAATATAGTGGGCAGTCTATGAAGACTGCTATACCCCGATTACGGGGGGGGGGGGAGTCGGGATCTTATGTAGAGGCCGCCGCCTAAGATCTCAACGGACCAGATCTGGGTCCCAAAGTTCATTAGCTCTGCAGTTTCGAGCTAGTAGTATGCAGTGTTCTTTAAGCTAGTCAAAGACAAGTTATTTACCTACGTGAGGTGCAGAATTACTGCTTAAATCGGCGGATTGAGCAGTTCACCCTAGGAACCCCAGATATTGCGACCATTCATGGCCGCCGCCTAGCCACGCCCCCCGGCGGGACAATTTAGGTTGATTCACCACCTGTCCCATCCTAAGGGCTCGTCTGTTAACGATGGGATTGACCCGTCTTTGACTGCAGTACGTTAAGCATCATTTGATAAGGCGGTGAGTGTGGTCAGGAGAGCGGGGGTAGGAGCATTGTTGGCAAAGGTGGATGTTGAGGCAGCCTTTCGGCTTTTACCAGTCCATCCGGTGTGTCATCATTTATTGGGTTGCCAATTTCAAGGGGAATTCTTCGTGGATTTGTGTTTACCCATGGGATGCTCCATATCCTGTGCGTATTTTGAAAAATTTAGTACGTTCGTGGAATGGGTGGTGAAGAAAAAGGCGGGCAGGTCATCGGTGGTCCATTATTTGGACGATTTCCTGTTTGTGGGGGAGGCTGATTCTGGAGTTTGTGAAACATTGTTGGAAACATTTGTTGAAGTGGCTGAGCAATTCGGGATTCCGATTGCACCAGGAAAGACGGAAGGGCCGGTGACTAAGTTGAGTTTTCTGGGGATCCAGATTGACTCAGTCTTGATGGAGTGCTCGTTACCTTGGGAGAAGGTGGTAGATCTGAGAAAGGTCATAAATGGGATGCTGGGGAAGGTGAAAGCGTCGTTGCGAGAGTTGCAATCGCTACTGGGCAAGCTTAATTTTGCCTGTCGGGTGATCCCAGTTGGAAGGGTGTTTGGAAGGCGCCTGGCATTGGCTACAGTTGGGGTGAAGGAACCGCACCACAGGATCCGGCTTTCAAATGATTTGAAGGAGGATCTAAGGGTGTGGTTGGTGTTTCTGGAGGAGTTCAATGGGCGGTCGCTCATTCAGGAGGGGCCGGTATCGGATGAGGTGTTGCACCTATACACGGATGCTTCAGGAGCCCATGGCTTTGGGGCATACTTTGACGGCAGATGGTGTGTGGATACATGGCCTGAGGAATGGAGGGAACAAGGTTTAACCAAGAACTTGGTGTTTCTAGAATTGTTTCCGTTGGTGGTGGCTGTGATGGTATGGAATGGTGAGCTGAGGGATAGGAAGGTGACTTTCCACTCTGACAATCTGGGAGTGGTATTTGAGATCAATAAGTTGACAGCGAAGTCGAGGCCGGTGATTCGGCTTCTCCGAGTGTTTGTCCTGGAATGCTTGAGGGGGAATGTGTTTTTTCGGGCGGTGCATGTACCCGGGAAGCAAAATGTGATTGCTGACTCTCTTTCCCGGTTGCAGTGGCAGAAGTTTCGGGAAGCAGCCCCGGAGGCGAAGTTGGATGGGGAAGAATGCCCAAGGGCATTGTGGCAGATGGACTTCTTAAAGGTTTGAAATTGGCTAGAGGGGCTTTAGCCCAGAGTACGTTAAGAGCTTACGTGCCAGTATGGAAACGGTGGTTTTGTAGGCTTTACAGGGATGGGATCATGCTGTCAAAAGAGGAATGGGTGTGGTACTTAGTTGATTGGGTGCAGGAATGGAAAGAGGCGAAGATGTCAAAGTCCATGGTGAATCGTCAGGTGGCGGCGTTAGCCTTTCTGTTTAAGCTGATGGGATGGGTCGATTTAACCAAGGAGTTTTGGGTAAAATTGGCGGTGAGAGGTGTTTGTAGAGGTGGAGCTGTGGGGGACAAAAGACGTCCACTTGTATTTGGTTTACTATTAAAGGTAGTTGGGGCTTTGGAGGAGGTGTGCAATTCGAAGTTTGAGTATTATTTGTTCCGGGTGGCTTTTGTATTAGCTTTTTTCGGGGCTTTTAGGGTGTTGGAATTGGTAGGGGCCAATAGAAAGGACAATGGTGGTATCGGGTTGAGAGATGTGGTGATATCAAGGGAAGAAGTGTCTATTTGGCTTAGAAAATCTAAAACAGATCAGGAGGGTGTGGGCCGCTCAATCAAGTTATTCGCTATCGGGGGTGTTTGTTGCCCGGTAGGTTCACTGGTGGACTATCTGAGGATCAGGCCAAGAGGTGAGGGCCCTCTTCTGAGGCATGAGGATGGTGGAGCATTGTCAAAATATCATTTTGGGGTGGTGCTTAGGAGGGCTTTGTCCGTGGCAGGGGTGGATCCGAAAGACTTTGGATGCCATTCGTTTAGAATAGGCGCGGCAACTGAGGCGCATGAATTGGGTTTGAGTGAGGAAGTTGTGAAGAAGGTGGGAAGGTGGAAGTCGGGGTGTTTTAAACGTTATGTTCGGCCAAACATGATAGTATAGTTTTGTTTTTCTCGACAGGTCCAGTTCAGTGTTGGATTGTTGGACATTCTTTCATTTACTGGGCGAGAAAGGCAGCAGCAACAAAGGAAGGGGGAATCCAGTTGGGACTTCCTCGGGAACAGGTTGGGGTAAAGTGGTTTGGGGTAAGAGGTCTCAGATGGGAAGGGGTAGTGACTACAGTGAGTAAGTATGCCAGGCTGTACAAGCCTCCTGACATTTTGGTGATACACGCTGGAGGAAATGACTTGGGGTTTATGGCTCAAAAAGATTTGATTGACCAGTTGAAGGGTGGCATGCGTAGGTTGAAGGTTTTGTTCCCGAAGGTGATAATTGTGTGGTCAGAAATTGAGACAAGGTTGGAATGGCGTTCAGCTTGGGATGTCAGGAGGCTGGACTTATCCAGAAGAAAGGTTAACAGGACGCTATCAGGTTTTGTTTCTCAGTTGGGGGGTTTTGGCATTCGCCATGTTGAATTTGAAGGGGAATCAGGCAGATGCTTTTTTATTAAGGATGGGGTGCATCTCAACGAAGTAGGGTTGCACTTATTTAATTTTAACCTAAAAGAAGGGGTACAGAAGGCCTTAGCCCGGTTGGGTGGTGTCCGACGGTAGGTCGGTCTGTGGCAGGTGCTGGCCTTATCAAGCGAGTTTTATGTGGTAATGGTACCTCATCGGACGATGGGGAGAGTTTAAGAAAAGGGGGCGTGCCTGGCAGCAGCCAGTGGAAGGCACGTGTGGTGGATGATGGACAGCACCCCAGGGTTTTTTGTAACCACATTGGTTAGGTGGTTGTGTTATTTGTAAACATTTGTTTGTTTAATAAATGCGGGCTGCGGCCTTTTGTACCCAAAACTTGGTCATGTTTGGTTATTGGTTCACAAGAAGAGTGCCGAATGTGTGAGTCAAAGAAGCCCCGGAAGGAATGAATTGAGAGCAGGGGCATGTGACCACACTACAGGCCAATAGCAGTGGGTTGCTAGGCACAGTTTAGGGGAGGAGGAGCTGGTATAAGTATTGAGGGTTGTGAGGTGGAAGCCAGCATCAGTTTCCATTTTGAAGTGGGAAAAGCTCCCTCCCTCCCTCCCTGTTTTATGAATTTGGAAGTCGCAGCTGGGGGCGGGTGCTGGCCTTATCAGGCGAGTTTTATGTGGTAATGGTACCTCATCGGACGATGGGGAGAGTTTAAGAAAAGGGGGCGTGCCTGGCAGCAGCCAGTGGAAGGCACGTGTGGTGGATGATGGACAGCACCCCAGGGTTTTTTGTAACCACATTGGTTAGGTGGTTGTGTTATTTGTAAACATTTGTTTGTTTAATAAATGCGGGCTGCGGCCTTTTGTACCCAAAACTTGGTCATGTTTGGTTATTGGTTCACAAGAAGAGTGCCGAATGTGTGAGTCATAATAACTACATAATACTTAAATTTGGGGCACATTTTGAAAATTAACCAAAGAGCTGATCTCTGTGGTTATTGTGGTAGCAATAACCAGCCTACTAAATGTTAATATATAGCAGATCTTAAAAAAATAAAATATAATGCTGAGTTTATAATAAAAGGTGCAGACCCAAAATAAAGTATTGTAATTATATAGAAACAGAAATATACCAGTGGTCAATTTCCACAGGTAAAAAGTTAGGTGAATTCAACACTCTTGTATAGTTATCAAAAGTTATATTGTTTTATTAATTCATATTACTCCAGGTGACAGTGCTCTATATCATTAATATTGCACATACATCCTAAACCATGTAACATTGTGATCAATAGAATTTACAAATAAAGTGAAAATCTATCACATATAAAAATATGTGCGTTTCACCCCCTTTGGCTGATTTCTAAAGCTTTGTCAGGGTGTGATGGCTGGTTATTTATCGTGTGTCCGTAAACAGGCAAAATTAGCGATCCACTTGTAATCTAGCCCAATATGGGTATTTCACAAGTAGATATAATAAATCACAAATACACTTTACGTTTATTCAGTTCACATAGGAATAATGCATATTGGTAGTTGTAGCTATTCCTGACTCGTTTCAAAGGGTAGTATAGTCCTTCTTCCTCAGAGGTAAGGACCCATATTATATATTGCAGGATCTATCAGGGATTTTATTGTCTATTTCTCTATTTCTCTGAACGTTGGATTCCATTGCTACATTCATGTGAACTGATTATACATACTAAATAAGTGCTACCACCTATTTCTACCACATTCACACACACATATATATATATATATATATATATATATATATATATACAAACAGAGGTAGAGATACAATATTGGTTACCTTGTAATGCTGTGAAGAGAGGAACGCTGTCGCCCTGCAGCGGAAAGGAAGGTGTACACCTGGAAATCCACAGTAACACACTGGATTTACAGGGAGGGAGACTTCCGCAATTAGAGGAAAACAAAACAACTTTCTTCTTGCATATGTTCAAAGATTAGTAGTCCTTATGTAGGAACGTAAGACACTATGCACCAAGCCTTATGTAAAATGTAAAAACATTTATTGGATATGCGTTAAAAAAGAGTAACTCACATGAAATCACAGAAAGACAATTGCGAGATACGTCATCTCACACATATATAAACTTTATTAATACTGGTGGGGTATTTAGTAATTGTCTTCTATTTCAATTAAACTGCTATAATTGTAATTAAAGTTGGTATGGGCTTATCAGCTGATTGCAAAACAAATGCAGCATAGCCTTCTGCTTCAATTACAAGTTGTGAGGAATATCGCAGCAAGAGATGGGCACACAAGTCAAGCATGAATATAAAGCTACTGTTTTTTTCTAAAGGGATAATTGCCACATATTCTTAAAAGACAATAGTTCTACATGCTGCTGTTTTACAGACACTGAATAACTGCCAAATACTCATAGACAGTTCAGTTCATTATATGCAGTTCATCATGAATGGTAAAAAAAAAAAAATCATTAAACATTTTGAAGCATATCATAGTATTGTAGTTTTAGTAATAATGTTCTGTGCAGGTTTTTGGCAGTCATTTGACTACATGTGATCTACTGATGTGTAATGAGTCATCCTTTTTTTCTTGCTGCATTTCTTCAATTGGAAAGTATTTCAGAATTCTCTTGCTAAAAAAGTATTTAAAGGGACAGTCAACACCTGCATTTTTGTTGTTTAAAAAAGATAGATAATCCCTTTATTACCCATTCCCCAGTTTTGAATAACCAACACAGTTATAATAATATACGTTTTACCTCTGTAATTACCTTGTATCTAAGCCTCTGCAAACTGCCCCCTTATTTAAGTTCTTTTAACAAAATCCACATGCATGAGTTCAATGTTAGCTATATGATATACGTGAACTAACGCTCTCTAGTGGTGAAAAACTGTCAAAATACATTCAGATAAGAGACTGCCTTCAAGGTCTAAGAAATTAGCAGTTCTTTGTTTTTTCTTCTTTTGTTAATTCAAACTGTTACTATTGATCTTGTACTAGATTATTTTGATTTCCTTCAAAAGAGTATCCCAAGCGCTGCCATGACTGCTAAGGCGGTACCGAGAGGTTCATTATATAGGTACTAGATTCACTGGAATTTTGTTGTAAATTCTAACCTCTTCCTGACGAGGCTCTCATCTCAACCTCCAGCTAAATGTATGAAGGAAACACGTATTGAATAACTTGACACAATGTTTGTTTACAATAACTTTACTGTTAAAATTTTTTTTCTTAATAAAAAGATTTAAACATAAAATTATATGTTCTAGCTAAATCATGAAAGGAAAATTGTGGGTTTTTATGTCCCTTTAAACTCATGGAACACAGCACTATAAATATAGGTTTGGTGCAGCCTTTCAAGGGAGATTTGCAAGCATTTCCCCAGACCTTCATGGAAGCAAAAGATACACGACCAAAGGAAAAGTGTTGCTAGGATCCTAATAGGCTGCGTAAGATGAAGTTTTAAACCCAGAGATAATTATTCCCCTCTAATGCACACAAATATACAAATGTGTCTGTATATAAACACACTGTTTATTCACACACTACAAGCACATTATAGTTGTAAAAATAGTGCACAGTAATTTGTTTAACCTTCTTTTTCAGGAGTTAAACACACAATGGTGTATACTCAATGGTGTATAACAATAGAGTGTCATTTTTTTACTATTATGCCCCTCTAACTCTTACGTTTATACACAATGTAAATTCTAATATACCCATATTTGTCTTCTTATCTCTCTCTCTACTCTCTCTTCTCTCTTTTGTGACAGCTAATGGGATTGTATATATTGGAATCTATCAGCTAGATTACGAGTTTTGCGGTAAGCTGAAAAGTAGCGTTAACAGGTCCTAACGCTGCTTTTTCACTACTGCTGCTTTTACGAGCCTTGCACACTTTTTTGGCCTTACCGCAAACCGACTTACGTAAACTTCGTAAACCCTTTTTTCTATGGGACTTCGATAGCGCTGGTATTACGAGTTGGTCCTGGGAGGCCAAAAAGTGAGTGGTACACCCTCTACCTCCAAGATTCCTACTGCATTTTAAAGTCAGTAGTTATGAGTTTTATGCTACGGTTTTGTAGTGTAAAACTCATAACTACTGACTTTCAAATGCAGTAGGAATCTTGGAGGTAGAGGGTGTATCACTCACTTTTTGGCCTCCCAGGACCAACTCGTAATACCAGCGCTATCGAAGTCCCATAGAAAAAAGGGTTTACGTAAGTCGGTTTGCGGTAAGGCCAAAAAAGTGTGCGGTGCCTCTAAATCTGCAAGGCTCGTAATAGCAGCAGTAGTGAAAAAGCAGCGTTAGGACCTGTTAACGCTACTTTTAAGCTTACCGCAAAACTCGTAATCTAGCTAAAGTGCTAAAAAAGTACACTAAACACCCCTAAACTACCTATTAACCCCTAAACCGAAGCCCTTCCGCATCGCAAACACTAGTTAAATATTAGTAACCCCTAATCTGCTGCCCTTAACATCGCCGCCACCTACATTATACTTATTAACCCCTAATCTGCTGCCCCTAATATCGCCACAAAGTAATTATATTTATTAACCCCTAATCTGCTGCCCCCAACATTGCCGACACCTACCTACATTTATTAACCCCTAATCTGCCATGCCCAATGTCGCCACCACTATTCTAAATTTATTAACCCTTTAAACCTAAGTCTAACCCTAACCCTAACACCCCCTAACTTAAATATAATTAAAATAAATCTAAAGAAAATTACTATCATTAACTAAATTATTCCTATTTAAAACTAAATACTTACCTATAAAATAAACCCTAAACTATCTACAATATATCTAATAGTTACATTGTAGCTAGCTTAGGCTTTATTTTTATTTTACAGGCAAGTTTGTATTTATTTTAACTAGGTAGAATAGTTACTAAATAGTTATTAACTATTGAATAACTACGTAGCTAAAATAAATACAAATTGACCTGTAAAATAAAACCTAACCTAAGTTACACTAACACAACACTACACTACAATTAAATCAATTCCCTACATTAAATACAATTAAATAAATTAAATTAAATTAGCTAAATCACAAAAAAACAACCCATTAAATTACAGAAAATAAAAAACAAATTACAAGATCTTTAAACTAATTACACCTAATCTAAGAGCCCCCCCAAAATAAAAAAAACCCTAGCCTAAACTAAACTATCAATAGCCCTTAAAAGGGCCTTTTGCTGGGCATTGTCCCAAAGAAATCAGCTCTTTTACCTGTAAAAAAATACAAACAACCCCCACAACAGTAAAACCCACCACCCACACAACCAACCCCTCAAATAAAAGCCTAACTAAAAAAAACTAAGCTCCCCATTGCCCTGAAAAGGGCATTTGGATGGGCATTGCCCTTAAAGGGCATTTAGCTCTATTGCAGGCCCAAAGCCCTAACCTAAAAAATAAACCCACTCAATACACCCTTAAAAAAAATCCTAACACTAACCTCAGAAGATTCACTTACCGTGAGAGGTATTCATCCAAGCGGCAAGATGTCCTCAACGAAGCCAGCAGAAGTGGTCCTCCAGATGGGCAGAAGTCTTCATCCAGACGGCATCTTCTATCTTCATCCTTCCGGGTGGAGCAGGTCCATCTTGAAGACATCCGACGCCAAGCATCCTCTTCTTCTGACGGACTAACGACGAATGAAGGTACCTTTAAATGACGTCATCCAAGATGGCATCCCTTAGATTCCGTTTGGCTGATAGAATTCTATCAGCCAATTGGAATTAAGGTAGTAAAAATACTATTGGCTGATGCAATCAGCCAATAGGATTGAACCTCAATCCTATTGGCTGATCCAATAGAATGCAAGCTCAATCATATTGGCTGATCCAATCAGCCAATGGGATTGAAGTTAAATCCTATTGGCTGATCCAATCAGCCAATAGGATTTTTTCTACCTTAATTCCGATTGGAATCTAAGGGACACCATCTTGGATGACGTCATTTAAAGGTACCTTCATTGGTCGTTAGTCCGTCGGAAGAAGAGGATGCTCCACGTCGGATGTCTTCAAGATGGACCTGCTCCGTGCCCTTTTAAGGGCAATGCCCATCCAAATGTCCTTTTCAGGGCAATGAGAAGCTTATGTTTTTTTTAGTTAGGCTTTTATTTGGGGGGTTGGTTGTGTGAGTGGTGGGTTTTACTGTTGGGGGGGTTGTTTGTATTTTTTTTTACAGGTAGAAGAGCTGATTTCTTTGGGGCAATGCCCCGCAAAAGGCCCTTTTAAGGGCTATTGGTAGTTTAGTTTAGGCTAGGTTTTTTTTTATTTTTTTGGGGGGGGGGTTATTTTGATAGGGCTCTTAGATTAGGTGTAATTAGTTTAAAGATCTTGTAATTTGTTTTTTATTTTCTGTAATTTAGCAGGTTTTTTTGGTGTGATTTAGCTAATTTAATTTATTTAATTGTATTTAATGTAGGGAATTGATTGAATTGTAGTGTAGTGTTAGGTGTTAGTGTAACTTAGGTTAGGTGTTATTTTACAGGTCAAATTGTATTTATGTTAGCTAGGTAGTTATTAAATAGTTAATAACTATTTAGTAACTATTCTACCTAGTTAAAATAAATACAAACTTGCCTGTAAAATAAAAATAAAGCCTAAGCTAGCTACAATGTAACTATTAGTTATTTTATAGGTAAGTATTTAGTTTTAAATAGGAATAATTTAGTTAATGTTAGGAATTTTCTTTTGATTTATTTAAATTATATTTAAGTTAGGGGGTGTTGGGGTTAGGGTTAGACTTAGGTTTAGGAGTTAATAAATTTAGAATAGTGGTGGCGACGTTGGGGGGGCAGATTAGGGGTTAATAAATGTAGGTAGGTTGTAGCGACATTGGGGGAGGGAGATTAGGGGTTAATAAATATAAAGTAGGTGTCGGCGATGTTGGGGGCAGCAGATTAGGGGTTCATAAGTATAATGTAGGTGGCGGCGATGTCCGGAGCGGCAGATTAGGGGTTAATAAATATAATGTTGGTGTTGACGATGTCGGAGGCGGCAGATTACGGGTTAATAAGTGTAAGATTAGGGGTGTTTAGACTTGGGGTTCATGTTAGGGTGTTAATATAACTTTTATTTCCCCATAGAAATCAATGGGGCTGCATTACTGGGTTATACGCTGCTTTTTTGCAGGTGTTAGACTTTTTCTCAGCTGGCTCTCCCCGTTGATTCCTATGGGGAAATCGTGCACAAGCACGTACAACCAGCTCACCGCTGAGTTAAGCAGTGCTGGTAATGGAGTGTAGTGTGGAGCAAAATTTTGCTCTATGCTCACTTCTTGCCTTTTAACACCGGGTTTGTAAAAACTTGTAATACCAGCGCTGCAGGTAAGTGAGCAGTGAGAAAAAACTGCACGTTAGCATCGCACAGCTCCTAACGCAAAACTCGTAATCTAGCCGTATATTTTTCCACAAATTCTACAATGTTCTTGGTAGAATTGAAAATGTACTTTTAATTTACTTCTATTATCTAATTTGCTTCATTCTCTTGATATCCTATGCTGAAAAGCATATCTAGATAGGCCCAGTTGCTGCTGATTGGTGGCTGCACACAGATGCCTCGCGTGATTGGCTCACCCATGTGCATTGCTATTTCTTCAACAAAGGATATCTAAAGAATGAAGCAAATTAGAAAATAGAAGTAAATTGGAATATATCTTAATATTGTATTCTCTACCTGAATCATGAAATACATGTTTTGGGTTTAGTGTCCCTTTAATGTCAGTCAGCTCTTGATAAATATTGTGTGCTGAGGCTGCTAGTTATAACCTGTATGTAAAAGACAGAATATATGCTGAAGTTCTACGGTTCTAGTCCTGTAAGATTTGAAATCTGGAGAAGTGACACAACTAGTCAGGAATGCTTTATACTGTTTAGTAACCGCCATTGTTATTGTTTATGTTAAACCTGGATACCTGCAAATTCTCTGTGAATAAATTCAGTGTGTATGGAGTCCTTTCTGCTGTGAAGACTGTGTGTCAAAGCTCTTCACAGGACAAAATCCCAAGGAGAGGGGTATTTTTGTCACAATATGTATATTTTTAAACAATATATATATATATATATATATATATATATATTATTTTTTTTCCAAGGAAATACTGGGAAATGTTTTAATATTCATAGCAAATTTACTTGATTTTGCCATTTTAAAGATCTAATTTAAAATGTGCACATGTTGAAATTGATTTAATTCACATTTGTGTTTTCTGTGATATTTTTCCAATTACCACAAGAACTATTGGCGTCTTGTGCTGTGCCAGGTTGCTTGCTAACCTGTTGTAGGTTAATTATTAACTCTCTGAAATTAAGGGTCAACATCTGCTGTGTTCAATGAATTGAATGCTCAAGAAATTAACTATCTTTTTATTTAATTGTTAGTAATTATGTGGGTATAATTAATTATTTAGCCTTTGTCAGTAAGTTTTTTTGCCTTTTTTAACTAGAAAGATTTTATTAATAAAATATAGCATGTTAATAGAACTATCAACCTTTTATTAACCATTGTAATACTGTAAATTGACCAGGGGTGCCATGAAAAAAAAGAGAGAGAAAAAAGAAAGAAATCCCATTTGCCAGCTTTACATCCACCTCAGCTTGAACACGCACATTTAAAGGGACATGAAACTCAATTTTTCTTCTTTCTTCATTCAGATAGAGCAAATGATTTTAAACATCTTTTCAATTTACTTCTGTTATCTAATTTGTTTTGTTCTCTTGATATTTGTTGTTTTAAAAGAATACCTAGATATACTCAGGAGCTGCTGATTGGTTGCTGCACATATATACCTCTTGTAATTGATTGATGTGTTCAGTTAGCTCCTGGTAGTGCATTGCTGTTCCTTCAACAAAGGATACCAAGAAATGGAAGCAAATTATATAATAAATGTCAATTGAAAAGTTGTTTTAAAATTGTATTCTTTATCTGAATCATGAAATAGAGCATACAATTTTAAACAAATTTCCAATTCACTTCTATCATCGAATGCTTCCTTCTCTTGATATAATTTTTTTGAAAAGCATATCTAGGTATACTCAGTAGCAGCAACGCATTACTGGGAGCTAGCTGCTGATTGGTGGCTGCACATATATTCCTACTGTCACTGGGCACCTGGTGTGATCAGCTAGCTCTCAGTAGTACATTGCTGCTCATTCAACAAATAATAATAATAATAATAATAATATAATAATAACTAGTATTTATATAGCGCCTTTCTCTCAGTGGGACTCAAAGCGCTTTTTCAGCACTCGCTTTCGGATTTAACCAAATCGGCAGCTGAATAGTAATAGTTGTTATTATTACCCAATTTAATGGCACTCATTAAACAAAGGATACCAAGATAATGAAGCAAATTCAATAATAGAAGTACAGCGGAAAGTTGTTTAAAATGTTATACTTTATCGGAATCAGGAAAAAAATGCTTTTCAAAATGGTTACCTTCCAAAAACAACACAAAATAGTTATGACCCATTAATCGCCCAATTGTTTAATCCAAAAAACAAATGCAGAGGATTAAAGGGACAGTGTACTCTGAAATGATCGCCTCTTTAATGTGTTCCCAATGGTCCATTGAGGATATGTGTTTGTAAACATCTAATTTACCTTTATTTGTTACATAAAATAATTACTTTTGTCCTAGGTGATGGTTTAGTGAAGAACAAACTGCTATTTGAAATACAGAAATAAACATAAAGGGTCAATTTCCTATACATTTAATGCTCTGCAGTAGATATAAAAAGTAATTTGGAACACAATAAGTGGAAACAAATGTTATTGTAGAGTATCCCTTTAACGGCTACAAAATGGTGATTTCAGGGGTTCAGTGATTATATGAAAGGTTGAGGGCCTTTTTTGTTGATTTATCCCTTTAAGTAGTGTTTAGTTATGCCAATAGGGGAAATGGAATCAAACTGTTGTGCTTGTAAATAATAGAGATACATCTTTATATCTTTTTAAGAGTTTAAAAAGGGGCATTATCAGTATAGTGCGATTGTGTGTTATTGAAATGGATAATTTAAATATTTGCTAAACAGGTAGCAATTTTATTTGTTTGGTGAGACTTTCTAATGTTATCCAATATTGTGGTGCCCACATGCAAACCAATGTTACATTTCAAAATTTTGGTGGGTACTCAGTAATAAATTGAAAATTGTCGTCAGGTGTTTATCAAGTTTTTATAGCCATGAAATTTGATATGTGAAAAATGACCCCATAAATGGCTCGTTATGCATTGATAATTTGGATTGTGATCTGCAGGGCCGGACTTGGAAAAAATTGAAGACCAGCCCTATTTTCTATTGAGTCAATAAAATGCACATGAGCCATTTTTAAGGGGATTACTGGGATACTCCTAAAATTTTCATTTGCAATTAAAAAAAAAAAATACAAGATTCTTGTTATATAGGCGTCCTACAGCCCAATTTTATTATATAAAGATTTGGAGAAGAAACTCAAAATAGTGTGTCACTCTGTCTCATAGTGTGATTTGAAGAGACATTAGAAACCATTATATTGTAGCTGGCCAGCCCCAGCTGCTGTGACCCAATGGGAAATCTCCTGGTGTAGTCCAATATGCCCTTGGTGATCCGACAAACTGGCAAATGTTAAGTATATGCCCTTGGTGATCCGACAAACTGGCAAATGTTAAGTATAGAGCCGTTTTTCAATGAACTGATAATGAAAAAGGTGCTGATATAAACAATAAATTGGCTGACTGTAATCAGGTTGGCATCGAAAAGTTCTGATAATGATCAAATATTATGGTCAACCCCAGCCATAGTTATCTATAGTCAGTAATGCAAGAACGCCATGCTCTAATTTATAACATATGATTTGTTCATTTTAATGTGAATTTAACTAAGGCATCAAATTCATAAGTATGTAACTTCAGACACAAATAACACAAATTCTTAATGTTTAATAGAAAATATTGATTTAAGGTATACATTATTTTAAGGTCTCTTACTCTAATACTAGAAATGGAAATCAGAGGAGGAGTGGTCAATTAATAAATAGTTGTGCATAAAATAGTGTGTGAGAAGAACGCTTTGTGATGCCACATGTTAGCATTGCATTTTTATTGTTCAGTGATGTTTTAAGAATAACTCCTGTAAAATCCTGTGTAGAGCACTGTTACCATGGATTACCAATTATATTATCACTCTTCCTACTGCACTCACCATAACACCTATCATCTGTTACTAAGAAAAGCACTTTCCTGCTGTTAACTTCACAGTGAATAATAAGCTCTAAAATCCTTTTAAACTTTTTTCCCTCACACTATATGTACCTTTCGCTGATTAATTTCATGTTAATATTGGAACCATTTAACGATAGCTTTATGTTATAGTGTTTTTTTATGTTAGTTCTTTGACATCCTTTTTTATATAAAATGTATTTTTTGACTATTTATATTTGTAAAAACCACTCACTGCAGTAGAACTGCATAATTAACAAGGACATGATAAAAAGACAATGATTTAACACCTACTCTGAATTTCAAATAAGCAGTAGATTTTATTTTCTGACACATTTATTTTTTTCTCCCATTTTCCGTCCCTCTGTATCATGTGACAGACATCACCCAATCACAGACTAGTATACGTATACCCTGCGAGCTTGAGCACATGATTAGTAGGATCTTGTTCTCCAGAATGTGTGAATATAAAAACACTTTGCCAAATTTCATAATGGAAGTAAACTAGAAAGTGTCTTAAAATTGCATGTACTATCTGAATCATAAAAGTTTATTTTGACTTGAGTGTCCCTTTAACTGTTTTAAGTATGGCTTGACCAAAAACATACAGGAAGAGAAGCAGTCTGCCAAGAACAAACAACTAAATGACTTGTTCTATGACCCAGTTACCACCTTGGAGTAGCTTCTTTTAGACCAGTTTTGCTTTTCACAGAAGAAAACTTTCCTGAATTATATCAGTCTGATCTGCTTAGCAAGGCCATTCCAGCCCTGAAATACCAGGCAATTCTCCTCTGAACAAGTTAAATGGCAACCTCAGACCATCGTTTCAGCCTCATGTGCAGCCATATCCCTCTAAGCACCTTGGGCAAGGAGTCCCATATTTGATTTCCAACATTACCCTTAGAGGGACTTTCCCCAGGGTCATAATACAAATACATTCAAAAAGAGAATCAAGGGAATTGACTGATATTTCAGGGCTGGACTGACCTTGTTAGGCAGGATCAAACTGATATGCTTCAGGAAAGTTTTCCTCTGTGAAAAGCATAATTGCATTTAAAGAGGGTACGCTGAGGTGGTAACTGGACCATAGAACAAGCCACTAATATGTTGTTTGTTCCTGGCACATTGCTTCTCTTTATGTTTGTTTTTGATCAAAAAACACCTAATGTAAAATCAGAGAGGATTTCGTTTTTATTTATATTTAGGATGTCATTTTTGGACTTTAATTGTAGAGGAGTATATATTGGAGGCACAAACTCTAATAGAATAAACTGTGCACTATATTTTGAGAAGTGAGAAATGAAATTACCCTTTCTTGCCATTAACCCCTTTACGCTGTTAGAACGTTACATGCGCTGGGCTTTAATGACATTAGGACAGCATGGAACGATCTAAGTAGTCCTGTCAGCATCTCAGTGAGAGCCTGGGCGAAAGTTAGAGTCTGGAGATGCAGGGGGGAGTCTTTCTTGCAAAACCATCGCAACTCATATTAATAGCTACACAAGCAATCGGCATTGACGAGTTTCGCTGCCTGCTTTTTACATTCAAGTCCATGTCAGGATCGAGGCTACTAACCTGTCACACTTGAAGGGCCGTGTTCCTGTTCCACGGCATAGATTCTGGTAAGATTGTTTCATTTTTTATTACATAATGATAACAAGGAAGACAGGGTCATAGTGTGATGCCTTTTATCTTTAAAGAATCAAGGGTTAATATTCCTGGAAAGGGGATTATTGAACGGGGGGTTTATACATGATATTGTTTATTGTGTCATTGCTGCGTTATGTGCGAGATGAGGCTCTGGCAATGTGTGGAACTTTCAGGTGACTTACGGGAGTATTGCACGGCCCTTTTTTGGCGCATTTTTTCCTTAGGCAGAGGTGGTCCTGCCAGGCATTCCAAGTGACTGGGTGGGGCTAGCTCTCTTCCTCTGTTGATAAGCGGCGCAGGAGACAAAACGGTTTCTGTAGTCCAGGTCATAGGAGGTGGTGAGTGCCCCGGGCCATTGGAGGTTACAAAGGTGCCTATTTATTAAGTGAATCTAGTCCGTAATAGCGCAAGCTATGGAGGACTCTGACACGTTAGAGGGTTCTCCCTCTTTAAAAGGTCTCATTCCTGTGTTTATTGTGAGGAGGTTCTGGTAGAACAGCCTGCTCAACTATGTTCCACATGCCTTAATAAAGTTACGACATCTAAAAGTAAACGGATGTCTAGTACTACTGAGCCGTCCACCTCTGAGGGTTCCCCGTCCCGTGAGGTGCGTTCCCTGCATTCATCTCCAATTGTACATGCAGTGCCCCAGGGTCCAACCATTACTCCTGCGGGAGAGATTAGTTGGCAGTCAGATTTTGTGGATCAGCTGCAAACGGCGGTATCAAAAGTAATCCATGCCTTACCACGTTCTGCTAAGTGCAAGCGTAGGGCGTATCACGGAGGCCCGGCCTAGAGGTTGTCTACCCTTATGGAAATATCAGAGGCGTTATACGATGATGAGGCCCACTCTGACTCTTCGGAACAGGCCCATTCTGGGTCGGAGTCCGTGTCATCTAAACCTCTGGCTGCGGAGAGGCCTGACTTTAGGTTTAGGATAGAGAATTTGAGCTTTTTGCTGAAGCAAGTGCTTGCTACTCAGGAGGTTCCGGAACCGAAGCTTCCGGAGGAACCTGCGATTCCTAAACTTGATAAGGTATATGAGGACAGGGTGGAGCCTCACGCCTTTCCAGTTCCTGTTAAGATGGATAATATTATTAAGAATGAATGGTAGCGATTAGGTTCTTCCTTTTCCCCTTCTTCTTCCTTTAAGAAACTGTTCCCCATTCCGGACTCTCAGCTTGAGCTGTGCGGTACTGTCCCTAAGGTGGATGGTGCTATCTTCATGCTCGCAAAGTGGACAACTATTCCCCTTGAGGATAGTTTGTCATTTAAAGAGCCCATGGATAAAAAGTTGGAAGACATGTTAAAGAAACATTAAACCCCAATTTTTTTTCTTTCATGATTCAGATAGAGAATACTTTTTTAAGCAACTTTCTAAGTTACTTCTATTATCTAATTTGCTTCATTCTCTTGGTATTATTTCCTGAAAAGCATATCTAGATAGGCTCAGTAGCTTCTGATTGGTGGTTGCACATAGATGCCTCATGTGATTGGCTCACCCGTGTGCATTGTTATTTCTTTAACTAAGGATATCTACATAATGAAGCAAATTAAATAATAGAAGTAAATTGAAATGTTGTTTAAAATTGTATTCTCTGGGAGATGGAGAGGAAGCTGGTGGGAGGAGCACAGGTGCAAGGACGTGCACACACCTGTTCTCAGGTTCCCTGGAAGAGCTGTTGGCAGATTACATCGTGCTCAAACTCGTGTCCTGGGTTGCTCTCTCAGTAAGGGTAAAAGGAACGCTTGCCCTATTCCCAGCACTCTACCAGTGCCATTCTAACGCACTGAGCTGTAAACTGCAGCAAAAAAATGGACTGAATGTGTTACTCAACTGCAGCCAAACAATTCTGTGAAGCCACATTAGCACTTAAGGTGCATAAACTATCTTAGCCAGGCACCCAAGCACTGGTGCAAAATCAAACTTCATTTTCTTTTCCTCCCTGTAAGTACTTCAGGCAAGAAATACCAAGACCGCATTTACAGACTCCCCCTCCCACCGGTGCTGCGTGAAGGGGAGCTTAGCAGCGCAGTGTGCTCTAACTGGACTTATACTTGATACAGGGGGGAAGAAATCCCTGTTACTGGGCTCACCATCATCTACGGTCTGGATCAGCTGCTCGTTGGAACAGGGCCTGGAACATCCCGGCAGCTGCCGCTCTCTACCTGTGACGGAGGACCCCGTTGTTGCTTTGGTTGCATCGGGAAAGGGGACCAGCTGAGGACGAGGCGGTCCGTCCCGCAGCCTGGAGAGGATTCGACAGCTAACCGGGTGACGTCACAGACCACCCGCTGGAGGGCGCTTTTGCGCCGTGAATGTTTGGCGTGCTGCCGGCTGTGGAGGAGGTCTGTCTCTGGTTTTTGCTCCCCCCCACCGGTGCTGCGTGGGGGAGAACCGGAGCTGGCTAGGTGATCAAGCTCTGTTGGTGCAGGACAACTCAGCTCATGAGACAGGTACTTTTCTTTTTCTGCATCTGACTAAAAAATCCTAATTGACTCTGTATAATAGAGAGCTTCCTGGGCTTCGTATGTTGTTGCCTTTTTGGAGGAGGAAGTTTTTCCCTCAGAATCTTGGAGCCCAGGGACAAACTGGACGGTCACGTAAATAAGTGATATTTGAAATCACTATGAGTGCTGTAAACATTGTTTTTCTATGTGGGCCATATTAATCTTACTTATACAAATAACTCTAAATTATAGGGAAAATTGTAAGTCACCCCCCTCTTTCTTCATTTTTGCATTTTTTTTGTCTTCCAAGATAGAGGTGGGGAAGGGGGGATAAGGAGGAAAAATAAGCAATACATAAAAGGTCTGAGATATAATATTATATAGACAACAGCCTATAACACAGGTTAGTATATAGATAATTGGAAAGGTAACAATACCTTCGTTGTTTTTTGCCCTCCTACGATAAAAATCAGGCCCGTGTTATAAAGGTCAATGACCTAATGTGTTCCCTATAATAAAGGAATCTCTAGTGTTTTCAAAACTTAAACAAGCTGGGTACAAAGGTAAATGAGCGCCTTGAATGAGTAAGAGATTGATGTTTAGGGATACCACCATCACCTCCCTGCAAATTTGAGAAAAATAATAAGGGTATATGATGTCCTATTCCTCTGTTACTAACGACAAAAAAAAACAGTACTGGCTATAAGAAAGGATTAACCGTATCCTTCAAGGGAAAATGCCTTAATGCTTATAATCTTAATTAAACAAGTCAGGTATATAATTAAGGCAATATTAATTATCTTTGTTTAAGGAATTGTTTTCTGTTTTTTTTTTTTTTTTTTTTCCTTCATTCAAAGGTTAATACAAGAATGAAAATAGTTATTAAGTAAAGGGTATCTATAAGGTTATTTTTGACTAACATATTTCCAAAAACAATAGGTCAAGAGGTCACCTTTTAAATTGATGTAAAGGGGTAGCGTCAGCATCTACTGGTATATTAAACGGGAACAATCCTGGTACGTGGAAGACTAAGTAAAATAAACTAACTCACACAAAAAGCAAGGGAAGCTATTGAGAGCTCTCTCTTCCTACATACCTATTAAGAATTAGGATAAGGAACACCCCTTGATAAAGGACTTACTTAGGTTGTAATATTGGTTGTGAACTATCTACTGTTTGAAGGTTGAAAATATTATAGTAAAAATTATCACGCACTGCCTATTGAATAGGTGACTGCACACATAGGGTTATTGTAAGGAAATACACAAGTATTTAGAACATTTAACTGATTGCAAAATATTCATTCATAGGGGAACAATATCTCTTTCAGTTGCTTAGCCCCTGTGACCGAAAAACTGGTATAGTATTGTTACCTATTTTTTCTTGTCCCTAATACTACTCACTGATATTATCACCTTATTCACTTTTTTCTTTCTTCCCCCCCCCCCTTTTTTTTTTTTTTTTTTTTTTTTTTTTTTGACACTAAGGGGGGCTCTAATTTTTTTTTTTTTTTTCTTTTTTTTGCCTCCCCTTACCTCACTTCTTTTGGATTGCATCCCTCTGCACGTCACTCCCTCACAAATCACACTAAATCACTCACCAACATATGGATAAATATTTCACTTCAGAAACCAGGACTTCGCCTTCGGTCATGGCGGCAAGGCAAAGAGACAAAAAAAATAAAAATGTACAAGAACCTTTAATAGAAACACATTCAAGCTTTAATGTGCCTCAGATAAATGAATCAACTGACATACAAGCATTAGTCCTCAAAATAACCAAAGCTTTATCCCCTAAATTTGAAGAGCTCCGGTGCGAGATTAAACATGACATGAATGTCATAACTAATGAAATACGCCAATTCTCAAATAGGATCTCCGAAGCCGAACAGAGAATTTCTGACCTAGAAGATACTATACAGAGTCATAACACCAAATTGGCTGATATAAATACTAAAATAGTCAAATCTGAATTGAAGTTGGAGGATTTAGAAAATCGAGCGAAAAGGAACAACATTAGATTAATAGGAGTACCTGAGGAGAAACAATACGAAGACTTAAACAAACTACTGACAGTAACAATACCACACCTACTACAAATGCCGCAAACACAACCCACAATTATAGTTGAAAGAATACATAGGTTAGGATGGCGAAATACAGAAAAGGGCAGGGATAGACCAAGACCGATTATCGGCAAATTACTGAACTACCAGGATAAACTCACATTATTACAATACTTTAGAAAAAATCAACCCATTTTCCTGGGAAACTCCAAAATATTGCTTTTTCAGGACTTCTCGGCTGAAACATCAGCCAAGAGAAGAGAACTTTCGCCAATATGTACTAGGTTGATAAACCAAGGGTACCAGGCTGTCCTAACAGCTAACATATCCAGCTAAATTAAAAATCACAATTAACAATAAAACTCAGGTTTTTGAAACACCCAAAGAAGCGGAAAGCTACATAGCACAAGTAATACCCCCATAGCAAGGGAAGATGAAAGGAACAAATGGAGGTGTAGGTAAAATGGATCAAAAGGAAGGAGTATTAGAGAACAGGACCAGGGTAGGTAAAATGTTGTACAGTAATTTTAAGGAAGGGCTCTTACTTTGTTTCTGTTTTCTTTTCTATTGGCTTATATTGGATGTTCAGCCCATTAACAGGGTTAATGACCTGGGTGGGACAGACGCAGGTCATGGGGTAAAGGGGCAGGATAGGGATACCCGGAATCTTTTGAAATGCACAGAATATGACACAAATATAGGCTTGGGGGGGGGACAAACGAGAGGAGGGGGGTTATTTTCATCTTTTTTTTTTTTTTTTTTTTTCTCCCCTTATTATAGTTTAATAAATGGATACAGAGGTTAATTGTAAAATTGTTTCCTGGAATATAGGAGGGTTAACATCCCCTATTAAGAGAAAAATAATTATATCTCATTTAAGGAAATTAAACACGGATGTTGCCTTCCTTCAGGAAACCCATATGAAAATAGAGGAGGTAATTAAACTTAAAAAATCATGGGTACAAGAAATTTTTGCAGCTCCTGCTCTAGATAGAAAAGGGGGAGTAGCAATTTTAATTGGGAAAAAATTACAGGCTGTTTCCTCTATTCTCGAAATAGATCCAGGTGGGAGATTCTTATTGATACGTCTCAAGGTTGCTGGGAACATATATACATTATGTAATATATACGCACCAAATAAAATTGACTATGATTTTTGGGATAAGTTGCAATCTAAAATACTTACTAAGAAAGAGGGAATGCTAATAATAGGAGGAGATTTTAACATGACTCCGCATTTTGTATTGGATAGACTAAGACAAGATGCTCGAGTACAAAGAACAAAAAAAGATAATTTAGAGAAAAAAAATTTCACTAGAATATTTTACAATCTAAATGTTAAGGATATTTGGAGGGTGTACAACCCGGATTATAAAAGCTATACATGCCTTTCAAAGGCTCATAAGACCCTCTCAAGGATTGATTTATTCTTGGTGGATGAGAAATTTCTAAATCTAAACACGGAATCTAAGATTCTTCCTGTGACAGTTTCCGACCATGCCCCAATAACTTTTGAAATACGCACACATAACCCTAAAAATAAGAACCTACGATTTCACTTCCCACGATATTTGGCCACAGACCCAGAATTTAAAACAATACTAATTCTAAAATTTGAAGAATATGCTCAATTAAACAGTGAATATGCTAATCGGCCGTTGATCTTTTGGGAAGCAGCAAAAGCAGTTATGAGAGGGGAGATTTTAGCATACAATATCAATAGAACAAAAAAATATAAAATGAAGGAGGAGGATATCTCAAAAACATTATCAAATTCCTATCATAACTACATTCTTAATAAAACTTCGGAAACATGGAATAAATATATACAAGTAAAAGAAGAAAGAGATACCTTCCTCCTACATAAATCCACTCAAAGAGAACTAAAATTACAAGCACACTTATTTAAATATGGTAACAAAGCGGGTAAACTTCTTGCTAATCTAGTTAAACAGGATAAAGGAAGTGCATTAATTGAATCTGTTAGGAAAGGGGATAAATTATTTACAAAAACTGAGGAAATATTAAAAATAATGACAGAATACTATAAAGACCTTTATTCATTAAAGACATCAAACAAAAAAGAATGTGATAAATTCTGGGAAAAGATCTCCTGCCCAAACATAACAGAAGAATTAAATGAAAAGATGAATTCCCCTTTCACTGAGTTAGAGGTAAGAAAGAGCATAGAGAACATGTCTATTAACAAGGCGTCAGGTCCTGACGGCCTGCCCAGTGAATTTTACAAATTACTATCACCAGTAATAGTTCCGCATTTGACAAGACTATATAATGATTTATATATTGAAGGTAATCCGCCATCCTCTGCTTTTGTGGCCTCTTATACAACATTAATACCAAAATCTGGAAAGGACTTAACACAGAAAGAGTCCTACAGACCTATAGCCTTGTTAAATGCGGACTACAAATTAATGACCTCTATTCTTGCCCAAAGAATGCAAATCCTTCTTCCCTCAATAATACACAAAGATCAAGCGGGATTTTTAACCAACAGAAACTCTTCAGCAAAGATCCGAGAGTTATTTCTTACGATGGATTATTTTAAGACAAAATCAAATACTGAGCTAGATAAAGGACAAGATAAATGTGATAAGGCAGTAATAACCATCGACGCTGAAAAAGCGTTTGACTCAGTCCATCATGATCACCTTCTTTATACATTGACTAAATTTGGGTTTGGGGGTCAATTCTCTAAATTTATAGAAAACTTATATAGTAAAGCTTCTACAAAGATAATAGTGAATGCTAATGAATCATCAGACATAGCGTTGGCCAGAGGCACAAGGCAGGGTTGTCCCCTTTCCCCTTTGCTTTTTGATATAGCAATAGAACCCCTTGCAATATTAATCAGACAGGAGTTAGAGGGGTTAATAATAGGAAATAGAGAATTGAAGATAGCATTATATGCTGACGATATCTTAATCTACATGAGAAAGACGCAGACAAATATTCCTAAAATTATATCAATAATAAATCAATTTGGCTCTTTCTCGGGATATAAATTAAATGCATCCAAATCTGAGTTATTCTGGTTAAAACGGAATGACCAAATTGAGAAAGACATACCCTTCAAAATTGTTAAAGATTCATTCAAATATCTAGGGGTGGTAATATCCTTAATACCAGAAAAATGGTATAGCTTGAATATTCCACCAATTATAAACTTAATTATAAATTCAATGAAGAACTGGCAGAACCTTCCCATCTCGCTTTCGGGCCGAATTGCCCTGTATAAAATGATTTTACTCCCGAAAATTTTATATATTTCTCAGAATATTCCAGTCCTCTTAAAGGAAAAGGATATCAAGATTTTAAAAACGGCCCTTAGAAAATTTTTATGGCAAAGCAGAAAGCCTAGAATTGCTTTAGAAAAACTTTGTTTACCTCAAAAACTGGGAGGCTGTGCTTTGCCAGATATTCGTTTATATAATTTGGCAAGTCTGGCCCGAATAGTAGCAGATTGGATCTGCTTTAAAGATTAAATAACTGATAATGATTTAGAAAAGAATATAATATTTCCTTATGCCCCAATAGCATTAATACATATGGATATCGGTAACATACCAAAAGAAATAAAAAAAATTAAATCTATTATTACTCCAATCAAGGCATGGTCAAAAATATGTAAATTATTAGAAATAGATAGAAGGGTATCTAGATATTTACCACTAAAGGGGAACCCCCAGTTCGAAGTAGGCCTGCAATCAGTACCTCTACAAAGGTGGCAAGAAGTGGGTATAGAAAAGATCGATCAATTAATAGACACGTCACGAAGGCATATAAAATCATTTGCTGATCTAAGAATGGAGTTTGATCTCCCCCAAAAGGATTTTTATATTTACCTGCAGGCAAGACATTATGCTTGGAAGCTAATAAATAATTCGGGCTGGAATTGGTCTCTAGGATTACTAGAGAATTGGTTGGCACAGGCCAAAAGAGGGCGGATTTCAATGACCTACTGCTATCAAATATTAAACTCAGAAAAAGGTAGAAATAATATAACGAAAATACAATCTAAATGGGCGATTAGCTTAGCACCAGAACAAGTGGAGGCAGAAGGTATTCAAACATCTCTATTGGAAGTGAAGCAAACAACTCTCTCTGCCACATGGAGAGAATCCCATATAAAACTTCTTTACATGATGTATTTCACTCCTGAAAAAGGCTATACATGGGGGAATTTGCACTTTAACAAATGCCCGAAATGTTCAATGAGGGCAGCCAATCTTAAGCACATGGTCTGGGACTGCCCAAAATTAAAGGGGATATGGAAGAAGCTGGAATATTGGTTGAATAGAAAAGTGGGAGTCTCCCACCTGGATCTTTCATACATAAATATAATATTTCTTGGATTAGATTCAAGAATTCCCTCTGACAGGAAAAAAATTGTTAATGTTGCCATTTTAGCAACTAGATATTTGATCTTCAAGAAATGGAAAGAAACATCAGTTCCATCTATGTCAGAAATTAAAAATTGTATAAAAAAACAGTGCATTTTAGAGCAATATAACACGAAACTATATGACACATCAGCTGTGCGCAGTTTTTTTCAAAAATGGTCATCTTTTATAAAAATATTTCCTAAACAAGAAATTGATCATTTAATATATCCATTTAGAAATTCAGAATTAGTTATTTTAGGGTTATGGTAAAAAGGGGAATGATGATTGTCCGGTTAACCATTGTAGGAAGAACAGAAAGGGAAAGGGACGGTTATTATTATTTCTTTTTTTTTTTTTTTTTTCCTTTTCCCCCTCCTCTCCTAGCCCCCTCCCTTCTCTGGGAACGGATAAATTAAATAAGTCACCATTTTAGATCATATAGGTAGACTGGCGGGTCCCTTAGTAAAGTTAAATTAAAACGAACGATTCTTGTTGAATTATGAGATGTAAGTTTAATATATTTATTGCTGTTTTGCTTTTGTTCTTTATGCTGAAGTCTCACAAAAATAGTTAAATTACGACTTGGAACGAGTTAAACAACAAGGACAAAGTTAGAACTTGTTGTCTCTTTTTCCTTGCTTTTTTTATTTTTCTTATACAACTATAATTGGAATAGATTATCAATTTACCCTGAGGGGTATAATAAGATGCTGTATATGCAACAGATGTAAATATTAAAATGTCTTGTGTTGTAACCAATGAAAGAGGAAAAAAAAAAAAGAGAAAGAGAGAGGAAAAGGGAAGGAAAAAGAGAGAAAACTCCAGCAGTGATTGCTCTTTATTCAGGAGGCCATCAATGGGCAAAATGATGTTTAATCTATATAATGATGTAATTATGTCTGTTTTTGTTTGTTTGTTTGTTTTTTATGTCATGTTACGCTATATGATATTTGGCCCTGCGTGGCGCAATATTTGCAATCGGACTGTTATGCATCCACTGTTGGTTATAAATAAAAGATATAAAAAATTGTATTCTCTGCCTGAATTATGAAAGAAAATTTTTGGGTTTAATGTTCTTTTAAGGAAGATGTTTCAACACACAGGGTTTATTTTTCAGCTGGCATCGGCCGTAGCCACAGATGTCGGAGTTGCGACTTATTGGTGTGAATCCCTGTGTAAAATGGTAGAGAGGGAGACTTTCATCGACGAGATACAGGATAAGATTAAGGCTCTGAAGGTCTCCAATTCTTTCATCTGTGATGCCAATATGCAAATTATTCCCCTGAACGCTAAGGTGTCAGGTTTTTCCGTTTTAGCTCGCAGTGCTCTGTGGCTAAAGTCTTGGTCTGCAGACATGACCTCTAAGTCGAGGCTGTTGTCCCTGCCTTTTCAAGGAAAGATTTTGTTTGGTCCAGGATTGGATTCGATCATATCCACAGTTACAGGAGGCAAGGGAGCTTTCCTACTGCAGGATAAGAAGGCTAAGCCTAAAGGATCTACTTTTCGTCCCTTTCTTGCGGACAAGGCCCAGTGCCAGCAGCCCGCCGCGAAAGCGGACCAGTCCAAGGGAACTTAGAAGCTGGCTCATTCTTGGAACAAGTCTAAGCAGAGCAAGAAGCCTGCCGAGAAAAAATCGGCATAAATGGGCGGCCCCTGACCAGTCTCCGGACCAAGTAGGGGGCAGATTATCTCTCTTCTCAGAAGCCTGGTTACAGGACGTTCTGGACCCTTGGGTACTGGAGGTTGTCGCCCAGGGTTACAGGATAGGGTTCAGATCCCATCCGCCCAGGGGCAGATTCCTCCTGTCTAACCTGTCTTCAAGACCAGAAAAGAGAGAGGCCTTTCTAGAGTGTGTGAGGGATCTCTCCTCTCCCGGCGTTATCGTACCAGTACCCCTAGCAGAAAGGGGTCCTAGGGTACTATTCAAATCTTTTTGTAGTTCCAAAGAAGGAGGGCACGTTCAGCTCGATTTTGGACCTAAATTTTTTAAACAAATTCAAAATGGAAACAATCAGATATATTCTGCCCCTAGTTCAAGAGGGACCGTTCATGACAACTATAAACATAAAGGATGCTTACCTTCATGTGCCAATCCACAGGGACCACTTCAAGTTCCTAAGATTTGCGTTTCTGGACTAATACTACAAGTTTGTGGCCCTCCCCTTTGGTTTGGCGACGGCCCCGAGAGTCCTCATGTAGGTTCTGGGGGAGCTACTTGCAGTGGCCCAAGCCAGAGGCATTGCTGTAGCGCCCTATCTGGACGAAATCCTAGTCCAGGCGCCGTCACTCAGTCTCGCAGAGGATCATTCAAGGGCTATTCTTCTTTTGCTCCAATCTCATGGTTGGAAGATCAACTCAGGAAAGAGTTCCCAGCAACATGGTGGAGTTCCTGGGCACGATAATAGACTCTATGTCCATGAAAATATTTCTCACAGACCATCGACACAGGAAGATTGCATCCTCTTGTCTTGCCCTTCAGTCCTCCTCAAGCCCCTTGGTGGCTCAGTGTATGGAAGTGATCGGACTCATGGTTTCCAGCATAGATGTCATTCCATTCGCCAGGTTCCATCTCAGGCCTCTTCAATTGTGCATGTTAAGACAGTGGAACAGTGATCATTCAGATCTATCACAGCAGATATCCATGGATGCTCGGACTCAGATTTCCCTCTCTTGGTGGATCCATCCGGAGCAACTGTCCATGGAGACATCCTTCTTGAGACCGTCCTGGGAGATTGTGACCACGGACACGAGTCTGGCAGGATGGGGAGCTGTTTGGGGTGCCAGTATGGCACAAGGAAAATGGTCCCGGGAGGAATTACGAGAAATCTACATTGCTCTGAAGGCATGGCCTCTTCTGGGGTCATTCAGTTTCATCAGATTCCAGACCGACAACATTACCTCGGTGGCTTACATCAACCATCAGGGGGGTATGAGGAGCTCCCTAGCCATGAGGGAGGTGTCTCGGATCTTGGAGTGGGTGGAGTCCCACAGCTGCTCGCTCTCAGCGATTCACATTCCAGGTGTGAACATCTGGGAAGAAGTCTTTCTCAGCAGGCAATCCTTCCATCCAGGGGAATGGTCTCTTCACCCTGAAGTGTTTGCGGTGATTTGTCTCAGGTGGGGAATGCCGGAGATAGATCTCATGGCATCCAGACTCAATTGCAAGCTACCCCAATATGGGTCAAGGTCCAGGGATCCCCAGGCAGAGCTGATAGATGCCTTAGTGGTGCCTTGGGGGTTCAGCCTAGCTTTCATTTTTCCACCGTTACCACTTCTACCTCGTGTAGTGGCACGCATTAAACAGGAGCGAGCTTCGGCCATTCTAATTGCTCCATAGTGGCTGCGGAGGACGTGGTTTGCGGATCTGGTGGGGATGTCAGCCTCTCCGCAGTGGAGGTTACCCTGTCGCAGGGATCTGTGGAACAGGGCCCTTTTCAACATCAAAATCTCGGTTCTCTGAGGCTGACTGCGTGGAGATTGAACGCCTAGTCTTGGCCAAAATTTGATTGATACTCTAATTCAGGCAAGGAAGCCAGTCACTCATCATATCTATCATAAGGTGTGGAGGACTTACTTACCTGGTGTGAGAAGCATGGATATCCTTGGCATAAGGTGAAGGTATCCATGATTCTGTACTTTCTCCAAGACGGTTTGGAGAAGGGTCTTGCCACCAGTTCCTTAAAGGGACAGATTTCAGCATTATCAGTCTTGTTGCATAGGAGATTCGCTGAGCTCCCTGACATCCAATCTTTTGTTCAGGCTCTGTCTAGAATCAGGCCTGTCTTTAGACAGTGTGCTCCCCCATGGAGCTTAAACTTGGTCCTTAAGGTATTGCAGAAGGTTCCGTTTGAGCCTATGCATTTCATTGACATTAAGATTCTGTACTGTTGGCCATTGCACCGGTATGCAGAGTATCTGAAATGGCTGCCTTGCAATGTAAGCCTCCTTATCTGGTTTTTCATGCGGATAAGGCTGTGCTTCGCACTGGTTTGGGGTTTTCTTCCCAAGGTGGTGTCTAAACATAACAGTAATCAGGAAATAGTGGTTCCTTCTGTGTGTCCTAACCCTTCTTCTTCTAAGGAGAGGTTACTTCATAATCTGGATGTGGTTCGTGCCCTAAAGTTCTATCTTCAGGCTACAAAGGATTTCAGACAGTCTACATCTCTTTTTGTTGTGCATTCAGCGAAGCACAAGGGGCAGAAATCCTCTTCTACTTCTTTGCCTTTTTGGTTGAGGAGCTTGATTCGCTTGGCCTATGAGACAGCGGGACATAAGCCTCCTCAGAGGATCACAGCTCATTCAACTAGAGCTGTGGCTTCATCTTGGGCCTTCAACAATGAGGCCTCTATGGAGCAAATTTGTAAGGTGGCTACCTGGTCCTCCTTACACACTTTTACAAAGTTTTACAAATTTGATGTTTTACTTCAGCGGAAGCTGTTTTTGGGAAAAAGGTTTTGCAGGCTGTGGTGCCCTCAGATTAGGGTCCGCCTTTTCCCTCCCGGTTTCATTCAGTGTCCTCTAGGGCATATGTTCCCAACAGTAATGAATGAAGCCATGGACTCTCCTCCCCTTTAGATGGAAAACATAAATTATGCTTACCTGATAATTTCATTTCCATCGAGGGGAGGAGAGTCCACGCTCCCGCCCGTATCACCGATGGGCGGACCTAAATTTAATTAATCTTCTGGCACCATTTATACCCTGATATTTCTCCTACTGTTCCTTGTTCCCTCGGATGAGGGAAGTGGGGGAGGTATTTAAGCCTTTGACTGGGGTGTCTTTGCCTCCTCCTGGTTGCCAGGTTCTTAATTCCCAACAGTAATGAATGAAGCCGTGGACTCTCCTCCCCTCGATGGAAATGAAATTATCAGGTAAGCATAATTTATGTTTTTCCACAACTGCGCATTCATTATACCCCTTGGCTGCCAGTAACATACAAGTCAATCATTTTACCTCTTTTGCTGGCGGTAACATATGTAAACAGAAATTATTTGACCCCCTTGGCTGCCCCTCACTTCTTTTTTTGTGCACCATATTTGTAATGCATTTATGCATATGAGTCCTTTTATATTTAGCTAACATGGTTGAATATTAGACACTTGGTAACCCTATCAGACTGTAAACATTACCTCTGGAGAAGTAAAATATTAACACCTTCACTGCTCTACTATCTATGACCAGAGCTAAAGATGTAATTGGGAATAAAATAATTTATTGTGCATTGCAGTGATTATGCTACTTTTATCTTCTGGTCTTCCCGTGCACTGTATGTGTCACCTGACTTCTAAATGACTCAGTGTCATGTCAACAATTCACATGGAATCTGGGAATTGTCTTTGTTCTGGCTGTAATTGGTTTATCATCAAAGCAAAAGAGCACTGTGACTCCCTAAATCTAGTGCAAAAAGAGGACATTTAGATTGGCAGTACTTTACAGACAATACAATTACAAATTAAAAAAACAAACTGCACTATAGACTATTTTCTGTATCATTTTGTAGGGAAGCAGTTGAAAGCTACTGCGTAATTTAAAGGGATATTAAGCTGAAAATTAATTACCCACACAGGCCTAAATTACAAGTAGAATGCAGAAATATTAGCACTGTTGTGTATTAACATTGCTCAAGCACAATGAATAGTGCTTTTGTTTTTGCATTTATATTGCAAACTTATTTTTTATCTCTCGAGTTGGGTAACCACCCAGCTGGTATTTATTATTTAAAATAAAGGTTAAATATATAAATAAATATGCTATCATTGTGAAACTTCTACTAAGTGCGTTGGTATCTAATTATAAACAAATGACAATTTAAAATAAGTGCTAACAGCTTTAGTTCCTAAAATATGCTGTATAATTATTCATGCAAATTTATGCTAATAAGAATAGCTGGCATTTTTTGTTCCAATAAAGGTGGCAACCCTACTCTCGAGCGATAGCCGATGGTGCAGTAACAGCTGTTTGTCTAATAGTGCAGGTGCTCTAAATCCCTCACATAACAGACTTCTATGGAGGCTTGCAGTCAAATTCATGTGAAATATTGTTTGAACGCTAAACCGATTGTGCGCAAGTAGGAGAGTTTTTTAACCTATAGTAAATTATTATCACTTACTAGTTTGCATTACAAAATGCATGAAAATGCTATGGAAATATATTATTTAGAATTATTTACACTTAATACCTTGTAAACAAAGGATTATTAATGAAATACTAGGTATTGTGACAGAATTAAAGGGGTATGGTATATGGCAAGGGGTGGGACTGGTAAGGGGTCAAAGGTGCATGTGTACGTGTGTGTATGTATGTATGTATGTATATATGTGTTGTATGTGTGTGTAGTATGTATGTATGCATGTGTGTAGTGTATGTATGTATGCATGTGTGTAGTATGTGTGTGTGTATGTATGTATGTATGTATGTATATATGTGTCGTATGTGTGTGTAGTATGTATGTATGCATGTGTGTAGTATGTGTGTGTGTATGTATATATGTGTGTGTGTGTAGTATGTATGTATGCATGTGTGTAGTATGTGTGTGTATGTATGTGTGTATGGATTTGTGTGTGTGTTTGTGTATGTATGTGTGTGTGTGAGGTGTGTTTTTGCTTATGTTTCATTTAAATAACATTAAACGAACCTAAATAAAGAACGTGAGCTTGAGTGAATTTTACTGTGTGCTCCTATAGAAGTATTTTATGTGAAGGATTTAATGTACCTTTGCTATTTGACATGAAGATATCAATGCACTCGAACAAAGAAATAAAATAGTGATGGACTTGTAATATGAACACAAAAATGGGAGCAGTATGGATTGTGTGCAAAGTTAGCGCACAATAGTGCTAACATTTTTGAGCACCAATTGCAATCTATGCTAAGGTTACTAAGAAACACTTTTGCAGTTTTATGTCCCTTTAAGTGGTAAGTAAAGGTTCACAGTTACCATACTTTACTTTCACCTTGTAGCAGAAAGAATGAATAGGCAGACAAAGCAACTAAGTTTTCCGTTCTGCCTTTATGTATATTGAATGTATTTATGCACTTGTTTGTTTTCTTTGCTTGGATATGATCGTTTTTGACATGAGAAGCTAAATTGATTTTTTATATTTAAATAAACTGTGAGGTTGAGGGTCACACAATTTAATCAGTACAATAAGAGGTCCTGAGTACTTTTTTGGTTAATAACCCAAATCAGAAGCTCTTTCCCACAGGTTTTCCACTCCTGTTTATGTCCCGTTTATAAGCAGCCAATCCCTATCCAGGAAAACTCAGACCTAACCACTACTATGAAAGCACTGCCCACACTGAGCCCAGACTCTGCTCAGAACTTATTATAATATTTACCTTACTTGCTTTTAAAAAGAAAGCTATTGGTACTAGTCATCTAATGCGATTGCTGCAAGATGTGAAAGTATTGATGTTTTTGCATTTATTTTAAAGCTACTGAGACATAAAACAAGGCTGGCAGACAAGTGTTGTTGGAATCTGCTCTTTGCTCTTTTTAGAATTCTTTTTATTGGTTTTGACATAAATTATTCACACAATGGGATGAATTCAATTTGTTTCAGCTTTTGTTTTCAAAGCTAGAATCCAGAGGAATGACCAAGCACAGCTTTTTTTCCCCCTGATAAATGTTTTCTTATATTACTTGTATTAAACTGGAAGAGATTTCTATTGCAAGTAATTACTAATCAGAATAAAGAAAGGTATTCAGCAAGAAAGCACAGATGAATCCTGACAGCTAACACCGAGGCAGAGGCGTAAGCTGATTAGCGCTCTTTGCACTTCCTGACATTCTCGGAAGGCCAAAATATCCCATAAACATTAATTACATTCAGCTGGCTTGAAAATATTTTTTTTTAACAATGGTATTTATAGAGTATACTTTGCATTTCAATTTTTTCTGTGTAATAGGTCACAAAAAGGAGCTGGTACTGAAAAAAAATCCACTATTTTCCACATCGCGGCTGTAATATGACCATCTGACCTTTTTTGTAACACATTAATATTAACAGCAGTTGCTTATTGTTGGTTGTGATCATCACTAGGTGAGGCATCTCTGGCTAATGCCGCATAATATAATAATACATGCCATGCCATGACGAGCTTAAAGGGACACTGAACCCAATTTTTTTCTATTGTGATTCAGGCAGAGCATGCAATTTTAAGCAACTTTATAATTTACTCCTATTTTCAAATTCTCTTCATTCTCTTGGTATCTTTATTTGAAATGCAAGAATGTAAGTTTAGATGCCGGCCCATTTTTGGTGGACACAATGTGTTGTTCTTGCTGATAGGTGGGTAAATTCACCCACCAATAAACAAATGTTTTCCATGGTTCTGAACCAAAAAATAGCTTAGATGCCTTCTTTTTCAAATAAAGAAAGCAAGAGAACGAAGAAAATTTGATAATAGGAGTAAATTAGAAAGTTGCTTAAATTTGCATGCTCTATCTGAATCATGAAATAAAAAATTTGGGTTCAGTGTCCCTTTAAGGAATTTCACTGATTATGTTCTGGTCCGAGAATAAAATGACGTCCACTGTAGTCTAAACCCAGCCTTTGCACATGCTTAAAGCAAAAGAGATTCATAGATATATACAAATCACTTGGGCACTTTTATATTATTAAAGGTAACCTGATTCCCCCCATGTGCTGCCTAGGGTTCCTCCATGACCCATCATAGAGCCGGTGTTCAGATTTTGCTACCTTGTCAGAATTTGCTACCGCTGAGTGCACATGCTTAGTATTACGTAATCGCACTACACACATGTTTAAAAGAAATGTGTGGAATGCGATTATGTAATCAGCAGCATGCACAGTGAGAGGTAGCAAATTCTGACAAGGAAGTTGTGTCGGATTTTGCTGCGTCCAATAAATCCGCGCATGAGCTGTTCAATCATTTGTCATGGTGGACGATGAAAGCGTGTCCTACACACACACATCTATATATATATATATGTGTGTGTGTGTGTGTGATTGAACAGCACATGCGAGCATGTATTGGCTGCCGCAAAATCTGACACAACAACTTCCTTGTCAGAATCTGCTACCTCTCAGTGCGCATGCTGCTGATTACATAATCACATTCCACACATTCCTTTTTAACATATGTGTAGTGCGATTACGTAATACTAAGCTTGCGCACTTTGAAGTAGCAGATTCTGACAAGGTAGCAAAATCTAATAGAACACCGGCCCCAATCTGGTGCCAGTAATATTTGCGTACCTTTGTTATTCTAAGATAGAGCGGGATCCTCTTATCTCTGACCCCTCTTGCAATCCCATTGATCCTAAAACCCTAACAATGACCCTGCTTACCACAATAAACCCATCTCGCTTTTTTCGTTGAACCCTAACCCCACAGACATCCCTTACTGCAATTCCTATATTGGTAATCCTTACCATAGTTGACATCATTCTCCACTGCTGTTGGTACTAATTCCACTGATCCCCACATCACAACTGCAACCATCCACCTAGCCATACGAGCCATGTTTTTTTAATTCATCCCAACCCAGCTAGCACATTAAACCTTTCTTCACCCCCAGTATGAAATTACCCTAAGAGACACTTGCAATCGATACTGCTCCAATCTGTAAATGGTGGATTATTTCATCCTCCTACAGTAAATTTACTCTCGCCTTGTGGCTGTTATTATGAATGTCCCCCATATTAAAATAGATGTAAAATAAAATTGGTTATATCAATAGGATTGATCCAGAGTCTGCATATAGCCAATGGGTCTTCTATGACTTTAGAGCTTCTACAGCAGGTCTGTTGTAAATAAAACAAAAAAACTGGCTCACAGCACATTAGATACCAGGAATTCTGCAGATAAACTTTTTAGCTGTACGTATA
The DNA here is from genome assembly GCF_027579735.1 of Bombina bombina. NCBI lineage: Eukaryota > Metazoa > Chordata > Amphibia > Anura > Bombinatoridae > Bombina > Bombina bombina. Next base: position 90,784,666 of record NC_069504.1, read on the forward strand.
GCAATGCTTTTAAATGTAAGGTCGTCCCTTTAAATATATATAATTAATAGCTCATGGAAAACATAATTTATCTTGATTGCCATGCAATTTAATTGTTAATCTGAATATATTATCTGATAAATTGTAACTTTGTTTTGCTGACTGGATAGAATAAGCTGTTTATTAAAATAATCTGCACATGCTGTTATTCTGAAGCTGCAGTGATAATAAAGTCTTAGCAGATCTTGTTTATGTTAGCACAGCAATGCTGGCTAGACTAAATTATTGCTGCTGAAGAAATATCTGTGGTGGAGGCAAGTTGTGTTATTGTCATCTAAGGCAGAGCTGCTAACTTATCCACATTTTGCATGATTACCTCAGTTTGTGGTCTCTATCCTGCAGGGCATCCTGTCATGTTCTCTTCCCTATGATTGGCCTGGTATCAAACCCAATAGAGCATGTCCAAGACACACCCAAACCTGTCCAATCATATAAACAGCATATCTCTTCTCTACCCTGTCCAGTCATGACTTGCCAAAAAGTTGGTTTTGCTCCACCCACCGGTTGTATGGGCTCCACCCCAACATGGACCAAGATAGAAGAAAACGTTGAAAGGATGTCATAACTCCAAACTCCCACCATCAATTCTAGAACTAATCAGATTCATAACACTAAAACCCAACCCAAAGCATATGCTTTACCCTTAAACAACTTTAAAACTTACGTGTGACAATATTTAGGCTGATGCATCATTACCATAATGGCGCATTTGTACTCAACCATGTAGAATTAGCAGCATCCTCAACACAACTTTTAGATGACAACATGTTCATCTGCAAGATTGATACTGCTCAAGTGTTGCTGGATAACCCTACTCAATCATTGATTTTATTCACAATGATGAGTTTACAATTCCTTTTATAGACCAAATGAAATGGTAAAAGTGAAAATCGGCAGTAAGAATACATTTACATAATTAAAAACATTTATTCACCTGTAAAATGCAAGACAATTATGACATTTACCTGATATACATTGAGAATAGATCAGATTCCAACAACGTAAGAAAAACCAGCTGTGACTGCAATTAAATGTTTTCAATTTTTTTAATGCTGCCATTTTATGTGACCTACATAGCAGGATGGTAAATTACTATTAAAGGGACATGAAACCCAAAACATTTATTTCATGATTTAGGTAGAACATACAATTTTAAACAACTTTCCAGTTTACTTCTGTTATCAAATTTGTTTTATTCTCTTGGTATCATTTGTTGAAGGAGCAGCAATGCACCACTGGTTTCTAACAGAACACATGGGTAAGCCAATGACAATCGGTGTGTGTGTATATATATATATATATATATATATATATGCAGCAACCAATCAGAAGCTAGAACCTAGGTATTTTGCTGCTCCTGAGCTTTCCTAGATAAACCTTTCAGCAAAGATAGCAAGAGAAGGGAGCAAATTAAATACATATACGTAAATTGGAAAGTTATTTAAAATGTTATGCTCTGTCTAAATTATGAATGTCTAATTATGACTTTACTGTCCCTTTAAGTTAAAGGGACACTCAATAAAAATTAAACTTTCATTATTCAGATAGAGCAGCCATTTTAAACAACTTTCCAATTTACTTCCATTAACAAAATGTGCACATTCTATTTATATTTAAACTTTTTGAGTCACCAGCTCCTACTGAGCATGTGCAAGAATAAGTGTGTATGCATTTGTGAATGGTTGATGGCTGTCACATGGTACGTGTATGCATTTGTGAATGGCTGATGGCTGTCACATGGTACGTGTATTCATTTGTGAATGGCTGATGGCTGTCACATGGTACAAGGGGAGTGGAAAAAGACATAACTTTTAAAGTTGTCAGTAAAAAAATCTATTACTCATTTGAAGTTCAGACTAAGTGCTATAGCATTGTTTTGTTATCTTGCATTTGTTGATTATGCAAATCTACTGTGTTGACTGGTCCTTTAAGCCCCATAAAAAATATCATAGATTAACTGTAGCAATAGAGTTAGAATTGTATTAAATAAAATGTTACAGTCAATTCTCATTTGCCTTTTACATGCTGAACAAACTTGATAATTACAGAAGTCATTATTGTGTGTTTGTGAGTGGAATGATACATATGCAAATTACAGTACTTCTTTCAGATACAGTTATTGGCAATGGTTAAATATTAAATAACACAATTAATTTATTTTGAGCTTTAAATGGACATAAATCCCAAAATGTTTCATTCATGATTCAGATAGAACACATGATTTAAAAAAAAAAAGTTTTTAATTTACTTCTATTATAAAATGTGCTTCATTCTCATGTTATTCTTTGTTGAAGAGATATGTAGATATGTAGCTTGAATTTGTATGGAGAACTATATGACAGGAAATACTGCTGCCATCTAGTGCTCTTGCGAATGTATAGCATTGTTGCAAAAAATACTGCCATATAGTGCTGCATACACGTGCACACTCCTGCGCTTACCTTCCTGCTTTACAACAAAGGATAACAAGAAAACAAAGAAAATGTGTTAATAGGAAAGTTTATTAAAAGTGTATGCTCTATATGAATCATAAAATATAATTTTTGGGTTTTATGTCCCTTTAAATAGACATGGAAATTATGACTTAGATTTGGAGTTTGGCGTTAGCCGTGAAAACCAGCGTTAGAGGCTCCTAACGCTGGTTTTAGGCTAACTCCGGTATTTGGAGTCACTCAAAAAAGGGTCTAACGCTCACTTTTCATCCGCGACTTTTCCATACCGCAGATCCCCTTACGTAAATTGTGTATCCTATCTTTTCAATGGGATCTTTCTAACTCCAGTATTTAGAGTCGTTTCTGAAGTGAGCGTTAGAAATCTAACGACAAAACTCCAGCCGCAGGAAAAAAGTCAGTAGTTAAGAGCTTTCTGGGCTAACGCCGGTTAATAAACCTCTTAACTACTGTGCTCTAAAGTACACTAACACCCATAAACTACCTATGCACCCCTAAACCGAGGTCCTCCCACATCGCCGCCACTCTATTATTTTTTTTTAACCCCTAATCTGCCGACCGCCACCTACGTTATCCTTATGTACCCCTAATCTGCTGCCCCTAACACCGCCGACCCCTGTATTATATTTATTAACCCCTAATCTGCCCCCCTCAACGTCGCCTCCACCTGCCTACACTTATTAACCTGAGCGCTACTATAATAAAGTTATTAACCCCTAATCCGCCTCACTAACCCTATAATAAATAGTATTAACCCCTAATCTGCCCTCCCTAACATCGCCGACACCTAATTTAAATTATTAACCCCTAATCTGCCAACCGGAGCTCTAAAGCTCTAAAGCTAAGTCTAACCCTAACACTAACACCCCCCTAAGTTAAATATAATTTTAATCTAACGAAATTAATTATCTCTTATTAAATAAATTATTCCTATTTAAAGCTAAATACTTACCTGTAAAATAAATCCTAATATAGCTACAATATAAATTATAATTATATTATAGCTATTTTAGGATTTATATTTATTTTACAGGTAACTTTGTATTTATTTTAACCAGGTACAATAGCTATTAAATAGTTAAGAACTATTTAATAGCTAAAATAGTTAAAATAATTACAAATTTACCTGTAAAAGAAATGCTAACCTAAGTTACAATTAAACCTAACACTATACTATCAATAAATTAATTAAATAAACTACCTACAATTACCTACAATTAACCTAACACTACACTATCAATAAATTAATTAAATACAATTCCTACAAATAAATACAATTAAATAAACTTGCTAAAGTACAAAAAATAAAAAAGAACTAAGTTACAAAAAAAATAAAAATATTTACAAACATAAGATGGCGTCCCTCGAATTCCGATTGGCTGATAGGATTCTATCAGCCAATCGGAATTAAGGTAGGAAAATTCTGATTGGCTGATGGAATCAGCCAATCAGAATCAAGTTCAATCCGATTGGCTGATCCAATCAGCCAATCAGATTGAGCTCGCATTCTATTGGCTGATCGGAACAGCCAATAGATTGCGAGCTCAATCTGATTGGCTGATTGAATCAGCCAATCGGATTGAACTTGATTCAGCCAATCAGAATTTTCCTACCTTAATTCCGATTGGCTGATAGAATCCTATCAGCCAATCGGAATTCGAGGGACGCCATCTTGGATGACGTCCCTTAAAGGAACCGTCATTCGTCGTTAGTCCGTCGGGCCAGCAGGATGTTCCGCGTCGGAGGTCTGCAAGATGGATCCGGAAGAAAGAAGATTGAAGATGCCGTTGATAGAAGACTTCATCCGGATCATGGACCTCTTCAGCTCCCGCTTGGATGAAGACTTCAGCCGGATCATGGAACTCTTCAGCCCCCCGCTTGGGCTTGGATCAGGACATCGGAGGAGCTCTTCTGGACAGATCGTTGAACCCGGTGAGGTGAAGACAAGGTAGGAAGATCTTCAGGGGCTTAGTGTTAGGTTTATTTAAGGGGGGTTTGGGTTAGATTAGGGGTATGTGGGTGGTGGGTTGTAATGTTGGGGGGCTTGGGTATTGTATGTTTTTTTTTTACAGGCAAAAGAGCTGAACTTCTTGGGGCATGCCCCGCAAAGGGCCCTGTTCAGGGCTGGTAAGGTAAAAGAGCTTTGAACTTTAGTTATTTAGAATAGGGTAGGGCATTTTTTTATTTTGGGGGGCTTTGTTATTTTATTAGGGGGCTTAGAGTAGGTGTAATTAGTTTAAAATTGTTGTAATATTTTTCTGATGTTTGTAAATATTTTTTTATTTTTTGTAACTTAGTTCTTTTTTATTTTTTGTACTTTAGCAAGTTTATTTAATTGTATTTATTTGTAGGAATTGTATTTAATTAATTTATTGATAGTGTAGTGTTAGGTTAATTGTAGGTAATTGTAGGTAGTTTATTTAATTAATTTATTGATAGTATAGTGTTAGGTTTAATTGTAACTTCGGTTAGGATTTCTTTTACTGGTAAATTTGTAATTATTTTAACTATTTTAGCTATTAAATAGTTCTTAACTATTTAATAGCTATTGTACCTGGTTAAAATAAATACAAAGTTACCTGTAAAATAAAAATTAATCCTAAAATAGCTATAATATAATTATAATTTATATTGTAGCTATATTAGGATTTATTTTACAGGTAAGTATTTAGCTTTAAATAGGAATAATTTATTTAATAAGAGTTAATTAATTTCGTTAGATTAAAATTATATTTAACTTAGGGGGGTGTTAGTGTTAGGGTTAGACTTAGCTTTAGGGGTTAATAATTGAAGTTAGGTGTCGGCGATGTTAGGGAGGGCAGATTAGGGGTTAATACTATTTATTATAGGGTTAGTGAGGCGGATTAGGGGTTAATAACTTTATTATAGTAGCGCTCAGGTCCGGTCGGCAGATTAGGGGTTAATAAGTGTAGGCAGGTGGAGGCGACGTTGAGGGGGCAGATTAGGGGTTAATAAATATAATATAGGGGTCGGCGGTGTTAGGGGCAGCAGATTAGGGGTACATAAGGATAATGTAAGTAGCGGCGGTTTACGGAGCGGCAGATTAGGGGTTAATAATAATATGCAGGGGTCAGCGATAGCGGGGGCGGCAGATTAGGGGTTAATAAGTGTAAGGTTAGGGGTGTTTAGACTCGGGGTACATGTTAAAGTGTTAGGTGCAGACGTAGGAAGTGTTTCCCCATAGCAAACAATGGGGCTGCGTTAGGAGCTTAACGTGGCTTTTTTGCAGGTGTTAGGTTTTTTTTCAGCTCAAACAGCCCCATTGTTTCCTATGGGAGAATCGTGCACGAGCACGTTTTTGAGGCTGGCCGCTTGCGTAAGCAACTCTGGTATCGAGAGTTGAAGCTGCGTTAAAAATGCTCTACGCTCCTTTTTTGGAGCCTAACGCAGCCTTTATGTGGACTCTCAATACCAGAGTTATTTTTATGCTGCGGCCAGAAAAAAGCCGGCGTTAGTTTTTCGGGTCGTTGCCGACAAAACTCCAAATCTAGCCGTATGTGATTTACTTCCTTTCCAGCATTTAGGGGATTGATAATAATCATCATTTTTTCTTGCATAATTATTGTTTAAAGTATTATGTTGCAATCACCAGATGAATGTTTTGTTTTTTATTTTAAATGAGAGCCAAGGGTGATGCAGCCAATCAGATGTTGCATTGCCTGACGCATTCACTTTAGTCCAAACAGAAAAAAAAATAGCCTCATACACTCTGGTGTAACATTTCCCCTTGCTAATGTGAAGCTTTAGGCCCATGCCTCAGTAGTCTTGTCCTAGAGAATACGTTTCTATAAAATGTATTATTATAAATTGTGCTTTGTCACACACTCCCTAAAGAAGTCAAAAGGCAAAATCTGTAACCTTGGTTTTCAAAATGGCCTACATCAGCTATTTGATTTGCAGCTTTTGCAGTATACAGAGTTTACTTTTTGGGCTCCCAGGGAGCGTAGGGCATGCACAATTTTATACCAAAACAAGAGGTCTTTAATGACCTTTTAATGAGAAACAGGGGGCCATAAAATTGACCCTAGCTCTTTGAAAAATCCCTGGCACTTTCTCTTTGGGTGCCATTTTTTAAGCTCCGGATGCAGCTTCAAGGCCTTAGCGTTTCCGACTTGTGCAAGTGCGCCTAAAACACTAATGGCTAAATTAAAAGTAGCACAGGAGATTTTCATTTTGGAAATTTGAGGAAATTAGTTTCTCCAAATATTCATTGCCTGCACTATTTGTTTTTTTGTTGTTAATCATTTACATTTGTTTTTGTTAAACAAATGTAAATATTTTGAAGCTACAGGTTTCCTTTAATTTTTATTAAGGGTTAAAAAAAGTTCACCTGTAGCTACAAAACACTTACCTGAACCTGCTCTGGAGAGCGCGATAGCCCGATCCTCTTCTTGCCAGAGCCCCAGTCACGCTAACACCTAGCTTAAAGGGACACTGAACCCAAATTTTTTCTTTTGTGATTCAGATAGAGTATGAAATTTTAAGCAACTTTCTAATTTACTCCTATTATCAAATGTTATTTATTCTCTTGGTATCTTTATTTGAAATGCAAGAATGTAAGTTTAGATGCCGGCACATTTTTGTGAACAACCTAGGTTGTCCTTGCTGATTGGTGAATAAATTCATCCACCAATCAAAAACTGCTGTCCAGAGTACTGAACCAAGAAAAAAGCTTATATGCCTTATTTTTCATATAAAGATAGCAAGAGAACAAAGAAAAATTGATAATAGTAGTAAATTAGAAAGTTGCTTAAAATTGCATGCTCTATCTGAATCACGAAAGAATAAATTTGGGTTATGTGTCCCTTTAACACTCTCTTTAGTGCAGGTCCTGGGAGCCAAACGCACTAAGGCTCCTGTTAGCGCGGTCTGACTCTGTCAAGAAGAGGATTGGGTTAATGTGCTCTCCAAAGCATGTTCAGGTGTTTTGTAGCTACAGGTGAACTTTTTAAACCCATAAAAAAAAAGAAACGTTAACGAATGAATACTGACACATTTCAATAGTATTTTTTGTTTTCTATCATTTTAGTTGGGGCATTCATTTTTCATTCATGCACGTCTAATTTATATGCATGTGTACACATAAATGCATATGTATATATACTTTGGAGCACTTTCCCTTCAAAAACCTGAAAAAAAGAAAAATATTTTTTAACATTTTAATATTTAATAATGTGTTTTACTGTGTATGTAATGTAAATATTTTACACTCCAATGTCCTTCACTTTGGGACAAATGAGAGAGAGATTTTACAAAAGATACACATCTATCTGTCTATCTATCTATCTATCTATCTATCTGTCTATCTATCTATCAATCAATCTATCAATATATCATCATCTATCTATCTACATCTATTAAAAATAAATAAAACAGTTTCTTCTATGTAAAGAACATTGTATTGCAAAATATACATAACTACCTTTTGGTAAGCGCGCAAGTAATAAGTGCTATTTATTTTTTCAGTTTGCACGCTCTGTTGAATTCTATGAGAAGAAGAAGAAGTTAATGTGGTCGCAATATCCCTCAAAAAGCTGTCAGCTTTTGCTCACGTGCAAACATTTTACTTCTGGCGGTGTTTGGGTGCGAACGAAAGTTCTAAATAGAGCGCTACTTATAATCTGCCCCTAGCCTCTCTGCCACCTCAAGGGTAACAGACTTAAAGGGACAGTATACACTCATTTTCATATAACTGCATGTAATAGACACTACTATAAAGAATAATATGCACAGATACTGATATAAAAATTCAGTATAAAACTGTTTAAAAACTTACTTAGAAGCTGTCACTTTGGCTCTGTTGAAAAGGTAGCTGGAAAGCCCACTGCAAGTGGCAAATAAGACACTCCCCCCTCCCCCTAAGGGCTAAAACCCCTAAACAGACATTCTTTACCCACAGAAATAAAGAGACCAGACGAGAACTGGAGGTTAAGACCAACATGGTCGCGTTTATTTATAACAATTAAACATGACTACCATTTTAAGTAGTCATCCTCGAACGGTGGCGGCCAATGGAGTCCCTAAAACACAGAAACCCCAAACGGGGAGAGGGCGGGGCCAAAAGGTAAGATTTTCAGGTGGGGGAGCCATCGGTGGCTCCGCCCCTGCGGAACGGCTACAGACACCCTAGGGGCCCGAAAGGTCAGCAGGCCCGCGGGGTGTGGCACCCCTAGGTCACGACCCAGGGACATCACCACACCCATTAGCTCGACCCCCAGCCCCCTCTGGACTCTGCACCAACAAAACAGGCCCCGTCCTCCCGCCGAAAGGAAAACTATCAGCCCCCACTAATGGGAACCCCCTCCCAGCGAGACGAGCCATACAACACGCCCAACTGAGAGAGTTAAGCAACTAAATGCCAGGGGCTTACTAAGAAAAGTTCAACTAATCAAATCCCCGCCCTGGTACACAGCTATTTTCTAACTACTAGATCTGATGCCGCCACCACTGCACCTGCAACAAAACTGGTTAAACAAGGGAGGGAGGGAGGGAAAAATTTCACCACGACAGCCACCAGGAAAAGAGGGAGAGAAAATGGCCACCGCAGCTTAAATAGGTAAGCTTATTCCCCACCCCTAACATTGCAACAATGTTGCACTACCCAACCTAACACTCATTGCCTGTAGTGGTCAGGCCCTTAATTTGTTTCAGGCTGACAAGCAGCCTTCCACTTTCATAAGGGCTAAAACCCCTAAACAGACATTCTTTACCCACAGAAATAAAGAGACCAGACGAGAACTGGAGGTTAAGACCAACATGGTCGCGTTTATTTATAACAATTAAACATGACTACCATTTTAAGTAGTCATCCTCGAACGGTGGCGGCCAATGGAGTCCCTAAAACACAGAAACCCCAAACGGGGAGAGGGCGGGGCCAAAAGGTAAGATTTTCAGGTGGGGGAGCCATCGGTGGCTCCGCCCCTACGGAACGGCTACAGACACCCTAGGGGCCCGAAAGGTCAGCAGGCCCGCGGGGTGTGGCACCCCTAGGTCACGACCCAGGGACATCACCACACCCATTAGCTCGACCCCCAGCCCCCTCTGGACTCTGCACCAACAAAACAGGCCCCGTCCTCCCGCCACAAGAGACCTTATAACAGAAAAGGACTCTTGCCGCCACCCTAAAGCAGCTTAGCCAATGCCTCCTTAACATCAGTCAAGAAGATATCAAGGCCCTCTTCTGTCAGATGCACCCCATCCGGGCGATACAAATGACGCTTATCTGCCGATAAGCCATCGTGGCGCACCACAAAACCTCCCGCAACCATGACCGCCTTCCCCAGCTCTCGGTTAATCTTTTTGCGCACTCTATAAGCTGCCCTCGGGGATGGAAATGAACGCCAGCAAAGCCGCGCCACCAAATTTGACCACCCTAGTTTTAAGCCTGGCAGTAAGGCGTGCAACCACCGCACGTCAGACTTCATAACATTGATTAAGTCCAAAGCTGGAAGCTGCCCCATGTCATTACCCCCTAAATGCAAAAGGATAATGTCTGGCTTCCCCCACCGGTGACAAGCGTCCACCAATACTGAAGGCAGCTCCGGCCATGTCATGCCTCTGCGCCCGAGCCATCGCAGCGAAACCCGGGACGGGCGAAAACCCAGCTGTGAACCTCCAGGCACTGCCAGGGCCCTAAGAAAGGCCCAATGCACGTAAGAGTGCCCCACAATCCATAGACGCTTGGGGCGACTCGCCAACCCTGAAAACAAACATAAATTGAATATAAACGACTGTCCTAACTTACGCGCACCTTTTGTTCCCCCCCCCCCTTTTACTACCTGCGCCTCACGCATACTAGCCATTAAGCACCGGGCGCACATAGGATTGATAACGCCTAGATTTCCACCTACCCAGTCTCTTAATTGCCTCCCCCGACCAGCCTAACGCCGCTGCGCTGGTCGCCGCGCCGATCCTAAAAGAATGAGGTGCAATTTTTTCCGCATCTAGCCTGGCTGCTTTTGCCGCGCCCTCGAGTACCTTCCTAAATTGAAATCTCGACAGCGAAAGTCCGTCCCTATGGACCAGGAACTGGATAGCTGTCTCAGGGCGCATGGCCATATATGCCCTTGTCAGCGCTACCGGGCAAACTGCTCCGTCTCCCGCCGCCGACAGGGAAAGCCAAGCCCCTCTTCCTTCTTGGTCGGTTTTTGAACGCGACACGAACAGCAACACAGACTGCTCAGATATCCGCACGTGTCTAGCCATTAGCCCAAACCCCACCTTCGTACGAGATGGAGCCACCAATTCCCCTACTCTTAGCGCCCCATAAAAAGCCAACGCAAAGGCGCAACTAAACAATGCAACCTCATATTCTGAGGCACACACTTGAACGAGTCCTGCCACTATAACCCCCAAGCGCAGGGCCGTAACAGGCTCCCTCTGATCAGTTCCACGGGGTTTCAATCTACCCCAACCTTTCAGTGACTTTCTAACTAAAAAGGAGCTACCGAAATCATTAAAACCATACAGCTTGTTAAAGAATGACAAGGCTGCAACCTTACCCTGAGCAACCCCAGCAGACACACCCCGCGCACGCAAGCTAAGCAGCCATTCAACTACTAAGACCTGTGTACCTTCGGCCGGTGCCTGCCGGCGCAGCTGACAGAAATCCTCCCACTCCTTCCAATGTCTACTGTAGGCCTGCCACGTCTTTGGAGCTAACGAAGCCCGCACCAGAGGAAGAAGTGCCTCTAAAGGCCTGCTATCTGCCAAAGAAAGATCGGACATGGTACACCATCAACATCCGCTGATGGCACTAAACGCCTAAACTGACCCCACTGAAAGCGCGACAAAGCGTCGGCCACCACATTGTTAACCCCTGGCACATGCCTCGCTTCAAACTGCAAATTAAGCTGCATGCATCTCAAAACCAGGTGTCTCAAATAGGACACCACCACTGGAGAAGCCGCTGAAAGCCGGTTCACTGCGTAGACTACGCTAAGGTTGTCTGACCAAAAGAGCACAGAGCGATTCCGCAACTTCGAACCCCACAACTCCACTGCCACCACTATTGGGAATAGCTCCAGCAATGTGAGATTCCGTACTAGACCTGCCTCGACCCACGACACCGGCCAGGGCTCCGCGCTCCAAGCCCCTTCCAAGTACGCCCCGTACCCCGACGCTCCTGCCGCATCTGTAAACAAGTGGAGGGCCTGGCTGGAAACCACTGGCTCTCTCCACAGTAGCACTCCATTAAAGTGCAACAGAAACTTCTCCCACACCGCAAGATCATCCTTCATTACTCTTGTAATGCGAACTCTCCTCCTGCGAGCTAATCCCCCTTGCAGGAGACCCTCTAGCCGCCGGTTAAACACCCTCCCCATGGGTATCACCCGACAGGCAAAATTCAAGAGGCCCAGCAACGATTGAACCTGCATAAGGGTAAGCTCAGCCACCCCCGCGGCCTCCCGCACTGCCAAAAGCAGACGCGCCACCTTGTCCCTGGGCAAGCGGCACACCCTCTCGACCGTGTCAATCTCAATACCTAGGAACACCAGCCGCGTGCACGGTCCCTCAGTCTTCTCTTCCGCCAGCGGAACCCCAAACTCCCGCAGCAAAGACCGCATAACAGCCATCAGCCTTGCGCATTCCCCAGACCCCTGCCTCCCCACCAACAGGAAATCATCAAGATAATGCGCTATCAGCCCGCCCCCGGCCGCTGTTTCTACCGCCCAGTGCAAAAATGAACTAAACAGTTCAAAATAGGCACACGATATGGAGCAGCCCATGGGAAGGCATTTATCCACATAGAACCCTTCCTCAAAACGAAAACCCATCAACCTGAAGGATTCCTGATGAATAGGAAGGAGGCGAAACGCTGATTCAATATCCAGCTTCGCCAACATCGCCCCAAACCCAGCCCCCCTGACCAAGTCTAAGGCCTCCTCAAAAGACTGATATCTCACCGAGCTGATTGCCGGATCGATAGCGTCATTAACGGACCTCCCTTTAGGGTAGGACAAATGTTGGATCAGCCGAAACTTCCCCGGTTCCTTCTTGGGCACGACCCCCAGAGGGGACACTACCAATCCCGGAACCGGGGGCACCCGGAAGGGGCCTGCAATCCTTCCCAAAGCCAGCTCCTTGGCCAACTTTTCCTTAACCACCTCGGGAAACTGGTATGCTGATTTAAGATTCCTGTGAGTGGCGGACCCCACCACCACAGATGTAACCGGAATCTTAAACCCGTCCCTGACCCCCATGAGAAGTGTGCCAGCGGCCACCCTATCCGGGTAGGCCGCCAGCCATGGCCCCATGGCGGCCAGGTTCAGAGGCGTGGGAGCCCTTTCCAGCAACCGCGCCCCTTCCTGCGCCCCTGCCAGCTCCCCCGTCCCTCTTCCTCTGACATTCAACCCCTGGGTGGGGACCCCCACAGTAAAGGCAGATGTGCCGAAAGGAACAATTCGTTCCCTTGTCGCACTGACGGTCATTAAACCGCCAACATTCCCGCCCTTTCTTCCGAAACCCAGTGGACGACGCCTGCCCAACCCCTTTCTGCACTGCGCCCCCTTGATTCGACTTATCTGCATCCAGACTCGTCCACAGATCCACATCCTTCATCCCAAACGTCAGAATGGGATTCCCCGCCATCTTTCTACGGAACTCAGAGTCATAAGACCTCCAGGCCCCTTCCGGGTACTTCCTAAAAATTTGCTCGATTATGTCTGTATACTTCAAGACATCGAGCGCCCTATCCGGCCACTGCTCAATATAGCAAGACGCCAAGACCTTAAAGCACCGGCGCCACTCATCAAATGTCTCGGGCCGCTTGACGTTTTTGGGGCCCGTACCGTCCTCACTCCTCTCCCTGTCCCTATGAGCCTCCATAGACAGCTCAAAGACGTTAACATACCTGCCTTCCCTAATTTTTGCTACAGTCTTTGGCTTCAGATGTGCATGCAGCGAATGGACAATGCATGGGTAGGTATCCCCATGCACCGCCATCTTCCTGGCCGACACTCCGGCCTCAACTCCCCCATCTAACTGGACACCCCTCAGTCCCCCAGGTGTCCCCTGGGGCGTAACCGGCAACACCCCAGCCACTGCTGGGCTGCAGCTCCTGCCTACGCCTGCCACTGGCATCCCTGACTGAAGCGCAAGCATGCGCCTCATCATCCTGTACATCTTACGCTGCCCTTTACTATTTAGCCCCAAAGCACGCTCCCCGTCTGAGTCTGACTCGCTACTGTCTAACAGTGTAGTGTGTGTAGTGCGTGCCAATGCATGTGTAAGCGCTCCAGGAGCTGTCTCACCTGCACCCGAAATCCCAGATGTCCCCGAATTTCCAGATGGCCCAGGTTGGCCCGAAATCCCAGAAGGCCCTGAACTTCCCGATGGCCCAGGCTGACTCCTCGGGGCATCCGATGCTGTCACCGCCACCAACGAGTTCCCAGCAGCAGGAACCCCACTGTCCGCCGACTCCATTGCCCGAACCTGCGAGGGAGACAAAAAGGAGATGGGAGCACCCAGAACACGAGTCCCAACACCACTCACACTTGCCCCCACTCCGGACCCGCTGGCACCCGCAGCCATCACATCCCCCACAGCAATCACATCCCTCTGCTGACTACCAGCCATTGAAACCGGCGCCACTGGACCCCCACTGCTTGTGCATCTGCAATGACTGCAAACCCCCCTTTTGCTGACTGCCCCTGGAGGGTCCTGACTTTGTATGCTCTGATATCCATCATAGTGACCCCCAATCCCCCCACTGGGCCCCTGCCCGGTTGCTCTCCCATCCTCCCCAGACCTTCCCCTTGCCTCATGCCTGCTACCACTTGCCCCCTCCCTGAACACCTCTCCTCTGCTACCTCCCGCTAGCTTTCGCACTTTGCCGATACTAGCCTGGTTCCTGCCTTTTCCCCTTAGTAGTAAAGCAGCCCCCTTCACCACCCGCCGTGACCGATCCGCACCTGAACCCTGCCTGGGTGCCCCCACCTCACCTGCAGGCCTTTTCACCGCCGGTGAATCACCTCCCTGCTCCGGACGTCTGCGCGCTAGGACCCTGCGCTCCTGCCTGCTCCTACCCTGGACCTGCCTCTGACGCTCCCTGCCTCTCTGCGCAGCTGCGTCCCCTTTCGCCGCCGGACCGGAAATGACGTCAACCGGAGGGCCGGAAGTGACGTCACCCGGAGGACCGGAAGTGACGTCACCCGGAGGACCTGTAGCCCCAAGCACCACCACGCCCCCGCCCGACGCCATCCTTGAGGGCCCAGCATCCGGTGCAGCCTGCGCTATAGTTTGGCGCGAACGCACCTCCCGGCCTTCAACACCACCGGAACCACCACTGACGGCGGCCATGATACCGGGGTTGTCGGCGAAAGTCCTTACCAGCGTGAGGATCGCCGCCAAGGCCTCGGGTGGGAGTAAGTTCAAAACTCCCTCTTGGCTACCCGTTGCCCCACCACCCCCAGCCAAATCCCTTGACCCACCAGGCCTCCCTTCCCCACTCCTAACCTCCGCATCCACACTAGCGCTACCACCCGCCATCGCTGCGCTGCTCCCTGGAGACTCCCCTATAGGCCTCAAACCCTCCCGGCCCCCCACTACCACCCGCTCCCTTGACTGACAAGCAGGGGGGGAAGCCTGACCTAACCTGCCCTGCCGCAAAGGCCCCGACACCACCTCCTGACTAGAAGGTACAAAATCCGCATCCTCAATACTTATCTGCTCTCTTGCAGGCAACCCTTCCTGCGGAGCATCATCCACACCATCCCTGAACCTGAGAGGAGGAAGAGATGAACGACGCGACCGGTTCATAGCTGCACAGGAAAAAATTTCACCACGACAGCCACCAGGAAAAGAGGGAGAGAAAATGGCCACCGCAGCTTAAATAGGTAAGCTTATTCCCCACCCCTAACATTGCAACAATGTTGCACTACCCAACCTAACACTCATTGCCTGTAGTGGTCAGGCCCTTAATTTGTTTCAGGCTGACAAGCAGCCTTCCACTTTCATTCTTTTGCATATGAAAAGACCCTTTACACAAACAGGAGCAAGCTGGAGTAGGTAGTCGAGCGTATTCACATAAAACTTTGGGGCTTGGTTAGGAGTCTGAAAATCAGAGCAATGTTATTTAAAAATAAGCAAAACTATACATTAATTAAAAAAAAAAACTTTATGGGCTATATAAATAGATTATCTACAAAACATTTATGCAAAGAAAAAATGAGTGTATAATGTCCCTTTAAATTATCCTGATCCTATCCAATTGCAATGTTTGACAAGTCCTGCTCTTGGTTACTTGAGAGCAGTGGGCGTGGCTGCACAAGCAATTGCTAAGAGGGAACCTTGCTGCCACCAATTTGAAGCAAAAAGATGCAAATGTTAACCCTACACTTCTCTATGTTTTGCAATATGTTTCATAAGATAATATTATCATATTGTTGGTGTCTATCTTCTGTATTACAGACTTTCTGTTTTGTGTAACTTGCTATCTTTGCAGTAAACACTGATGCTTAATAAATACAATAGAACAATGATTATCCTTTCATTTCCCTCTCTGTTATGTGCCAATCCCCAGAGCAGAATTGCCCAGAATCTCATCTTGATTTAATCTCTTTTATTCTCTGAGGTAATTATTTTGTCTTTTTTTTTCTACTTCTCCACTTGAGGTCAAGTGACAGTCATGTTATTGACATGAACACATTTCAATAGCTTTTTCTTTAACTGTTTTCTTTACATTTGTTAAAGATAATGTACTTAAAGGGGTCATCAAAGGTCAGGTAGTATTCTGCAGGTTTACCATCAGGTACAATATGTCATGTTAAGCAAATACCCCTGTTTGGAAAAAAATAAGTGAATAAAGAGGTTAGAATGAAGCAGAAGAGAAAATTACACTTTTTTTGTTTGAGATGGAGCTTACGATTTAAAAAACAAACAAACAAAAAAAAAAAACAGTCACATTTCATTATCTTATCTATTTCTCTATCCATCCATTGTTGAAGCTATGCTCTTTTCTATGACAGTGTACTTAAGTGGTCTCATGAGTGTGCACATAACCTGAGCAGTTTACATAACATTGTAGCATTGCTGACAAACAACACTTAATGGGATAGTAAACCTCAAAATTTTATTTTATGATTAAGATAGAACATACAATTTTAAACAACTTTCCAATTTAATTCTATTATTAAATTATCTTCATTCTTTTGTTATCCATTGCTGAAGGGACAGCATTGCACTACTGACAGGAAGCTGAAAATATCTATTTAGCCAATCACAAGAGACAAATGTGTGCAGGCACCAATTAGCAGCAGCTCCCACTAGTGTAGGATATGTGCATATTCATTTTTAACAAGGGATACTAAGAGAACAAAGCACATTTGAAAATAGAAGTAAATTTAAAAGTGTCTTAAAATGTCATGCTCTATCTGAATCATGCAAGTTTAATTTTGGCCTCCCTGTCCCTTTAAGACATGTACAGGCTAGGGTCTATTGTAGATATCTATTCATGTTAATTTATTACAAAATATGATCAATAGATATGCACAATAAAACACATACACATACAGGAATAGGGGAGAAGGGCTGACCTCCAGATGTTAGTGTGTCTGAGGCTTTAACTTGAGCGAAAAAGTTTTACTATCAATTTGTAATATGAGCGCAAGAATAGGAGCGATATTGATTTAACTAAAGACATGTTAGAGCTTAATACTGCTAATATTTGTGCACTCCACTTGTAATCTAGGCCTATGTTGGCCAATCCTGGGTTAAACTGAAACAATATGTGTTTTTGCACAATGTATACTGTAGTATTAATCTTGATATGCAGATAGTGGTAGACAAGTGTAGCAGCTCATAGCCTAAAAAAGAAAAGTCAGGTTTTGGTTTACATAGTAAAATTGTTTTTTATAATGGGGAATTTTTTAATATCCGTTAATAATATAAATAACCTTGTTTAAGAGTCAAGAAGAATTATGTTGTCCATGTCATATGTAAGGTATATTAGACATACTACATGACTAGTTATAAACAGGCGCATCATCTTTTTAATTAATTTGTAATGGCCATGTGCAGTTTTCATTTGACACAATTGTTGGTTATTTTATTTTATTTTTTTGCATTAAAGGGAAATGATACCCAAATGTTGAAACACTTGAAAGCGATGCAGCATAGCTGTAAAAAGCTGACTAGAAAATATCACCTGAACATCTCTATGTAAAAAATAAAAATGTTTTACCTCAAAATGTCCTCACACCCCATTGTAAAGGACTTTAAGCAGCAAATCAGTATGCCTGTCCCGGGACTTGCAAGGGAGAGTGCCTCATGCACACGCATGTTATTTCCCTATTGAGTTTAAAGAAGTTTACTATGAAATCTTATGAGATCACAGTAAAACAGTTTATGACCTCAGCACTGCTGATGCTGATTGGCTGCTGTTCATTTCTTTTTTATTCATTTTTTTACCTGCAGCTGGGCAGTAACTGAAAAACAACTTTTTACAGAACATTTACTCTGGTGAGTTGAGGAAATTGTGAGGTAAAATATCTTCCTTTTTTACATAGAGATGCTAAGGTGATATTTTCCTGTCAGATTTTTTACAGTTATGCTGCATCACTTTCAAGGGATTTAGCATATAAGTATGATGTCCCTTTAAGTAATTTCCTCCACCTAGAAATGCAGAATAAATGTCTAGAGCATACAAATTAATTTAAATGTAAAGCTACTCATTGTGCCAAGGACAATTTTTTAGCCATCGCTTAGCAAACTAAACTACTGTTGCTACCCATCCCTCTATCTTCAGATATTAATCTATATCTGTATCAGTACAGGCTATTGTAACCTCTATTAGAGATGGGTGAATGTTTTGGCACATTTGTAAAACAAAATAACAAACGCTGTCCATATAAGCCCCTTGTGGGTGAAGGCATAGATATGCAAAAAGAAAATAGAAAATACACTGGGCAATTTTATAAGTGGCGCATTGTTACATACTAGCGAAAAAGGGTTTGTTGTGGCTCTTTGTGTGTGTGTGTGTATATAATATATATATATATATATATATATATATATATATATATACATACATACATACATACATACAAAATATGGAAGTGAACTGCACTCTCAGACTGGACTGGGTACACATCCAATAACCCTGCAACATGCACATCCCTGGGTGCTCAATAGCACTCTCAGGCAGCTGCACAATGATTTAACACCTACTCTGATTTTCAAATAAGCAGTAGATTTTTTTTTCTGACAAATTATTTTTTTCTCCCATTTACCAGCCCCTTGTATCATGTGACAGACATCATCCAGTCACAGACTAGTATACATATACCCTGTGAGCTTGTGCACATGCTCAGTATGATCTTGTTCCCAGAAAGTTTGAATATAAAAAGACTTTGCAAAATTTGATATTAGAGGTAAATTGGAAAGTGTCTTAAAACTGAATGCTCTTTCTGAATCATAAACATTTATTTTGACTTGAGTGTCCCTTTAAGCCCTGGAAATACTCTCTGTATCACCACCAATCACCAGTGGTGCATTACTGCTGCCAAGCCTACCACGGTATGCTTTTCAACAAATGATACCAAGAGAACATAGTAAATTTGATAACGGAAGCAAATTAAAAAGTTAATGTAAGGGACATGAAACCCACATTTTTTTATTTCATGATTCAGATAGAGCATGCAATTTTAAATAAGTTTCCAATTTATTAATATTATTATTATCATTTATTTATAAAGCACCAGCAGATTATGCAGCGCTATACAAAGAATAACAAACATTACAGGGATACAGTAATACACAAACAAGTACAGTAGGATAAATAACAGTTGTAGGGGCAAAAATTCAGTTATACAAAAGGAGAGGAATGCACTGCCCTTGAGCACAATCAGTAGTAGTTAACTTTAAATACAAAGTGGCCTACAGGTAGAAAGGCTCTCAATCTTACAATCTAAAGGAGAGGGAATGTACACAGAAGGTAAGGGAGAAAGGAAATATGTCTGATATAAGGCAGAGTGAATTGAGAGCGAGTGATGGTATGGGGGGGGGGAGTGTGTGGTGACTGAACAAGTGAGGTTTGGAAAAGTGTAAAAGAATGTGGTAAAATGTCAGTACAAAGGCTGTGAGTCTGAAGTGGTTTCTCTATCTTGGATTATTAGTGACAACTGCACACAATTACTGTTAGAAGATGTGTATATATTAAGGTAAACAATAGGGTGGGTGGTGGTGGGAAGGGATTGGAGGGCTAGTGCTTGCAAATCTAGAGTCTGATGTTAGGTGAGAGGCTGTGGAAACAGAAAGGAGGGTAAACATGGGAGGAGGGGTTTGAGACTCAACAGAGGGGGAGAAAAAGTTTGGAAACAAAGATTGGAGACAAAAGATTGGAATCTTACAATGAGATTTAAAAATAATTCCATGATAGCCTAACAGAAATAAGAAATAATTGCACTCTATCTTGATTGGAGAGAGGCCAGTCAGGGGAATTACCTTGTCTTTGGAGATCTGGAGTTTGATGTTAGGTGTGTTACTACCTGATTTGTTTTGTTCTCTTTATATCCTTTGTAAAATGTGTACCAAGGTAGGCTCAGAAGTTGATTTCAGCCAGCTCCCAGCAGTGAAATGCTTCTCCTTCAACAAAAGATACCAAGAGAATGAAGCAAATTAGATAACAGAAGTAAAGTAGAAAGATGTTTCAAATTGTATGATCTATATGAAGCATGAAAGAAAACAATTGAGTTTCCTTTAATACTACATGCTCTTAACTATGAACGTTTAAATTTGACTTTTATATCTCTGCAATTAACAATCACCTAGATGACAAGTTTTGCGTTTGGTTTTAATGCTGAAAAAATGGTCATTTCAGTGTTAAAACAGCACCGCAGCCATTACAAGTCTTGTCGGTATAGCTTTTAGCTTAGCAAGCCTTTTATCCTGTAACCCAACGTCAAAACCGCACACGTAAAAATTATGTTTTTTCATGGGACTTTCATAGTGCATAGTGCAGCCATTACGAGTTTTGCGCTGAGGCTAAAAAGCTTGCGTTGCAGCCTATACAGACAAGATCCGTTTCGCAATCTGAGAGCAGTAGTTATGAGTTTTACGCAACAAAACTTTTACATTAAACTCATAACTAAAGTGTTACAAAGTACAATAACACCCATAAACTACCTATTAACCCCTAAACCGAGGCCCTCCTGCATCGCAAATACTATATTAATTTTATTAACCCTTAATCTGCCGCTCCCGACATTGCCGCCACTAATAAAATGTATTAACCCCTATTCCGCCTCTCCGCCCTTTTTAGGGCAATGGGTAGATTAGGTTTTTTATTTTATTTTTATTTTGTGGGTTTGGGGGGGTGGGGTTTGTAATGTTAGTGGATCTTTGTATTTTTTTTCAGGTAAAAGAGCATTTTAATTTAGGGCAATGTCCTACAAAAGGCTCTTTTGATGGCTATTGGTAGTTTATTATAGATTAGGTTTTTTATTTTGGGGTTGTTTTTTTAAAAATGGGTATTAGAATAGGAATATGTTTTATTATTTTGGATAATTTGTTTGTTATTTTGTGTAATGTTTTTTTTTTTCGTTTTGGGGTGGGTTTTTATTTTTAGATTAGGGGTTGGGCATTTCATAAAAGAACTGAATGCCCTTTTAAGGGCAATGCCCATACAAATGCCCTTTTCAGGGCAATGGGTAGATTAGGTTTTACTTTATTTTTATTTTGTGTGTTTGGGGGTGGGAGTTTGTAATACTGTTAGGGGGTGTTTATTTTTATTTTGTAGGATAAAAGCTGTTTTCATTAGGGCAATGCCCTACAAAGACCCTTTTAAGGGCCCACAAAAAGTTGGTAGTTTATTACAGATTAGGGTTTTTTATTTTAGGCTATTTTTTTTGTTTGTTTTTTAAAGGATATTAGAATAGGAATAATTTTTATTATTTTGGATAATTTTGTTATTTTTTTGTAATGGTAGTTTTTTTATTTTTTGTAATTTTAGTGTTTTTTATTTTTTGTAATGTTAGGTTTTAGTGTAAGGCAGCTTAGGTTTTATTTCACAGGTAAGTTTGAATTTATTTTAACTAGGTAGTTAGTAAATAGTTAAAGGGACAGTCAAGTCAAAATTACACTTTTATGATTCAGATAGGGTATACAATTTTAAACAAATTTCCAATTTCCTTTTATAATCAAATTTGCTTTGTTCCCTTGGTGGTATTTTTGAAAAGCTAAACCTAGCTGGGCTCAAACTGATTTCTAAACTGTTGAAAACCGCCTCTTAGCTCAGAGCATTTTGAAAGTTTTTCACAGTTAGACAGTGTTAGTTCATGTGTGTTATATAGATAATGTTGTGCTCACTCCTGTGGAGTTATTTAGGAGTCTGCACTGATTGGCTAAACTGCATGTCTGTCAAAAGAACTGAGATAAGGGGGAAGTCTGCAGAGGCTTAGATATAAGGTAATCACAGAGGTAAAAATTATATTAATATAACTGTGTTGGTTATGCAAAACTGGGGAATGGGTAATAAAGGGATTATCTATCTTTTTAAACAATACAAATTCTGGTGTAGACTGTCCCTTTAATAACTATTTACTAACTAGTCTACCTAGTTAAAATAAATACAAACTTATCTGTGAAATAAAAATAAAACCTAAGCTAGCTTCAATATAACTGTTAGTTATATTGTAGCTAGCTTAGGTTTTATGTCACAGGTAAGTATGTATTTAGTTTTAAATCGGTATTATTAAGTTAATAATTGTAACTTTAATTTAGCTCAATTTTAATTATGTTAAAGTTAGGGGTTGTTAGGTTGTGGGTTAGGTTTAGGGTTAGGTTTAGGGCTTAATAGTTTAATTTAGGTTGTTGCGATGTGGGGGGCTGGCGGTTTAGGGGTTAATAGGTTTATTTAGTGGTAGTGATGTGAGAGGCCAGAGGTTTAGGGGTTAATAGTTTTAATTAGTGGTGGTGATTCCAAGGAGCGTCGGAATAGGGGTTAATAGATTTATTTTAGTGTTGTCGATGTCGGGGTGCAGGGGAATAGGGGTTAATAACTTTAGTAGCAGAGGCAGCAATATTGGGAGCGCTAAATTAGGGGTTAATAGATTTATTTAGGTAGTGGCAATATTGGTGGCAGAATATTAAGTGTTGGCGATGTCGGGGGCAGCAGATTAGGGGTGTTTAGACGTGGGGTTTATGTTAGGGTTTTTCCCCATAGACATCAATAGGGCTGCGTTACAGAGCTTTTTTTCTAACCCATTTTCCCCATTGCTGTCTATGGGGAAAGCGTGCACGTCAAAACAACGCTTGTATTTTGTGCGGTATGGAGCTCATCGCAAAAATATCGCATGTACAAGCCGGCTGTTTGAAAACTTATAATGGCTGCGCTATAGAGGGTGAAAGAATGCAACTTTTGTTGCGTTCGTTAAATTCCTTATAGCGCGCATAACTCGTAATCTACCTGAGTATTTTTCAATGTAACCACCAATCAACAAGTGCTACCCAGGTGTTGTACCAAAAATGGGCTGGCTCCTAAGCTTATATTCCTGCTTTTTTTCAAATAAAGATAAAAATGAAGAAAATTTGATAATAGGAGTAAAATAGAAAGTTACTTAAAATTGCATGTTGTATCTGTATCATGGAAGAAAAAAAAAAAAAAAGTTTCATATCCCTTTGATTCAACTATTTGTCAAAAACTGTCTTTCTACTGCCACTTCCTAATTAAGGTATTGTAGTAGCAAACAGATATTGCTCTTTTGCTATGGAGCAGGTTATTCTGTACTTCAATATTTATTTTATTTACATGCACCAGAATTTGTTGACATCAGTAGAGGCTTTTCTATAGCCTGAAGGTGACAGAGTAGAAACCTTTCAGAGAGAGCACTTACGCTTTCAGGCTATTGACAGAAGTGGATCTTTAAGTCATTTTGTAGAAGATTGACTGGTGATTTTAGCAGCTATAAGTTAACAAGGCTTCAAACCAGGAAAATACCACTTAATATAGTCAAGATATTCTGTAGTCTTCAAATACATTTTTTTTTCATATAAAAAGATATCTTAAAGGGACATAATACTCATATGCTAAATCACTTGAAACTGATGCAGTATTACTGTAAAAAGCTGACAGGAAAATATCACCTGAGTGAGCATCTCATGTAAAAAGGAAGATATTTTACCTCACAATTTCCTCAGCTCACCAGAGTAAGTGCTGTGTAAAAAGTTATACTTCAGCTGCTTTCCAGCTGCACTTAAAAAAAAAAAAAAAATGAACAGCAGCAAATCCGCAACAACAGTGCTGAGGTCATGAACTATTTTACTGTGATCTCATGAGATTTCACTTAACTCTCATCATGAGATTTCATAGTAAACTTGCTTAAACTGAATAGGGAAATAACATGAGTGCACGAGGCTCACTCCCTTGCCTGTCCCGGGACAGGCATACTGATTTGCTTCTTAAAGTCCTTTACAATGGGATGTGAATACTTAGGATATTTTGAGGTAAGATATCTTTCTTTTTTACATAGAGATATTTAGGTGATATTTTTGAGTCAGCTTTTTTCAGCTATGCTGCATCGCTTTCAAATGCTTCAATATTTGGGTATCATTGCCCTATAAGTTATTTTAATATGCATCTATATTATACATACAGATGCATGTTAAAACAACTTAAAATGGGATACATTTTTTTATGTAAAAAGATATTTGACACTTCAGAATTTCTTAAGTGTTTTTTTTACATATTGCTGGTATTAAAAATAGTAAAAAGCGCAAAAGCGAAAG
This sequence comes from Bombina bombina, assembly GCF_027579735.1. Lineage (NCBI taxonomy): Eukaryota > Metazoa > Chordata > Amphibia > Anura > Bombinatoridae > Bombina > Bombina bombina. The sequence continues at coordinate 90,808,899 of NC_069504.1, forward strand.
ACTAAACCCAAAGTGATTAAGTAATAATTTACATTCATATGTTCTTCACTAAGAAGAAAATGTTCTATTTATTTTGTAATATATATATATATATATATATATATCTTTACACACACACACACACACACACATATATATATATATATATATATATATATACCCCGTTCTTTTTAATATTTTTATAGAAGTCATCTACACATCATCAGGCTTGTAAAATCATCAGCTAAGGTAAAAACATTCTGGGTGATGGTTTCAGAATGATTAGCAGATTACCTTACTGATTACTTCACAAGCTTGAACAGTCAGTGAATGACTCTAGAGTCATATCATTTAAATATTTTGGCCTGTGGGCATACTTCAGGATGTAGTCATTGATTACTTAAGAATGACTCCAGGAAGATCATCCTTTTTCACTAGGGTCCAGGAGCTAATCTTGGACAACAAAAATAAATAAATAAATAATGGTGAATGATTCATCCCAAAAATCTTTTGTCTGAGCACATATCTAATATGTCATATTTTATATATTAGTACAAGAAGTCCACAGTTGTATTGTATACAGAAGAACAATTGCTCTATATAGTTCTTACGGCTAGATTTAGCTATTTTAGGATTAATATTTATTTTACAGGCAACTTTGTAATTATATTAACCAGGTACAATAGCTATTAAATAGTTAATAACTATTTAATAGTTACCTAGTTAAAATAATTACAAAATTACCTGTAAAATAAATCCTAACCTAAGTTACAATTAAACCTAACACTACACTATCAATAAATTAATTAAATAAAATACCTACAATTATCTACAATTAAACCTAACACTACACTATCAATAAATTAATTAAATACAATACCTACAAATAACTACAATTAAATAAACTAACTAAAGTACAAAAAATAAAAAAGAACTAAGTTACAAAAAATAAAAAAATATTTACAAACATTAGAAAAATATTACAACAGTTTTAAACTAATTACACCTACTCTAAGCCCCCTAATAAAATAACAAAGACCCCCAAAATAAAAAAAATGCCCTACCCTATTCTAAATTAAAAAAGTTCAAAGCTCTTTTACCTTACCAGCCCTTAAAAGGACCTTTTGCGGGGCATGCCCCAAATAATTCAGCTCTTTTGCCTGTAAAAAAACCCATACAATACCCCCCCCCAACATTACAACCCACCACCCACATACCCCTAATCTAACCCAAACCCCCCTTAAATAAACCTAACACTAAGCCCCTGAAGATCTCCCTACCTTGTCTTCACCTCACCAGGTTCAGCGATTTGTACTTTAGTTAGTTTATTTAATTGTAGTTATTTGTAGGTATTGTATTTAATTAATTTATTGATAGTGTAGTGTTAGGTTTAATTGTAGATAATTGTAGGTATTTTATTTAATTAATTTATTGAAAGTGTAGTGTTAGGTTTAATTGTAGATAATTGTAGGTATTGTATTTAATTAATTTATTGATAGTGTAGGTAGGTGGCGGCGACGTTGGGGGGGCAGATTAGGGGTTAATAAATATAATATATTTGTCGGCGGTATTAGGGGCAGCAGATTAGGGGTACATAGGGATAACTTAGCTGGCGGCGGTTTACGGAGCGGCAGATTAGGGGTTAAAAAATTTAATAGAGTGGTGGCGATGTGGGGGGGGCTCGGTTTAGGGGTACATAGGTAGTTTATGGGTGTTAGTGTACTTTAGAGCACAGTAGTTAAGAGCTTTATAAACCGGCGTTAGCCCAGAAAGCTCTTAACTCCTGTTTTTTTTCTGCGGCTGGAGTTTTGTCGTTAGATTTCTAACGCTCACTTCAGCCACGACTCTAAATACCGGCGTTAGAAAGATCCCATTGAAAAGATAGGATACGCAATTGACGTAAGGGGATCTGCGGTATGGAAAAGTCGCGGCTGCAAAGTGAGCGTTAGACCCTTTCCTGACTGACTCCAAATACCAGAGGGCGGTAAAAACCAGCGTTAGGAGCCTCTAACGCTGGTTTTCACTGCTACCGCCCAACTCTAAATCTAGCCGTATGTATTCTTAGTTGAAAGCTAAACCTAGGAGGTTCATATGTTAATTTCTTAGACCTTGAAGGCCGCCTCTAATCTGAATGCATTTTGACAGGGTTTTTTACCACTAGAGGGTGTCAGTGCATGTGTTTCATATAGAGAATATTGAGCTCACATACATGAAGTTACCTGGGAGCCATCACTGATTGGCTAAAATGCAAGTCTGTCAAAAGAACTGAAATAAGGGGGCAGTATGCAGAGGCTTAGATATGAAGGGGCCAATTTATTATAGTGCGAGCAGACATGATCCGCTGTTGCAGATCATGTCCACCGCACATCGATAAATGCAGACAGCATACGCTGTTGGCATTTATCATTGCACAAGTATTTCTCGTGAAATGCTTGTGCAATACCGCCACATCCACATTTGCAACCAATCGGCCACTAGCAGGGGGTGTCAATCAACCCGATTGTATCCGATTGGGCTGATTGCTGTTTCCTGCCTCAGAGGTGGCGGACGAGTTAAGGAGTAGCGTTCATAAGACGGCTGCTTCTTAACTCCTGTTTCCGGCGAGCCTGAAGGCTTGCTTGTAAACAACTGCATTGGGGCCCATATGGGGCTTGATAAATCGGCCCCAAGGTAATTACAGAGGTAAAACATGTTTTATTATAACTGTGTTGGTTATGTAAAACTGGGGAATGGGTAATAACGGGATTATCTATCTTTTAAAACAATAAAAATTCTCGTGTTGACTGTCCCTTTAAGGGGCAAGTGGCTATATAGATTTAAGTAAGCATAGATAGATATCAATAGTAAGTTTACATTTTTATAAGAGATTATTTTATTGTGGTAATTGAATTGTATTTACTACAGCATATGACATAACTATTTTGCATTCAAGTGTTTATCTGTTACTTCCTTTCTTTTTGTTACTTGTAAGGGCTGATGCTGTATCTGGTAGTTCCAACCCCTTACTAACACTTACTTAACTTACTAAGATAACAATAAACACACGGACACAGAGAGTTGGGTATAAGGGGACTGCAAAATTTGGCTCCACCCCATTCCATCAAGGAGGCTCAGACGTCCTAAAGGATCTTCAGCCAGCGGCCCCCAGGTCACAACCTGAGGACATCACCCCCGCCCATTAGCCCGACTGTCACCTCTGCAGACTCTGCCCTCAGATGTTTTATGGCTACGACCTCCCGCCGCTAGGAGATGTATCTTATCATTTTTGAGCTTCTACCTGTTAAGGTACTGGTGAGACAAAGCCTTTCAGCAATGACCCCCCAGGAAGCATCTAAATTACCACTAAGGTCTTACAACGATTAGGCCAACTAACCCTATCCCCTGCCTTTAGCCTCTAAATAATCAGCAACCAACTAGGAAGCCATTAGCCTGAATGACGCCATTACTGGTTAACATATTAACCAACTAGTAAGAAGGGTTGGGTGGGAGGGAAACTTTCTCCTTTGAAAATCCCAGAAGAAGAGGCCAGATTCTTCCAGAACTCTCCTTATAAATGGTAAGCCTAAGACCTCCCCTTACCTTGCATCATTGTTGCCACTACACTACACTGGGATTTTCACTAGCCTGTCATGCTCATCCCTTAACTCCATTACAGGAGACTTTGCTACCCTACATTCCCCTTTATGATATTTTCAATAAAGTTATATTGTTAAAAAACAAATGTGAGTAAAATCAATATGGCATTTTGGCAGGCAGTACTTGTCTCAGTCAACTCTTAAAAGTGAATCTATTTTACATTTTTTCTGCAATTTTATATCAATTCAACCTTTTATGTCTTAGGCTTCTTTAAACTACATTGTTACAGATCTTAACTGCTAGAAAAATATCCAGTTTCTATATGAATGTTCAACTCAATATCAGTTTACAGCCATTATTTATTTCATAGCCACCATTTATATTTGCTTTGTATTCATAGTTTAGCAAATTGCTTTCTAATGCATCCTGGGATACAATCAAAACAAAACGATAAATTCTTACAATAACGATTAAGTAGAAAAATTTGAGTATGAAACTGTGTTGTGTAGCAAGAACATTATTAAATGTTTTGGATATGTATTATTGCTTTTGTATATGAGGCAATACCAAAAATCATCTGCATTTTTGATTTTTTAAAATTACAGCTGGTGATGTCTAGACCTGAAGATTGATCATGCTGGTAGAAAGATTCATATAGCAGGTTCTGCACAAAATATAAAAATGGTATCAATGTGCATGTTATAAAGTTTTTTTATATTGAACCTCATTGACTATGAGAGTGAACTGAAGTGCACATTATGTTCAGAATGTTTTTTTTTTTTTGCAATCCCAAGAGTGGTATAAAAAAGTTATTACTTTGGTAAAATTTGTGTTTTATTTTTTTTAAGTGATGGAATGCTTTTAATTTTAGAAGCCATTGGCTATTTAACCCTTTGAGTGCTAATGACGGCTCTGAGCCGTCACAGAGTTTCTCACTCTGGTGCTAATGACGGCTCAGAGCCGTCATGAGGACTCTCCCAACTTGAGGGAGATCTGGGGGCTCCCACATGCTCCTACCCCGGCGATCGGGCCTGCATAGTGACAGACATTGCCGGGGCTTCACGTGATGCGTGATGATGTCATGCGCAATAACGCGATGATGTCACTGTTCAACTTTATTTATACTTAACAATGTTAAGTATAGTAGCAGGGGGCATGCAGCTTAGAAGCCTGTATCATAGGTATCTAAGCAGCTACAGACCCCCAAGACCTAATCACCTAACCTTTCCAACAGTGTAAGTCTTGGGGGTCTGGAAAAAAAAAAAGATAATCATGCTCATTTTCTTAAAGATTTTAATTTTTGTTTTAATGTCGTTTGTTTGATTCAACTCATATTAAATAAATACATGTTAAACTCCTTTATAAACCTGTACGCAAACGTTTTATTTAAATGTATGTGAACCCCAATTTTTTTCTTTCATGATTTAGATTATTGTGCAATTTTAAACAACAAATTTATTAATGGAAATAAATTGGATTTTTTATTTTATTTTATTTTTTTGTTATGCTCTGTTCTTACAATTACATATATCTTTACATATCTCTTTATGCTACTTGTTCTTAAAGGGATATAGTATGTGTCAGTAAAAGTTTAACAGAGCAAACTATATAAATAGAAAAAGGATATTCAAGTGTAATAAAATGTTTTAATTTTTCAAACATATTGTTAAACAACTTTTATTTTTTTTACTGTAAAAACAGTAAGATACATTTTTAACCCCTTTGCTACCGGGAAGTTCAGAGAAAAAAACAAATTGTTATTGCTCTATTTAAACATAAATAGAGCCTTGTTTTTTTGATTTTCTATTTACTATATACAGTATCCCACAAAAGTGAGTACACCCCTCACATTTTTGTAAATATTTTATTATATCTTTTCATGTGAGAACACTGAAGAAATGACACTTTACTACAATGTAAAGTAGTGAGTGTACAGCCTGTATCATAGTGTAAATTTGCTGTCCCCTCAAAATAACTCAACACACAGCCTTTGATGTCTAAACTGTTGGCAACAAAAGTGAGTACACCCCTCAGTGGAAATGTTCAAATTGGTCCCAAAGTGTCAATATTTTGTGTGGCCACCATTATATTCCAGCACTGCCTTAACCCTCTTGGGCATGGAGTTCACCAGAGCTTCACAGGTTGTCACTGGAGTCCTCTTCCACTCCTCTATGACGACATCACAGAGCTGGTGGATGTTGGAGACCTTGCGCACCCCCACCTTCCGTTTGATGATGCCCCACAGATGCTCAATAGGGTTTAGGTCTGGAGACATGCTTGGCCAGTCCATCACCTTTACCCTCAGCTTCTTTAGCAAGGCTTTAGCAAGGCTGTGGTCATCTTGGAGGTGTGTTTGAGGTCGTTATCATGTTGGAATACTGCCCTGCGGCCCAGTCTCTGAAGGAAGGGGATCATGCTCTGCTTCAGTATGTCACAGTACATCTTGGCATTCATGGTTCCCTCAATGAACTGCATCTCCCCAGTGCTGGTAGCACTCATGCAGGCCCAGACCATGACACTCCAAGCACCATGCTTGACTGTAGGCAAGACACAATTGTCTTTGTACTCCTGACCTGGTTGCTGCCACACACGCTTGACACCATCTGAACCAAATAAATTTATCTTGGTCTCATCGGACCACAGGACATGGTTCCAGTAATCCATGTCCTTAGTCTGCTTGTCTTCAGCAAACTGTGGGCTTTCTAGTGCATCATCTTTAGAAGAGACTTTCTTCTGGGACAACAGCCAAGCAGACCAATTTGATGCAGTGTGCGGCTTATGGTCTGAGCAATGACAGGCTGACCCCCCCCACCCCTTCATCCGCCACAGCAATGCTGGCAGCACTCATACGTCTATTTCCCAAAGACAACCTCTGGATATGACGCTGAGCACGTGCACTCAACGTCTTTGGTTGACCATGGCGAGGCCTGTTCTGAGTGGAACCTGTCCTGTGAAACCGCTTTATGGTCTTGCCCACCGTGCTGCAGCTCAGTTTCAGGGTCTTGGCAAAAAGCCACACACCAAGTGCGGGGCGATGAGCAGCGGACTGTTGTTAACTAACAGTCATCGATCTCGCTGCTATTCGGCTTTTTCACAGCTTTATTTGTTTACTGTCACTAAACACCGCCACTATACTAAACTGTTTAACCCCTATCCTAACGCTCCCCGACCCCGCCACAACTAAATAAAGTTATTAACCCCTATTCCGCCACTACCAGAGCCCACCGCCACCTACATTATGTCATTAACCCTTAATCTGCTGCCCCCTACACCGCTGACACCTACATTATGTTATTAACCCCTATCCCGCTGCTCCCGGAGCCCACCACAACTAAATAAAGTTATTAACCCCTAAACCGCCAGCCCCCCACATCGCCATAAACTAAATTATCCTATTAACCCCTAAACCTAACAACCCGCTAACTTTATATTAAATATTAACTCATCCCTATCTTATAATAAATTTAAACTTACCTTTAGATTTAAATTAAACTATATTAAACTATATTAAACTAATAATTGATCCAATCAGCCAATAGGATTGAACTCACATTCTATTGGCTGATTGGAATAGCCAATAGCTGATTGCAACAGCCAATAGGATTTTTTCAACCTTAATTCCGATTGGCTGATAGAATTCTATCAGCCAATCGGAATCTAAGGAACGCCATCTTGGATGACGTCATTTAAAGTAACCTTCATTCGGGAAGAAAACGTTGTAACAAGAGGATGCTCCGCGTCGGATGTCTGGAAGATGGAGCCGCCCCACGCTGGATGGATGAAGATAGAAGATGCCGTCTGGGTAAAGACTTCTGCGGGCTTGGATGAAGACTTTGGCCGCTTAGATGAAGACTTCTGCCGACTTCTTGGAGAATGGATGTTGCATCCTCAAAACTGTAAGTTGATCTTCAGGGGTTAGTGTTAGGATTTATTGGGTGGGTTTTAGTTTTACATTAGGGTTTGGGCTGCAATAGAGCTAAATGCCCTTTTAAGGGCAATGCCCATCCAAATGCCCTTTTCAGGGCAATGGGGAGCTTAGTTAGGTTTTTATTTGGGGGGGTTGGTTGTGTGGGTGGTGGGTTTTACTGTTGGGGGGGGGGGGATTTGTATTTTTTTATTTACATGTAAAAGAGCTGATTTCTTTGTGGCAATGCCCCGTAAAAGGCACTTTTAAGGGCTATTGGTAGTTTATTGTAGGTTAGGGTTTTTTTTTATTTTGGGGGGGCTTTTTTAAATTCATAGGGCTCTTAGATTAGGTGTAATTAGTTTAAATCTTTGATAATTTCTTTTTTATTTTGTGTAACTTAGTGTTTGTTTTTTTGTAACTTAGTGTTTGTTATTTTTTGTAACTTAGTTGTTTTTTTTGTAGAATTAAATTATTTGAGTAGGGTTAGGTTTTGAAATATATAATATAGTTAATTTAATTGTTAGTTTAATGTAATTTTAGTATAATAGGGTAGATTAATTATTAGTTTAATATAGTTTAATTTAATTTTAGTATAATAGTTAGGGTAGATTAATTATTAGTTTAATATAGTTTAATTTAATTCTAAAAGTAAGTTTAAATTTATTATAAGATAGGGATGAGTTAATATTTAATATAAAGTTAGCGGTTGTTAGGTTTAGGAGTTAATAGTTGAAGTTAGTTTATGGCGATGTGGGGGGCTGGCGGTTTAGGGGCTAATAGGTTTAGTAAGTGCTAGTGATGTGGGAGGCCAGGGGTTTAGGGGTTAATACATTTATTTAGTTGCAGTGGGCTCCGGGAGCAGCGGGATAGGGGTTAATAAATAGGGGTTAATAACTTTATGTAGGTGGCGGAGGTGTCGGGAGCAGAAGATTAGGGGTTAATAAGTATAATGTAGGTGGCGGCGGTGTAGGGGGGCGGCAGATTAGGGGTGTTTAGACTCAGGGTACATGTTAGGGTGATAGGTGTAAACATAACTTTTATTCTCCCATAGGAATCAATGGGATATCTGGCATCATCAAACATAAGCTTTTGCTGCTTTCAGACTCCCATTGATTCCTATGGCATCTGCCGCCTCCAGGGCGGCAGATTGAAAACCAGGTACGCTGGGCCGGAATAGTGGCGAGCGTACCTGTTAGATATTTGTTAACTAGCAAAAGTAGTCAGATAGTGCCAAATTTGCATTTGGAACATCTGTAGTGACGTAAGCATCGATCTGTGTCGGACTGAGACCGGCGGATCATATGTTACTTCACAAATTTCTACTTTTGCCGGTCTGTAGGCTTTGATAACTAAGGGGAATCAGGCTCTCCACAAAAACGCTGCGGAATTCCAGCGTATTTGCGGTTGATGGCTTGATAAATAGGCCTCTATCTATTCAAATTGATATTCTGCAATTGGCCTTACTTGTGGGCATCTTGGAGGTACATGGAAATCAAAATTAAACATAGCTCTTTTCTGAAAGAGCATTTGTTCCAAAAATCAGAAATGCCCATGTGCCTTGACAACTAACTATATCCCCTATTTATTAAATAGCCTTATACAAGGCTCCCAGCTAAATCATCTGCTGGAATCTATGTACCTATGGTTTAGTTTCAACAGCTTAGTTGAACTGTATAAGAATCAGTACAAATTAGCAACATTCTTTACATTTAGGTTAAAAAAATCAAATGCAGTTTAAGATGTGTGAAATGTGATAGAATTGAAATGCACCATTTTCCAGCTTCTTGGTTCACAAATTAAAGGTCAGATCTATCCATTGTCATAATACTGTTCTTGTTTCTGTGATCAATAACTAATTCTTTTTCAGTGGTGTGAAACCTCATCTGTAACAGTTTGTAGTTAGTTTATACTGCTGCATTTGCAAATTAAATTGAGCTTTTTGCAGTATTAGGTTCTTTTTAGTTCAAGGCTATCAAATACAAGGCCAAAACACTAAGGCCTAGTTTCCATTGAGGTAGTAAAGTTTTAAGTTTGTGGGGAAATTATCTATATATTTTAATGGAGATAAATGTTTTTATCACCAGTTTCCAAAATTTTACCACATCAATGGAAACTAGGCCTAACAGAGGTGGTACAGTTTGGAAACTGGTGGTAACATAAGAATTCTCCACAGACTTTAATAGAGATAAATATTTTTACCATTAGTTTCTAAACATTACCACCTCAATGAAAACAAGCCCAGACTATCCATGGGTGTGTTTAAGCCTCCTCGGTCTCTCCCCACTTGCAGCAAGGCAAGTTCTAATCTGCCTTCTAGGTTTGTATGTATAGATTACATCCCTTGCGTACTATTTGAATACACTTTGTATTGGTACATAAGAAAGCTCGTACACATATGCATCAGTCTTTACCTCTTTAAGGACATACATTTTTTTTAATTATTATTTTATGTTAAGTTAAAAATAATTACAGTATATTTTCATTATTTATTCTTTCCCCTTTTACAGTATTTTAATTCTTAAATTGTGGACTTTTCAATTCCTGTTAAAGTAGAAGTGCAGTCATCGGAGTTAACACTGCTATAATGACCTTTTTAAACTGTCTCTAATTGGCTACAGCAGAGAAGTATGTATGTATGCATTGTATTGGGTACTTGTAAAGCGCTGCTTTATTTTATCGACCTCAGATGGATGAAAGGCTGAGTGAACCTTGCCAGGGATCGAACCTGCAACCCTCGGGTTGCTACAGAACTCAGCCACAGTGCATTAGCATGCTGAGCTATCTGTCTGGCCTAAGAAGTAAGTCTAGGGTACAACATGGTGGTGCCCATTGCGTTACAGATACTAAAACTAAAATGTTGCATTATAGAGAGTGTAAAATTATCATACATTTCTTATTTAATTTTCTGCCTTTTGTTGTAAAATATGTCTGAAAATTGAGCTTGCTCCAGTTTTTCCAACAAAAGATTGGGTTAATACATTTATCTAGTTTTCTGTGAGCTAATGTTTACCTTTTGTTCTTTTACAGTGGATTCTCTGTTTGCATCAACAATCATGATTAGAAAAACATTCTTTGCAAAGGCAGTAGATACTAGGTTTAAATACCTGTTTTTAATAAATTATTATTAATTAACTTAGCTGAATATGTGCTACACCACCTTAAAGGGACACTAAACCCAACATTTTTTATTTCATGATTCAGATAGAGCAGGTAATTTTAAGCCACTTTCTAATTTACTCCTATTATCAATTGTTCTTCCTTCTCTTGCTACATATATTTAAAAAGCAGGAATGTGATGCATTGGAGCCGGCCCATTTTTTGTTTAGAACCTGGGTTATGCTTACTTATTGGTGGGTAAATGTAATCCTCCAATAAGCAAGCGCTTTCCATGGTGCTGAACCTAAAATGGGCTGTGGGTTCAGTGTCCCTTTAAGGGAAAAGAAGAGGACAGGCTACCTAAGCTCTTCCAGTGCTACAGTAGAGGCAGACTAAGTTACCACATAAGGGTGCCCCTGTATCCAAAAGGTCTTGTGTTGTCTTAATTCCAGAAGCCTAATGGGATATACACCAGCCGGCACACAATCAAGTGGCTAGGGGAGATATTAGGGCAAACTCTAAAATGTTCAGAAACACTATGTTTCTGAACACGTTTCCCAAACCTAGTTTGCATATTTTGTTTCATTCTTCCAACGTAAATGAACCCACAACTATATGTTAACATGCATACCACATGTGAAGCATGCCACGAATACCAATGTTTCATACTGTGTTGTTGTGTACAATTGGAATTAAAAAGGTGTTTGCAGGTTTTGTATACTGGCACATATTGCATCTTGATTGTTCACATAAAAAAATCCCAACTTTTGGACACTTTTGTAGGTTGCAATTTACTATGGGCTAACGTCTTTTTAAGATTGTTGTTTCTCCTAAAAATAACTTTGTTGAGTGTCTCCTACATATTCACCTAAGACTGGATCTGCTTTTAAGATTCCCAATTTTTTCCTAAGGATTTTTTTGATGGCTATGTGCCCCTCACTATGGGCCAGATTACAAAAGGAGTGCTTTTTATACACATATATAGACACACACGCACTCACACACACACATATATATATATATATATATATATAAAAAATATACAGTATATATATATATATATATATATATATATATATACATACAGGTAGCCCTCAGTTTACGTCTGGGTTAGGTTCCAGAAGGAATGGTTGTAAATCGAAACAGTAAATTAGAACCCAGTTTATAATGTAAGTCAGTGGGAAGTGAGGGAGTTAGGTTCCAGGCCCCTCTCAAAATTGTCATGAGTAACACCTAATACATTATTTTTAAAGCTTTGAAATGAAGACTGTAAATGCTAAACAGCATTATAAACCTAATAAAATAATCACACAACACAGAATATATAATTAAACTAAGTTAAATGAACAAAAACATTTGCTAAACAGCATTATAAACTTAATAAAATAATCACACAACACAGACTTTACTTGCATTTTTCTGCAAACAGTTATTTCTATGCATTCCATTCTGGACTGATTTATAGACAGGAAGATCTTGTTCCTTTGCAAGCTGCGCGATAGCTCAGGTCTGGTTAAACTGATTAATTTCAGCTTGCTTTGCTTGCATATCTTTGCTGCAACACAAGCGGACAGCTCCACCTACTTTTCTACAGTCACATGACTGAAAAAAAAGGTTGTTATTCTGAAACGGTGCAAATTGAACCATTATAAACCGAGGGCCACCTGTGTATATATAAATATATATATATATATATATATATATATGCACACATATAAATGTATATGCACAAAGTTTATTTCTCTCTATATTCAGCAAATATGACTTATAAATCAACCATGCGTCTTTCTATTTTCAGTAAAAAAAAAAAAAGATCATGTATTTTCTCACTTGCAAAGTATGCAAATTTTTCAAACATTTCATTAACTCCCCAAGGAGTTATTGCCACAGTTCAAAGTAGATGAATATTAGATATGTGTAGCAACAAAATCTTGCATCGGTTTGTTCGTAAGTATGTAATAGCCCAAAGGATCTCTTCACTAGGGTAAATGATATGAATTAATAATTATCTGACACACATCAGTAAGCGTTAGCATAAAAGCATTAGGCTTTTATCTTCAAACTTATGTAACAAAGCCACGACCTTACAGTAATATGTTCTTCAGTTATTTAATAAAAATAATGAAACACAATTTGTTCACAGGCGTATTCATAGTTTGGTGAAAGGTAAAAATAAACACATTGGCATCTATTTATCAAGCCATCAACTTACTTGCATTCGACGGCACCAATACGCTCGCCTAAGATTAAAAAAAGCTGTCAAAAAGCTGCGCACCAAGTACGGTGCGATGAACAGCGGACTGTTGTTATCTAACAGTCATCGATCTCGCTGCTCTTCGGCTTTTTTACAGCTTTCTTGGTACACTGTCACTAAACACCCACACTATACTATACTATTTACCCCCTAAACCGCCACTCCCGGACCCCGCCGCAACTCTAATAAATGTATTAACCCCTAAACCGCCACTCCCGGACTCCGCCGCATCTCTAATAAATGTATTAACCCCTAAACCGCCGCTCCCAGACCCCGCCGCAACTAAATAAAGTGTTTAACCCCAAAACCGCCACTCCCGGAGCCCTCCACCACCTACATTATACTTATTAACCCCTAATCTGCTGCCCCCTAAACCGCCGCCACCTGCATTATATTTATTAACCCCTAATCTGCCGCCCCTACACCGCCATCACCTACCTACATTTATTAACCCCTAATCTACCGCCCCAACGTTGCCGCCACTATATTAAATTTATTAACCCCTAAACCTAAGTCTAACCATAACACCCCCTAACTTAAATATAATTCAAATAAATCTAAATAAATATTCCTAGCATTAAATAAATTATTCCTATTTAAAACTAAATACTTACCTGTAAAATAAACCCTAAGATAGCTACAATATAACTAATAGTTACATTGTAGCTATGTTAGGTTTTATTTTTATTTTACAGACACCTTTGTATTTATTTAAACTAGGTAGAATAGTTATTAAATAGTTATTAACTATTTAATAGCATCCTAGTTAAAATAAATACAAATATACCTGTAAAATAAAACCTAACCTAAGTTACAATTACACAGGTCCATCTTCAAGACATCCGACGCGGAGCATCCTCTTCATCCGGAGTTTTCTTCAACAATGACGGTTCCTTTAAGTGACGTCATCCAAGATGGCGTCCCTTCAATTCCGATTGGCTATCAGCCAATTGGAATTAAGGTAGGAAAAATCCTATTGGCTGATGCAATCAACTTAATAGGATTGAAGTTCAATCCTATTGGCTGCTCCAATAATCCAATAGAATGCAAAAACAATCCTATTGGCTGATTGGATCAGCCAATAGGATTGGACTTCAATCCTATTGGCTGATTGCATCAGCCAATACGATTTTTCCTACCTTAATTCCAATTGGCTGATAGAATTTAAAAATAAACCCTAAGCTAGCTACAATATAACTATTAGTTATATTGTAGCTATCTTAGGGTTTATTTTATAGGTAAGTATTTAGTTTTGAATATGAATAATTTATTTAATGATAGTAATATTTATTTAGATTGATTTAAATTATATTTAAGTTAGGGGGTGTTAGGATTAGGGTTAGACTTAAGTTTTTGGAGTTAATAAATTTAATATAGTGGCGGCGACGTTGGGGGCGGCAGATTAGGGGTTAATAAATGTAGGTAGGTGGCGGCAGTGTAGGGGAGGCAGATTAGGGGTTAATAAGTGTTATGTAGGTTGCGGCGGTGTAGTGGGGGGCAGATTAGGGGTTAATAAGTATAATGTAGGTGGTGGTGGGCTCTGGGAGCGGCGGTTTAGTGGTTAATACGTTTTCTTTCGGTGGCGGCAGTGTAGGGACGGCAGATTAGGGGTTAATAAGTATAATGTAGGTGGCAGCAGTGTAGGGGGGCAGATTAGGGGTGTTTAGACTCGGGGTACATGTTAGGTGTTAGGTGTAAACGTTCCCATAGGAATCAATGGGATATCGGGCAGCAGCGAACATGAGCTTTCGCTGCTTTCAGACTCCCATTGATTCCTATGGCATTCGCCGCCTCCAGGGCGGCGGATTGAAAACCAGGTACGCTGGGCTGGAATAGTGCCGAGCGTACCTGGTAGTTATTTGATAACTAACTAAAGTAGTGAGATTGTGCCAAACTTGCATTCGGAACATCTGTAATGACATAAGCATCAATCTGTGTCGGACTGAGTCCGGCGGATCATATGTTACGTCATAAATTTCTACTTTTGCCGGTCTGTAGGGTTTGATTACTAAGGGGAATCAGGCTCGCCACAAATACGCTGCTGAATTCCAGCGTATTTGCGGTTGACGGCTTGATAAATAGATGCCATTGTTTTTAGTTATGTATCAGAAGTAGACGTCAGAGTGCACTTGAAAACACACAGGGAGATACATTTAATAATACAAAAACTAATTATAAAAGTTGACAAAAAATATTTAATCTAATACAATATGAAAAGTTATTTTATTTTTTCTCAATTCTTGTTAAAAAAGTAATACTATTTGCTTGGGGCCTGCTTTTTCAACATTGATGTTTTTGTTTCCAATATTTTATATATATATTTTATTGGTAAGTTTATTAGTATAATTAAAACCTATTCTGTAAAAGCATAATTTAAAAAACAAACAACAAAAAACATAAGTTATTAGGACGTAGAGAATTTACAATCTAGATGATGTAATGGGTTAAAAAAGGAAAATAGTACAAATATTTCATGGCTGATTGTTATTGGTATATTAGCATATTTGCCAACTGTCCCAATTTTCTCAGGAAACTCAAAATGTTGTGGCTTCCTGTAACTTTAAATAATAGTCCCAGAAGTCTGACCCACAATTTAAAAAGCTGTCTGAGAAGAGAGAGAAAAAAAATGCTAAGTATTTGCTGCAATACAATGCATTTGTGTATAGTACATTCCAAATTACATAGGGGCCTATCTATCAAGCTACGAATGGAGCTTGAGGGCCCGTGTTTCTGGTGAGCCTGCAGACTCGCCAGAAACAGCACTTATGAAGCCGCAGTCTAAAGACCGCTGCTCCATAACCCTGTCGGCCTGCTCTGAGCAGGCGGACAGACATCACCACAATTCAACCTGATCGAGTACGATCGGGTTGATTGACACCCCCCTGCTGGCGTCCGATTGGCCGCAAATCTGCAGGGGGCGGCGTTGCACCAGCAGCTCACAAGAGCTGCTGGTGCAGTGCTGAATACGGAGAGCATATTGCTTTTCAAATTCAGCGAGGTCTGTCGGACCTGATCCGCACTATCGGATCTGGTCCGACAGACCTTTGATAAATAGGCCTCATAGAAATGAGTGCACTATGATACTGATTTATGGTAGAAACTTACAAATTCATAAAACAGACTAATCGATTAATTATTGTATCAATATAGCACAGGAATATATTTATTTTGATATTTCCTGGATTACTGTTACAATGCTAATAAAGTTGTTTTTTTTTACATCAGATGCTGACTTAAGAAAAAACACAGATGTTGGCAATTTCTAGCATAGGTTTTAATATGTTTAAATTTGTGCAGTGAAGCAGGCTTAAACAGGCATACTGGGCAAATGCTTGGTAGGCTGGTTGTCTTAGCCCTGTCTACATATCAATTACCTACACACCGACTGCCGCACGCTGGCTATTTTCCCCACAATTTTTACTGCACAGAAGTCATGTTATGAAGTGGCCTACTTTGGTGGTCGGGCAGCCCTCTATATCCCTCTACACTATCTGTGTCTGCCTCCTTCCCTCAAGGAACTGCAGGTGCGTTTTTAACTTTCACTGGCAGAGCAATAGTCTGTAAGAAGCGTGGTCATGGTGATGGCCTATGTCCAGGGCTTTTTTATATATATATATTTTTATATATATATATATATATATATATATATATATATATATATACATATATATATATATATATATATATATATATATATATATATATATACACACACATACAGAAAGGAAATAGAGGGTACATAGCGCATACTGCTTTTGCATGAGATCCAGTAGGTTTCTAGAGACTGATTTGCCCATGCAGAAGTCTGCAGTCCTTTCTGTCACTCACATCGGGTGTTGGGGTTAATAGGAGTTCTTCACTGACATTTTTGTTCTGCTTCAGTGCATAACTCCCTCCTTTTGAAATTAGCAATACTGCTGACAAATGCACAGCTCTGCTCCTGAGAAATCTGAAGCTATCGGTGAGCGTTTTATTTACAGCCACATTGTTTGCTTCGACAAGAGGGAGTTATGTACTCAAGCAGATCAGATTTGAGAGATAAATTACTGTAGGGTGCATCCTCTGATAGGAAAATGATGTGATTTGTAATGCAATGTAATTACATCTTGTGTGTACCTTCGTAAAATTGTGTTGTGAAATAAATAAAGTGCTTATTACAAGTAGAGCTGCTCAAAAGTGATGAATAAACTCTAAAACATTACATAATATTATTGCTGTGATTCATATGATACATTTTAAAGATAAGAATATGGTCTGCTCTTGAAGGACCCAACAGCTTATAAACACGTAGCCAGCATATAAATGTCACTTTAGAATGAAAATAAAGACAGAAATTTAAAAATTCAGCTCAAACACATTGCAGATGAATATAGGATTTTATAATGAGAAATATATATATATATATATATATATAATATATATACAGTATACATACACACGTAGGGGGATATTTATAAAAGGTATGTCGGACTTGATCCGACAGTACGGATCAGGTCCGACATACCTCGCTGAATGCGGAGAGCAATACGATCTCCGTATTCAGCATTGCACCAGCAGCTCTTGTGAGCTGCTGGTGCGACGCCGCCCACTGCAGACTTGCGGCCAATCAGGGGGTGTCAATCAACTCGATTGGGTTGATTTGTGACGATGTCTGTCCTCCTTCTCAGAGCAGGCGGACAGGATTATGGAGCAGCGGTCTTTAGACCGCTGCCTCATAACTGCATTTTCTGGTGAGCCTGCAGGCTCGCCAGAAACACGAGGCGTCAAGCTCCATTCGGAGCTTGATAGATAGGCCCCGCAGTCTAATCATGGCTGCCGGCATGTTGAAATCTACTTTCACTGCATTTTAGTGCTAATGTGTTTACACCTGGGCAGTAACTCCCCTTCAGGTACCTGCAGTATAAATTAGGTTCCCAAATAGCTGTACCCAAAGTTAGAGGGAGATGCATGAAATGTATTTTTTTTTTTTTTCTTTCCCTTTAACAGTGTGTTCTTTAATTATTTTTTTATAATGTCCGCTTTCATATTCAACAAAATATAACTTTAATGTTGCTTTTTTTGTTTTTTTTTTATGGTTGAATCATTTTTATATTTTATATCATGTGTTCTTTCAATTATCCTTTTTTTAATTTACTTTTTGATTTTATTTTTATTATTATAATATCATCTTCCAGTTCCGGCAAAATATAACATGAATGTCCCTTTAAATGTGCTGTGTATCAATATTCAGCTCTGCCTTTGTGGTAATGAGATATGAGTGTTTGATTACGAACAGTAGTCCCATAGAAAGGAGGGAGCACTGACATAATACATTTTCAGCATGAGATAAAAGCCTGGTTCTTGTGTCTTTCAAGTACCATCTGTTACTTTTTAAATGCAATACAATGATTGCTAAAAATATGTCCCAATCATATGGTATTATATTGTCAGAGGGATATTTTAACATATGATAGCTTGTTTATTTTAGATTTTTATGTTTTATACTATGACCATAGACAAATGTACTTTAAATTTAAGGTGTTCCTCTTGGAAATGCCTTATTGATCAGTGCTGTACATCTACAGCAATGAGAAATACCTATGTATTAATGCATATTGACAAATAAAATATAATGTTACTAGTCCTAAAGCCCGTTCACACGGGCCTGTTTTTGCAGTATAGCGGTCCTACCCCTAGTTCTCTCTCTCCCCCTCTCTTTTGTGCTCTCTCCCCCTCGCTTTTGAGCTCTCTCCCACTCTATTTTGCGCTCTCTCGCTCCAACTCTCTTTTGCTCTGTCTCTCCCCCTCTCTTTTTGCTCTCTCTCTCCCCCCTCTTTTGCTCTCTCTCTCCCCCTCTCTTTTGCTCTCTCTCTCCCCCTCTCTTTTGCGCTCTCTCCCCCACTCTTTTGCACTCTCGATCCACCTCTTTTGCTATCTCTCTCCCCCCTCTCTTTTTGCTCTCTCTCTCTCCCCCTCTCTTTTGCTCTCTCTCCCCCTCTCTTTTTGTGCTCTCTCCCCCTCTCTTTTGCGCTCTCTCGTTCCACCTCTCTTTTATTCTCTCTCTCCCCCTCTCTTTTGCTCCCTCTCTCTCCCTCTCTTTTGCTTTCTCCCCACCCTCTCTATTGCTCTCTCTCCCCCCTCTCTTTTGCTCTCTATCCCCCTCTCTTTTGCGCTCTCTCTCCCCCTCTCTTTTATGCTCTCTCTCCCCCCTCTCTTTTGCGTTCTCTCTCTCTTGCGCTCTCTCTCCCCCCTTTTTTGCACGCTCTCTCTCCCCCTCTCTTTTGCGCTCTCTATCTCCCCATCTCTTTTGCGCTCTCTCCCCCCTCTCTTTTGCGCTCTCTCTCCCCCTCTCTTTTGTGCTCTTTCTCTCCTCCTCTCTTTTGCACTCTCTCTCTCTCCCCCTCTCTTTTGTGCTCTCTCCCCCTCTCTTTTGCTCTGTCTCTCTCTCCTTTTTTTTGCTCTCTCTCTCTCTCTCTCTCCATCCCTCTCTTTTGCTCTCTCTCTCTCCCCCTCTCTTTTGCTCTGTCTCTCTCTCCTTTTTTTGCTCTCTCTCTCCATCCCTCTCTTTTGCTCTTTCTCTCCATCCCTCTCTTTTGCTCTCTCTCTCCCCCCTCTCTTTTGCTCTCTCTCTCCCTCTCTCTCCCCCCTCTCTTTTGCTCTCTCTCTCCATCTCTCTTTTTCTCTCTCTCCCCCTCTTTTTTTCTCTCTCTCCCCCCTCTCTTTTGCTCTATCTTCCCTCTATTCTGCTCTTTCCCCTCTCTTTTGCTCTCTCCCCTCTATTTTGCTCTCTCTCCCCCCTCTCTTCTGCACTGTCCCCTCTCTTCTGCTATTCCCCCTCTTTTTAGCTCTTTCCTATCTCTTTTTGTCTCTCCCCCTCTCTATTTCTCTCCCCTCTCTGACGTGCCGACCGTGCCCGGCCATGCCCCTGTCACGCCCAACTACGCCCCAACCACGCTCATGGACACACCCGGACACACCCACACTCCTTCCGGCCATGCCCTCTTTCACCACAAGGCCAGGTGTGTTTGTCCTCGTTCTGTCTCTACTGCGCATGGCATCTTCGGACAAACACACTTGGCCTTTTATATAATAGGATGTAGTTTGTCTAGTCTATTTTCCTTGAAGTCTTACAGATTTTATTTAAACTGACTTTTTTTGCGGTTGATTCTTTTTGTTTCTTCCAGGAAATAAAGCAAATATAGTACTAATACAGTATACATATAGCTTTTAAATAATCTCAAATACAAAAACACAAATTGAGTGGCACCTGTGAATGTACACGCTATAGGGATATCAATATATTAAATCAACCTTATCGTAATATATATTAAATCAAACTTGTCTTAATATATAAAAAATGTATATGATAATGTCTATTAAAATAATTGTATTTCATTTTCAGTATACTTAAACAGGTTATAATCAGTGTATAGAATTAAAATAGATGATATTAATTTCTCCGACATTGGTGTGTCCGGTCCACGGCGTCATCCATAACTTGTGGGAATATTCTCTTCCCCAACAGGAAATTGGCAAAGAGCACAGCAAAAGCTGTCCATATAGCCCCTCCCAGGCTCCGCCCCCCAGTTATTCTCTTTGCCGCTCTGAACAAGTAGCATCTCCATGGAGATGGTGAAGAGTATGTGGTGTTTAGTTGTAGTTTTTTATTCTTCTATCAAGAGTTTGTTATTTTAAAATAGTGCTGGTATGTACTATTTACTCTGAAACAGAAAGAGATGAAGAGTTCTGTTTAAAAGAGGAGTATGATTTTAGCAGCAGTAACTAAAATCAATTGCTGTTCCCATGCAGGACTGTTGAGCTGAGAGAACTTCAGTTGGGGGGAACAGTTTGCAGACTTTTCTGCTCAATGTATGACTAGCCATTTTTCTAACAAGACTGTGTAATGCTGGAAGGCTGTCATTTTCCCCTCATGGGGATCGGTAAGCCATTTTCTTAGACTTAGAAAGAATAAAGGGCTTATTATGGGCTATTAACTGGTGGACACTCTTAAGGGCTAAATTGATTGTTTATTAAGTTATTTTTGAAAGTTTGAAGTAATTTTTCACACTTTTATTGTTTGGGGAACGTGTTTATCGCCAGGCACTAATTTAGACATCTTCCCAGTCAGGAAGGGCCTTTCTTTATAGTAGGCAGAGCCTCATTTTCGCGCCATTATTGCGCAGTTACTTTTGAGTACAGTGCATGCAGCTGCATGTGTGAGGGTCTGGTATCCACTGAAAACGTTTCTAGAAGGCTTGAATTGGTATCGTATACCCCCCTGGGATTGGTGAAGTCGCAACAAAGGCTGTGGCTGGGACTGTAGTGGGGTTAAAATTACAAACGGCTCCGGTTTCCACATTTTAAGGGTTAACAGCTTGAAAATTGGGATGCAATACTTTGAATGCATTAAGACACTGTGGTGAAAATTTGGTAAAGATTGGATAATTCCTTCATAGTTTTTCACATATTCAGTAATAAAGTGTGCCCTGTTTAACATTTAAAGAGACAGTAACGGTTTTGTTTTAAAACGGTTTTTGTGCTTTATTAACCAGTTTAAGCCTGTTTAACATGTCTGTACCTTCAGATAGATCATGTTCTGTATGTATGGAGGCCAAGGTGGTTCCCCCTTCAAATGTATGTGATGATTGTGCCATAGCGTCCAAACAAAGTAAGTACAGTACTGTCACATTTAATAAGGTTGCCCAGGATGATTCCTCAGATGAAGGAAGTAAACATAGTTCTGCATCCTCTCCTTCTGTGTCTATACCAGTTAAGCCCACGCAGGCGTCCCCTAGTACTTCTAGCACGCCAATGCTTATTACTATGCAACAATTGACGGCAGTAATGGATAACTCCATAGCTAATATGTTATCCAAAATGCAAGGATTTCAGAGAAAGTGCGATTGCTCAGTTTTAAACACTGTAGAGCAGGAGGACGCTGATGATAATTTATCTGTCATACCCTCACACCAGTCTGAAGTGGCAGTGAGGGAGGGTTTGTCAGATGGAGATATTTCTGATACAGGAAGAATTTCTCAGCAGGCAGAACCTGATGTTGTGACATTTAAATTTAAATTAGAGCATCTCCGCGCATTACTTAAGGAGGTGCTATCTACTCTGGATGATTGTGACAATCTGGTCATCCCAGAAAAATTGTGCAAGATGGACAAGTTCCTAGAGGTCCCGGTGCACCCTGATGCCTTTCCAATACCTAAAAGGGTGGCGGACATAGTGAATAAGGAGTGGGAGAAACCAGGCATACCCTTTGTCCCTCCTCCTATATTTAAGAAATTGTTCCCCATGGTCGACCCCAGGAAAGACACATGGCAAACAGTCCCTAAGGTCGAGGGGGCGGTTTCTACTCTAGCCAAACGCACGACCATTCCCATTGAGGACAATTGTGCTTTTAAAGATCCTATGGATAAAAAATTGGAGGGTTTGCTTAAAAAGATTTTTGTACAGCAAGGATACCTCCTTCAACCTATTTCATGCATTATTCCTGTCACTACAGCGGCGTGGTTCTGGTTCGAGGAACTGGAAAAGTCGCTCAGTAGAGAGACTACATATGAGGAGGTTATGGACAGAATTCACTCACTTAAAGGACCAGTCAACACAGCAAAAAACACAAAACCAAAACCAAAATAAATATACAGCCACATAGAGGTTTAAGTTTATAATGTATATGAGCATTCAAAATAAAAACTTAGATAGTAAAATTATTGTAAAACTTACTTTTCTCCTGTCTGTTTTACCAATTGTTCTGAGGCTTGTCCACCTCCCACGCCTAGAGGAGGATGGGCTCACTGTGAGTGACAAATTTTATCTTCCAATCCAAGATTAGCCTATTTGCATTTTTTTTCCACCATTGTGTGCATGTGAGTGCACGTGAGCCCCCGGAGTGTGCACGTAACCCCCCCCTTGCATGTGCACGTGACTCCCTCCTCAGACGTGCACTATTGTCTTTATAAATTACAAGCAAGCACAGCATGAAAGGGTGCAGATCCCCTTGCATAAACATTTTCACTATAAAAAAATTATTTTTAAAATTTATAATGTTTCCATTTTATAGTAAGTCTGTGTAATTTTGCACTTCAAATTACTTATTTTATAATTATCATCCCTAGTTTTAATTATAGGCTACCCATGCTACATATCTATTTATAAATGTATATTTTATATAGTCTTCCATTGATACTCGGCAGGCAATATGGGTATTTAAATAATGGAATTTATATTTTTGATTCCTTAGAAAGCACCCTACTTGCTTTTATAATTAGCAATTTATTTTTAATTTATAGGCTAACCCTGCTAAATCTCTGCATGCAATTGTGGTCTTCTATTTGTAAACATGCAGATATGCAACAGGGTTAGCATAAAAGAAGAGATGGAGAGTTTTGACCTAACATCATATGTGTTAATATAGGCCCGACAAGTTAGTATATATATATACACATATATACATACACACATATACACACACACTCATATGCACGCACACCCACATAGATACGCTCATAAGCATGCACACCACACATATACACTAGCATATGCATGTACACAACACTAAAACACTCACGAGAAAGACAGACAGAGAGGGGGGAGAGAGACATAGAGAGGGGGGAGAGAGACATAGAGAGGGGGGAGAGAGACAGAGAGAGAGAGACAGAGGGGAAAGAGATACAGAGAGAGACATAGAGAGAGAGGGGGAGAGAGATAGAAACACACACACAGGGGGAGAGAGACACACACACAGAGCAATAGAGAGGGGGGAGAGAGAGTGGGAAGGAAAGAGAGAGAAAGGAGAGAGAAATGAGAGAGAGTGAGAGAGAGAGAGAGAGAGAGAGAGAGAAAGGAGAGAGAGAGAAAGGAGAGAGAGAGAGAAGAGAGAGAGAGAAGAGAGAAAGGAGAAAGGGAGAGAGAGAGGGAGGGAGGGAGGGAGGGAGAGAGAGAGAGAGAGGGAGGGAGGGAGAGAGAGAGGGAGGGAGAGAGAGAGAGAGAGAAAGGAGAGAGGGAGAGAGGGGGGGAGAGAGAGAGAGAGAGAGAGAGAGAGAGAAAGGAGAGAGAGAGAGAGAGAAAGGAGAGAGAGAGAGAGAGAGAGAGAGGGAGGGGGGGAGAGAGAGAGAGAAAGGAGAGAGGGAGGGAGAGAGAGAGAGAGAGAGAGACAGGGGGGAGAGAGACAGGGGGGGGGAGAGACAGGGGGGGAGAGACAGGGGGGGAGAGAGACAGGGGGGGAGAGAGACAGGGGGGGGAGAGAGAGACAGGGGGGGGGGGGGGGAGAGAGACAGGGGGGGAGAGAGAGACAGGGGGGGAGAGAGATACATAGTAAACACACATAGCAAATTCTAAAAATGTTTAACCTGAAATACTTTTGTAATCCCCTCTTAAAACCTTTTGCCATATACATCTATTTTTTATTATTATGGCATGATGCACTATAGACATAATTTTCAACTTTTATCATGGTAATCATAGGGAAATGGTTTTGCCACTGCAAACTATTTTGTTCCTTAATAGTTAAATAACTCTGGCAAGGCAGCCAATAACGACTCTAACCCCTATCTGGAATTTATTAGTATGCACTCTGCAGAGCCCGTTATTGCTGCTACATAGAAAGCACACACATTAACACAGAAAGCTTTATGCTGTGGAATTTAGCTTCTGTCTAAACGCTGCCTGTCAATGACTGATATATGCAATGTTTAGCACAGCGCTAAATTGCAACGCATAAAGCTTAGATTCCTCTGCCTCTCAATTTTAGCAGTGTGGGAGGGAAGACAAGCTACTGAAGGGTGACTGCCAGAGTCCAGACTGGGGAAAGAAGCCAGTTACGTGCAGCTGCTTTTTTGCTATAGTGATATTCACTAATAGGCTGCATCAGCCGACAGCTTCTTGTTCTTCCCTATCCCCCTGCCTTGAGACACAGCCTGAGCCTTACAGTAATAATAACTAACTGACCACGCTGCAGTGTGCACTCAGGAACTTCCTAAACACAGATATCTATGCATTATACCGTGCGGTATATAATGCATAGATATCTGTGTTTAGGAAGCTTCTGAGTGCACACGGCAGCGTTGTCAGTTAGTTATTATTACTGTAAGGCTGTGTCTCAAGGCAGGGGGAGAGGGAAGAACAAGAAGAAGTCGGCTGATGCAGGCAAAGTGACAACGGCCAGGCAGCAGATAGAAAATTGTCCGTTTTAAAAAAAATGCATTTGATGTTGTGCCGTGGGTGTGTAGTGTAGTGTGCATACACACTGGGCCACCACGCACCGGAAACAAACTGAATAGTAATATAACTAAATACACAGTAGAGTAGTTGTATTAGTTAAATAGTGATCAGACACCATGAACATTTACCTACTGCTTCTACACGCAGGCGCGCTTCTGTGGACAGTGCACATCCTTTTATGTGAACTGCTCCACCAAAGAAGCGCGATGCCGATGTGCCCACCACTTCCGGTTGCGGCTGCGCAGTGAATGAAAAATGCATATACGTATATGCATTTTTCATTCGAAAATGACAAACACGTGACAAAGAGGACAGGGAAAGCTGCCAAAAATATAAAACAATCATTTGAGGGGAAAAAATTACATAAAAATTATAAGGTACTGTTAGAAACATTTAATATAGCACAAGGAATATTTTTAGTATTGTTGTGTATAGTGTTGACTGGTCCTTTAAGTTAGCTAATTCCTTTATTTTAGACGCCGCTTTGCAGTTAGGGAGATTAGCGGCGAAAAATTCAGGGTTTGCAATTGTGGCGCGTAGAGCGCTCTGGCTAAAATCTTGGTCGGCGGATGTATCTTCCAAGACAAAATTGCTTAATATCCCTTTCAAAGGTAAGACCCTTTTTGGGCCAGAATTGAAAGAAATTATTTCAGACATCACTGGGGGAAAGGGCCATGCCCTCCCACAAGATAGACCTTTCAAGGCTAAGAATAAGTCCAATTTTTGTTCCTTTCGCAATTTCAGGAACGGACCGGCTTCCAGCTCTACAGCCTCTAGACAAGAGGGTAATGCTTCCCAGACTAAACCAGCCTGGAAACCAATGCAAGGCTGGAACAAGGGTAAACAGGCCAAGAAGCCTGCTGCTGCTACCAAAACAGCATGAAGGGGTAGCCCCCGGATCTAGTAGGGGGCAGACTCTCTCTCTTTGCTCAGGCTTGGGCAAGAGATGTTCAGGATCCCTGGGCACTAGAAATAGTCTCTCAGGGTTATCTTCTAGAATTCAAGGAACTACCCCCAAGGGGAAGGTTCCACATGTCTCACTTATCTTCAAACCAAATAAAGAGACAGGCATTCTTACATTGTGTAGAAGACCTGTTAAAGATGGGAGTGATACACCCAGTCCCAACTGTGGAACAAGGTCAGGGGTTTTACTCAAATCTGTTTGTAGTTCCCAAAAAAGAGGGAACTTTCAGACCAATTCTGAATTTAAAAATTCATCATCAGTTTGTGGCTCTCCCATTCGGACTAGCCACTGCTCCCAGAATTTTCACAAAGGTACTCGGGTCCCTTCTAGCGGTTCTAAGACCAAGGGGCATTGCAGTGGCACCTTATCTGGACGACATTCTAATTCAAGCGTCGTCTCTTTCCAAGGCAAAGGCTCATACAGACATTGTTCTAGCCTTTCTCAGATCTCACGGGTGGAAGGTGAACGTAGAAAAGAGTTCACTATCTCTGTCGACAAGAGTTCCCTTTTTGGGAACAATAATAGATTCTCTAGAAATGAAGATCTTCTTGACAGAAGTCAGAAAGTCAAAGCTTCTAAACGCTGTCAAGTTCTTCTCTCTATTCTGCAGCCTTCCATAGCTCAGTGCATGGAAGTAGTAGGATTGATGGTGGCAGCAATGGACATAGTTCCTTTTGCTCGAATTCATCTAAGACCATTACAACTGTGCATGCTAAATCAGTGGAATGGGGACTATGCAGACTTGTCTCCTCAGATTCAAGTAGACCAGTTAACCAGGGACTCACTCCGTTGGTTGTTGACTCAGGATCACCTGTCTCAGGGAATGAGTTTCCACAGACCAGAGTGGGTCA
Organism: Bombina bombina; assembly: GCF_027579735.1. Taxonomy (NCBI): domain Eukaryota; kingdom Metazoa; phylum Chordata; class Amphibia; order Anura; family Bombinatoridae; genus Bombina; species Bombina bombina. Next base: position 90,835,733 of record NC_069504.1, read on the forward strand.
TTGTCACGACCGACGCCAGTCTATTAGGCTGGGGCGCGGTCTGGGACTCCCTGAAAGCTCAAGGTCTATGGTTTCGGGAAGAGTCTCTTCTCCCGATAAACATCCTGGAACTGAGAGCGATATTCAATGCTCTCCAGGCTTGGCCTCAACTAGCGGAGGCTGGATTCATAAGATTCCAGTCGGACAACATGACGACTGTAGCTTACATCAATCATCAAGGGGGAACAAAGAGTTCCTTGGCGATGACAGAGGTATCCAAGATCATCAAATGGGCGGAGGATCACTCCTGCCACCTATCTGCAATACACATCCCAGGAGTAGACAACTGGGAAGCGGATTATCTGAGTCATCAGACTTTTCATCCGGGGGAGTGGGAACTCCACCCGGAGGTTTTTGCCCAGTTAACCCAATTATGGGGCATCCCAGACATGGATCTGATGGTGTCTCATCAGAACTTCAAGGTTCCTTGCTACGGGTCCAGATCCAGGGATCCCAAGGCGACTCTAGTGGATGCATTAGTGGCGCCTTGGTCGTTCAACCTAGCTTATGCGTTTCCACCGTTCCCTCTCCTTCCCAGGCTTGTAGCCAGGATCAAACAGGAGAAGGCCTCTGTGATTCTGATAGCTCCTGCGTGGCCGCGCAGGACTTGGTATGCAGACCTGGTGAATATGTCATCGGCTCCACCATGGAAGCTACCTTTGAGACAGGATCTTCTAGTACAAGGTCCATTCGAACATCCAAATCTAGTTTCTCTGCAGCTGACTGCTTGGAAATTGAACGTTTGATTTTATCCAAGCGTGGGTTTTCAGATTCAGTGATAGATACTCTGGTCCAAGCCAGAAAACCTGTGACTAGAAAGATTTACCATAAGATATGGAAAAGATACATCTGCTGGTGTGAATCCAAGGGATTCTCCTGGAGTAAGATTAAAATTCCTAAGATCCTCTCCTTTCTCCAAGAAGGTTTGGATAAGGGATTGTCAGCGAGTTCTCTAAAAGGACAGATTTCTGCTTTATCTGTCTTGTTACACAAACGACTGGCAGCTGTGCCAGATGTACAAGCTTTTGTACAGGCTTTGGTCAGAATCAAGCCTGTTTACAGACCCTTGACTCCTCCCTGGAGTCTAAATTTAGTTCTTTCAGTTCTTCAAGGGGTTCCGTTTGAACCCTTACATTCCATAGATATCAAGTTACTATCTTGGAAAGTTCTGTTTTTGGTTGCTATCTCTTCTGCTAGAAGAGTTTCTGAATTATCTGCTTTGCAGTGTGATCCACCCTATCTGGTATTCCATTCAGATAAGGTTGTTTTGCGTACCAAGCCTGGTTTTCTTCCAAAAGTTGTTTCCAACAAGAATATTAACCAGGAAATAGTTGTTCCTTCTTTGTGTCCGAATCCAGTTTCAAATAAGGAACGTTTGTTACACAATTTAGATGTAGTCCGTGCTTTAAAATTCTATTTAGAAGCAACAAAGGATTTCAGACAAACTTCTTCTTTGTTTGTCGTTTATTCTGGTAAGAGGAGAGGACAGAAAGCTACTGCTACCTCTCTCTCTTTCTGGCTGAAAAGCATCATCCAATTGGCTTATGAGACTGCCGGACGGCAGCCTCCTGAACGTATCACAGCTCACTCTACTAGGGCTGTGGCTTCCACATGGGACTTCAAGAACGAGGCTTTTGTTGATCAGATATGTAAGGCAGCGACTTGGTCTTCTCTGCACACTTTTGCCAAATTCTACAAATTTGATACTTATACTTCTTCGGAGGCTATTTTTGGGAGAAAGGTTTTGCAAGCCGTGGTGCCTTCTGTTTAGGTAACCTGATTTGCTCCCTCCCTTCATCCGTGTCCTAAAGCTTTGGTATTGGTTCCCACAAGTTATGGATGACGCCGTGGACCGGACACACCAATGTTGGAAAAAACAGAATTTATGCTTACCTGATAAATTACTTTCTCCAACGGTGTGTCCGGTCTACGGCCCGCCCTGGTTTTTTAATCAGGTTGAAAAATTTCTTTCTCTATACACTACAGTCACCACGGCACCCTATAGTTTCTCCTTTTTTTCTCCTAACCGTCGGTCGAATGACTGGGGGGGCGGAGCCTGTGAGGGGTTATATGGACAGCTTTTGCTGTGCTCTTTGCCAATTTCCTGTTGGGGAAGAGAATATTCCCACAAGTTATGGATGACGCCGTGGACAGGACACACCATTGGAGAAAGTAATTTATCAGGTAAGCATAAATTCTGTTTTCACAAAAGTTTATATTAGTTGTGGCCACAACTTAAAATAATATTTAAATACAAAATGGATCGTTGTATGTCGACTAGCACGTGGATACTTTGTTATACAGTATTGCTTGTTAATTTGTATTATTTGTATCCGTTATATTGGGTGTCTGTTTAGTTCTGTTTTAGGATCTTTTGTAATTCACATTACCTTAGGCTGAGATATGCTGATCAATGTTATTCCTGAGCGTATCGCTCAATGTTTATGGTTACTAGACATGTGTGATTCGTTTCGGATTGATTCGGAAAATTCAGAGATTCGGATCGATTCGAATTTCCGAATTAAAATACTGCCGAATCTACCGAATAAATCCGAATCAAATCGAATACATCCAAATCATTTCGAATACATCCGAATCGATTCGGATGGCCGTGTATTACACTAGTATTGTACAGTATATTAGGTTTTATCACTCTGCTATGGGTTAAACCTAATATACAGTACATAATACTAGTGTAATACACAGCACATCCCACCTAACACTTACCGAAATTCTAAATTTCCGAATTGATTCGAACCAAATTGAATCGAATCGAACCAAACCGAATCGAACCAAACCAAATTTTTTTCCGAATCCGAAAGAATCCGAATGAATCCGAAACTAATTTATTCGAATTTTTCCGAATTCGAATAGATCCGAACCGAAATTCAAATCGATCCGAATCGATCCGAACCGAACCGAAACAAATTTTTCGAAGCTGCACAAGTCTAATGGTTACAGTACCATATGCTGGATTGTAATGATCCGTGAGAGTTCCTGAGCATTCTGTTCGGCGTTCTCTCTGGCCGTTGCAGTGTGCTTTGCACCATGTGATTAGCAGCCAGTCCGGGTGCAATCCTTCCGTTTTTTAAAACAGTGCTGTTTTCTGGTTTCCCACTCGGGTATACCGAGTTATACGTTGAAAAGGTTTCTGTTCAATGTTTCAGGCTCAGGTTCAATTAAACTCACAATTTCCTCAGCTCACTAGAGTAAGTGCTGTATAAAGATTTATACATTTTTTGCTTTTAGATTATGTTCACATGCACTATTTTCTGTAAATTAACACCTCTGTCTTGTTTTGCAATAATTTTACTTGTTATCTTCAAGATGAAATGTCTCAAAAGTTAAATAGAAATTTGCTGTCTAAAAGCAATATTAATATATTGTAATAAATAATTAGGTTCCATCAGTATTTGTCATGATTATTACTTTTGTGTTGAATATTTATTTGATAGTATTTAGCAGTAATATGTTCTACACGTTCTCTTGTAGTTTTATTTTTGTTTACTTATAATTAGGGATGCACCGAAATTTCGGCAGCCGAAATTTTCGGCCGAAAATGAGCCTATCCCATTCGGGCCGAAAGAGGGGCAAACCGGCCGAAAATTGCGTGCTCTATCTGCCCCACACCTACACTTACTGGCCGCCGCTTACTGCATCTACTTGCACCTAAAATTAAGGATGGTGTAGCTAGAGGCCTTCTCGGCCGTTTAATTAGCAACTACATTTCCCACAACACCACTCACTGCAGCACAGCCTCCTCCCTCCTTTCCTACCTAGAGCGGTTCCTTCCTCTTTTTGCAAAATCTGCACTTCCTGTTCTGAAAGGCTCCGGTGTACTGTTTGCTTAGTGCTGTAGAAGAAGAGTTGCTCCGGTTCAGTGGTTCAGCAGTTCACCTCTGTGAGAGACAACGGAGGTTTGATTTACAGTTGTGTAGTGTGAGGAGGTAGAGGGGGGTTGCTCTGTGTTATGCTGTTGTAAATCAAACCTCCGTTGTCTCTAACAGAGCTAAACTGCTGAACCGGAGCAACTCTTCCTCCACAAAATGCTGAATAATTGCAGTAATAGACAAAGCTTCTACGTTTTAAATCCCTAGTAAACAGTTATACAAGCAGGGCTTTTACTTAGTGTGTGTACCACATGTGTGACTTTTTTGTGCTGTTATTTAGTCTGTAAATAGTGTGTGTGTGAGCTGTGTATAACATATTTACTGTATAACCTATATATATATATATATATATATATATATATATATCTACTCATAACCTAAATATACAAAGCTTATCTGCTCTTTATTAAACCCAACAAATACCACACTACAGTTTTGTGCTGTTATATAGCCTGTACATAGTGTGTGTGAGCTGTGTATAACCCATAAATATCGAATACACAGCTTATCTGCTCTTTATTAAACATGACAAATACCAAACTGCAGCTCTGTGCTGTTATATAGTCTGTAATTAGTGTGTGAGCTGTGCATAACAACTATTTACTGTGTATAACCCATATACAGTATATCTAGTTATAAGCTAAATATCTAATACAAAGTGTATCTGCTCTTTATTAAACCTAACAAATACCAAGCTGTAGCTCTGTGCTGTTATTTAGTCTGTAATTAGTGTGTGTGAGCTGTGTATAACATAACTATTACACATGCAGTATTCCTGATCTGCCAATAAATATTAATACTGCAGTGTAAACCATTTCTTGCAAGTTTTAATTGTCTAGCCCTTACTGTTTTGCATAGATAGAAAGGTTTTCTAGGACTATACTAAATTTGGATAACTAGTAAACCAAAAGAAAATCTCTTAAATCTGATTCTGTTACATAGAACTGAATGAAGAATGTATATTGATATTAAATAATCAACAATATATTATTCTTCACTCATTCATATATAACAGAAACAGATTTAACAGATTTTTATTTATATTGCTTTTTAAAGTTATTTTTTTGTCCAATTTCAGTGTGGTTAATGGTTATTTATTTATTGGCTTGTATTTTTTTTTATTTCAGATCCATTAAATTCATTAAAAACTGTAATATAAAATTATAGAAAAAAAACTATTTTAAAATCATTTTTGAAAAAAAAAGTCAGTTTCGGTTTCGGTTTCGGTTTTCGGCCAAGGGCATCCTGAATTTTCGGTTTCGGTTTCGGTCCAGAATTTTCATTTCGGTGCATCCCTACTTATAATAAGATACATTTGTACTTGTGTTAAATCATGGTTTTCAAGATTAAATTGTAATCCTCACAATTAACGTTCCAAAATCCTCAAATTTGAGAAACCATCTTGATATACAGGACAAAATTGATAATTTGAAAAGCTGAACGGCTCACTGTGCTGCTATTAATTTAGAAGAGAAAAAAAATGCTAGTTAGAATGCAGTTGATAAGCTGTGTTTTAATTGACAGATATCCACACTTAGTAGCATGCACGGTACTTAAAGAATATATATTATTATTGTATAAACACTTTTCTTAAACAGGTAGAAAACCCTTTATCCAAACTGCTTGGGACCGGAAAAGGTTTGGATTTTTGGAATAGTTAGAATTTTTTAATATTTGCATCTGTAAAATGAAACAGTTTGGAAAGGGGATGTGACCAAGGGATCGAATTATCATTGTCTGGCGGACATGATACGCTGTAGCGTATCATGTCCTCCAGACATCGCTGAATGTCGACAGCATACGCTGTCAGCATTTAACATTGCACAACAGTTCTAGTGAACTGCTTGTGCATTGCCGCCCCCTACAGATTTGCGGCCAATCAGCCGCTAGCAGGGGAAGATTTGCGGTGTCAATCAGCCCGATCGAATAGGATCGGGCGGATTGATGTCCGCAGACTCAGAGGTGGCGGACCAGTTAAGGAGCAGCGGTCTTAATAACTGCTGTTTCCGGCGCGAACCTGAAGGCTCACGTGGAAACAGGAGCATCAGGGGACTTTCAGCCCTTGATAAATCGGCCCCCCAAGTGTACACAATATCTTATGTCATTTAAGCAATATTTGCATGTGATAAAACAGCTTATACATGCAACCTAAAGGTATCAGAAAGATATTACTGTACAGTAATCGGAGAAGATATTTGTTGTTTTTAAATAAATATAGACTATTATTTGCATTTTAGAACACAGAAAACAAACAGAAGACACAGGCAGAAACAGATTGTGACATTCAACCAGGGAAAGATATTAATTTTTGATAATTTTATTTTTAAGAATTAAAAAGTTTGGGTTTCAAAATAAGTTTGGATCTTGGAATTCCATATTTGGGGATTTGCGCATGTATTCAGTATACTACAGCAGTGGCTCTGATCTGCCCATGCATATCACCACTTTTGGTCAGCATTACTTGGTGCGTTTGACCAGTTTACACGGCCACATCTGTATGCCAAAGTTTTAAAGCAGGGCTCAACAAACCCAAGAACCAGGAAGGCACTGGCTCCTCAAATTTTACCCCTGGCTCCTAACCTTTTGGGTTATTCTCCATATATATATATATATATATATATATATATACAAATATCACTGTCTGATTCATAAAAATTTGTCTGGCTCCAAAATCTTCTTACTGGCTCCTAATTATAGAACAAGTCATAACATATCCCCATTATTCTAATAATAGAACTCGGTTCATTGGGGCAGAGCTTTGGAGATACAGGTGCATGAAGCAGACTTATACTTATAGTTACAATTGCATATGTCATGCAGAAAGGGTCAGAAAACACTATGATATTGTATTATAAAATGTTTAATTATGTCCAGTAATTTAAGTCTGAAAACTGTTCGTTTTCCACCCTACCACATATCTGTCCCTAATTGGCTTCAACAGAGATATTAAGAAAACAAATTGCAAAACAATGAAGATTTTGATGATGGCTAGCTGTGTCTAATCAAGAAACACATCTGGATTGGCTACGCCAAACAAGGCGCATGATGGATGGAGTTTGGCCCTTATTCTGGTTTTGGTCATTGAACATGTAAGCTTCACTTTTGTTCTTGGCCAATCCTGACCCCATTTAAATAAAACATATATCTATCTTTCTAAAATGATATTTTGTGCTATTGGGGGTTTGTAGCACTAGCTACAACTTTTTTAGTTTAATTTGTGGTCCAGCTTCTCTGCTGCACTGAAGATGCTCCCCATATGAAGATGCTCCCCATAGCAAACATTGGGTAATTGTTTACCAAAATAACCCATAACAAAAGATTGGATTTTTTTTGTTCATGAAGAGAAAATTGCCCAAAGAAAATATTTTTTGTTTGTGCATCTCTCGCCTCTATTAAAATACAATATGCAACATTACACTTACATTATGGGTTATGGTTATTTGCATTGCATATTTTCCAAAGTAAATGATCCCTAGGATATGAGTTTTAATAACTCTTAAATCACATCTTTATTTCTTCTACGTTGTTTCATATGTACACGTTGTACAATTTTATTTCTTAATTACTTATGGCTGCTTTTCCACTATCTTACTGAAGTGTAAAGCGAAAGATTAGATAATAGATGAAAAACTGAAGCTAGTTTATATCTAAACATTTCCATTAATGTCCCATTCTTTTGCTGAATCTAACAAAATATTTTTCAGATTATGGTTGAAAGCTTTTGGATGAATTCCCATACCGTGCTATTCCTCCATTTTTTTTAATATGCAATTACTTACTATTGTTTTATGTTAAAGCTGGCAGAACTTGATTGCCCGACTGATATTTTGTGCCTATACTGTGGCTCTACAACAAACTAACCAGCTGCCTTCTCCATGGGAAATAATATTAGAATCATATTGTACTTTCTTTCATTAAATGCTGTGAAACTCATTGGCTTTACACTAAAATTACTGCCACAGTTTCCAAGTAAGCAAAAACAAAACAATATTTGTGAAATAAGCTGTTTGCGGATGTATGCTTCGTATTTACATGCCAAGTAGATTAATATCATTTGTATGAAATTAGACCATATTATTTTGTTTCAGATTGATTAAAATAAATATTTCTTGATGCATGTGTGGAATAACTTTAAAATACTCAAAACCCTAATTCAAGGGCAACTAGGTTCCATAATATAAAAAACAACACCCATTGTAATGTTACTCTGAAAATTGCTTTCTAGGACAGAGATCAATTTTTATCCAAGTTTTGTGCATCCGACATGTTGTGGCATAGATTTGGTCCGGCACACCAGATGATTGGTTTGTAGACACCATTGACATTCATTTTGTGTACGTAGCAGTCAGCCTTTGTTTTGGTACCTGATAGGTATTCTATAACCACAATTAGAAGCATATTTGGAACATGCCTGTGTTGTCAGAAAGGCTTGTGTTCAAAGTTAACTGTTTGTGCGACATTTTCAGAGTGCAAGCTACTAACTGAAAATATGGAGTAGACTGTGTTTGTCAGCAGCAATTGACACATGTGCAGCAGAGGAATATGTAAGCACATATAAGACCAGGTATCTTATCAGCAATGTGTCACCTGCATAGTTAGCACTTAATCAGTTATGATGTTTCAAAGAAGTGTTTTTGCAAAAAAGCACCATCAATGATTATTGACAATATTAAATGCAATAGTCAATAACTGCTGCTAGTTTCCATATTCACTTTAAACTTCTAGCCAAAGTTTAAACTCATACAAAAATAAAGTTATAACTTGCTTGTCCTGCTTGAATTGTGTAATTGTGAAGCAATGCATGATGAATGTAGATTAAATAGTCTCTTATAGATTTCAAGCTACTCCAGTCCATAACAAATGCATTTTACTGTTTTTTAATAGAGATGTACATTTGTTGCTTTAGTGTTGCAACAAATGCCAAATATGGCTGCCGCATTCGGCCCTTTTTGGAGACAGATTTCTTCGTGTGAAAATCCAGATGTTTGTGTATTACACTTTCACAAAAAGAAATTCAGCTCAGAAAAGAGCCAAAACGCAGCAGCCAATGCCGATATTCTGCATTTGTTGCAACAAGAAAGCTACAAATGCACATCCCTAGTTTTAAATTACTATGAATAGAACAATCAGACACTTTGCCTTGAGAGCCTTTATTAATGGTATTCCAATCTATTACAAAACAATAGTATTTGCATTTTTTAGGGGTGGGGTATTTGCCTTGATAGAGTAGACCATGTCGATGGTTACCAAGGGGGTGATTCCAATCTGTTGGTCATACATAATTCATGAGCTTGATAACCCACCTTGTCTTGTTTTCATTTTTATTTTTTGTATGTGTCTTTTTAGCTTTTAATCTCACAAATGCCTAGTACACTAGCACTGCAGAATCTGTTGGCACTCTGTTGGCGCTCTCCAAATAACCGATAATAATAATAATAAATAATAATGATACACATTTTTTCAGCAAGGTGGTAAAATAGTTAATAAATCACAATTTCAACTAAAAAACCCTTTTCATATATAAAATATTTCCATCAAGGTTTGTGTTCATGTTAGCTAATAAGTGCTTATTATAGGCAATGGATAAATACCCACATGTCATGAATTGACCTTAGAATCTAGGCTTGAATTAATAAACTAGAAAATAGTTTTCCAAATGAGTTACTTTGGAGTGCTATTAAAATGAAACACATATAATACAAATAAATACATAGGAGGAGAAATACAAGGAAAAATACAGTCTAGACCAATTTAAAATGTTTCATGCTTATATGAACAATTTATCTTAAACAGTGATTAGTCTATGATTAAGTGCTCATATGAGCATGAAATATGCTAGACAGTTGTAGTCTGTGTTTTTAGCTTGCTATTCTGCCTCTGTGTTTTTATTTGGGCTAATTAAAATTCATTTTCATTAACGTGTTTCTCTAGTGATTCTGCATTGCAGAATAAATACAACATCATTCTGCATCTTGTTGACTGTATGAATAACTTGATATATTTAGTTATTGTATCCTATTTATTATTGACAGAAAAAAGGTATTTATTGTTTGTATCTGTGTTTTAAAAAAAAATAATTAAATGAATCATGTTTTTATGTTTAAATTATATAAAAAATTGCAAATGTGTAAATAAGAAAAATGATTAAGAAGTCAACAATATTTAGTTGATTTATATATATATATATATATATATATATATATATATATATATATATATATATATATATATATATATATATATATATATATACCAGTGCAATACATAATCCCTAGGTATATTATCTTTCTCTGTACTTAAAGACAATTAAATACATTAATATCAGAATTTACATTTTAATGAAAAACAACTGGTAGTTTAAGTCAGGGCCTAGTGTCTGATCAATTTTTCTTAAGACTTTTTGCTATACATCCACTAAATATCCACAAGCACCTTGTTCTCTCTCCTTTTTTTTTTTAAACAAAGCCGACCCCCCCCCCCAAAAAAAAAATTGTATACGAATGCAAATTTTCCCTAAAAAAAACAACAACAAAAAACAAAACACTGAGTTTATAAAATTCTATTGAAGTAGTTTTTTTAGGAATTTACTTCAAATATCATTGTTCATTATTTACAAAAAAAGGGCTTGTTGCCTGCTATCGTTAGTGCGGGCATTATATTGCAATATCACAGCTGTGTTAAATTGAATGCATATTACAAGTTGAAAGTAAATGTGACCACATAAGTGCAAACTAAAATTGCGTTTGTCTGGTTAGTTCGACTTAAGTCCTTGCATAAAGGGTAAGGGATAAATAAAAAGTTGCACCAAACACAACATAAATACATTAAAATAAAGTGTTACATTCATATATACAATATCTAATAAAAATAAAAATATTTATGTAAGTTTTAAAACATAATTATAACGGTTCAAATGTATATGGTATGTGACAAGGTGTTTAGATGAAAAGGGCTATAATGTTTGTATGTGTGTGTATATATATATATATATATATACATACATACACATGTCTAAATATTTGTATGCATGTATATATACATATGTATTTATGTATTTATATGTGTATACAAACATATACAGGGAGTGCAGAATTATTAGGCAAATGAGTATTTTGACCACATCATCCTCTTTATGCATGTTGTCTTACTCCAAGCTGTATAGGCTCGAAAGCCTACTACCAATTAAGCATATTAGGTGATGTGCATCTCTGTAATGAGAAGGGGTGTGGTCTAATGACATCAACACCCTATATCAGGTGTGCATAATTATTAGGCAACTTCCTTTCCTTTGGCAAAATGGGTCAAAAGAAGGACTTGACAGGCTCAGAAAAGTAAAAAATAGTGAGATATCTTGCAGAGGGATGCAGCACTCTTAAAATTGCAAAGCTTCTGAAGCGTGATCATCGAACAATCAAGCGTTTCATTCAAAATAGTCAACAGGGTCGCAAGAAGCGTGTGGAAAAACCAAGGCGCAAAATAACTGCCCATGAACTGAGAAAAGTCAAGCGTGGAGCTGCCAAGATGCCACTTGCCACCAGTTTGGCCATATTTCAGAGCTGCAACATCACTGGAGTTCCCAAAAGCACAAGGTGTGCAATACTCAGAGACATGGCCAAGGTAAGAAAGGCTGAAAGACGACCACCACTGAACAAGACACACAAGCTGAAACGTCAAGACTGGGCCAAGAAATATCTCAAGACTGATTTTTCTAAGGTTTTATGGACTGATGAAATGAGAGTGAGTCTTGATGGGCCAGATGGATGGGCCCGTGGCTGGATTGGTAAAGGGCAGAGATCTCCAGTCCGACTCAGACGCCAGCAACGTGGAGGTGGAGTACTGGTTTGGGCTGGTATCATCAAAGATGAGCTTGTGGGGCCTTTTCGGGTTGAGGATGGAGTCAAGCTCAACTCCCAGTCCTACTGCCAGTTTCTGGAAGACACCTTCTTCAAGCAGTGGTACAGGAAGAAGTCTGCATCCTTCAAGAAAAACATGATTTTCATGCAGGACAATGCTCCATCACATGCGTCCAAGTACTCCACAGCGTGGCTGGCAAGAAAGGGTATAAAAGAAGAAAATCTAATGACATGGCCTCCTTGTTCACCTGATCTGAACCCCATTGAGAACCTGTGGTCCATCATCAAATGTGAGATTTACAAGGAGGGAAAACAGTACACCTCTCTGAACAGTGTCTGGGAGGCTGTGGTTGCTGCTGCACGCAATGTTGATGGTGAACAGATCAAAACACTGACAGAATCCATGGATGGCTGGCTTTTGAGTGTCCTTGCAAAGAAAGGTGGCTATATTGGTCACTGATTTGTTTTTTTTTTTTTTTTTGAATGTCAGAAATGTATATTTGTGAATGTTGAGATGTTATATTGGTTTCACTGGTAAAAATAAATAATTGAAATGGGTATATATTTGTTTTTTGTTAAGTTGCCTAATAATTATGCACAGTAATAGTCACCTGCACACACAGATATCCCCCTAAAATAGCTATAACTAAAAACAAACTAAAAACTACTTCCAAAACTATTCAGCTTTGATATTAATGAGTTTTTTGGGTTCTTTGAGAACATGGTTGTTGTTCAATAATAAAATGAATCCTCAAAAATACAACTTGCCTAATAATTCTGCACTCCCTGTATACACATATAAACACATTTATATGCATGTATACACATGAATATTCATATAAATTATGTTTTTTTTTACTTTGTTTTAACTAAATATTAACTAAATATTGTACATTTCAATGTTTTTCACTTAGAAGAAAATATTCTTTGTATTTATACACACAGTCATGGCCAAAAATATTGGCACCCCTGCATTTCTGTCAGGTAATGAACCATTGCGCTTAGAAATTTGTTGCAATTACAAATGTGTAGGCATTCTAATATTTATTTATTTTGTTTATATTGGTATGACACAAAAAAGTGGAGAAAAAAAAGCTAAATCTGACACATTCCACGCAAAACTCCAAAAATGGACTAGACAAAATTATTGGCACCGTCTCAAAATTCTAAAAAAAATTGCATTCCAATTATGTGATGCTCCTGTAATTTGTAATTAAACTCACCTGTATCAATTAACAGGTGATGACAATATAGAAATCACACCGCCAACCAGTTAAAATGGTTACAAATTGACTCAACTTTTCTGTTGTGTGTCTCTGTGTGCCACACTGGGCATGGAGAAGAGAAAGAGCATCAAATAATTGTCTGAGGATTTGAGAACAAAAATTGTGGAAAAGCATGGACAATCTCAATGTTACAAGTCCATCTCCAGAGATTTTAATGTTCCTGTGTCCACTGTGCGCAACATTGTCAAGAAGTTTACAGCCCATGTCACTGTAGCTAATCTCCCTGGACATGGACAAAAGAGAAAAAAATTATCAAAAATTGCAACAAAGGATTTTTTGAATGGTGGATAAAAAAACCTTAATCAAATTCAAGACAAATTCAAGCTGAACTTCAGGCACAGGGTACAAATGTGTCAGCTTGCACTATACGTCACCATCTGAATGAAAAGGGACGCTATGGTAGGAGACCCAGGAGGACTCGACTGCTGACACAGAAACATAAAAAAACAGATTGGAGTTTTACCTGAGGAAGCCAAAATCCTTTTGGGAGAATGTGCAGTGGACAGACGAAACAAAATTACAGCTTTTTGTTAAAGCCTATCATTCTACTGTGTTTAGAAAAAGAAATGAGACTTTGAAAGAAAGCTTTGCTGCTTCACGCACTGGATGTCTTGGCTGTGTGCATGGCATTATGAAATCTGAAGACTACCAAAGAAATCTGTAGTGCAATGTAAGGCTCAGTGTCAGAAAGTTGGATCTCCGTCCAAGGTCATCGGTCTTACAGCAGGACAATGACCCAAAGCACACATCAAAAAGCACCCAGGAATGGTTTAAGACAAATCACTGGAGAGTACTGAACTGGCCAGCAATGAGTCCAGATCTCAATCCCATAGAGCACCTGTGGAGAGATCTCAAAACAGCAGTTGGGAAAAGGAACCCTTCCATTCTGAGAGACCTGGAGAAGTTGGCAAAAGAAGAGTGGTCCAAAATTCCAGTAGAGAGGTGTAAGAAACTCATTGATGGTTACAAGAAGCGATTGATTTCAGTTAT